>NC_138548.1:222272360-222872360 GCF_964273705.1 Natrix helvetica
TCAAACACTGTACCAAAAGTAAAACCAGGGCCCTCATTCCACAACCTTAGGTCTTATTCCGTCTGCCATAGAGTAGGGCTGCCACCTGTGCCGTCCTGGCCCCATTCCAAGGTAGGAGTTCTGCTTTCTCTAGACCTGTTTTATTCTCCATCTAAAGATCAGTTGTGGCGTTTCAGCCTACGAGGTCTTTAATTTTAGAGTTAGAGAAGTGATTCTTCTCTGTAAGGTACTTTATGAATGGGAGATCATTATAATAATAATAATAATAAGTTTGAATTTATTAGCCGCTCCCTTTCCAAATAGGACTCGGGGCGGCGTACAATGGGGCATATAAAACACAGAAAATATATAAAACACATAGGCGTACATACAGAACATACATACAGATACACAAACACGGGCTCGGAGGAGGTAAACAATTTACATCATATAGACAGTTAAAAGACCCGCATTAAAATACCCCAATTGTAAAAACCCGATATAAAATTAAGATTTAACGTTTAAAATACAATTTAAAAACAGTTAGGAGGAATAAGAATAATTACGATTGAGCCAGGCCAGATAATTGAAAGAGGTGGGTCTTCAGCTGTACACGGAAGGAGCGGAGATCGGAAGTAATCCTGATGTCACGGGGGAGGTCATTCCACAGGGCTGGGCCCACCACAGAGAAGGCTCTGCTCCTGGGTGTCGCCCCCCGGCACTGTTTGGCGGACGGCACCCGGAGAAGTCCCTCTCTGTGTGAGCGAATTGGTCGTAGGGATGTGTGGGGCAGGATGCGATCCTGCATATAACTAGGCCCTGTGCCATGAAGCGCTTTAAAGATCATAATCAAAACCTTGAAACGCACTCGGTAGACCACAGGAAGCCAGTGCAGCTCGCGCAGGAGAGGTGTTACAGGGGAGTACCTAGTCCTCCCCATAATCACCCGCGCGGCCGCGTTCTGGACCAACTGTAGTCTCCGAGTGCATCTCAAGGGAAGCCCCATGTAGAGAGCATTGCAGTAATCCAGGCGAGACGTCACTAGCGCATGGGTGACTGTGCGTAGGGCATCCCGGTCCAATAAGGGGCGCAATTGGCGCATCAGGCGGACCTGATGGAACGCCCCCCTTGCCACGGCTGTTACATGGTTATCCATGGACAGCCGGGCATCCAGGAGGACGCCCAAATTGCGCACCTGTTCCATGGGGGCTAGTTGGACGCCCCCGATGGCCAGAGATGGAAACACCTGGTTGAACCGGGAGGCCGGAAGCCACAGCCACTCCGTCTTGGAAGGGTTGAGTTTTAGTCGGTTGCCATCCATCCAGACCCGTACGGCCTCCAGACACCGGGACATCATTTCGACGGCCTCATTGGGGTGGTTCGGGGTGGAAATGTATAGCTGAGTATCATCAGCATACAGATGATATCTCAGATAATTTACTGAGATGTGGCATGGTGAGGACATATTAATTGAATACCACATTTCCCCATTTAGTCTTTCCAAAGATGCCAGTGTTTTAGGTGGGCTGACCGCTTCATGCTTCAGTAAATTTTTTTAAAATAAATTAGGCTGATAATGCTGGCATGGGATGACTGTTCCATATTTTATTTATTTATTTGTATCCTGCCTTTTATTATTTTTACAAATAACTCAAGGCAGAAAATATATCCAGCATGCTTTACTCCTCCTATTATCCCCACAACAACACTATGAGGTGGTGTGATGTCTCTGTTGGACGACTCCTCTGACTCTTCCTTGGAGGTCGGCTCAAGGGAGGATGAACTCATTCTTGGCATGTCAGGAACTGAATTAATTAATGACTCTGAACTGCAGCCAAAGCAGATTTATAGGGGGGGGGAGGGCTTTGGCTGGGGACAGTTTGCAGGTCAGTGAAGAGAAGGCAGAAGAGGCTGCCTTCTGTGTTGAAACCAAGAGCACACAGGGCAGAGAAAAGAAAAGAGCAAAGGAGATCTGCCAGATTACTAGGGAGAAGGCCCACCAGTCTTGATGGGCTCCACCGGAAAGCTATTTATCACAGCAGATATAGGGAAGCGTTGCTGGGAACAATGTGTTTGGTTTATGGCTGTGTGTTTGTTCCTGCTTCCTGCTCGACTTGGTGCCTTGGAGACTCCAAACTCTTCTTGCCAAGTGAGCTCTCATGGATGTACTCTCAATTTCACTTGGTGGCTTTAAGTTTGTTTGATGGACTTACTTATTGGAGCAACTTTCTGTTGTTTTATGGACTCTTGACCATTGCTTTGTGGACTAATCTTGTCCTGCTTGTGGATGGATTTATTTTGGACAGTTCTGAGGCTGGGTGAAGGGAACTGTTAATAAACTCTCTAAAATACATTTACATCCGTGTGAATGAGTGGGGCAGCATAGGTATGTTGGGTTGTGAGAGAAAGACAGTGACTGGCCCAAAGACACCCACTACTTTTCATGGCTAAAGCAGAATTCGAACTCACCATCTTCTGGTTTCTAGTCTGCTGCCTTAACCATTAGACCAAACTGGCTCTAGCCTACTTGATATTATGGTTTCTACCCTCTGGAACACTATCCTGTCCCTCTCCCCTCTCCCAGATCACAGTTTCTCCCTTCTTAATATTCAGGAAGGCAGCTGAAACACTCTTCCATAGAAACGTCAGAGAATAAATGTTATCCACGGAGCTATGGTTGTGCTGTACAGTGATCTACAGAGGGGTGATGAATGCAATTATGCAGATAGATTGTTTTGCTTTCTATTTATTTGTTATATTGCATTGTACTGCTTTATGAGCTGTGCAGAATCAAGGACTGAGGCGGCATTCAAGTATCAGCAAACAAACAATTAAACGGCAGACTTCAGGCTAGCAGATTTTCTTCCAATCGGTACCCGGTGGACAAAACATCTACACTATAAACGCCATGGTGGCTCAGTGGTTAGAATGCAGTATTGCAGGCTAATTCCGCTCACTGACAGGAGTTCAATCCTGACCAGGTCAAGGATGACTCAGGCTTCCATCCTTCTGAAGTTGGTAAAGTGAGGACCCAGACTGTTGCGGGCAATGTGCTGACTCTGTAAACTGCTTAGAGAGGGCTGTAAAACACTGTGATGCAGTATGTAAGTCTAAGTGCTATTGCTATTAAAACTGCTAAGTCCGTGATGGCGAACCTATGGCACGCATGCCACAGGTGGCGCGCAGAGTCCTGTGTGCAATGTGCCCCCCCCGCTCCATTTTTGGCACAAGGAGGCTTCAGGGAGGGCCTCTGGAGCCTGGGGGAGGCCGTTTTCACCCTCCCAGAGGCTTGAGGAAAGCCCCCCGGAGCCTGGGGAGGGTGAAAACTCCCTCCCCCACGTGGGGAGGGAGTTGCATGTGCATGTGCGGGGATCGTGCAGGCATGCACAGAGGTCACACACGCATGCACGGGTGGTCATGGGTGCATGCATGGGTGAGCGGGCCACATTGCATTGTGGGTGTGAGGCACACGAGGGTAAAAAGGTTCACCATCACTGTGCTAAGTGCTGGGATTTGTTCTGAGAACTAGAACTAGCCCTCCCATTGCTGATTATCCAAACCTTTCTTCATTTCACCACTGCAGCTTAGGAAATAGGATCTATCTTATTTTGGTTGCAAATGAGAAACCTTGATGATCTACTGCAAATCACCCAGTGATATTAGTGGACCCTACTCTCTCCTCAGTCTATTCTTAGCAATAAAGCATCCACATCAAGAAAGATCAATTCTCAGTGAATACTCTTAGGCTTTCTATCTGAAGAAAGAAGTAGGACATCAAGAGAAATATTGGACACAATATCCAGAAACATCCAGAAATTCATCAAGGCTGACCAGCAGTCCTACGGCAATAAAAACAGGTGTGATGACAATATGTACATATTGGTGATTTCCCTTCACTATCCCTGAGTAGGAATAGCCTCCAGCTACCATTCAGATATTTGGGTCTCAACTCCCAGCTATCTCCAATAGCAGAAGGTCTTTCTTGAATTGCAGCCCATAACAGATTGTACTCTATGTCAGATTGCCTACTTCTTGCTCTAGGTTTTCTGAAGGCAGATTCTTTTGATGAATATTTTGATTTATCTCAAGATAATGGGCCATAAATCCCCATTGGCTAAGATATGTAGAGCTGATGATCCTGTCATAAGGTTTAAATTGAAATGTTCTGTCTCTGCAGAATGACCGATAGTTGCAATATACCTAAAGCCATCAGATGACACAGTCCTGGTTTAATTCAAATCCATTCATTGGAATTCCCTCTGTATTATTCTAAGATAACATTCTTCTTTTTTTTTTTTGTTAAAAAAAATTACACATATGTAACTGAAGATCTGTTTGTGTTCCTTTCCAAGGTTTCTAATGAAAAATCCACGGTAGGCGTGCTCCAAAAATTTCATCACCACAATGTTTATGCCTATGTCTACCAAGCTGAAATTTAACAGACGATGCTGTTTCTCAGTTTGGTGATGAAACAATAGGAAATGCATTTTATCTGCTAATTTTTTGCGGTCAGGGAGCAGTTATGGGCACGGGAGCCCTGCCAAAAAAACAATTGGCAAACCCATCCAGAATGCTTCCACGGGCTTATAGTTGATTAATTAAACTCGGGGTTTTGAAGTCAATGCATCAGCTAAGTGATGCTTTCTGGAAAATGGAAGATATCCCCCATTAGACTAGGAGAGGAAGTCTGAACTGCCAAACCCATAGAAAATATTGAAGTGTGACAGTTATCACTTTTAATGTATTGATGTTCCAAAGTGGTCCATTAGACATAGTATTTTGCCTCTCACGTGCCCCATGGCACGCTTTCTGATTTTGATGATTTTTTTTTCTGGATGTAGGGCAGAGGTGGTATTCAGCAGGTTCTGACCAGTTCTGGAGAACCAGCAGTGGAAATTTTGAGTAGTTCGGAGAACCGGTAAATACCACCTCTGACTGGCCGCGTCCCCATATATTCTCTGCCTCCCAAATTCTAGCTGATTGGGAGGAAATGGGGATTTTGCAGTAACCTTCCCCTGGAGTGGGGTGGGAATGGAGATTTTACAGTATCCTTCCCCTGCCACGCCCACGAAGCCAAGCCACGCTCACAGAACCGGTAGTAAAAAATAATGAATCCCACCACTAGTATAGGGCTTTGCTGCATTCTCTTACCATCTCTAACTATTCACCAATCTGTCCTTGAGGAGTTGTATCTTTTGGTTTTGGACTGGAAATTTCCTATCTCCTATTCTTTTGAAAATAATAGTTTAAAAAATGTCTCTGCCTGAAGTAGCCATCTGTCATGTTTCTGAAATACATCCCTCTCAGTAATTAATTTTTCTGGGTATACAAAATAGGTAACACATGTAGGTTTCAGAAATCCATCACAGCAGGTGGTGTCCAAAATGTCTGTCTGCCTTACAGAGAGTTTAGTTGGCTTTTGTACAGTTTTAACAAGCAAAGCGAAAGCAGGGGTAGCAACAGCATCTTATTGGTACATTTTACTTGTCCATATCTAAGTCCATCCCAGCCAGAGTAGAGGCTTCACGTCTCTAAAGTTCAGTGACGTGCGGTGAGGTTTATAGCTGGTGAGGCTGGTGACGTCATCAGGAAGGCGGGGAATGGGACCACGTATGCTGGAGGCTGAGGCTGCCTCAGGCTCCAGCACACTCCTGAGCGTGCTCCGCCGGCTCGCGCTCCACAGTCCTCGAAAGCGACTGGGGAACGACGAGAACCTTCCTGCCTCTGCTGGACTTTGCGCGCTCCTCGCGACTGCAATAGATGTCCAGAAGTGGCAGGGGCTGTTGGGCTGGAAGCCCAAACCCCATTAGCCACAAAAGCCGCTTCTGGACATCTATTGCAGTCGCGAGGAGCACGCGAAGTCCAGCAGAGGCAGGAAGGTTCTCATCGTTCCCCAGTCGCTTTCATGGCTTCGTCATCCGGGAGCGCCGACAACATTTCTGCCTCCGCAGCTCGCGGGCGCGGACGGACGGAGGTAGCCAGAGTGACGCCGAGGCAGTCCGGCGGGCGAGCGACCGAGGATCAGGTTGCCTGATCCTCCATCGCCCGCTCGCTCGCTCTTTCGTCCGCCCGGACCGCCTCAGCATCGCTCTGGCTACATCCGTCCGACCGCGCCTGGGAGCTGCGGAGGCAGAAATGTTGTTGGCACTCCCGGATGACAAAGCCACGAAAGCGACTGGGTAATGATGAGAACCTTCCCCCAGTTGCTTTCATGGCTTCGTCATCCGGGAGCGCTGACAACATTTCTGCCTCCGCAGCTCCCGGGCGCGGCCGGACGGATGTATATAATATTATAATATTATAATATTTTTTATATATATATATATGTTTGTGTGTGTGTGTGTGTGTGTGTGTGTGTGTATGTATATATATGTATGTATGTATATATATATATATATATATATATATATATATATATATATATATATATATATACATATACATACATACATACATACATACATACATACATACATACATACATATATATGTATGTATGTTGTGGCCCAGCCGGTGCCGGTGCCGCTGCCACCAGACTCTGACAGCGAGGTGTCCTCTGAGTCGGCTCAAGAGGAGGTGGGGGACCCTGGACAGGGTTCCGACGCTGAGCAGGGCGCAGAGAGGCTGGTTGGCCACCAGGGGGCGCCTGAGGCATGGAGCAGTGGTGAAAGCCAAAGGAAGGGGGCTCCTGATGTCATGCCTTGGAGCAGTGGGGAGGAGTCACAGGACAGTGAGTCAGACAGCAGTGAGCTATTAGATGCTCGTTACCGACGTGCTACCCGGCGTAAGGAGCAATTGAGCAATTACCGGAGGTAATGGCTCTCAGCTGCTGATCATTAGACTCCTCTCCAGACTATAAAGGGACTGCTTGTGGACACACCCTTTGCAGGAATCAACTGATCATTGGAGTTGGAGAAGCTCAGATCTGTGTCGTACTTTGGCAGGCTGGATTGCTGCTAAAGGTTTTACCTGGATTACTGTCAATTTGTTCCCTGGACCTTGGCTGCTAAGGTGATTATCTGGAGCTTGGTAGCTGGATTGCTGCCAAGGGGTGTCGCTTTAGCTGGATTGCTGCCCAGAGTGCTATCTTGACCTTGGCAGGCTGGATTGCTGCCAAGGTGGAACCTGTATGTCAATAAACATCTTTGAAGAGACTTTGTGTCGGAGTGTCTTGGTATACAAGAGGAGGGGGTCAGAACAGATTGATTCCTGCCCCAAACAAAACTCCATTAAGTTGCAATGGAGCACCTACAAGCTGAGATGGCCCAGTTGGCTCAACTAATTGCTTTGCTGGCTGGTCAGGTCTCTCAGCTCCAGGGGCTTGCAAACCCCCTCCAGCCAAGGAGGAAATGTCCAGTGGCTACACCAGACAAGTTTGATGGCAAACAAGCAATGTTTGCAGCGTTCCTGGGCCAATGCCAGCTGTTTATCAGCTTGAGAGGGAAGGACTTTCCCACTGACCGGACGAAGGTGGGATTTATCATCAGCTTGCTCTCCGGCACAGCAGCGAGGTGGGCCACTCCATTGCTCTCCCAACCGAGCCCCCTGCTGGACGATTTTCAGGGTTTTTGTAACCATCTCCGGCTGATGTTTGAAGATCCCATTAAGGGGGAAACAGCCACCAGACTCCTGAAAGAGTTCCAACAAGGGCGTGGTTCTTTGCAGGATTATGTCAGCGAATTCCGGCTGCTTAGGCAGGACTCTGCTTGGAATGAGCCAGCCCTTATGGACACTTTCCAGGACGGCCTATCACATGGCCTGCAGGACGAGCTTGTGAGGGTGGACAGGCCTCCAACGTTCGACGCGTTGGTTCATTTGTGCCTCCGGATAGACGCCCGGCTGCAGAGGCAGAGGCCTCGCCGCGTGTCCGAGGAGACCAAAAGGATGCCGGTCCCTCACGAGACTGCAGTTACACGGGAGGAGCCCATGGAGTTGGGTGCCGCCAAACCCCGCTTGTTGCGCACGGAGATGGTTGGGAGACCGTGGTTGCTGGTTACACCCGGTTGCTTGTACCAACCCCTGCGTTCTAGGTGGTCAAGAGTTACAGACCCAAGGCCTGAGGCTGTTGTTATGCAATGTGAGGTCCATTGTTAACAAGGCCCCCCTCATTCACGATCTAATTTTAGAGGGGGAGCCGGACCTCGCGGGAATAATGGAGACCTGGTTGGGCCACGAGGGAGGTCTTCCCCTCGTCGAGATGTGCCCACCAGGCTACCGAGCATTTCACCAGCCCCGGGCCCAGGGAAGGGGCGGTGGGGTGGCAGCAATTATTCGGGAGGACTTAGAGCCGAGGGAGTCTACTGTGCCACAGACGTCCGGATGTGAATCCCTTGTTGTGAAATGGGGGCCTGGGAGACAGTTGGGCCTGCTGATAGTATACCTGGCTCCTCGCTATACATCAGCGGCCCTGCCCAAACTCCTCGAGCTGATCGCATCGGTGGCGGTTGAGACCCCCAAACTTTTAGTGATGGGGGATTTTAACCTGCCATCGATGGGAGAAGCATCAGAGGGGGTTCGGGAGTTCATGGCTTCCATGACAGCCATGGACCTGACTCAAATGATTCAGGGCCCGACACACGAGGGAGGACACACTCTGGACCTTGTTTTTGTCTCTGGCCAGTGGCTGAGTGATCTGGGAGGAGGGGACTTAACCATCACTCCCCTGTCATGGTCAGATCACTCACTCCTTCGTCTTGACTTCCCTGGTGCTACCTCCCGCTGTGGGGAGGCGGAACCGGAAAGTTCCAGATGGTTCCGCCCCAGGCGCCTGATGGAACCTGATAGGTTCCAGATGGAGCTTGGGCCACCTCCTGTAACCTTGACCCACCCCCGGGTAGAGGACCTGGTAGTTGCGTGGAATAATGCAACTACCGGGGCCTTGAACCGGGTGGCGCCTTTGCGGCCTCTCCGGCGGCAACGATCCACCCTAGCCCCTTGGTTTACCGAGGAGCTAAGGGTGATGAAGTGCCGCAAGAGACGTCTAGAGAGTCGTTGGAGACCCTCTCGCTCCGAATTTGATCGAACACAGGCACGAGCCCATTTAAGGACGTACCTTGTGGCATTGAGAGTGGCCAAACGCCAATATTGTGCCACTCTCATTGCATCCGCGGAGAACCGCCCTGCCGCCCTGTTTCGGGTGTCCCGCTCCCTCTTGTTTCAGAGGCCGCGGGAGGCCCCCCTACAGGGCAGGGCAGAGGAATTTGGTAAATATCTGCAGGATAAAATCGCTCAAATCCGGAGAGATTGGGTTCCTGTCAGTGATCCAATGGAGACGTCCATGGCGAGTCTTGAGGTATCGATCTGGGAGGAGTTTGACTTGGTTGCCATTGAGGATTTGGACAGATTGCGTGGACGACTGCGACCCACCACATGTTTATTGGACCCGTGCCCCTCCTGGCTTGTACTGGCATCCTGGGAGGTTACACGAGACTGGCTCCTGGGCCTAGTGAATGCTTCGCTGAGCGAGGGATCTCTCCCGGCCGCCTTGAAAGAGGCGGTGGTGAGACCCTTGCTCAAGAAGCCTTCCCTGGACCCTTTGGAGCTGGCCAATTATCGTCCTGTCTCCAACCTTCCCTTCTTGGCGAAGGTTGTAGAGAGTGTGGTGGCCTACCAGTTTCCACGACATCTGGAGGAAAATGATTATCTAGACCCGCGCCAGTCCGGCTTCCGCCCCGGTCACAGCATGGAGACGGCCTTGGTCGCGTTGGTGGATGATCTCTGGAGGGCCAGAGATAGAGGTTGTTCCTCTATCCTGGTCCTATTAGACCTCTCGGCGGCTTTTGATACCATCGACCATGGTATCTGCTGCGCCGGCTGGAGGGGTTGGGGGTCCGGGGCACCGTTTTGCGGTGGTTCGGCTCCTACCTTTCTGACCGGACGCAGCGTGTGTTGGCAGGAGAAGAGAGGTCGACCCTACGCCCCCTTACTTGTGGGGTGCCACAGGGGTCGGTCCCCTCGCCACTCCTCTTCAACACATATATGAAGCCGCTGGGTGAGATCATCCGTGGTTTCGGGGTGGGATACCATCTGTACGCTGATGATACTCAGCTGTACTTTTCCACCCCGAACCACCCCAACGAGGCCATCGAAGTGATGTCCCGGTGTGTGGAAGCCGTACGGATCTGGATGGATGACAACCGACTCAAGCTCAACCCCTCCAAGACAGAGTGGCTGTGGGTACCAGCCCCCCGGTTCAGCCAATTAATTCCATCATTGGCCATTGGGGGCATTCAACTTGCCCCCGTGGAGCGGGCGCGCAATTTGGGCGTCCTCCTGGATGCCCGGCTGTCCATGGATGACCATGTGACAGCCGTGGCAAGGGGGGCGTTCCACCAGGTTCGCCTGGTGCGTCAATTGCGCCCCCTACTGGACCGGGACGCCTTACGCACGGTCACTCATGCGCTGGTGACGTCTCGCTTGGACTACTGTAATGCTCTCTACATGGGGCTTCCCTTGAAATGCACCCGGAGGCTACAGTTGGTCCAGAACGCAGCCGCGCGGGTAATTATGGGGAGTACTAGGTACTCCCATGTGACACCGTTCCTGCGCGAGCTGCACTGGCTTCCTGTGGTCTATCGGGTGCGTTTCAAGGTTTTGATAATAATCTTTAAAGCGCTCCATGGCTCAGGACCTAGTTACTTGCGGGATCGTATTCTGCCCCATACATCCCTGCGACCAATCCGCTCGCACAGAGAGGGCCTCCTCCAGGTGCCGTCCACTAGACAGTGTCGGGGGGCGCCGCCTAGGAATAGAGCCTTCTCTGTGGAATGACCTCCCTCCGGATATTAGGAATACCTCTGACCTCCGCTCCTTTCGTATTAAGCTTAAGACCCACCTATTCCAAGCAGCTGGCCTGGCTCAACTTTGATCTAACCATATCGCTCCTGACGGGTTTTTACTGGGTATTTTAATTATATTTAATTATCTAGGGGTTTTTAAATACTGTATTTTAATTGTTTTATTTATCAGCCGACCTCCTCCTTGTGTATGTCTCGGTATATGTCTCTGTTATATGTTTGTTTTGTCCACATATTTATTTCATATGTTTCATTGTACGCCGCCCCAAGTCCTTCGGGAGAGGGTGCGGCTAAGAAATAAATATTTATTATTATTATTATTATGGACAGACGGCGTGCAGGGGGGTTGTGTTTCTACTGTGGGGATTTTGGACACTTGGCTTTGGTTTGCCCCAAAAAGGGTAGGGGGGCTGTGCGGACTGCGGCCTCCCCTCAGCAACGTGTCGGGAAATGGGCGAGGCCCACTCTGAGGGAGACTTCGGGTCGGGCACAGGCCGGAACAGAGGCGGAGGGGCCTCCACGACATCTGATTCTTGCAGCGCACATTCTCTTGTCGGGTAGTCCGCAGGGAATTCCAGCCCATGCCTTGGTCGATTCCGGGGCTACCACGAATTTTATGGATGCAGCGTTTGTCACGAAATATCACGTCCCTCTGTGCCCGGTAGACCCTCTGATGTGAGTGGAGACCATTGACGGCCGGGTGCTTCTGTCTGGGCCCATCAAGAACGCCACGCAGCCTTTGTGCCTGATCCTCGGGGAGCATGAGGAGGCCATTCAATTTTACGTGGCTTCGGGTCTGCATTTCCCCGTGGTGTTGGGCTTGGCTTGGCTGCGGGCGCACGATCCCCAGATCCACTGGTCGCAGAACCGCATCTCGTTCCCGTCCTTGCAATGCGTGGACCATACCCGTCATGTTTGCGCGGCTCAGGTGCCCAGTTCGGCCGAGGTGACAGTGCCGCTGGATTTAGTGGAGTTCGCGGACGTGTTTAGCGAGCAGGAGGCAGATCAACTGCCACCGCACCGGCCTTACGACTGTCCCATTGACATGGTACCTGATGCGAAACTCCCGACGGGCCGCCTATACTCCATGTCTGAACCGGAGTTGGCCGCATTGCGGGACTTCCTTGACAAGAACCTGGCCCGGGGTTTTATCCGGCCTTCGTCTTCGCCCTTGTCTGCCCCGGTTTTGTTCGTCAAAAAGAAGACCGGGGATCTAAGACTTTGTTGCGATTACCGGCGCTTGAACGCCATCACGATCCGTAATCGCTACCCGTTGCCTCTGATTCCCGAGTTGTTGGAGCGGCTCTGGGAGGCCGTGGTGTTTACAAAACTGGACTTACGTGGAGCTTACAATCTGGTTCGAGTCAGGGCGGGGGACGAATGGAAGACAGCCTTTGGCACCCGATACGGACATTTTGAGTATACGGTCATGCCGTTCGGGTTGACCAATGCCCCAGCTGTCTTCCAACATTTTATGAACGATATCTTTCGGGACCTTTTGGATCAGTTTGTCGTCATCTACCTGGACGACATCTTGATCTACTCTACGTCTCGGAAGGATCATCAACAGCACTTGCGTCAGGTCTTGCAGCGCCTTCGAAAGCATCGCTTGTTTGCCAAGCTGGAGAAGTGTCAGTTCTGGCAGACCACCATTGAGTTCCTGGGGCACCGTATATCCCCTGAAGGAATTGCGATGGAGCCAGGCAAGGTGGAGGCATTACGAAGTTGGCAATCACCTCGACGGATGAAAGACATTCAGAGACTCCTCGGGTTTGCCAACTACTACCGGTCCTTCATCCCCGGCTTTGCTTTCTTGACCGCGCCCCTCACTCGGCTCCTGCAAAAGAAAGTGCCGTTTCACTGGGGGTCCACGGAACAACAAGCGCTCGTGGCCTTGAAGCGCGCTTTTACAAAGGAGCCGATCTTGAAACACCCTGATCCCCATCGCCCCTTTGTAGTCGAGGCGGATGCGTCCGACATCGCGGTGGGGGCGGTGTTATTGCAGGCTCACGCCCCTGATGGCACCCTTTTCCCTTGCGCCTATTACTCTCGGAAACTCAATCCTTCCGAGCGCAATTATACCATCTGGGAGAAGGAGTTGCTGGCTATCAAGGCGGCGTTCGAAGCCTGGCGACATCACCTGGAGGGGGCCAGGCATCAGGTCGAAGTCCGGACAGACCATCGGAATCTGGAGTTTTTGACAACAGCGCGGAAGCTCAATCAGCGCCAGATCCGGTGGTCTCTGTTTTTTGCCTGGTTCCACTTCAAGGTCATGTATATCCCCAGTGCCTTGAACCAGAGGGCAGATGCCCTATCTAGAAAGCCGGAGTACTCAGACCCTGCTGACTCACTGCCCCCCCGGACGGTCCTACCCATCGAGTCCTTCGCTGCAATCCAGGAACCCGTGGATTTACGGTCGTTGATACGGAATGCGCAGCGAAACGACGAGTGGGTGGAACAACGGCGGGCAGAGGTAGGGCCGACATCCCCGTGGACCTTTGATGAGGACCTTTTGAGGTATCGGGATCGGCTCTACGTGCCTGCAGGACCGCTCCGTGGATTGGTTCTCTCCCAATGTCATGACACTCCGGCAGCGGGACACTTTGGCCTGTTCAAAACTTTGCACCTGGTTTCCCGTACGTTTAGGTGGCCTCGCCTGCGACACGACGTGCAGACGTACGTCATGTCATGTGTGCAGTGTCGACAGGCCAAATCAGCGACGGGAGCTCCTCCAGGCTTGCTACAGCCATTGCCGACCCCGGACAGACCCTGGGGAGCCATGTCCATGGACTTCTTGACGGAACTGCCTCCGTCGTCCGGTTTCACTACGGTCCTAGTGGTGGTGGACATGCTCACCAAGATGGCGCATTTCATCCCCTGCCGGAGATTGCCGACAGCCCGCGCCACCGCCCGCATGTTCATCCCTTTATTTATTTATCAGTACAATTACAACACAAATATAAAAAGGCAACAGTAAAAATAAAAATATGGTTTTCTGCCTGCATGGTCTTTGTGATAAGCCGAAGGACAGAAAGAGGGAGTAGTGACCTTCCTCCCATATTTAGTCATAGCAGGGGTTGTAACACAAATACATACCTATTTCCCTGGCTCAACTGATAAGGAAGAGAACCCGTGGCTTGGTGGTTAAGACTCCTGCCTAAGATATATACAGCCCGGGTTCTAATCCCAGTAAGGGTATGGCTAGCTGATGAGAGCTAATTAGCTCGAAATAGATCCATCCTAGTCTCCCTTTATTTATTTATCAGTACAATTACAACACAAATATATATATATAAAATATAATATTATATACTATTATTTCATGAAGAGAGGTGAGGCTCTGCCTCCCTTGCCTCCCCTGACCGCACGTCCCTGCTAAAGTTTCCTGGTACTACCTGGTTCTAATAAACAGTTGAGATCATCGGTCACTGAGCTCATGGAGGCTTGCTGCGCATGTCTGTACGTAACCTTTCCTCTCTACTTACATCTGGTTCTGCTAATTAGGTGAGCTCATAGGTATTCAAGGTAACCAGCTACTGAGATCATGGCATTTTATTGCATATGTCTTTATGTAACGTTTCCTCAATTCCTACAAACACGGAAGGCCTTCTCTCGCAAAAGCCGCGAGCTAGCGTATGCCGCGTGGCAGAAAGGGGTGCGGCGGCAGCAGGAAGCTAGCGTATGCCAGCTCATGGCCGAAAGGGGGTGGGCAGCAGTGGCAGGAGGCTGGCGTATGCCGCGTGGCCGAAAGGGGGTGGGTGGCAGCGGCGGCATGGCCAAAAGGGGGCTTCCTGCTACGCCCCCACCCCCCAGTCCCCAGTCTTGCCTGGCTGACTAAGCCTGCCAGGCGGCGGGCCTAGCTGACCCGGTTGTCCCTTGCCTCTTCAGTCCAGCTTACCTGCTGCCTCGTCACCTGCCTACTCCCTGCTGCATCCATCGTATCGGAGAGCTGCTGATTCTGCCTGCTGGTAAGTGAGCCAAGTTTTTTTTCTTTTATGCTTTTAATGTTTTTTAAAAGAATATTTTATTTATTGTGTATATACTTTTTTTAAATCATTTTATTTAAAAGTATTGAGTATAGAATTTTTTTAAATGGTTTATTTTAATTGATTGTTGATAGAATATTTTAAAAAAGATTCTATCAATGATAAATTAAAATAAACCATTTTTAAAAATTCTATACTCAATATTTTTAAATGTATTGTGTATAGAATTTTTTAAAATCGTTTTATTTAAAAGTATTGAGTATAGATTTTTTAAAAATGGTTTATTTTAATTTATTGTGTGTAGAATACTTTTAAGTGGTTTTATTTTAATTTATTGTATGTGGAATATTTTAAAATGGCTTTATTTTAAATTATTGTGTGTGGAATACTAAAATGGTTTTATTTTAAATTATTGTGTGTGGAATACTTTAAAATGGTTTTATTTTAAATTATTGTGTGTGGAATACTTGGTTTTATTTTAAATTATTGTGTGTGGAATACTTTAAAATGGTTTTATTTTAAATTATTGTGTGTGGAATACTTTAAAATGGTTACGTTTTATATTATTGTTGGTAATTGTCTTAGACTATTTAAAAAAAAATCTATCAACAATAAATTAAAATAAACAATTTAAAAATATTCTATACTCAATACTTTTAAATAAAACAATTTAAAAATATTCTATCCACAATACATTTAAAAGTATTGTGGATAGAATATTTTTAAATGGTTTATTTTAATTTATTGTGGATAGAATATTTTTAATGGTTTTATTTTAATTTATTGTGTATAGAATATTTTAAAATGGTTTTTAAGGATTTTTAAATTATTTATAGAAGATCTTTTAAAAAATATTTTTAGGGAATTTTTATTTATTTATTGTTTATAGAATATGTTTATTACAAGAAATGTTACTCCTTTTTGCAAATGTTTTATTTGTGATGCAATATGTTGTTTTTAAGTGTGCAGGTTGGTGCATGGTTTATGTGTCTCAAAGTGGCTGCTTTTCAACGGGCAGGCCAGGTTGGTGCAAGGCAGCTTTGCCAGATTTTGTGTGTTTCTGTGTGATACCTGGCTGTTTAGGTAATTGTGAGGTGGCATGACACCACTAACTCTTGAATAGCTACTTGGTTGTCCTAAGTACTGAACCTAATTCATATATTCCTGTTTTTTGAACTGAGGAATAAATTTCAGAAAAAGAAATCTGTATTGCTCTGTGTATCTATCTATGATATTCATTCTTGATCTAATTTCTTAGGTGAAAAACTATATCTTTCCTGTTTGTTGGGGGACATCCTTCCTGAAAAGACTGTACATTATTGGGTGAAAACAGAGGTCCCTTCTGTTACCTGTAGTGTAGTCCTCAGCTTACAACCACAATCAAGTCCAATATTGTTTTATTTCTTCTGCAGTTAGTATTATTTTACAGGATGAAGAGGCAACAGAGTATGACCGCTAGGACAGTCATGTTTCCTATGTAAGTAGCTGTTTTATTGCTTTGTGTGCTTGTTTCATCCTTAATATAGTAGTGCAAGCAATTAAAGTCTTCCTTTCTGTATCTCTTTGTGCAGGCCATTCATTGGAGCAAGGTGGTCAGTGGGTGACTTCAACACACAAAAGGAAGTAATCTTCCTTTTCTATTATTTTGTGTGCTGGTTTCATCCTAATGCAGTGCATGCAATGAAAGAGTTCATTTCTGTGTCTCTTCTTTGTGCAGGCCATTCATTGGAGTCAGTGACATTGAAGACTGGCAAGGACAGTCATCTTCCTTCTGTAAGTAGCTCTTTTATTGTTTTGTGTACTTATTTTAATCTTATTTAAGTAGTAAGTACACAAAATAATAAATTTCCTTTTTTATATCTTTTTGTAGATCATCCATTGGGTCAAATAATTCAGTGACATCGTCTTGGCCACTCCCACCCAGTCTCATGACTGCCAAGCCACTCCCATCTGGTCACATGGCCAGCAAGCCACTCCCACCCAGTCACATGGCCGGCAAGCCACTCCCACCCGGTCACATGGCTGGCAAGCCACTCCCACAAAGCAGGCCACACCTACAGAAGAGGTTCCAAAAATTTTTGAAACCTACCACTGACTCTGGAAATATTTATCAATGAAGCAGCTCAGAAGGAGTCGTACAAGAATTCTACACAATGCTGGAGAAATCTGAATGTGAGGTTTCTGCCTTTAAACTTCAGGAACATGATACTTCTCAAAACCTGAGACCCCAGGGACTACTGAATGCGGCTTGCTTGAGAGGAAGGTGATGTGGAAGCAAGCGTGTGGACAAAAGAGCTCAGACTAATACATTCACATTGCTACTTGTGCATTTGTTCCCAGCTAGAATGCTAATATTAACGAATTAATATTTTCTGCCTACAAGCTGCAACTGTAGTATAGGAATAAAGATGCTTGAGTTTTGTCCCACAGGGCCCATAGTTTGCAACCCTTGGCGTTTTGAGAAGTGATGTTTCCTGGCTTTCATCTTTGAATCTGTAATCTATTCTTTCCCAGCACCTGCATATGATCTAGCTAGAATTGTCAAATTCAGTGAATTGTTAAAGCCAGTAAAAAGAAAGTTGAGTGACAAAACTATGGGACTTGCTGCACATTTTTCCATATGGAATAGCAATCTCCCCACTTCATCTACACCCACACCCACCCACCCACCCACCCACCCACACAATTGCATTTTATAAGTGGCTATTGCCCCCCAAAATGGAGCAATCAGAACTTTTTAGTTCACTGATGCTTTTTGTGATAAATCTGCTGGAGTTCAGAAGCTCTAGATGCAGGTAATCCTCAAGTTACAACAGTTCATTTAGTGAACTGTAACATTCATTTGAAGTTACAACGGCACTGAAAATAGTGAGTTATGAGCATTTTTCACAGTTACAACCTTTGCAGATCTGCATGATCATGTGGTCAAAATTCATATTCTTGGCAACTGTTTCATACTTATGACCATTGCAGTGTCCTCGGCTCATGTGATCACTTTTTGTGATTTTCTGACCAGCAAAGTCAATGGGGAAGCCAGATTCACTTAACAACCATGTTACTAATTGAACCATTTAACAACTGTGAGAAGAAAAGTCACAAAATGGGGCAAAACTCACTTAACACATTTTTCACTTAGTAACATAAATTTTGGGCTCCATTCTGATCATAAGTTGAGGACCACCTGTATTGTTTTCCAACTTCTTAAGTATTTATGCGTATGAGGTTTACTCTGGAGGGTTCAATCAGGAAAAGGGACTAGAACATATCCTGAAAGGTAGAGACTAGCACATTCCCAATTCATTATCCATTCAGTTTTTCATTGTTTCCTTGTTTTAAAATGTTTCTTAGCAATTTGTAAACCATCCAGAATTGATGGGAGTTGGGAAGCTCCATAACAATAACAAATAATAATATCAAGACCTGTAAATAGAAGTAGAATGACTGTGGCAAAAGAAAACAAAGCTTTTCCCAATAATAATAGGTGAACCACTTGAATACCATTGGCGTTGATATATCGCCATCAGTCAATTGCAAAAGGCAGCTTTACTGATAATAGCTTGCATCCTGCAACAATACTTAACACCATCAAAGAACAACATCTGCCTAGCCCAGGTCCTTAGGGAGGAAGGACTCAAGAGGTAGATAATAATGGCAAATCTAGTCTAAACATCTGGCTCACCGGGCGACCAATCATAATAATTCCTTATTCTGTCACAGGGGATCCATATGTAGTATCAATTACCTATTGGATACTAACTAACCTGTTATGTTCTATCAGTACCCAATAGATACTATATCCTTTTTTAACACTTAGGATGGTCTCCCTCAGAGGGGGTGTTCAGCAGGTTCTGATTAGTTCTGGGGAAACTGGTAGCGTAAATTTTGAGTAGTTTGGAGAACCACTAAATACCACCTCTGACTCACCCCATCTATCCTCTGCCTCCTGAGTCCCAGCTGATATGGAGGGAATGGGGATTTTGCAGTAACCTTCCCCTGCCACACCCACTAAGCCATGCCCACCAAGTCAAGCCACACCACGCCCACCAAGCCACGCCTACAGAACCAGTAGTAAAAAAAATTGAATCCCACCACTGGTCTCCCTGCGTCTAAACGTAGGGAGCCTAAACGTTTCTGTGTCTAAACCAGGCACTCACACTTGGGGAAAGAGCTGCTATCATAGGAAGATCAAGTGATTGCAATAATTCTGGGTCAAACTTGGATCGACATCCCACCCTCCCCAGTCCAGTCTTTTCTGGGCCAGAGAAAATCATTTTGTGCTTGATACAGCTGATTGGCTGCCATATAGCCATTTCTGTATGAAGCCGTCTAAATAAACAGAACATCTAAATCTGCCCACCGACTGGCACCAAAGTGAATTGGGAGGTTGGTGGCAGACCTGGAAGCATTTGATTGGCACCGAAGTGAATTGGGGGCTGGGGGCCTGGGTTACAAAGATGATGCTAGAGAGGGAAGAGGCCTGACTCTCATCAGTGTGGAGGCAGCTGTTCCTGGGGCTTCATCTCTAGCCAAACTTGCCGCCGCTGCTTGGCTCAGCCTTCAAAGTTTGAAAGGGAGGTCAGATCCTGTAGCAGACAAGCAAAATGGGAAAAGATTAGAGTCATGCATTGGCTGCCATTGGTATTAATGCCGCTGGAGGAATATTACATTCGCAGCCCATCCTGGGGGCCTTGCAGCCCTGTTTAGTTCCAGCAAGCTGAACAGCAAGAGTCTGAAATGTTAGATGCTCAATCACACCTCTGTACTCCAAGAAAACCCCTTAAAAAAAAAACCCAAACCATCAAACCACATGGGCGAGCAAAGCCAAGGCCAGCTTCTTCATCCCAGAGGGCTGAGAAAACCTACTTCTTCTCAGTTCCATTTTCCAAAATCCACTTTCCTCACTGGGCAGCTAATTCTTCAAGAGCTGCTGAACGAGACCTCTGAATTCTGCTTAAATGGGAAGGTCAGCCTCCTGGGCAGTTGAGGCCCAGGAGAACAATTGCCATGGCAACAGACCATCTCCAGTAAATACCATATTAGAAGGGAAGTGCTGGCCTTGTGTTAAAAGTTGCCATTGGGGTAGAAAGTGCTGGGTTTCTCTCTGGAGGATAATTATCCGCCCAAAGTAAGGCTTATCTGTGGATCTCTCCGTGTTTGGAAATTGAACCGAAGATTTGGCTGCATCCTCCACTCCTCCAGCTGCTGCCCTTTTTGCTTTGCTTTCTAAGACCAGCGCCCGAAGGCCAGCATTTTCTAATTTTCCAGCATTTGATCAATAGTATTTAATAATGAGTTAAAAGAGGAGATGGGAGGGAACAGGGAGTCCCAAAGATGCCTTTTTTTTTCAAGAGGCAACTGGACTATCTGGTTTTTCTTGGAAGATGTTTCGCTTCTCATCCAAGAAGCTTCAGAGATGAAGAAGCTTCTTGGATGAGAAGTGAAACCTCTGCAAAGAAAAACCAGAAAGTTTTGTAGGAAGTTATCACCCATCCCTCTCCCAGAAAAATGAAATATCCTAGGAAATATTGAAAAGGCAGAATATTACATTTCACTGGATGTGAAAAGGAAGAAACATGTTTTAAATTGAGAGTAGCTCCCTGTAGCTTCCTGCCTCCACCCACTTTGTCAATGGGCCATTAAGAAGGCCAAGCCAGTCCCTTTACATAATAAAGAGTTCTCCCCTTCAGCTCCAGGGGGATGGGATTAAGGCATGATAATATTGGCCCTTTACCCAACTCACCACATGGCATCTGAGAACTCAACCAAACCTGGATTCAAAACGCAGCCTAGAGAGTTGTCCCTACATGGACCTATGGGAGTCTGACAACCAATCAGAAGACAAGATCAAGATCAAAGGCCAGAGAGGGCATAAAACCAGGGACTTTCAGCATCTCAGCCCTTTTTCTTCTCTTCTTCTCCACCAACATTGAAGCACGTGGTCTCCTTTTCTGTTCAGGACTCAGGCCATGTGGTCCTGTTCACCATTAAAACCATCGTTCCAAGCAGCCTCCATGTCTCCAGTGTCTTTTTCCCCACTTGGAGCCGAACCCAGAAGGATATTTCTTTCAACAGTTTGTTGCAGAAAAAATCAAATCCAGAAAGCACACACAGATAACTGATTCAGCTGGATTCATTAACTTCTTTATATACATATTAACATTTTAAGATAAATGCAAAATTTTCCCAGCATAGTAGTAGTTGCAAGCAAACACAGGCAGGAGAGAACAGCTTCATCTCGGAGTTCAGAGCAGACAGAGATCAGTCTTGTTTCAGTTTCAATTCTCAGCACAGACTTGGATCTGTTTAAGCTCCCATTGGCTGACTTAGTTGCTATGCCTATTCATTGGCTGACCTTGTTACCATGTCTCTCCCAGTCATGAATATTCTAACAGAAAGTGCAGTTGCCTTGAGGAAAAAAAAAGGCACCATGGGGACAACCATGATCTGATGATTGAGAATCTCTATAGACATTAAGGGAACAGGTAGATAAATTGCTGAGCTCAATAGCAAAAGATTTTTCTACATGTAACCTCACTTTCTCCAACTTGATGCCATCCAATATCTGGCTCATATTGGATGGAAATTATGAGATTTGGTCCAACATACCAGGATGCTTCCGAATTGGAAAATGCTACTATAACTTCCAAGTAAAGTTGTTTTCTCTCTATTTCCTAGAAAGGCAGAGGACCTGTATTTAAATTGTACCTTTCTTCAGAAACTCTATATTGGGTATGTAATGTGCTCCCCTCTCGATTTTATCTTCATCCCAACCCTGCAAAGTTGATTAAAAAGAGAGAGAATAGTATTAATGCACCCAATTAGTTTCATGGCTGAATGTGCATTTGACCTGAATGGGGTTGCTGGACTGTGATATTCAACCCACATGAACTCATAAAAACCTGTTAAAACTAAAGATTTGGGGTTCTGTAAAATACATAGTGTTATTCTGGCAGTTTTTCTCTACAGTATCCAAAAGTTGTGAATGCCCCAACACTGGAAGTCTTTAAGAAGATGTTGGATAGCCATCTGTCTGAAACGGTATAGGGTTTCCTACCTAGGCAGGGGGTTGGACTAGAAGACCTCCAAGGTCCCTTCCAACTCTACTATTGTATTGTATTGTATTGTATTGTATTGTAAAAGATCCCTTCCCGTTGCCTACAACTGAATCTTTTCGACTGGGGAACGAAGCAGAGACTTTCTAAATGCGCATTTTCTTTTCCTCTGAGCCAAGTCTCCTGTCCCCAAAATTTAATTTTAAAGCATGACTAAATATGAATGAACTGGAGTGCTTTATGCCTAGGTGTCCAGACTGTGTTGTTGTTGTTTTAATTATTATTTTGGCCTTGATCTAGCAAATCTAGCCCAAACCTGGGGGCAATTTAGGTTAATTGACAATAACATTGCTTAGGAAACATCAGTGAAAGCTGAGAAGAAGGATATTAGCTTTACCATTAGATGTCTCTCTGTCAAACTGAGCAAGTTGGCAGGCCTGCATCCATGAAGAATGCTAAATGAGCCAAATGTGGACGAGTGATACAAGAATATTTGTCATATGCCTTCAGTTCCATGCAAGCATTTGTAGACAGTTGGCTTGCAAATGCCTGGACATGGAGATGCTGCCAGTGTATGTCCAATGGTGAATAAGGAGTGAATTGTGATGCATGTTTGGTCCTTAAACCCTGGATTTGGGTTGATGTTTTAATCTGAATGGTTTGCAAGCAACTTCTGTATGGATTCCCAACCCCAACACTGAGAAAAGCAAACAGCTGTTCCCTCTTGGTCATTTCAGACCCTATTGATAAGAATGGAAATGTAAAATATCAGGTATGGAGATATATTTCTTGTAATACCCTGTTTCCCTGAAAATAAGACCTCCACGGATAATAAGCCCAATTGGGCTTTGGAGTGCATGCGCTAAAATAAGCCCTCCCCGAAACTATTGCAACACAGCAGCAGCCAGGAGGTGACCACGCTTACCACTTCCTGCACTCAAAAATAATAAGACCTCCCCGAAAATAAAGCCAAGCTCTTATTTCAGGGGTCAAAAGAAAATAAGACCCTGGCAATCCTGTGACTCTGGTGATTGGCTGCAGCAGAACATTTTTTTAAATAAATCACGCCTGCTTCCTTGTCTTTTCCCCTGCTGGATATTTTGAAATAATATGTTTTAACATTATGGGTCAGTGATGGTGAACCTTTTCAGGACTGAGTGCCCAAACCGGAACATGTGCATGTTGGAGCGCCGCAAACATGAAGACCAGCTGGCTGGTGCCCATGCACATGCTGACCACCTGGTCTTCGTGTTGCCGGTGCTCCGACGTGCAGGAAGACCAGCTGGCTGGTGTGCCTACGTGCTCCGGAAACCCAAAGACCAGCTGGCAACGGTGTGCATGCCCACAGAGAGGGCTCTGCGTGCCACCTCTGGCACGCAGATCATAGGTTCGCCATCATGGTTATAGGTCCTGGCACAATACTAAATTGTGAGCTAGTGGGTAGAGATGTAAAAGGTGACCAGCAATGTGGAGAAATCATTAGCAATGATATCAAACAGATGTACAGGATGTCCTTTAAAGCATGGCTCCTTGGGTGGTTTCTTGCAACTGTTTCTACCTCCTCATCCTCTCTCTTAGTTTCCATTCATTGCTAATCAAGGAGAGATCCAACCTAGAACTAAGGAGAGATTTTCTAACAGTGAGAATAATTAACCAGTGTGGAACGGTTTGCCTCCAGAAGTTGTAGGTGCTCCAACACTGGAGATTTTTAAGAAGAGATTGGACAATCACTTGTCTGAAATTGCATAGGGTCTTCTGTTTGACGGGATTGGACTAAAAGACCTCCAAGATCTCTTCCAACTCTATTATTCTGTTGTTGTTGTTATTGTCAGACCTGCAGCCATCTTTTCTTTTGGATCTTTGGCCTGCCACACTTTCTTTTATTCTACTATGTATTTTCTATTGTGGGAAAATGGGAAGGGGGATTGTAGGAGTGAGATACGATGCCGCCATAACAAAATTCTTTCTAGAAAGCTAAGGTCAACCTTTGTCTCTGCACCTCTGCACCTGACCAGAACTGGATGGGTGGAACTGCCAGCATGGCAGTGGGAGATTGGACCATGGGATGGACTTGTTGGTGTGGGTCAAGATCTTGAACGTCCAACTAGGTGGGAAAAACCGGGACGCTTTCAGATTCGGGTTTTCCCAGATGTGTCAACATTTAACTCTTAATAAATTGGGACTTTGAGCAATACTTTGCCTTGGACTCTGATTTATTTTTGGATGCTATTTGGAACCCTGACAATTATTTTGAAATCTCTCCCTCTCTTCCAGCAACAATGGTGGGGATCCAGGGATTGGGAAAGAGATACTCAGTGGTAAAATTCAATTTTTTTTACCACCGGTTCTGTGGGCGTGGCTTGGTGGGCGTGGCAGGGGAAGGATACTACAAAATCTCCCTTCCCACCCCACTCCAGGGGAAGGATACTGCAAAATCCCCATTTCCTCCCCGCTCCTGGGGGAAGGATATTGCAAAAATCTCCATTCCCACCCAACTCCGAGGCCAGCCAGAGGTGGTATTTGCCAGTTCTCTGAACTACTCAAAATTTCTGCTATGGTTTTGCAGAACCTGCTGAATTTCACCCTGGGGATATTGATATGTGCAAGGATATATATGGGTATACAGGACTGCACAGTCTCACATCAACAGTAGGGCAATCTAAATAATTGCCTTTTCATTCTTTCCACACTCCCCCACAGACTAGCAAAATGCTAGAGTGGGTAAGTAATTAGAATTGGTCTAAATATGTGATTGCTTAATGCTAAAGACAGGGAGCATTAAATGAGAAGTGCAGAAGGATCCTGAAACATGATCGCATTTGTAGCCTTCTGACACGCTTGTTTTCTAGCAACAGATCCCGAACCTTTGTTCATTTATTTGAATCATTTGTGTATTACTTATCCTGAATCTGGTTCTTACTTAGGAGAGTTAAATCAGTGCACAGTCCCCTGTGCAGCACAGATTGCAGCAGACAGCAACATGATCTGCCTTGCATCACATGCTTTTGCCAACTGGAGAACAGATGCGCTGCTATTGCGTCCAACTTATTTTTAAATGTTACTCTGTGTGTGTGTTTATGAATCACCACCTGGTGCCTGAGGTTTGTATTTTCCTTTATAGCATTAAATATTATCCGTCAAGTAAAATGTTCTTCCCACCAATTGTCCCCACTACCTCCATCACATGTGATTGGCTGTCCCTGGCCCCAATTTAAATCATCCATTATATTTGCTAATTAGTTATTCCCAGATGCTTTTCTGACACCTCCCACCTCCAGATACCAAAATGCGTGGTATGGTAATTTTAATGGGAGCCAGGAATAAATCAGCAGCAAAAATTACTCACATCTTAGGAACCTGGGTTTCTTACACTCACTGGTAGGTTCACCAGGGTGCTGAAGTTCAGTCAGCTAGGTTGCAATTATATAAATAAGGGGCAGATTATCCGTTGTTGTAATAAGCAACAAGCATCATATGAGTCAGCTAAATTTGGTCCATGGATAATAAAAGAACGCATGCTGTGTGTGGAGAAAGTCCTAGGTTTCCCTAATAGAGAAATAAGGGGGAGCCGATAAACCAACAGATATCGATAAACTCTAATTCTCAGCACCCTTCAGAGAGGTCAGGGAGCAAAAACGAGAATAGTCTTGGGGTTGTGTATGTTGGAAGAAATATCCATCTGGGTTCAGTTCCAAGTGGGGAGAAAGACACTGGATTCATGGAAGTTGCTTGGAAAGAAGGTTTATTGATGATGGACAGGACCACCTGGTTTGAGTCCTGGGGAAAAAGGGAAGAGATGTTGAGAGTGACCCAATTTTATGTCCTCTGGGCTTTTGAGCTTGTATTCTGATTGGTTGTCAGACTCCCATGGGGCCATGCAAGGGCAGCTCTGTAGGCTGCCCTGAGTCCCAGGCTTGGTTGAGCCTTTGCTGGGTGCTGATGTAATGATAGGGCTTTGGGCAATTCCTATTATGACTCTGCCTAAATGAGGTAGATCTTTGTTATGTAGAATAGACTGGCTCAGGCCTTAATGGTCCATTGACAAATGTGGAGGCAGAGTTTCTGCCTCCCTTTTAGGGGAAATATTTCCTAAAATATCTCATTTTCCCAGGAGAGGGGTGACTACTAACTTCCTACATGTATTATCACTGTCTCCTAGAATAGAGCAATACTGGATTGGGTAGATCAAGGATCTGCTTCTGTGTAAGGCAGTTTCAAAGGACGATCACTTGTTCCTCTTCCTTGCAGTGACCCCCATTTTTTTAAAAAAATAAATCCCTTCTTGGCATGACGATGAAGTTTTATTATATTTTTAGCTGGACAAAATGGAGGTTAGTCTAAAGTCGGCTCGCAATGCAGAGGGGACATTTTCAAGGAGAGGGTACGGTTTTAGAAAAATGAAAGCTTAGACCGTCCATCCCTAAAGTATCCTCCCCATGCTTCCATGCAGCAGTGACATTATAAAACAGGATTAATTTACAACAATGAGGATTAAGCCTTGCTGAGCTGGAATACATTTTAATCTCTGATTAGCTGTTGACGAGAGTGTTTTCTTGGATATGGGGAAGGGATGGCGATCGGGGCCTGAGAAAAAGAGTCGGATGCTTAGGACTAGAGAGATTCTGTCTCTCTAAGAAGCCCCTAGGCTACACCTGAAACCGATGTGTGGGGCTGAGTTATGGCTGCAGACCAGTGGTGGGATTCAATTTTTTTTACTACTGGTTCTGTGGGCGTGGATTGGTGGGATTGGTGTGGCTTGGTGGGCATGGCAGGGCAAGGATACTGCAAAATCTCCATTCCCATCCTACTCTGGGGCCAGCCAAAGGTGGCATTTGCCAGTTCTCCCAACTACTCAAAATTTCCACTACCGGTTCTGCAAACTACTCAAAATTTATGCTACCGGTTCTCCAAACTACTCAAAATTTCTGCTGCCAATTTTCCAAACTACTCAAAATTTCTGCTACCGGTTCTCCAAACTACTCAAAATTTCCACTACCAGTTCTCCAAACTACTCAAAATTTCTACTACCGGTTCTCCAGAACCTGTCAGAACCTGCTGGATTTTACCCCTGCTGCAGACTGGAGCTTTCCACGTGCCTAATTTACCATTTCCAGGTAACAAAAGGAGTGTTTATCTCTTATCTTCACAGCAGCCTTCTGGAGTGGAGAGCTGCAACCAATATTACCCACACTGGGGCTCTCAATCATTCCGAGCTCAAACAGCAACTCCAATAGCAGCAAATTAGTCAAATGAAAAGGAAGAAAGGAAAGAGATAATTCCAATTCTTTTGTCCTGAATTGCCCTGCCAACAATTCCAGATAGGAATCATAAGCAGCAAAGCTAGACCAAACAGAGAAAAAATCATGATTAATGGAATTGAACATGAGATGAAGCAGAGGGGCCCATTTGAAAACCTGATCAAGGGCGGTGATGGCAGGGAGGATAACTTCCCCCTTCGCCCGGTCCTTTTTCTTTAGTGAATTTCCCATCCAATGATTAAAAAAAGAAAGAAAAGAAAAAAATCGCCTCTCCAGTCCCTATCCATTGGAGATTGTTACGACCCTTGGTGGTTTACTGTGATAATTTTGCAGAGTATGTTGAGGAATGTGAATAGAATAATTGATAATCTGCCCCTGTTAAAATTGTCTAGGGACTCCCTTACAAAGCTGTGTTTTTTGACGTTTCAGTTGTGAACAGCTGATGACCTTGAAAGCTATCAAGAAACGTTTCTGTGGGTTTTTTTTTTAAACACCAAAATGATTTATGACTATCAAGAGTTTTTACAGACTTGCTTTGAGCCTTTCAATTTCATTCACGGTGTTGAATTGGGTTCATTCCACTTGGGAATAATGATGATTTAATAGTAACAAAAATATTTTGGTTATTATTAGCAGGCAGCTATGGCAGAATGGAAAAATGCCACCTTCATTTTTCAAAACAAGTGCTAATCCTTTGCTAAATATACTCTACCTTCCCGTGCACTTTATTTAGGAGTAGAGGCCAGTTGTAAAGGTATCATTTTTATTTTAGCCAAGGTGGGTTGAGCAGTTGGTAATACATCAATTCCCTCCGGCACTTCTCTGTGAAATGGATTATCTAGATCCATTTCATTCTGTCTTGCAGCCAGAATTCAAGATGATGACTATTTGATCTTCAGCCTGATTAATTGTCTGCACGGAAAGAAAAATAGGAACTCTGTTGATTCTCCAGGACTTCTCTGCATTTTCACTCCATTAATCACGTATTTTTAGATAATCTATAGGAGCCTACTCCAATCACCCCCCCCTTCCCATAAATAAGTGTCTATTTAACAATAGACTGGAAGAAAAGGAAAAAGTGGAAGTTGACTGCATCCAGAACAGAAGCTGATAGGCAAGTGACCAGAATTGTGTACTCTGAATTTTCTTTAAAGGACCCTGTTCTCCTTAAAAACATTTGCTTATTAATAACTGGGGAATAATTTTAAAAATGGCTTTAAAATCACTGAGCATATGCTGAGGGAGGCTGATGATTTTCTTTTTCAGGCCAGACTTTCTTTGGGAATAGAGGAATGCCCTTAAGTCATCTTCCTCCCAGATACAGTATATTGGTTTACAAACATCACACTAATTGGAAACAATGACCCACTGATTCTAATGAAGGGAAAAACTAAATTATGTGCCACATGGAATGTAGCTTCCACCGACAGCACTGAAGCATTCCTAACGAAGGGGGAAAAGCAAAAAAGCAACAACAAACCCAGCCCATGGCTTCCGGTCCCACTGATCTATAAACCGATCAGGTCTACTAGGGGAGCTGATTTGCATATTTAGAGAAAATCCAGTCTGCATCAACAGCTGGATGACCCTGCATATTCAAATGATCAGGGCTGCGTATAATCAGATTGCGCATCCTAACTTGGCGTGAGCATGGATAAACTGCAGAGAGTTCCTTATGGCAAGCGCAGGCTGGGGAAAGAAACGCAGCCTGCTGCACTGTCATCTGTTTGCATCCATTTTATTATCTTTCCTTTGCCTCCTGACAAATAGCCCGTGTAAAGGATGAGGTAACTTCAGAGAGATCAAAGGCTGTTTCTGGTCTGTGGGAAGTTTTAGCAATTGGGCTTATCAGAAGTATCCTGCGGCTTGGTTCCTACTGGTCTTGCTGTGCTGATTTATATACCTGTGCAGAGAGGTTGTTTAGATGCAGCTGCTATTATTTAGGCTTGGTGAGTCTGAACTTTCTGGGAGGGGGAGGAGGTGGTGGTGGTGTAAAGTTAAAGCTTAGTAAAACTGAAAATTATATATAAGGGAAAGTTATAGGGACGCAGCAGGGCTCCGTAATGGATCCGTGTACACAAACACATTCACAGGTACACACCCAAGATCTTATCCCAAAGGACAACTGCTCAGGCTACATTTACACTCAGTGAAATCCTTTATCAAGGAAGTACACTCAACTATGTTTTCCATAAATAGAATAGAATAGAATTCTTTATTGGCCAAGTGTGATTGGGCACACAAGGCATTTTTCTTTGGTACATATGCTCCAAAGCAAGTACATAAAAAGACAAGATACATTTGTCATGAATCGTAAGATACAATACTTAATGATAGTCATAGGTACAAGTAAGCAATCAGGAAACAATCAATATCAATATAAATCGTAAGGATTCAAGCAACAAAGCTACAGTCATGCAGTTGTAAGTGGGAAGAGATGGGCGATAGGAACGACGAGAAGACTAATAGTAATAACAATACAGCCTTAGTGAATAGTTTGACAGTGGTGAAGGAATTATTTCTTTAGCAGAGTGATGGCGTTCAGGAAAAAACTGTTCTTTTGTCTAGTTGTCTTGGTGTGTAGTGCTCTATAGTGTCATTTTGAGGGTAGGAGTTGAAACAATATATATCCAAGATGCGATGGGTCTGTAAATATTTTCACGGCCCCCTTTTTGACTCGAGCAGTGTACAGGTCCTCAATAGAATGCAGGTTGGAAGTAATCGGTTTTTTTTTTTTGCAATAATGGCATTAAAAAAGAAATGTATCCATGTGTGTGTTTGTGGGGATGTTTTTTAGACATTATATAATGTACTGTTAAAAACATATTTAAGAAAGAGATATAGTTACGAGCAGCATGTTTTAAGGCAGCCAAATCATGGCTTCAAAATTTCTTTGTAGTCATCATTATTTCCATTATTTAGGAAATCATGGGCAAACAAGTTAGAGTGGTAACCAGAAATTTCAGTGACAGCTCTTTGTGATGTTGCATCTTAATCTGTGACCTATCTCAAATATCTGCACCATGGAACCCAAGAACACCAATAAGCTTGACGTGGTTGGCACCTACCAAACAATTGTTGGTTACAGTCATTGGGAATTACATTTGACTTGAAGGAGAGTTCATTGTTTATTATAATATGAGCAAAGACTTAGCGTTATGTGTGAATCCTCTCTCCCTGTGTGGTAGAATGCATGAAAAAAGGGAGACAGTCTTTTTTAAAAAAAAGAGCCAGGAAATGAGCTCAGGAAAACAAAAAGTATATGTTGGAAAATCTAGGCTGTTCTTTCGGAAGCTCTAATGTGAGGCATTTGAATCTCCTTTTGAGGAAGGTTCATTATATTATTAGGAAAAGGGAATACTCAAAGAATAAGCCTTCATTAAGCTGATGCTGAAAAGGAATGAAATGTATGGCAAGCCACAGGATTAATACGGAACTAATTATATGTGTGAATCAGGAGTGGGTTCCTGCCAGTTCTAACCGGTTTGGTAGAAGAGGTTCCACAAATCTACCGTGCGATTTAGAACCGGTTGGAATGCTTGGCTCACTCCCCCCGCCCGACGCGATCTCCTTTCATTCTCTGTCTGCCTCATTCACTCGTTTGGGCAGCAGAGAACAAAAGGAGATCGCATAGCCGAGGGCAAAGGAGCCTACAGCCTCCTTCATTCAAATGTTCGGGCAGCGGGGAGGGGCTTTCTCACACGCCTTCTTTCTTTCTCCAAAGGCATGCGAGAAAGCCCCCCCCCATTGCCCAAACGTGTCCCGGAACTGTGCCGTGAAGTAAGGGAAGCAGGTCTTGGGAGAGACCTTCCGTCCCCCTCCACAGAACCCATGCCAAAAGAGAGGAGGCGGGCTGGTTTGAAGGTGGGCAAGCGGGCAGTTTAGTGGCCCACCTTCTTTGCTAGTTCAGGCAGGTGGAGAAAGGAGGCATGCAATAGTCAAGGGTGAAGGTGCTCCCCTTTGCCCTTGGTGGCAGGGGTGCTTTATCATAAGCCTCCTTTCTTTCTCTGCCTGCCCAAATTAGCGAAGGAGGTGCTGGCCCCAAACCACACGCTCATCCGCATTCAAACCAGCCCACCCCCTTTTGTCTCCTGGCATGGGCTTTCCGGGGGGGGTAGGTTCTTTCCAAAGACCGGCTTCTGTCCGGCATGGCGGCGATGGCAAGAAGTGGCTGCCAGCGAAGCTCTCAGCGAAGGCAAGAGTCCCGCTGCCGCGCCGGATTCAGCAAACCAGGTGGCTGTCAGAGAGAAGAGGATAGTGCGTGCCCTTGGGCTTGTGCAGCAGCCGAATCCCCGCCTCTTGTTCTTTGGCTGCTGCACAAGCCCACGTGGTGTGCGCTACCCCCTCCTCTCTTGACAGCCACCTGGTTAAAAAGAAAGACAAGGCTCCTCTGGTCCGGAGCCCATCTGCGGGGGGAGGGGTCCCCCTTGCATTCCTTGTCTTCCTGGATGGGCTCTGGAGTCATCGCCAGCCACGCAGAGCCTTGCCGCGGCTCCACGCCATAGAAAACATAGGCAGGTGCGCATACCCTGTAAATTACAGCCTCGGAGACTTCATAACGGCAGGAAACAGTTGGGAGTGGGGCTTTGGTCCTGCTCCGGGTGATAATTGTGCTGGGCGTGCGCGCACCTATGTTTTCCATGGCGTGGAGCCACAGCCGGAAGACGAGGAACGGGAGGGTGACCAGCATGGCCTCGTCCTTCTGAAGAGGACCTGTCCCTGAAGAGAAAAATGCTGCTGCCAGGTACTTTTAACCTGTGATTGGAACACAAGGTGACCATAGTATGTGTGTATGTGTGTGTGAGTGAGTGAGAGAGAGAGAGAGAGAGAGAGAGAGACAGACAGACAGACAGAGAGAGGCACACAGAGAGAGAGACAGAGAGGGAGGGAGGGAGGGAATCAGAGAGAGACAGACAGACACACAAAGAGAGACAGAGAGACAGAGAGGGGGAGGGAGGGAGGCAGGGGGAGACAGACAGACAGACAGAAACACACAGAGAGAGATATACACACAGAGTGAGTGATTAAGTTAGTGAGTGAGTGAGTGAGAGACAGACAGACAGACACACGCACACACACAGAGTGACAGAGAGAGAAAGGGAGGGGAGAGAGACAGAGAGACACAGAGAGATAGAGAGAGGGAGAGGGAGGGAGACAGAGACAGACAGACAGAGAGACAGAGAGAGAGAGACACACACACAGAGTGAGTGAGAGACAGACAGTCAGACAGACAAAGAGAGAGAGAGAGAGAGAGAGTAACGGATGGGGAGGGAGGAGAGAGAGATAGAGAGATACAGAGAGAGAGACAGACAGACACACAGAGAGAATGACAGACAGACAGACACACAGAGAGAAAGACAGAGAGAGACAGAAAGAAAAAGAGAGAGGAAGGAAGGAAGGAAGGAAGAAAGAAAGAAAGAATGAAAGAAAGAAAGAAAAAGAAAGTGGGAGAGAGAGAGAGATGAAAGAAAGAGAGAGAAAAAAGAAAGAAAAAGAACTTATGACCACAATTGAAGCCAAAATTTTGGTTGCTAAGCAACAGCATTGTAAAGTGAGTTTTACCACATTTTCCAAGTTGGCCATGCCCACCTAGACACATGACCGCTGAGCCACTCCCACAAAGCAGGCCACCCCTACAAAATAGGTTCTAAAAAATGTTGAAACCCACCACTGGTGTGAATGTGTACAGAAGCAGGAGACAACCGGATATTACACAATGACCATGGATCCACTTAAGAGCAGAAAACTACAGTCCTCTTAGTTACCTTTTGTCATCCATGACCATGTGGAAGGAAACCAATAGATTACAGATTTTGAAAAGCAAGAAAAGAGAGGGGACTAAAAGGGGGAAAGTTCAATCAAAATAAAGTTAAGGCTATGTGCCTTGATTAATTTGAAAGATTTAAGTGTAATATTGAAAAAAAAAAACTATTTTTTTCCCATCCTTTATATTTCTCAGCCACCAAAAATATTCCAGCTAGGCTTTTGAGTTTGGCAGGTCTGTAAAGGAGTGTTGCTGTGTGTAAGACTGAAGGTGAACAGGGGAAAATTGTAAACCTGCCTTTATCCGTAGGCTGTCAGGGTTCCAAAAAAACACCCCCAACGAAAATAAAACTCCAAGGCAACAAATTCCTCAAAGTTCCACTTTATTAGAGATATCAAGTTGGCACACCTGGGAAAATGCAAATCTGAAAGCTTCCAGGTTTTCCCCACCCAGTTGAAAGTTCACAACCGTGCTCCACACCCAGAAGTTCATCGCATGGTCCAATCCATTCTTCAGACTTGACTGGAGACAATCCCCAGTCACACCCACTCAGGTGCAGGCAAATGGCCTTGACTCCCAGAGCAAGGAATGTTGTTATGGCTAAGTTTCCACCGCTCCAACAGCAACAACAAAAAACCCTCCCATTTTCCCAGGCTAAAATATGTGGCAGTCAGGAAGCTAAAAAGAAAAAAAAAATGGCTTCCAAAACTGACATAAATATCCCGAGTCTTTAGAAAAATACGAACAATCTAACACTGGTTAGTATAAGATCATCGCCATGATTCTGTGTATATGTGTGAGAGATTAAACCATTCGGGTCTGCTTTTATACATTTGCTCATAAACTTAAATATTGATAACAAGGAACTTTTACTGGTCCTTCATCTAAGGTAGACCTATTGCGACCCCTGGAAGCCTTGCCATTCAGAGAACTGCAAAATGTGTAATCGTGTGGGAATTGTTTTCTCTCCCTCTCCCGTACTGACTTTGGGCCATGATCCCTCTGAACTCATCTCTGCACTATCCTCTTTCTGCTTGAAGCTGCTAATTGCCTCATAATAGCCATCTCTAGCCTCTCATCTCCTTGTCTTTCCTTGCCTCCTGCCATGAGGAGCACCAGAGGCCCTCTCCACATTTGCAGCTGACAGCAATACTATCATAACCCAGCCTTCCAGCCAGCCCTCTGAAGTACTGTAAGTGTGGCCATGAAACATATGTGCGCGCGCGCACACTGCAAAGGTGCCAGCAGTGCTACCGGTACTTTCCTGTTATTCATTATTGTTTAGAATTAGAAAAGTGATTTTTGGTTCATGACAATCTCGTGGTGTAAAGTATCACGTGATATAAAGTGGTTTACTGCACAAGAGGAGAAATGTGGAGAGAGAACAGATAAGCACGCCATTTGGGGGAGGAAAGTGTCATTGGTATTTTCAGCTTTGGGTACAAAACATCACTTTGGCCAATTCCTGGAAGCAATAACTCCTTTGGATCCAAGCAGTAGAGATCCATGTCTACTTTATAATAGCAATAGCACTTAGATTAATGCACTGCCCCATAGAACTTTACAGCACTCTCTGGGCAATTCACAGTGTCAGCATATTGCCCCCAACAATCTGGGTTCTCATTTTACCGACCGACCGCAGAAGAATGGAAGGCTGAATCAACCTTGAGCCCCATCAGGATCGAACTCCAGGCTGTGGGCAGAGTTAGCCTACAATATTGTATTCTACCCACTGTGCCATCGTAATGCGGTCACTTCAGACTCCTCACATTGGCTACCATGGAAGGCACCTTTCTATTGAAATCACTGGGGAAATGGAATAACCAATTCACGTACATGGATTTTCCTGATACCTGCTCTCTTCAACCGACGTATCATGATTTGAGATTCCCAGCGACATGCCGTGTGTGTGTGTGTGTGTGTGTGCCAGCCTGCAGTTGGCACATGTTTGACTTTGTTAGTTTTCCCCCAGAAGACCCATGATGCCTGCAGCCACGTAGGCTGTCCTGTCACCAAGATGTGTTTTTTCTATTCCTGATGAAAAGCCCGCTCAGAAGAAGACTGTTCCTGACACAAAGCCAGAAGGATTAAAAATTCACATTCAACATTGATTAGAAGCTGCATAAATTACTCATTATGACTTGGATCCTTTGATGTTGGGGATGTTGCTGAAACAGATTGGGCTCAGCTGGGAAAGGTACTAGGCTGATACAGAGCGAAATCACTGTTAATGAACAAGGATAGGCTGTGTGCACCTCTATGTACATGGCATACACAAAAAATAAGATGTAGAAAGGAAGGTTTATTATGATTATGATGAGGATAATGATGTTCTTCCTCCAGTAAGAGAAAGGACACAACTCAAGAAGAGCAATAAAGGAATCCTAAATTAAAGACTGAGTATCTTAACTCTGATATTTAAGGGCTGAAGTTCACCTTATCAAAGGATGCCAGGCTGGGAAGGCTGATTTGTTGGACTGCAGTGCTTAACCTAATACACTCAATCTTTTATTAGCTCACTAATCTTAGTATAGTTCTGGATGAAACATTGCAGTTTTTTTTTTCCTAACAGAAGGAAGAAACTCTTATGGTTTACCTTAGGGCAGGATTCCTTTAGAAGGCAGGATACCTTCAAACTCGATTAATATAAACGTCAGGGAATGACAATTTGAACATTTTGAGGTGGAGGAAAGGAGGGCAAAAGGTGGCAAGTGACATCATGTGCAATTGAAATGAATTGTGTAATTTGCGTTAATGGTTTCAACTACTGGACTCAATCGGAGATTGTTCTGACCGAGGCTTTCCAAGAGCAGGAAGCAAAGTCCTTGTCCAGACAAAAACCCCTTTTATTAATTTACTGTGAATTCTGCTCATTCTCATCCAGCAAAGTCTTTCAAGGGAGGATTTACAGTCACAGAACGATATTTGCAAAACTTGGCAAGGAATCTTGGAGAGTCAGGAAACAATTAAACTAACTAATTGTCTCCTCCACTCCCCTTTCTTTCCTCTTTTATCTCCTCTGGGAGGGGTCATTCATCGTCCACCTGTGGCCTTACTCCCAAGTCGATCCCTGTTCTTTAGCTGTTCCCTTCATCTGGCAACTCTGCACATGCGCACATTGGGAACAAGCTCCAGCTGTTCATCTGCCTCACTGATGTCTGACTCTGAAGGCAGCTGATATCTGGTATGTGGCTCTGGCCCCCTCTCTGCCTCCAACACAGAGCCCTCACAGAGCCTTCCCCAGACTCCAAGACTAGCTCATGTTCCTCTCCAACCTCCTCATTGTCCGAATCTGCTGCCAGCTCCGCTGACTGCTGGTGGGCCACAACAGAGCTAGCACAACAGAGATCCTCCTAATGCCTATAGATAAACTGCTGCCAAAGGCACAAGGCCACTACAAAGTTGACAATACTAACATAAAATTAGCCTCTGTGTATCGTAGGCACCTAGTACATATGACTGACAAGCACTGGGTGAGAGATTAATTAGCAGCATGCAGTTGTAATGGAAAGTGTGCATGTATCATGTATAGGTGTATTGAAAAAAACACAGTTCATTTCTGCCAAATGTATTCATTTATTCTCATGCATTAATTCACATACACAGAATGATAGGTACCTCCCAACCATGAAATTGTCTTTGATTTTTCTCATTGACACTGTAGATTTTTTTTAAAAAAAATTCTTCCCCAACTCTTTGTAGGTTCCTTCTGTAGATTAAACAGCTGGACATCTAATGTGAGTGCAGTTCACACATCCACATCTCTTCGTCTTTGCCTTGCAAACCAAGAAAATTAATCTCCCAGCCTTTTCTAATATTTGGGCTGAATTACAAGCTGGGAGTAAAGATAAAATACAAGCGCGAGGAAGCTACGGGTAAAGCAGAAAGCCCATCTGGCTGGCTTTGGGCCTTTGTCCACATAGATAAAAGCTTTCTGGCACCATGCATAATTCAATAGCATCCCACCTACCCCCCAATTTGGCCCCACTTTTCTCTGCTGCTCTGATTCATATAGGAGCTGACGCTGCTTCCCTCTTAGGAAAGCGAGCAAAGCTACAGCTGAGGAGAGGGCAGAGACTGAGTTTGTACAAGTGTGAGTGGTGTGTTTGCTGCAGAAATATCCATAGGTCTGTGTGGCAGCAAACCTGGCATCTCCAGCTAATCATGTGGATCAAGGCATAATATGGGCTGGCCTGCAGTCTCAACAACTAGTGGCAACTCTCCTTCCCTATAGTCACCGTTGCTCTCACTACAGCAATATCTGCAGGATATGTCTGAAGGGGTCCGGTCTGACAGTTGTTTCAGCCACTGTCTTTGATAGATTGTCTCCAGTATTCTGCAGTGATTCAATGTGACACAGCTGAACTGCAGAATGACTCTGTCCATCAGCAAGAGGAAAGCTGCCATTATTCTGCTGTGGTGCTCAATATAGTCCAGATTTGATTTTGTTATGGGTTCTAGAACTGCTTTTCAGTTCACTGTGTCTTCATACATACTGTCTCCTCAGTATATGTAAACAGTATAGGTAAGCACATTCATCTATCAGTAAAGCAGAACGTTTATTTATTTTTATTTTTTTAAATAAAGAAATTTATTAAACAGTTTTTTTAAAAAAAAGACATTATTATTATTATTATTATTATTATTATTATTATTATTATTATTATTGCAATTTTCTTCTGTACATTTCCACCTCGGTATCCGTCCATTGTAAATACACTTCTTCCCGCTTATTTCAGTTTCTCTTGGTCTATGCATATGATACTATTATATACATTCCTTAATTTACAATCCTTCATTATGTACCGTTTCCATTTATACATGTTTGTTCCATTTATACCTATACATTGCTATTTTCCTGTGTCTTCTTCATTTGGTCTTTTTCCTTAGGCTTTACACCTGTCCTCTAGCCATTTGTACCACTCGTTCCATACCATATAATATTCTGTGTAAAGCAGAATATTTAAATATGCGGGGTAAAAATGAGGGGTCCTTGATTGTTTTCTTGCAGATGTTTCATTACCCAAACTAGATAATATCATCAGTGTTAGCGATGTTACCTTGTATTCAGTGGTGGGATTCAGCCAGTTTGCACCTATTCGGGAAAACCGCTTGTTAACTTTCTAAGCAGTTTGGAGAACCGGTTGTTGGAAGAAATCTCATTTTATTTTTTCCCCACTTTACAGGGCTAATCCTGTAAGGAAGGCAGGAAGGAAACATTCTGGTGTTGTTTCTAGCTTAATCTTTATTGCCCTGCTTACAGAAACTGCCTCTCCGGTTAACCCTTATTACATTGTAACAGCTAAGGTGAAGCGCCCATCAACGTGAATGACGTTGAGTTGGCCATGCCCACACGGTCGCATGACCACTGAGCCACGCCTACCCAGCTAGTCATTAGGGCAGAGAACCGGTTGTTAAATTATTTGAATCCCACTACTGCTTGTATTCATCCATAAAGTAAAGGTTCCCCTCGCACATATGTGCTAGTCGTTCCCGACTCTAGGGGGCGGTGCTCATCTCCATTACAAAGCCGAAGAGGCAGCGTCTTAGCCACTGAGCCTGTGTGATGTACCTTAATATCTTATATATGTAAATCTTATAACTCTTTGCATTTGGATCAAATGGGACCGCATTCCTAAACAGGGCATCCTGGCATTGTCGAAATAGAAGAATTATAGCTGCAGGCACAGTTCACATCTGTAGCAAGGCAAGGATTTCTGATTCAATCCTTGACATTTCAAGACAGCTTCGGAAAGATCCTTTCTCACAAAACTGAGAGCCTCTACCATTCAGTACAGAAAATTGATGAAATGGATGGACTGATGATAATCTGACTCAACCCAAGGGAGCCATGAACTTTTGTAGCTCAATTATTGTTGGGGGGGGGGGAAGTTGGGCCAACCTGCACAAAGTTCGTAGATCATACTAAAATTGGGGCTATTCTGTAAATTTGAGAAGAATCTGGCAGGAGGAGGTAGAGCTGGTACCTTTTTTTTTTTTAACCAGCTTGAGTTGGCCTACTTGATCTCTTTCTCTGAGAAGGTTATGCAGGCAACAATTAGTGTATAGCTTTTTCCATGACAACTTGCTTTTAAAATATTCCTCAGGAATATATGATTGGTTCCCAATAGCATAGCATTTAACACTAGGTTCAGGCTGATACATTTAACTGGCCAGTATTATTGCTGCAAGTGCAAAAGTTGGGTTGAAAATCAACATTAAGAAAACTAAGATTATGGCATCCAGCCCTCTCAATTCCTGGCAAATAGAGGGGGAAGAAATGGAGGTAGTGACAGATTTTATTTTCTTGGGCTCCAAGGTCACATCAGATGGGGACTGCAACCAAGAAATTAAAAGACACTTGCTCCTGGGGAGGAAAGCTATGGCAAATCTAGACAGAATACTAAAAAGTAGAGCCATCACCCTGCCAACAAAAGTGTGTATAGTCAAGGCTATGGTTTTCCCAGTTGCAATGTATGGCTGTGAAAGTTGGACCATAGGAAAGACTGAGCGCCAAAGAATTGAGGCCTTTGAACTATGGTGCTGGAGAAGACTCCTGCGAGTCCCTTGGACTGCAAGGCGATCAAACCGGTCAGTCCTAGAGGAGATCAACCCTGACTGCTCTTTAGAAGGCCAGATCCTGAAGATGAAACTCAAATACTTTGGCCACCTAATGAGAAGGAAGGACTCACTGGAGAAGAGCCTAATGCTGGGAAAGATTGAGGGCAAAAGAAGAAGGGGACGACAGAGAATGAGGTGGCTGGATGGAGTCAACGAAGCAGTAGGCGTGAGCTTAAATGGACTCCAGAGGATGGCAGAGGACAGGAAGGCCTGGAGGAACATTGTCCATGGGGTCACGATGGGTCGGACACGACTTCACAACTAACAACAATAACATTATTGCTGCTGGACATTGAAGTGATATTTTGGTCTCTGACTTTTATAATGCAATTGATATGATTTTCTTATTTTCTAAAATGTATGTACGAGTCTTAGCACAAATTTAGAATTGCTGGTGTGTTAACAAGAAGCTGAAATGCCTGTTCTAAGATGACACACACCCCCTTCTTCATGTTTTATGTAAGAACTTGCATGAAACTTAAATTAACTAATGATTTTCTAAAACATCTGCTAGCCAAATGACCGAGACAATCTATTTAATCAATTGAAAGGTTGTTAATTAATTAAACTAAATGCATGAATCAACCAACTGCACAGTCCTGTGTATTGAAGGGGACTGCCTAGCATGGTAGTCTAAAAGGGAGGTGACAGGTTATTGTTCAGTATGCTGCACAAAACAAAGCAAACCTGTGTATTTCATTTAGGGTTCAGTAAAATATATGCTTGAGCCTGGGCCCTCCAAGTGTGTGAAGGGACATGTTTCCTGGCTATGTGCATGATGGTTTATTTCTCTCAGCAATTATGTATTTGTATGTATGTATCAGGGGTGGGTTCCTGCCAGTTCTAACTTCTTCTATAGAAGAGGTTCCACAAATCTACAGTGCTGTTTAGAACCAGTTCCAGCTCCCTCCCCCCACCCATCCGGACATCATCAAGATGAAGAGCGAGAGGAGGAATTCTGGAAGTTGAAGTCCACAAGTCTTAAAGCTGTCAAGTTTGAACACCCCTGGTTTTTTTTTTCTAAAGGGTTAGGGGTGCGAGGGTCTTGTAACTTGACAGCTTTAAGATTTGCGCGCTTCAAATGCCAGAGTTTCTGAGCCAACATTTTGGTTGCTAAGCAAGAGCGTTGTTAAGTGAGTTTCACAACATTTTACAAGTTGGCCACTCCCACTCGGTCACATGGCTGGCAAGCCTCCCACCTGGTCACAGGGCCAGCAAGCCACTCCCACAAAGCAGGCCACACCTACAGAAGAGGTTCTAAAAAATTTTGAAACCCACCACTGGTATGTATGTATGTATGTATGTATGTGACGCGGTGCTCAGTGGCTAAGACACTGAGATTGTCGATTAGAAGGTCAGCAGTTCAGCGATTCGAATCCCTAGCGCCGTGTAACAGTGTGAGCTCCCGTTACTTGCCCCAGGTTCTGCCAGTTTGAAAGCACATAGAAAATGCAAGAAGAAAAATAGGAACTACTTTGGTGGGAAGGTAACAGCGCTCCATGCGCCTACGGCATTTAGTCATGCCAGCCACATGACCATGGAGACCTCTTCAGAAAGCGCTGGCTCTTCGGCTTTGAAACGGAGATTAGCACTGCCCCCTAGAGCCGGAAACGACTAGCACATATGTGTGAGGGGAACCTTTACCTTTTCATATATATATATATATGTGTGTGTGTGTGTGTGTATTTGTGTTACAACCCCTGGTATGCCCAAATATGGGAGGGAGTTCACTACTCCCCCTTTCTGTCCTTCGGCTCATATTTATCAGCACAAATACAACACAACCACTAATATGATCTAATATGATCTGCCTAGTCCAAATGACTAGTTGGATGGGCGTAGCTAGATGGTCATGTGACTGGGTAGGTGTGGCCAACTCAATGTCACTCACATCGAGGGGCCCCTCGCCAGCCTCTACTCACCCCTCCCCTCCCAGCCACTCCTCCCCTGCCAGCCCGGGCTCCTTAGGGCCCCAACAGGAAGCAGTTGTTGGAGCTAAGCAGCCACCATGAGAAAGAGTTGGCAAAACAGCTCCATTCACATTGGATCTGACCAAGGAGGCTCAGCAGAAGCACCTCACCGAGGACTATGAGATGGAAGACCTGTGGGAGTACAAGGCCAGGTACTGGCGCCTGGAGGCTCAGCAGGCTGAAATGGTCAGCCAGTTCCAGGCCATGATGCAGTCCCATTGGAACAAGGTTCTCCGGCTCTTCACCACCAGCGCCACTTCCCTCCAGCCTTTGCCTAAAGCCCCACATCGGGAGGCTGAAGCAGACCCTGAGTCAGGATTTCTCCCCCTCTCTGACCCACAAAAAAAACCCGAAGGGGGAGACTCTCTGCAGCAACGCAAGCATTCATTGCACGTATCCAGCCCAGGGGCCATAGTTTGAGGACCTCTGATTTAGTGTAATATGAAAAATGCAAATAATTTTTCCGTGGACCACCAAAATTTTCTCATGGACCACCAGTGGTTCACAGACCACCAGTTGGTGACTGCTGATTTAGATCAACATTAGGGGTTCTTGGTGCTCCCTGATTTTCTTGCAGATGTTTCAATATCAAACTAACATCATCAATGTTAGTCCTGCTTTGGTAATGAAATGTCTGTAAGAAAACCACCAAGCTCTGAGAGCACCAAGGATCCCGCAATGAAAACCTGAACTACAAATATTCTCTTCTGTCAAAACCAACATTAGCGCAAACAGAGCAGGAAAGCAGAGAGATCTGTAGTTGGTCAAACTATAGAGTGATCACCATAATTTATTTTGATCAATGATCAATACAGAAAAAAGAAAAATAGTGTATAGGCATTTAAAACATGTAGAAACCATCACAAAATAACTACCGCACATACACAATCTAGGAGTAAACTTTTGTATTTTTGCTGAGACAATACGATATTTGTGGATTATTAAAATAACCGATAGTTCTATGCCAACTTAACACACTTAATTGAAGGGTAATTATTTCTAATTACAGCTGCATGAGCTTATACTGAAATTTCTGTAATCTTGTGCATATATTGTGCTAAGTAAATATGGAATTTGTTTCAGCTTAAGTTACCTTAATATGATGCATGGAACCTAACTTACATGTCTTCTATTTAACCAGGAATAATGCAGTATATTTTTATGGGAATACACATGGAACAAGAGGCCCCAATTCATTTCCCAATTTCAAAGGGACTGGGCAATCCTTACCCTTCTCCTTCACGGAGACTAGAGCCAGTATTGAACAGTGATTTAGGTATTGGACTGGGACAGGAAGAATCAAGTTCAAATCCCCACTTGGACATGGAATTTATTGGCTGATTTGTCGCTCAATCCAACTTACTCACCAAAATGTTGTCATGGGGCTAAAGCAAGGATGAATCTCCCTTCCGGTCAACGCAAGGAAAAGTAGGATCTGTATACAATGAATAAATACTAAGCAGTAAAATTGTTCATTAACATTGCATTATGGCAAACAGATAAATCATCCTAAGAAAACATTTTTCCAAGAACCTACAATACAGGTAGTCCTCCACTTACAGCAGTTCATTTAGTGACCATTCAAAGTTACAACATCAGAGGAAAAAGTGACTTTATGACCCCTTTTTCACACTTACAACTGTTGCAACATCCCCGTGGTCACATGATCAAAATTCAGACTTTTGGCAACTTTCTCACATTTATGACGGTTGCAGTGTCCGGGGGGGTGTCACATGATCTCCTTTTGCGACTTTCTGACAAGCAAAGTCACATTCACTTAACAACCGCGTGACTAACTTAGCAACTGCAATGATTCACTTAACAACCGTGGCAATAAAGGTCGTAAAATGGGACAAAACTCATTTAACAAATGCCTCACTTTGCAGCAAAAAATTTGGGGTCAATTGTGGTTGTACGTTGAGGACTACCTGCAGAAAATATGTTTTTTTTTTTTAATTTTATAAATCCTGGCATGCAGTTATCACACATTCTAGAATTCTGGTTAATTTGTTGAGTTCCTTTCATCTGAATCCTGGCGAAATAAAATTCACAACAGACCAGGAAAGAGGCTAAACTAGCCATGATTACTGTATTGATCTGTAAGACTGATTTGTTTGATTAAAACAAATCTTGGCTTGGCACGAAGTGTCCATAACCCAACAAAGTAAGTACATTCATTAATTGATCATCGTTGGTGGGAAAGAAAAAAAGGGGAGGTTTGTCATCTGGCCAGCTGTTGGTTGGACAGCAGCCACCAGTAATTTTCTCTACAATAGGCTTTGAGCTGATTCCCTCTGGAGCAGTGGGAGTAGGTTGATGTGAGCAGGACAAAGAAGCTGGAATTAAAGGGTTTGGGTGCTTAAGGTCATCCTGACAAGCGTCCTGTGGTACTATTCCTAATTTATTTTTTGATCCCCAGACCAGTTACAAATAATTGCCCCAATGTGCATACCAACATGTGTTTGTTTTCAAACTGGGAACGACAAGTTAGCGCGCTGTAGATCAAGTTCCATGAAGACACACTCTCATTGTCTTTTCTTCCAGCACTACACCATTAACAGAATGGAAATGACAATTCACTTCATGAGAATAAAGTATGTGCTAAGAAATACAAAATATCTTCTTAGAATAGGTAGAGCTGGCCTGGAAGCAGTGGTCGGTTCCTACCGGTTAGGCCGAACTGGTAGTGGCATGCCGGCCTCGGTCGCAGAACCAGCAGAGACCCTGGCTGGCCACGCCTCTGAACCGCTTCTCCGGTCGCCGCAGTCGCCACCACCGTCTCGTTTTTGAGTTCTGTGCATGCACAGAACAATTTCTGTTGAACTGCACATGCATGCACAGTGCACATCCAGTGCATATCCAGTGTGTATGCGCAAAGCACACCCACGAGCAAACCAGCAGTAACGCTGGCTAGAACCTACCCCTGCCTGGAAGGGATCTTGGAGGTCTTCTAGTCCAACCCCCTGTTCTGGCAGGAGTAACTTATACCATTTCAGACAAGTGATTGTCCAGTCTCTTCTTAAAAACCTCCCGTGATGAAGCGCCCAGAATTTCTGGAGGCAAGCTGTTCCACTGGTTCATTATCCTCATTGTTAAGAAGGTTCTCCTTAATTCCAGGTTGCTTCTCTCCTTGATTAGTTTCCAACCATTGTTTCTTGTCCTGCCCTCGGGTGCCTTGGAGAATAATTTGAGCCCCTCTTCTTTGTGGCAGCCCATCAAATAACAGAATAATGCCTTCATGTCCCCCTTAGTCCTTCTTTTCTCTAGACTAGCCAAGCCCAAATCCTGAAGCCGTTCTTCATATGTTTTAGGTCTCCTCTTTGATCATCTTAGTTGCTCCTCTCTGAACATTTTCCAAAGTCTCAACATCTTTTTTTGTAGTGGGGTGACTATTATGTTTTTCTTCTCCTCCACACACTCCTCTCATCAATTATGCAACACGCCATCCAAAATGTGAAGGTAAGGGAGAGAATGACATGTTGTCATTGTGGTGCTGAGTTCCCAAGAAGGAGATAGAGGAAGACAAGGTGATTTTAAATACATCCAGGAAACTATTAAACTAGACATGCCCAAGAACGGTTTCAGGAACTGGGTATGTCTAGTTTAATAGAAAGAAGGACTAGGGGAGACATGACAGCAGTGTTCCAATATCTCAGGGGTTGCCACAAAGAAGAGGGAGTCAAACTATTCTCCAAGGCACCTGAGGGTAGAACAAGAAGCAATGGGTGGAAACTAATCAAGGAGAGAAGCAACTTAGAACTGAGGAGAAATTTCCTGACAGTTAGAACAATGAATCAGTGGAACAGAAGTTGCCTCCAGAAGTTGTGAATGCCCCAACACTGGAAGTCTTTAAGAAGATGTTGGATAGCCATTTGTCTGAAACGGTATAGGGTTTCCTGCCTATTATTTATTATTATTTATTATTTATTAGCGTTTATATACCGCCCCCTCTCCCGAAAGGGACTCGGGGCGGCCTAGGCAGGGGGTTGGACTAGAAGACTTTTGCATCTAATTTCTACATTTTTTTGCTTTTACAGCTAAATCTCTGTGGGCTTGCAGAGGAATCAAGCAATCATCACAAGGCTGACTTTGGCTCACTTCCCATGAGATTTTAATTTGCCCTGTTTCATATCTGCTAAATTGTTTCTGTATCTCATCCAAAAAAAAGGAGGTGGGGGGATAAGCCTGCCTCCTCTGTTGTGGTTCTTCACAAATGTGTTGGGGTGACAATTCTAAGAATTCTCAACTAAACCTGTAAATGGGAACAATTCAGTGGTGGGTTTCAAAATTTTTTAGAACCTCTTCTGTAGGTGTGGCCTGCTTTGTGGAAGTGGCTTGCCAGCCATGTGACTGGGTGGGCGTGGCCAACTTGTAAAATGTGGTGAAGCTCACTTAACAACGTTCTTGCTTAGCAACCAAAATGTTGGCTCAGCAACTCTGGCATTGAAGTGGGCAAGTCTTAAAGCTGTCAAGTTACAAGACCTTTGCACCTCTAACCCTTTAGAAAAAAAAACCCCAGGGGTGTTCAAAAATGATAGCTTTAAGACTTGTGGACTTCAACTCCCAGAATTCCTCCTCTCACTCTTCATCTTGATGATGTGCGGACGGGAGGGGGGAGGGAGCTGGAACCGGTTCTAAACGCACTGTAGATTTGTGGAACCTCTTCTATAGAAGAGGTTAGAACTGGCAGGAACCCACCCCTGGAACAATTCCACACTGAGGGCATCGGGATAAGGAAAGCAGAAATGTCATCATTGCAAATTCTGATCTGGAATCTGTGTAGCTGAAATCCAGGGCGCATTCATAGGGCATTGTGCATTATGGTGTAGGAAGTTATTACCCACCCGTCTCCTAGGAAAATGAGATATTTTAGGAAATATTAAAAGGGCAGAATATTTCCCCTAAAAGGGAGGCAGAAACTCAACCCACCCCCCACAATTGTCAATAGGCCATTAAGGGCTGGGTCAGTCTATTCTACATAACAAAGATCTACCTCCTTCAGGCAGAGCCAGAATAGGAGTCCCAAAGCCCTTTCATTACATCATCAACCAGCAAGAGTCAACCAAGCTTGGGACTCGGGACAGCCTACAGAGTTGCCCCTGCATGTCCACCTGGGAATCTGACAACCAATCAGAATGCAAGCTCAAATTCAAAAGCCCAGAGAGGGCATAAAATCGAGGCACTCTCAGCATCTCTTCCCTTTTTTGATTTGCCCAAAATCTTGAAGCATGTGATCCTGTTTACCGTTAAAATCATCTTTCCAAGAAGCCATCATTTTCCTAGTGTCTTTTTCCTGACTTGGAACTGAACCCAGATGGACATTTCTTCCAACATGGGAACAAGTCCACAGTGAGGGCATCCGGATAAGGAAAGCAGAAATATGCAGCAGGACTGCTTGAGAAATGTCATCATTGCAAATTCTGATCTGGAATCTGTACAGGTTAAATCCAGGGCATTGTGCATTACAGCACACATAAATAATTAGGCATTGTGAGAGTTGTCACCCCAAACCCCACCAAGGCACCAACCAAACCAACTTTTCTCCTAGGCAAATATGTAAAAAAGCAATGATTTCCCAGCTTTTATCGTTCTCAAATATCCCAATGGACTTCTCAGCTCAAGAAATTGCTAAAACCCAGGGTTGGAGATCTTTTAAAAAGGAGTACCTTTTGAAATATGCATTTAAATATATTCTTCAAATCTAAAATATTTATATTATAGATTTTTAACCAAATTATAAATTAATGGGAAAGTATTAATGGTTTGGGAGGCGTATGCATGCAAAGATACAGCTGAAAATTGCCTGAATTAAACCCTCCCCCACCCAATAAAAAGCTGCTGTTGTCTCTAAGCCCTTTCTGTTTCTGCTGAAATTTTAGCCTCTAGACAGTTGCCTGATTTGATAGATGGGCCAGTCTTATCTATAGTTAGGCTACACTTAATGCATTAACAGGGACAAGAAAGAAACCCTTTACATCATGCACAATTTCCTCCCAAAGTTTAGTCCACGGAGTCCAAAACTTTGTACATCCTAGGCAAAAAAAAAAAAAACACCATTATGTGCCCAGCTACAGATTGCATATTACACATTAAAACAATTACAATAATATTTCAAGAAATGTACCCAAAGAATCTGATGAAGCTTCTATTGAAGAATTGAAAAACCATGGCGAGGTGGTATTCAGCCAGTTCTGACAGGTTCTGGAGAACCGGTAGCAGAAATTTTGAGTAGTTTGGAGAACCGGCAAATAGGCTGGCCCCGCCCCTTCTGCCTCCCAGCCGATCATCTTTTGTTTCCCTGAACAGGAGAACGGAGCTGGAAAGCAGGTTAGTGAGCTGGGGAGGGAATGGGGATTTTGCAGTATCCTTCCCCTGCCACACTCACAAAACCACGCCACAAAGCCAAGCTCACAGAACCAGTAGTAAAAAAAAATTGAATCCCACCACTGGATTCAACAGTATCATTTCCTAACCAAATCCTCTCCATGTACGTTGGATTATATTTGTCATGAGCCCCAGGCATTCCAGCTATGGATGATATAGAGCAGCGATGGCGAACCTTTTTTGGCTCGCGTGCCATAAGGGGGGGAGTGCAGGGAGGTCGTGCGCAGGCCTGCCACACCCATAATGCAATGTGCAACCCTCCAGTGTGCATGCGTGCATGAGAGGCGCTCCCCCCATTTTTTGCATGCTTTTTTCACCCTCCCCAGGCTCCAGAGGCTTTATAGAAGCCTAGGGAGGGCGAAAACAGCCTCCCCCCCCGGAGGCCCTCCAGAGGCTTCAGGGACCTTCAGGAGGCTTCCCTGAAGCTTCCGAAGGACTAAAAAGGACCCTATGAGCAAACCGGAAGTGACTTCCAGTTTGCTCATAGGGTCGTTTTTAGTCCTCCGTAGGCTTCAGGGAAGCCTCCTGAAGGTTCCTGAAGCCTACGGAGGGTTTAAACCGACCCTACGAGCAAACCAGAAGTCTGTTCCTGAACTTCCCGTTTGCCCATAGGGCTGTTTTTTTGCTCTCCGGAGGCTTCAGGGAAGCTCCTGAAGCCTCCGGAGGGCCTCTGGGGGAGGGCGGGGGGGCTCTTTTTACCCTCCCCAGGCTCCTATAACAGTGATGGCGAACCTATGGCATGCGTGCCACAAGTGGCACGCGGAGCCATTTGTCAGGGCATGCGAGGCGCTGCCCTGTCAGCTGGCCAGCGCGCATGCGCGTGCTGGCCAGCTGAGGTTGTCACGATGTTAAAAAGTTTGCTAGGCCTGAACTGCCTAAACTGACACTCAAGAGTTAAACTAAGAAAGCTTTATTGCGCAGGTCATAAAACAAAAAGTTCTTATCTGAAAGTGATTTATTGCGCACGCGTTACACATTCCAGAACTAAATTCCTTTCTTCTTTGTTCGGCTGCCAGCTTGGCAGACGTAGCTTTCATTATCAAAATGTAACCATTAGTTATTTCTGTTTCATTTACTTTTATTATTTTCGTATTAAAGTTTGTTTGTTAATTAGAATATACTTGTCAAAGACTTTTATTTTATTTTTTAATATCTCAAAAGATATGCGGAAGGGAATCAGCCACGGTCCATTGATCTCAGATTTCCCCAGGGCATTTTTTCCCCTGACAGAGGTCACCTTTTTAAAAGCTATTTTTCACCTTCCCCAGGCTCCAGAGGCTTTATAGGAGCCTGGGGAGGGCGAAAAGAGCCTCCCCCGCTCCCCGGAGGCTTCAGGGACCGTCCCTGAAGCCTTCGGAACGCTTAAAACCACCCTCCGAGCAAACCGGAAGTGACTTCCGGTTTGCTTGGAGGGTGCTTTCAAGCGCTCCGAAGGCTTCAGGGACCGTCCGAGGCTTCCCTGATGCCTTCGGAGCACTTAAAACCACCCTCCGAGCAACCCGGAAGTCACTTCCGGTTTTCTCGGAGGGTGGTTTTAAGCGCTCCGAAGGCTTCAGGGAAGCCTCCGGACGGCCCCTGAAGCCTCCGGAGGGCCTCCGGGGGGGTCGGGGGAGGCTCCTTTTGCCCTCCCCAGGCTCCTATAAAGCCCCTGGAGCAGGGGTGGGTTCCTGCCAGTTCTAACCTCCTCTATAGAAGAGGTTCCACAAATCTACAGTGCTGTTTAGAACCAGTTCCATCTCCCTCCCCCTGCCCGTCCACACATCATCAAGATGAAGTGCGAGAGGAGGAATTCTGGGAGTTGAAGTCCACAAGTCTTAAAGCTGTCAAGTTTGAACACCCCTGGGGTTTTTTTTCTAAAGGGTTAGGGGTGCAAGGGTCTTGTAACTTGACAGCTCTAAGACTTGTGTGCTTCAAATGCCAGAGTTTCTGAGCCAACATTTTGGTTGCTAAGCAAGAGCGTTGTTAAGTGAGTTTCACCACGTTTTACAAGTTGGCCATGCCCACTCAGTCACATGGCTGGCAAGCCACTCCCACAAAGCAGGTCACACCTACAGAAGAGGTTCTAAAATTTTTTGAAACCCACCACTGCCCTGGAGCCTGGGGAGGGTGAAAAAAGCATATAAAAATGGGGGGGTCGCACGTTGTGCACGCATGAGCACTGGGGGGGTCGCGCGTTGCATTATGGGTGCGGCACGCCTTCACTCGACCCCCCTGCGCTCCCTCCACTTGTGGCACACGAGCCAAAAAAGGTTCGCCATCACTGTCCTATAAAGTCTCTGGAGCCTGGGGAGGGTGAAAAATGGCTTTAAAAAAGGCTGAACTCAGCTGGCCAGCATGAGCCTCGCGTGCCCTGACAAATGATTCCGCATGCCACCTGTGGCACATGTGCCATAGGTTCACCATCCCGGATATAGAGTTATGGAAAAGAGAGATGTGAAGACAGAACATCAGTGAAGACAAAACGAGATTGCTCTAGAGCGGTGTTTCTCAAACTTGGCCACTTTAAGATGTGTGAAGTTCAGCTCCTATGCTGGCGGGGGAATTCTGGAGCCGAAGTCCACACATTTTAAAGTGGCCAGGTTTGAGAAATGCCGCTCTATACCAAGCAATAGGCTTGAGCTGAAGCTCATTCTCTCTGCCAAAGCCTCAGTGATCTATAAATAATTTTCAGATTTCATTTAAACCCACAATGCCAATGAATGAAAATGGCTCTGGGGGGGATGTAAACCTCTGTCACTCTCACAAAGCGTGAAGTCTTCAGATCAATTGAGGTCAGAGTACTTATTGTGCAAGCAGCCTAGAAGTGCTGGATTCTTTGCCTCTTCTTTCTAAATTCAAGGGTGAGGCATCCTTGGAGATGTACACAAAAAGAAATGCTGTTTTTAATCCACCTGCACAATGACAGAAGGGGAAGAGGGCCCTATTGCACACTTGGAAACAGCGCCTAGCTGATCAGCAAACAAAAGGGATGTAAGAGAGACTGTGGAGGTGCGCAGGAAATAAGAACACCCAGGAAGGAACAACTGGACCAGGGCTGTCAAACCCGTGGCCTAGGTGCGTCACACCCAAACCCATGCCCGGTTTAGCGAAGTGGCGGGGGGGAGTCCCAATATGTCACCTGACACTGCCTTGACACCACAAGTTTGACACCCCTGAACTAGAGGCTCTTCTAGATGAGCAGATTGACATTACAAGTTGGCTTCTGTCACAACAGATGAAAGCCTTATGTTCTAAACTTTGTCCAATAAAATATCACTTTATATGAGAAATGGGAATGATGGCGTGAAAGGACTTAGGAAAACATCAGTGCTGATCACTCACGTAAAGGTGAAGGTCACACATATGTGTTAGTCGTTTCCGACTCTAGGGGGCAGTGTACATCTCCGTTTCAAAGCTGAAGAGCCAGCGCTGTCCGAAGACGTCTCCGTGGTGATGTGGCAGACATGACTAAAGGCCAAAGGTGCATGGAATGCTGTTACCATCCCACCAAAGGTGGTTCCTATTTTTCTACTTGCATTTTTTACATGCTTTCAAGGTTGGCAAAAGCTGGGACAAATAACAGGAGCTCACTCCATTATGCAGCGCTAGGGATTTGAACTGCTGAACTGTCAACCTTCTGATTGACAAGCTCAGCGTCTTAACCACTGAGCCACTGCACCCTTACATTATAGATGCATACACTGTTTAGTTACAGCCTTATTTAGTGGCAAGGATTGGGTACAGCGCTATTTTGAATGCTGGTGGTGAGACACATTCTGGGACACCAGGCCTGGAAACCAGTCATTCTAGGACAGGAATGTCCAACCTTAGCAACGTTAAGTCTTACGAATTTCAACCTGAAGAATTCCCCAGCCACCCAATTCTGGGAGTTGAAGTCCACACGTCTTAAAGTTGCCAAGATTGGATACCTCTGTTCTAGGGGATTTGAGAAGTTCATGCAATGTGTACAGCTCCATGTAATAGAGTATGTTGGCTAGGTTTGGGAAACAAATAGCTCCTAATTCATCTTTGGTGATCTTCCTCTGCCTAATGGCAGAGCCACCCCCCCTCCTGCCCGCTGCTGAAAAGTTACACGTTGCACAAAGTTCAAATCATTTGGTTTTCATTTCATACGTTGCATGAACTTAGCTATTACGATTTGTTTAAAAACTGGCTTGTGGCTTAAAGTAATATATGAACCCAGCTTTCCAGGGGCATCTATCACTCAGCTTGCAGTAGAATTAAAATTAACTGTTCAGTTTGTAAAACATGATGAAATGTAATTTGTAGGTTGTTTTTCTTCCGCTAAGAAAAGCTTGGGCTGATATCAAAACAAACCACATAAGCCATCAAGTCTTTTTCTGCATAAATTACTATGCCTCAGCACGTTGCTAAATTGGTCCGTGTATGCATGTATGTATATGCTGATCTCACATGTGCATATATGCTGTCATTTGCAGACCATCAAATTGGCCTCCCATGCATCTGAAAATACAACATCATGTAAATCAAAATGTCTGGAACACTCTACCTGATCCTGTTGTTAGTTCCTCTAACCCACAGACCTTTTACCTCAAACCGTCTACCGTGGACCTTACACGTTTCTTAAGAGGTCCCTAAGGGGGCGTGCCTAAGTGCACCAGCATGCCTACCGCCCCTGCCGTACTGTCCCCATTTATATGTGCTCTTTTTATGTTTTTATGTCTATGTTTTGCTTATTTTTATCCATTTATTTGTGCCATTTTTTTCATGTGTCCATGTCTATGTCTACACTGATACTTGTTTCCTTGTCCTTGTTGACAAATAATAAATAAAATAAAAAATAAAATAATTCTTTACTCCAAAGAAGACATGTGACCCCAGTGGCATTTGAACTAAATGTTTTATTAACTCAAATTATGGATTACATCTAATACAGTGTTGGCAAACCTTTTCGGCACTAAGGGCCAAAACGGGAGCGCACATGCACATGCATACATGCCAAAAACTGGAAGAGCAGCTGCCCACTGCACATGTGCTCACTGGGAAGATGGTTTTCTGGTTCCTGGTGTGTGCATGTGCACCGGCCACCAGGTCTTCTGTTTTCTGGCACATATGTGTGCATGAAGACCACCTGGCTGGCACGTATGTGTGCGCCAGGGGTGGGTTCCTGCCAGTTCTAACCTCTTCTATAGAAGAGGCTCCACAAATCTACAGTGCCGTTTAGAACCGGTTCCAGCTCCCTCCCCCCCACCCGGTCCGCACATCATCAAGATGAAGAGCGAGAGGAGGAATTCTGGGCTTGCGTGCTTCAAATGCCAGAGTTTCTGAGCCAACATTTTGGTTGCTAAGCAAGAGCGTTGTTAAGTGAGTTTCACAACATTTTACAAGTTGGCCACGCCCACCCAGTCACATGGCTGGCAAGCCACTCCCACTCAGTCACATGGCCAGCAAGCCACTCCCACAAAGCAGGCCACACCTACAGAAGAGGTTCTAAAAAAATTTGAAACCCACCACTGGTGTGCGCCAGAAACCAGAAGATCATCTTTCCAGTGGATGCATGTGTTCACCTGGTGGCTGCTCTTCCAGTTTTCAGCACTCCCACGCATGTAAAGGCTAGCTGGCCGGCGTGCATGTGTGCACCAGAACCCAGAAAAGCAAAGGGCGATGGCTCATGTGCCTGGAAAGATGGCTCTGCCTGCCACTTCCAGCATGCGTGCCATAGGTTCTCCATCGTGGATCTAATACATTAAAATACCCATGATATAATATTAATACAACTGAGATAACCCCAAAATAAACATGGGCATGTTTAGCTGTTTACAAAAGGTTAAGCAAGTGCAGATTAATCACATCTCAGGTTGAAAGATATTCCACAAAGTTGGTGCAGCAAAGTGAGCTTCCATCACCTTTACCTTGCAAAAGAGCGGATGTCATCCCTTCAGGTCAGTGGGTCTCAACCTTCCCAATGCCGTGACCCTTTAATACAGTTCCTCTTGTTGTGGTGACCCCCAAACATAAAATTGGTGTCTCGGTTCCTAAGACCATTGAAAATATGTGTTTTCCGATGGTCTTAGGCGACCCCCGTGAAAGGGTCGTTCGACCCCCAAAGTGGTCCTGACCCACAGGTTGAGAACCACTGCTTCAGGTAGTCCAGATGAGAAATACCAACCATGAGTAATAATATTACCACTGTTAAGATTATTGAAAGCACTTCTCCCCTCCAGTGGTGGGTTCTGAATCCTGTTCCAACTGGTACGGTTGGAACAGGCCCGTCGTCGTCCATATGGATGCGTACAGCGAACGCATGCATCTTACCGCTTCTGTGAGCCTCCGCGATGCTCCACCTGCTCAGCAGAGTGTCACACAGGCGCTGTACACACCGTGCGCATACATAGAAGCGCAGAAGACTTAAAAGACCGGTAAGGCACTCGGGCGGGCGAGTGGGCCCTCCGGAGCACCGTACCGGAATGGTATCCGGTGCTCCGGGCAGGCTCTGGTACACCTGTACCAGGGCGTACCACCTGCAACCCACCACTGCTTCCCTCCCTCATCTTTACTCTCTACAGAAAGTCCTTTCTAAAACGCTTTTCCTTCTGTGGGATGAGATCCCTTTTGCATTACGGTTATCTAGCCTGAGGTCTTCCTCCTGTCTCTTAAGATCATTCTCATAAGGGTCCACCTGTCGGTTCCTTCAGGGCACCTGTTTTAGGCCAGCTGAGATTATGGGGGCAGTTGGTCCTGAAGGTATCTCAGAGCCAAGACATGTACAGCTTTAAAGGCCAGAGCCAGCACTTTGCATCATACTCAGAAGCCAATAGGAAGCTGATGCAGAGCCCAGAACACCAATGTTACATGTTCATGTGGCCAACATTGGAGAAAGAAACATAGCTGCTTTCTGGAGTACTTGAAGCTTCCAGGTAGTTTTCAAAGGTAGACCCATCTGAAGTGGTAGTCAAAGCAGTTATGAGAGCACGAGTCATTCCGTGTTCTGAGTAGGGCTACGCTGGCAGAATGCCTGAAGCTCAACAAAGGTCACAGCCTCCTCCCCTCATTAGCCAAGAATCCTGGAGAAACCAAGTCAGAGTAGCAGCTTCTCCAGTGATCATGCCACCCCATAATGTAACCACACTGGTGACATAGGGAACCTACAATGTATTGTACCAACAGTAATTCTGCCTTGCTTGAATTCAGCTTCAGTATTCAAACGGCTGTAGAGAAGGGGGGGGGGCCTTCCCAAATTAATAAGCCAAGTTCTTTTTTTAAAAAAATATCAAAACAATTCAGAGTTGAACTTTCTTAAATATCTCTTTGGAACGGTTTGCTTTGCAGCTTTGAACAAATTGCTATTGCCTTATTTAGGCTGTTTTCCCTGTTCCAAAGATGAGATTATATTTGTGAGAGAAGGCAAAACTGGGGAATCAGCGATAAGGAAAAATAAATCTTGGAGCTGCACCTGCAAGAAAGGATTGGTTGTTTCAAGTGGCAGGAAATAGATTGAATGCAGCCCCATGACCTGACAACTGAAGAATTTAGAGAGACAGTTGAATCTGTCCTGGACCCAGAGCTCAGATGTGCTGACAAGATTAGCCACGGATGATACATATTACAACTTCTCTCAGTCCCCGAGTTAAAGCCATTCGAACTAGGTCATATATTCTAATATTAGTATTCATTACATACCTAAAGGTATGCTGAGAGCAATAATGTTAACGTACTTTAAATTGCCATAATCATTGTTGTTTTTTTATAAAGGCATCACTTTTTAGGAGCCCTGATATTTTCTGCACTGTGATGACATTTATAATGTTCCTCTTGCCTGTGTTTAATTTAATTTAATTAACACTATAATTGCATTATGTTAATTAACTCACAAAATACAGTAGTTGAGGTTTTTACACAGTAAATGGCTTCATCTGGAAGTGCGACTCTGGCAAAGTATCTTGCTGCTAAAAGCCGGAATTCCTAGTGTACTTTTAATTCGGCGATCGTTGCATGAAATGTCAGGGTTCTGAAAGTATGAATTGAAATACTTTGCATTGCTACCAGAATAAGGATGTAAATCAGATGCTGGTTTTACATACATATCCTGTGTCGGATGAGGAGAGCACATCTTTCTCCTTCTGTCCTGTCCACTTTTTACAGAGGCCTGATTGAGAGCATTTTGACAAACGGCATCACTGTTTGGTTTGGTGGTAGCAGTGCCTCAGATAGAAAGTCCATACAGAGAGTGGTAAGGACAGCTGAGAAGATTATAGGAAGCTCACTCCCTGTTATTCAGGATACCATTTATAGGCGCTAGAGCTCGAAGTATTGTTAGAGACCCCACACACCCACTTTATGGTCTGTTTATGTTGCTCCTCTCTGGGAGGAGGTTTTAAAGTTTTTCTAGCAGGACTACCAGATTGCGTAACAACTTTGTTCCTTAGGCCATCAATCTTGTAAATTCGCAGGATTCTTTTTTTTCCCCATGTATACATTCGAACTAGATTGTGATGTTTCTCTGTGTCATATATATGTTTGTGTGTATGTGTGTATATGCATAATGGTTATCCTTTGAGAGCTAAATGGAACAAAACTTCATTTTAATGTATGCTGATTAGTGTACATTTAAAGTGACAATAAAGTTCTACTCTACTCTATTCTATTTTCTATTCCATTATTATTCTCTTCTCTACCATTTTCTCTTCTTCATCCCTCTCTTCCCTTCTCTTCTTTATTATCCTATCCTACCCTATCCCTATCACTGGAAGTGCAGCCTCCTTTTTTGCTATGACTCAATGGTGTCCCTTTGATCATCTCATTAGTGGTGTACTGTGTTAGGAAGCCTAAGCATATTTCCATCCCCCAAACTCTCTGGCAAATAGTGCTGAAACATCTTCGTTTACTGCAGATTTCAGAATACAAGTAGTCGTCACTTACCAACTGCCTTCTTTAATGACACTTTGAAGTTACAGTGGTGAAAAAAAAACTAGCCTTGGGACTAATCCTCACATTTACAACCATCTTCACAACATCCCATGGGATCACCACCTATGTACAGTACTTTGCAATTGGCTTGAGACACGCAGAGCTAATAGAGAAAGTGGAAGTAAAATAAGTTGCAGACATGTGCCATTTCATTTAACAACTGAAGGGGACATAAGGTTATAACCTGTTGCAGTCACAAGATATTTTGCTAGGGAGTCTGTGATACATAGCAACAGAGTTGCCAGTCCCAATAGTGATTGCCAAGCAAGGACTACCGTGTTTCCGCAAAAATAAGACAAGGTCTTATTTTCTTTTGACCCCCGAAATAAGCACTTGGCCTTATTTTCAAGGAGGCCATATTATTTTTGAGGTGCAGGAGGTGGCAAGTGTGGTCACCTCATGGTTGCTGCTGTGTTGCAATATTTTCAGGGGAGGGCTTATTTTCAGGGGAGGGCTTATTTTCGGGGGAGGGCTTATTTTAGCACATGCACTCAGAAGCCTGATTAGGCTTACTATCCAAGGAGGTCTTATTTTCAGGGAAACAGGGTATATTGAAGTAATGGCACTGGCAAAGGACAACTGAATTAATCAGTGCCTTCCAACTGATTAACAAAAGAGTGTTAAAAAGGTAGTCAAATCAGTGTCCCACCCCAAACTACTGCAGAACTTGGAGCAACAATAATAAGCCTTCTCTTACCTCTGTACAAAAAAAAAGTCATTGTCTTTTATTAGACTGCACTGGGAGCTGTGAAGGTGGCATGAGAACACACCATCAAGAAAACAACCAGCTTAGAGAGCATCAAGAACCCCACAGTTCAACCCTGAGCTACAAATATTCTCTTCTATTGGTATCATGCCATTAATTTTGCAACCAGATACCGTGTTTCCCTGAAAATACAACCTGTTCTGAAACTAACGGCTTGCCACATTTTTCGCTTGGGCAAAAATATAAGCCCACCCCCGAAAATAAGCTTTCTGAACAATCCCCCCCTCTGGCCAGGCAGAGCATAACTCACCAACCTAACGGTATCCCGAAGGCACCAAGCCATGGGAGCCGGAGAGGGGGGAAGATGCTCACGTTGCTTGCCACTTTCGGGGTACTGCTAGGTTGGGGAGTGGCGTTCTGCCTGGCTGAAGGAGGGAGTTGTCTAGGGGGCTTCCTGCAGGGCCAGGGCACTGCCGCCGCGCTCTGAGCATAACTTCTTCTCCAGCTTCCAAGACTCCAAAACTCGGCTGCTGAGTCTTCCAGCAGCGGACACTCTAGGAGTTCGCTCTATGGTTGTGGGCTGGCTGCTGAAAGACTCTCTGTCCAGAAGACTCTCTGTCCGGAAGACTCTCTGTCCAGCAGCCGGCCCACAACCATAGAGCGCACTCCTAGAGCGGCCACTGCTGGAAGACTTGGCAGCCAAGTTTTGGAGTTTGGAAGCCGGAGAAGAAGTTATGCTCAGAGCATGGTGACAGCTGTGGCGCCCTGGCGCTGCAGGGAGAGCTGGGCCAGGGCATGGTGAGGCTGGGAGGCATGCTTGCTGGGGACGGAACAGGCGCTCGCGCAACCCCTTTCTGCAGCTGGGCAGAGCTCCATGCACTGACCTAGGGGATATCCCTAATGTGCCAAGCCACGGGAGCTGGGGAGCGAGCAGAGCCCATGTGGCTTGGCGCCTTAGGGATACCCTCTAGGTCAGTGAATGATGCTCTGCCCAGCTGGAGAGGGCGTTTGCCAGGCGATTGCTCGTGAGCGTAGTTCACCTCATGGCTGCTTCGCCGCTGAGGCTGTGCCCGGCTCTTCGGGAGCCAGTTCGCAAGGGAGCAGCTGCCCGGCAACCCCAAAACAATAATCCCCCCCCCTATAATAAGCCCAATGCCATATTTCGTGGGGCAAAAGAAAATAAGACCCTGTCTTATTTTCGGGGAAACGCGGGAGATTTCCCAAAGCCGCTAACTATGGTTGTACCTTGCAGTAATGCTTTCCTCCTTTTGTGTGTGTGTGGTAGGGGGAGGAAAGTAATACTTCCAAGTAACGCCTACGTAGAGGTACTATTAGAAAAACAATCCAAGTCCAGTTCCAAGCCGGGAATAAAATGGAGGCTGCTTAAGAAAGAAAGGTCAATTTATTGATGAAGCAGAACCACCAGCAGCCTGTGATTCAGGGACAGCTGACAAAATGGACTTGAGAGTGGGTTGGTTTTATACCTTTTTGATTCCTATGGGGGTCATGTGGGGATTCATGGCTGGCTCTATAGACAAAAGGGGAAATGCAAATCCTAGGTGTTTGTCTGAACTAATCTTGTCAACCTTTGGCTTGTTGCTTATCTGGAGTTTCCTTCTGACTCAGTCTTTCTAAATAGATTACCAAATCTGCATTTCTAAAAGCTGGCCTCCTCAGTTTCTGCTTAGGGCTTATTCCCTATTTCTCCTTTAAGGAAATATTTTATCTTGCCTTTTTAATATTTCCCAAAATATTTCATTCTCTAGGAGGGTGCTGACTTTCTACAGTACCAGGAATAAAATACTGAAGGATGGGAAAAGACCTTCCTCTAGCAGTCTCCACACCAAAGGAAAGAAAATACATTGTGTTAGATCGGTGTGAATGCAGCAGACGAGAGTCGCTAGTGATTTCAGCACTTTTTATTTCCAGCAAAATGTGACTGCGCTCTGCCGGCTGTGCTGCCGGATATCGCCCTTTAAGGAGCTCCAGGCAGACCAGCCAGCCAATGACAGTAGTTCAAATTCCCCGCGGTTGGGACACGACAACCTATGTAGATTCTAGCCAATCCGCGATGAGCATGAAAACTGATGCAGATTTCTGACATACGTCCGTACGTAACACATTCCTCCTCTCTTTCTCCTTCTAGTCATGTGGGGTTAAACAACTCAAGCAGCCTGAGGCGTTGCACTCTTCTTATTCCCACTTACTAAAATGTGGAAACTGATACAGCTCTTATCAGTTTTACTCCCGCTCCCATCCTCTAGGTTACGGTGCAGGCAGGAACACTTACAAGAATCACAACAGTCCAAACCAAGCTTTGCTACATTTCAAAGTGGGACCAGCAAAGGTGTAGGGATGCATTTGTTTGCCTACAAAACCATTAACCTCATAGGATCAGTTGTATTCCCAAGGAAAAGTAGTAAATACAGATTTCTTGCATTTCGTTTGTAGGTACCAGCCAAGCTATTTCTGGTTGGTTTCATTTCTTCATCTAGACCCGTGATGGCAAACCTATGGCACATGTGCCACAGGTGGCACACGAAGCTATTTGTTAGGGCACGCAAGGCGTTGCCCTGTCAGGTCCAGCACGAATGTGCGCGCTGGCCAGCTGACTTCGGCCTTCATTTTTGGCTGGTTTTTGCCCTCCAGAGGCTTCCCTGAAGCCTCCGGAGAGTGAAAAGCAACCCAATGCACAAACTAGAAGTTCAGGAATGGACTTCCAGGTTTCCCATAGGGTTGTTTTTCCTCTGGAGCCTGGGGAGGGGGGAAAACAGCTCCATCGTGTGCCAAAAGCGGGGGGTGGGGGTCGCGTGTGCATGCGCGGGGGGAGTCATGCACGCATGCGCATAGGGGGTTTGCGTGCATGGAATTATGGGTGTGGGCACGCCCGCGCAAGACCTCCCTGTGCTCCCCCCGCTTTTTGCATGCGATGGGAAAAAGATAAGCCATCACTGACCTAGACTTTCCTCCTGATCTCCCGAAATAAAGGCACATGGGTGTTTTGTTGCTATTCCCCATTTCTTTCTAAAGATGATTTTTTAAAAATGTTTTGGCACAAGAGCCATTTGGTTTGCTGCAATGCTGGCATTCAATTTTTTTTTACTGCCAGTTCTATGGGCGTGGCTTTATGGGTGTGTCATGGCTTTGTGGGCATGGCAGGGGAAGGATACTGCAAAATCCCCGTTTCCTCCCCACCCCACTAACCTGCTTTCCAGCTCCATTCTCCTTTTCAGGGCAACAAAAGAAGATCAGCTGGGAGACTGGGAGGCAGCAGGGGCGGGGCCAGCCTATTTGTCGATTCTCTGAGCTACTCAAAATTTCTGCTATTGGTTCTCCAGAACCTGTCAGAACTGGCTAAATACCACCTCTGGTTTCCTGTGAGGACAAGAGATGTTTAAAAAAGCAAGAACAGTTGGTTCAAAACAGAGAGGTGAGGATGTTTGTGAAAATTCTGATGATAGTTTAGAACAGTTGTGTCCAACCTGCAGCTCATGGGCTGCATGCAGCCCTGGACAGCTAGTATTGCAGCCCGACATTAAATGTACACTTTCTATGTTATTATGTGATTTATATGCATTAATTATATGATACATTTTATATGCAGCCCAAGACAATTCCTCTTCACATAGTGAAGCTCAGGCAAGCCAAAAGTTTGGACAATCATGGTTCAGAGCATGGATGTCAAACTTGATCATGTCACGTGATGTTATCACAATGTTTTTTTGCCTTTGCAGAGCTGGGATGGGCGTGGCCTGCCTGTGGTGCATCTGGCTCATGGACTGCCAACTTTGACACCCCTGGTTAGAAGGTAAAGCTAGTAGGAGCCAGAGACAAATGCAGCAGAATGTATCTAGGGAACTGAATCAAACTTACCATCATAGAGTGAAGGATATTTCACTAGGCAATACTAGTCGTGAGAAAGATCTTGGAGCAATAATTGATTATACAAAGAGAATATGAAGTTGCAAAGTGCAGTTCTATCAACGGATGTTTAGTTAGTCATAGTTCTATTTTAGCCTGTGTTGATCACATCCAGCCTCAAATACAATATCCACATCTGGGCATCACTAAGAAAGATTTGGAAAAATTGGAAGAAGTTCCAAGAAGGGCAATAAAAATGATGAGGGGACTAGAAGAGAAAGGAAGTGGGAATGCTTCGTCTTCAGTAGAGGCCTTCACATTTCTAGGTTCTATCATATCTCAAGACCTAAAATGGACACCTAACATCAAAAACATCATCAAAAAAGCACAACAAAGAATGTTCTTTCTGTGCCAACTCAGAAAGCTCAAACTGCCCAAGGAGCTGTTAATTCAGTTCTACAGAGGAATCATTGAGTCTGTCATCTGCACCTCTATAACTGTCTGGTTTGGCTTTGCAACCCAACAAGACAGACACAGACTTCAGAGGATAATTAGAATTTCAGAAAAAAAACCAATTACTACCAACCTGCCTTCCATTGAGGACCTGTGCACTGCATGAATCAAAAAGAGGGCTGTGAAAATATTTACAGACCCTTCGCATCCTGGACATAAATTATTTCAACTCCTCTCCTCGAAACGACACTATAGAGCACTGGTTTGGTTTGGTTTGGTTTATTTGGATTTACATGCCGCCCTTCTCCAAAAGGACTCAGGGCGGTGTACAACATTAAAAAACACACATCCCAAAAGTTAAAAAAGATTAAATCCATATCCAAAAAAACAAACCGAATTTAAAAAAAACCAATACATTTTAAATAAGTTAAAATTAAAATTAACAGGCCAGGCCGGCTTGGTGGAAAAGCCAACTTTTTAGGGCGCGTCGGAAGGACCGGAGGTCAGGGATTATGCGAAGCTCCGGGGGCAGCTCATTTCAGAGGGAAGGCGCTCCCACAGAGAAGGCTCTCTCCCTGGGGGTCACCAGTTGACACTGCCTGGCTGACGGCACCCTGAGGAGGCCAACTCTGTGGGATCGTACTGGACGGTGGGAGGCTACTGGTGGCAGTAGGTGGTCTCGCAGGTACCCTGGGCCTAAGCATACTGCACACCAGAACAACTAGACACAAGAATATTTTTTCCCAAATGCCATCACTCTGCTAAACAAATAATTCCTTCAACACTGTCACACTATTCACTAAGGCTGCATTACTATTAATCTTCTCATCGTTCCTATCACCCATCTCCTCCCACTTACGACTGTATGACTATAACTTTGTTATTTGTATCCTTACGATTTATATTGATTGTTTCCTACTATGATTTGATTGCTTATTTGTACCCTATGACTATCATTAAGTGTTGTACCTTATGATTCGTGACGTATGTATCTTTTCTTTTATGTAAACTGAGAGCATATGCACCAAAGGCAAATTCCTTGTGTGTCTAATCACACTTGGCCAATAAAGAATTCTATTCTATTCAAAAGATCCAGGTGGAATATAAAGTACCTAAAGGGAGGATTATTTAGAAACCTTCCCTCTCGTTCCAGAGAACAGGACACGGAACAATGGACTTGTAACAGAAGGCAGATTCAGAGGGTATGAGAGAAAAATTGTCCTATACTTACAACAGATTAATTGTGGAATCAATTACCCATGGAAAGTGGATTTCCTTTGATTGGGAGTATCCTGGCAGTGGATAGACAGCTGTAGCTAGTATTTCTGTATAGAGCAAGAGTCTGGCCCGATGACCCAAATGGTCCCTTCCAATGCTATAATTCTATGATCCAGATAGACGGATTTTATACATAGACACTGAGTGTACTAGAAAGTCATCTATTCCAATTTCTGCTTAATGCTAACTCTATAAGGAGAATCCAGCAATGTCATACTTGACAGATGGTCATTCAGCTTCTGATTAAATACCTCTGATGATTTCCACCGTCAAATCATTGTAACTCTTAGGAAGTTTCTCTTAATGTTTCACTAAAATCTGCTTCCCCGCAATTTCCACTGATTGAAATCTGTTCCATCTTCTTCATGACAGCATTCAGATATTGGAAGGCTACTATTATGTCTCTCTTAATCTTCTGTCTCCCAAACTAAACTTACAACGTACATAAGAAACGTTCAAGGAAATAAAAATGAGCTCAAAAGCAAACAAAAACAGCCAAGAAACACCCTCCCTCCCTCCCTCCCTATCTAGTTATATCTATCTATCTATCTATCTATCTATCTATCTATCTATCTATCTATCTATCTATCTATCTATCATCTATCTATCTATCTATCTATCATCTATCTATCATCTATCTATCATCTATCTATCTATCTATCTATCTATCTATCTATCTATCTATCTATCATCTATCTATCTATCATCTATCTATCTATCTATCTATCTATCATCTATCTATCTATCTATCATCTATCTATCTATCTATCATCTATCATCTATCATCTATCTATCATCTATCTATCATCTATCTATCTATCTATCATCTATCTATCTATCTATCTATCATCTATCTATCTATCATCTATCTATCTATCTATCTATCATCTATCATCTATCATCTATCTATCATCTATCATCTATCTATCTATCTATCTATCATCTATCTATCTATCTATGTATCATCTATCTATCTATCTATCTATCTATCATCTATCTATCTATCATCTATCTATCTATCTATCTATCTATCTATCTATCTATCATCTATCTATCTATCTATCATCTATCTATCATCTATCTATCTATCTATCTATCTATCTATCTATCATCTATCTATCATCTATCTATCTATCTATCTATCTATCATCTATCTATCTATCTATCTATCTATCTATCATCTATCTATCTATCTATCTATCATCTATCTATCATCTATCTATCTATCTATCTATCTATCATCTATCATCTATCATCTATCTATCATCTATCTATCTATCTATCTATCTATCTATCTATCTATCATCTATCTATCTATCATCTATCTATCTATCTATCTATCTATCATCTATCTATCTATCTATCTATCTATCTATCTATCTATCTATCTACCTACCATCTGTCTGTCTGTCTATCTATCTATTCCCACAGGGTAGCTCCTACTACCAATAATGTGAGTGGCTTCCATTGTAGATGAACTGGATATCAAAATCAGGTCACTCACTCACATGGACTCCCTGAAGGAAAATCTTGTTCGGCTTAGCACGGGGAAAGCGACACAAAATATTTTTATACAAAATTCAAGGTCCCTTTAAGTACTTGCCTCAGGGCAGATATTATCTACGCTCACTTGTTGGCTGCCTTAGAAATTTGGAAGCCAAAAGCAGCACACTTAGGTTCACATTCTTAGTTGGGCTCAGACCTTTTGCTTGTTTCATGATAGTATGTTGAGCCAGATACAATTATTTGGTTCACATTCTAAGTAGTTAAGCTATAGGTTATGAATTATATGTCAAATTCATACGATACATTAAATCAAAGTCAACTCACATCACTGTTTTAGCTCAATGTACAATCCAGCTTAGGAATTCCAAAGCTTTCAAACCAATACAGTCCCCTGCAATATTCCTTGAACTGTAAAAGAGATAACTCCCCGTCTCCCCAACTTTATTGCTTTTCCGTTGAATTTGCAATGGCTCTAGAAACTAAGGGAGAACAGATTCACATCATTTGGGCTCTAGGGCAAATTCGTTGTATAAATAGAGTTCTCAGTCTGCTAAGGATTTAGGGAAGATTTCTAAATAGACACCTTGAGGATCATCCATTATCAGCAAAAAGACTTGGTTCCTCACCAGTTGACAAAGAAGCCATTCCGGGCAGGGGGGGAAGGGGGGAGGATGCAAAAAGCTCTGCCCAAATCTCTCGGATCCCCAATTGGTTCTAAAGAGAGACAGCTCAGCTGTTGAAATTCTTCTAACCCGATTTTAAACCGCCAATATGATAGTGCTGCTAAAAGCAAACTTTGGTGGGATTAGAATGGTATACACAGATCTGGCCGTGGGATTTCAAAAAAGGGCATTACAGAACTGATAAAGGTCTAGGAATCTAGAAAAGGTCCAGCAAATGACAATCTATCTATCTATCTATCTATCATCTATCTATCTATCTATCTATCTATCTATCTATCTATCCATCTCTCTCTCTCTCTCTCTCTCTCTATCTCTATCTCTATCTCTATCTCTATCCATCCATCCATCCATCCATCCATCCATCCATCCATCCATCCATCCATCCATCCATCCATCTATCTATCTATCTATCTATCTATCTATCTATCTAGTGTCTGATAAAGGAGGAGAGCCTGTGGCTTAGTGGCTAATACATCTGCCTGATATGTAATACAGCCCAGGCATGGCGACCATGCAAATATTACTCAGGCCCTTATAACTGCTTTGACTACTGCTTCAGATAGGGCTTCCTTTAAAAACTATCCAGAAGCTTCAACTACTCCAAAATGTAACAGCTCATCTGTTGGCCAGCACACATCAACGTGAACATATAACACCAATGCTCTGGGCCCTGCATTAGCCACCTACAGATAGTTCTCCACTTAGAACCACAATTGAGACCGCAATTTTGGTCACTAAAAGAAGTAGTTGCTAAACAAATCATTGCATGACTGGACCTGATTTTATGTCTATTGTTGCTATGGTCATTAAGTGAATCGTGTGGTTGTTAAGCAAATCCAGCTTCCAAAATTAGCATTGTTTAGGAGAAACCAGCTGAGAAGATTGAAACTGCAATCATGTACAGTACATGGCAATTGGTCATAACTGTGAGGGAATTACAATCACTTGATGGTGGACATGATGCTGTTGGAAGAAAAGTCCTTCTGGGTTCAGTTCCAAGTGGGGAAGAAAGACACTGGAAACATGGAGACTCCATGAAAAGATGGTTTAATGGTGGACAGGATCACATGGTTGGAGGTCCTGGGCAAAAAAAGAGAAGGGATTAGTGGTGGGTTGCCATTTTTTTTACTACCGTTTTGCTTGTGCACGCGGGCGGTCGTGCGACACTTCTGCGCATGTGCAGATGCGTCCAAGCTGCCACTACTACTGGTTCGCCCAATCCGGGCTGAACGGGGAGCAACCCAATTCTGGAAGGGATGCTGAGAGTGCCTGGGTTTTATGCCCTCTGTTGGGCTTTGAATTTGAGCTTCTATTCTGATTGGTTGTCAGATGGTTCTGATGGGGCCTGGTGGTTCATGGTTCTGATGGGGCCATGCAGGGGTAACTTTATAGGTTGTCTGTGTCCCAGGCTTGGTTGAGCCTTGCTGGGTGATGATGTAATGAAGGGGCTTTAGGCAATTCCTCCCATGGCTCTGCCTGAAGGAGGTAGACCTTTGTTATATAGAATAGACTAGCCCAGGCCTTAATTGACAAAGGTGTGGGGGATGAGTTTCTGCCTCCCTTTTAGGGGAACTATTCTATCCTTTTAATGTTTCCTGGACTATCTCATTTTCCTAGGAGAGGGATGGGTGCTAACTTCCTACAGTGCAATAGTCATAACTTTGAGGGCAGCTTATAAATCACTTTTACCAAGGGCAAGGTAACTTTGAACCATAGCTTTAAAAAATGGTCAAGGACCACTTGCATTGACTTCTGAGTCCAATGCAAAATTCTGGTTTTGGCCTTTAGTTTGGCCAAAACATGACTTGGTTCCGAGATATCTCCAGGACAATCTGCTCCCACAGATTCAATTTGCCTCATACAGATATCCTGAAGGAACTTACAGGTGGTTCCCCTGTAATGGTCTACAGAGACAGGAGGAAGAGCCTCAGCCTAGACCAGTGATGTGGCACGCGGAGCCATTTGTCAGGGCACACACATGCGCACGCTGGCCAGCTGAGTTCACCTTTTTAAAAGCTATTTTTCGCCTTCCCCAGGCTCCAGAGGCTTTATAGGAGCCTGGGGAGGGCGAAAAGAGCCTCCCCTGCCCCCCCCCGGAGGCTTCAGGGACCGTCCGGAGGCTTCCCTGAAGCCTTCGGAACGCTTAAAACCACCCTCCGAGCAAACCAGAAGTCACTTCCGGGTTGCTCAGAGGGTCGTTTTAAGCGTTCTGAAGGCTTCAGGGACCGTCCGGAGGCTTCCCTGAAGCCTTCGGAGCGCGTCATTTTAAGCGCTTTATAGGAGCCTGGGGAGGGTGAAAAGAGCCTCTCCCCCCCCCCCCCGAGGCTTCAGGGACCGTCCGGAGGCTTCCCTGAAGCCTTCGGAACACTTAAAACGACCCTCCGAGCAACCCGGAAGTCACTTCCGGTTTGCTCGGAAGGTCGTTTTAAGCGCTCCGAAGGCTTCAGGGAAGCCTCCGGATGGTCCCCGAAGCCTCTGGAGGGCCTCCGGGGGGACGGGGGAGGCTCTTTTCGCCCTCCCCAGGCTCCTATAAAGCCTCTGGAGCCTGGGGAGGGCGAAAAAAGAATGTAAAAATTGGGGGGTCAGGCGTTGTGTGCGCATGCGCACTGGGGTGGTCGCACGTTGCATTATGGGTGCGGCACGCCTGCACACAACCCCCCTGTGCTCCCCCCACTTGTGGCACGCGAGCCAAAAAAGGTTCGCCATCGCTGGCCTAGACAATCATCATGCAAAAGGTATCTCAGTTCACAGAAGGAAAAGGGATGCGGGAAATGTTTTAGAAATGACCCTCCCTAATTCTCTGGAAAAGAAAGGCCAGAGAGGGGGAAAGTGCTTTCAGACATGCAAAATTCTGTTACTGTAACCTTACAATAAAGGTAATATAGTCATAGGAGGGACGCAGTGGCTCAGTGGCTAAGACGCTGACCTTGTCGATCAGAAAGGTTGGCAGTTTGGCGATTCGAATCCCTAGCACTGCGTAACGGAGTGAGCTCCCTTTACTCGTCCCAGCTTCTGCCAATCTAGCAGTTCGAAAGCATGTAAAAAATGAAAAATAGGAACCACCTTTGATGGGAAGGTAACAGCGTTCCGTGCGTCTTCAGCCTTTAGTCATGCCGGCCACATGACCACGGAGAACGTCTTCGGACAGCGCTGACTGAAACGGAGATGAGCACCGTCACCCAGAGTTGGAAACGACTAGCACATATGCGCAAGGGGAACTTTTACCTTTTACCTAGTCATTGTAATCAATTCATGGCTTTGGTTTTCCATGTGGACTATCTCAAAGAGCTGACAGTTCACAGTCCATACATCTTGAAGTTGCCACAGCTGGGAAACAATGCTATTGGTGATTCCACACAGGAATAGATACATGAATTGGAAACACGACTCTCTTCCCTTCAAATCCTAAGGATCTTAAAAGCATCCTTCACTTGTAAGAAGTAACATCCGCAGTGTAAATGATAAATGTCCTGGTTGGAGGTCTATTGACAAAATCGTAAAGCACAAGAAGGAGAGCAGCTGTTATGAAGAAGTATGAGGAGACCCACTTCGCTCTGTTTGGGCCGCTTCTCCTGCCTCCAGGCCAATTTGGTCATTCCCAACTGTGTGAAAGACTATCCTAAGCACCTGTTTAATTATCTGTGCTTTCTGAATGACTGCTGCTTTGAGTTTAATAACCACTGCTCAGAAGTAATTGGGGTGATTATTGTATGGCCTGGAGGATACATATCAGCTCATTATTTCCAGGGAGTAACATCAGAATGCAAAAAAAGAAAAAAAGGGGGGGAAAGATAATCAGAGGCTTATTTGTAGTGTTTGGTGTAATAGGTTTAATGAGATTTGGAATGTTTGAGAGATTAGACCTTATCTGCCCCTCCACCCCCAGCATCCCAGCAGGCCTGATAAACAGTGAAGATCAAATAGTATCCTATATATCTTGTACTGAGAGTTAGAATAGAAAACAGTATTTCTTTTTCCAGAAGTTCCAAAGAAACGGTGATACTTGTCACTCTAACCTTTTTATAGCTCTATGGCGCTGCTACAGGTAATCCTCAATTTACGACCACGATCTGGGACTCAGGTTTTACAACCTTTTGGCCATGATTTCTAAGTGAATCATTGCAACTGTTAAGTAAATCAGTGCAGAGGTGATATTCAGCCAGTTCTGACCAGTTCTGGAGAACCGGTTGCAGGAACTGGGTATGTTTAGCTTAAGAGAAAGAAGGACTAGGGGAGACATGATAGCAGTGTTCCAATATCTCAGGGGTTGCCACAAAGAAGAGGGAGTCAAACTACTTTCCAAGGCACCTGAGGGTAGAACAAGAAGCAATGGGTGGAAACTAATCAAGGAGAGAAGCAACTTAGAACTGAAGAGAAACTTCCTGACAGTTAGAACAATTAATCAGTGGAACAGAAGTTGCCTCCAGAAGTTGTGAATGCCCCAACACTGGAAGTCTTTAAGAAGATGTTGGATAGCCATTTGTCTGGAACGGTATAGGGTTTCCTGCCTAGGCAGGGGGTTGGACTAGAAGACCTCCAAGGTCCCTTCCAACTCTACTATTGTATTGTATTGTATTGTATTGTATTGTATTGTATTGTATTGTATTGTATTGTATTGTATTGTAAATTTTGAGTAGTTCAGAGAACCGGCAAATACCACCTCTGACTGGCCCCAACCCCATCTATTCTCTGCCTCCCGAATCTCAGCTGATTGGAGTCCCAGCTGATCGGCTGGGTCTTCTTTTGTTGCCCAGCACAGGAGAACGGAGCTGGAAAGCAGGTTAGTGGTATGGGGAGGGAACGGGGATTTTATAGTATCCTTGCCTGGAGTGGGGAGGGAATGGGGATTTTGCAGTATCCTTCCTCTGCCATGCCCACCAAGCCAAGACACACCCACCAAGCCACACCCACAGAACCAGTAGTGAATTTTTTTGAATCCCACCACTGAATCAGTGGTTGTTAAATTAATCCAGCCTCCCACATGACTTTGCCAGTTGGGAAGAGTGTAAACAGCAATCATTGTGACCCTGGGATGCTGCTGCAACCAATATAAATCTAAATCATTGGCCAAGCACCCAAATGTTTGTCACATGACCATGGGGTATTGCAATGTTCATAAGCGCAAGGAGTAGCTGTAAATTACGTTTGTCACTGTTGTTATAATTTTGAACTGCCACTACTTTAATACAATAGTAGAGTTGGAAGGGACCTTGGAGGTCTTCTAGTCCAACCCCCTGCCTAGGCAGGAAACCCTATACCGTTTCAGACAGATGGCTATCCAACATCTTCTTAAAGACTTCCAGTGTTGGGGCATTCACAACTTCTGGAGGCAAGCTGTTCCACTGATTAATTGTTCTAACTGTCAGGAAATTTCTCCTCAGTTCTAAGTTGCTTCTCTCCTTGATTAGTTTCCACCCATTGCTTCTTGTTCTTCCCTCAGGTGCTTTGGAGAATAGTTTGACTCCCTCTTCCATTAAACAAATGGTTATAAGTTGAGGGCTACCTATACCAGTAGTGGGTTTCGGCTCCTGCTGCAACCGGCAACGGGAGCCAGGCGTGCACCATGGGTACACACGCTGCACACACATGCACACCCACTGCCTGGCTCCCGTTGCCAGTTGCAGCGGGAGCTCAGCGTACGGTGCCTGCGTAACTCTCAGCGGAGCGTTACGCAGGCACTGTACATTGTGCGTGAGTGCGCAGATGGCCCATTTCCTTCAAATACAGGTAAGGAACGAGGGTGGGCAGGCGGGCCTTCCAAAGCACTATTCTGGTACGGTGGCTGCTGCTTTCGGCAGGCACCGGTACGCGCGTAGTGGGTCAAACCGCCTGCAACCCACCACTGGCCTATACCATATTTCTTTTTAAGCTTTTCTTTCCCACACTCTGAAGAGACTCAGTTATTACCGTGTTTCCCTGAAAATAAGACAAGGTCTTATTTTCTTTTGACTCCCCGAAATAAGCGTTTGGCCTTATTTTCAGGGAAGTCTTATTATTTTTGAGGAGCAGGAGGCAATGAGCGTTGTCTCCTCATGACTGCTGCTGCGTTGCAATATTTTTGGGGAGGGCAAATTTTTTTGGGAGGGCTTATTTTAGTGCATGTGTTCAAAAATCTGATTGGGCTTATTATCCAGGGAGGTCTTATTTTCGGGAAAACAGGGTTTTAGCCCCAATACTACAGGTGTAGGCAACAGTTTGCGGGACGGATTATGAAACCTTGTTCTAAGGAGGATACCAATTACTTATCTCTTCTTTAGAACATTGACAAATAGCTGTACTCTAGGTATGTAAATAAGACTAGATCTTCTGGCCAAGCAAATTGTGGTATTGAGAACCACAAGGGAAAAAAAACATCATTCAATACTAGACTGCTCACTGGAAGCATTAATTAAAAAATGCCAATGTTTAGATACTTTGGGCACTTAAAACAAAAATGTCAGAGTCACTGAAGAATAGCCTAATGCTTGGAAAAATCAAAGGTACCAGAAAATTAGACAACATGGCTAGATGCTATCACCGGTGATAAAAGAATGAACTTACAGGAACTCAGAGTAGCAGTTCTGACACAGAGTCCTGGAAAAAAATAATATTCATCAAATGAAGAAACAATGGCAGGAGTGAACAACAAGAAAATGACTACGTTGGAGAAGGAGAAAAAAGAAGCTATGAAAAACTATTTCCATGTGGTGCCAAGAAAGCAATACAGTCATATTAAAAAGACCCCAAAAGTTGAATTCAAGTAGAGGTACCTGTGGAAGGCCTTCAAGGAGAAGAACTTACCACAACAATTGAGGATTGGAAGAAAAAAGACCCAATCAGTTGATGAAGAATAAACTTTACCATGGATATTTGAAGTTGCTCAGATAGGTAAAAGGAAAGGAATTATTCATCAGCTATTACTAAAAAAAATAAAATAAAGTGCAAATAAATACAATAGAAATTCTGCCACAAGAGGTTCCTCACAAGAGAAAGTAAAGGGCTGACATTCAATAAACCCAGTTCCCTGATTGTAACAGCAAAGTGATATAATATCAATTTATGATATCAAATGATGGAATCTTTAAATGAAACCTAGGGAATTTAGAGACTAAGCAAGAACTGACCTTGAACTTTCTCACTTTCATTCCATGTTACTGTACTACTTTGGAATTTGTTTTTAAACCGCAGTGCCACAGAGGCTAAAGTTTAAAGTACTTTAGGGAGTACTAACTATCCTGCAAGATGCTTTATTTCCAGGCAGAAGATGGTTCCTAGGTCTGAGCTGCAAAGAAGATCAGCTTTATTGGTCTGAAGCTTAAGCCAAGGGGCCACTAAGAAAGCTTGTGCTTAGGGCGGAACAGAAGAAAACTCGGAGTTAATGAGGCCCAAGGCTGTTTAGCCAGGTAGGCCCTGACTATAGCTTCCAGGCAGCATACAAACACACCAGGCTCTCAGACTCTGCTGAGCAACATAGATCCAGGAGTTTTAAAGAACAACTTGCTTTGATTTTGTGTCCATGCTTTCAGTCTCTCAGGCATCCCATGGGAAAAATACCTAATCCATTTGGCTCGTTTCATGCTTAACCATTGTAGAAAGTAGGCACCTACCCTCGTCCTAGGGCAGTGTTTCTCAACCTTGGCGAAGGTTGAGAAACACTGTCCTAGAGGGTGAAAAGAATGAATTTTTTTAGGAAATTTGAAAAAAGGCAGAATATTTTATTTCCCTGGAGGGAGAAAGCAGCCCACACCTTCCTTAATAGCCCACAGCGGATGTCAGCAATTAAGAGATGGATAGCTCTATTCATAAGCAAATACCCTAACCCACGATCCAACAAAGGTAGGATTAGCCCTCAGCCGCAATAGGAATTGCCCAACACCCCTTCATTGCATCAGCAATCCAAACTTCAATCAAATTTAGCTCAGACAAAGTCCTAGGACTTGTACATGGCCCCATGGGAGTCTGACAACAAGAGGTTTCTTTCCAAGGCAGTTCCCTTTGCCCCCCACCTTCCCAAATCAAACTGTTTCCCTCTTGAAGTCATGGAAGCAATAGACCCGATTCTATGCAACTACTGCCCTTTCAAAATGAGTGTGTGTGTGTGTGGGGGAGGATCTTCTTACAGAGAGATATCAAGGTATATACACACTTCCCAAGATATAATCCTGTAGGAAGTTAGCACCCACCCCTCTCCTAGGAAAATTAAATATTTTAGGAATTATTAAAAGGATAGAATATTTCCCCTAAAGGGGAGGCAGAAACAGCCCCCTCCCTGTCAATGTGCCATTAAGGTCTGAGCCAGCCTATTCTACATAACAAAGATCCACCTCCTTCAGGCAGAGCCACACTAGGAATCCCAAACCCCTTTCATTACATCATCACCCAGCAAGAGTCAACCAAACTTGGGACTCAGGACAGCGTACAGAGCTGCCCCTGCATGGCCCCATGGGAGTCTGACAACCAATCAGAATACATGCTCAAAAGCCCAGAGAGGGCATAAAACCAGGGCACTCTCAGCATCTCTGCTCTTTTCCCCCAGGAAACCTGGGGTCCTGTCCATCATCAATAAACCTTCTTTCCAAGCAACTTCCATGAATCCAGTGTCTTTTTTCCCACTTGGAACTAAACCCAGAAGGACATTTCTTCCAACAATCCTCTTTGAACTCAGTGGAATTTACTTCGCGAGTAAATATGTTTAGACATAGATGAAAGGTTCCAGGACTGTACACATCTGAGTTGGACAAAGTCCTACTGGACTCAGTAGGTGTAGATCTGAACAATATTTTGCTTTCCCCCCTCCCCCCCAATGAAACAAGCAACATGGGTGTGGGCATCTTTGTGCATGCACGTGCAATGTATAGGTTCAAAGAGCCAAATAAAAAATACAATACAATAGTAGAGTTGGAAGGGACCTTGGAGGTCTTCTAGTCCAACCCCCTGCCTAGGCAGGAAACCCTATACTGTTTCAGACAAATGGTTATCCAACATCTTCTTAAAGACTTCTAGTGTTGGGGCATTCACAACTTCTGGAGGGAAGCTGTTCCACTGATTAATTGCTCTAACTGTCAGGAAATTTCTCCTCAGTTCTAAGTTGCTTCTCTCCTTGATTAGTTTCCACCTATTGCTTCTTGTTCTACCCTCAGGTGCCTTGGAGAATGTCACTACGTTAAAAAGTTTGCTAGACATGAACTGACTGAACTGACACTAAAGAGTTAAACTGAGAAAGAGTTATTGCGCAGGTCATAAAAGTTCTTATCTGACATTGATGTATTTGCGCATGTCTTCACACATTCCAGAGAGAGAAGGAGAGAGAAAGAGAAAGCTACTGCTGAACTTTTGTCCGGCTGCCAAGAAAAGCTGGCAGACCGAACTTTTCTTATCAAAATGTAACAATTAGTTAGTTTTGTTTTATTTACTTTTATTATTTTTGTATTAAAGTTTGTTTATTAATTAGAATATGCTTCCCAAGACTTTTATTCTTTTTCTTCACATCTTAATGCATATGCTGTTGGGAATCAGCCCGATCCTAGACTTCACTTTCTTCAGGGTGAAATTTTTCCCCTGACAGAGAATAGCTTGACTCCCTCTTCTTTGTGGCAACCCCTGAGATATTGGAACGCTGCTATCATGTCTCCCCTAGTCCTTCTTTCTATTAAGCTAAACATACCCAGTTCCTGCAACCCACATCTTTTCTACATCGTGGCAACCAAAACTGAATGCAGTATTCTAAGTGTGGCCTTACCAAAGCATTATAAAGTGGTATTAACACTTCACGTGATCTTGATTCTATCCCTCTATCTAAAGGAGAAGATGAAGATTGGGAATCGGGGAGGCACAGTGGAAGGAGAGGGACAACTAAGCTTTAGTAGTGCCTTTCGAAAACTTTCTCTCAGCGAACAATTATAGAATAAAATAATGTGTAAATGCTCACAGAATGGTGGGCCTTGAGAGGGAAAGTTGCATGGCTCCCCACCTGTTTTGTATGGGCAGTATCCAAGAGCTATTTCTCTCATTTACCCAACCACATTCCCACTTAAATTGCTTGTATGAAAGCGAGTAAGAATCACAGTTTTATTTATTTATTTAAGAAATGTATATACTGCTCATCTCATGGTCGAAGGCAATTCTGAATGGCTCATTGCACATAAATGTACGGATGTAAAAACAGTTATAAGTATAAAAACAGATTAATTATTTTTTTAAAAAACTCAAAACAAAACAAAGCCAATTAAGCTAGCCCCCTCTTTGAGGGGGCTTCAATAAAACCTGAGCTTTTCCGGCATGCATCCCAATAATTTCCCCCTCCCCCCCTGAGCTTTCTTTTGCTTTTCATTTTTTATCGTGACGGCGTATGTGGTCAGCAATTTATTTCTTAGGTTTAGTTCTTCTCTAAATTGTTTGCGTTTTTACCATGGATGGTTTCTAAATTAATTAATCAATTTTCATATGTTGCGCACCAGCAAGAGCTGTTAAGATTGCGATGGGATACACAATAAATGAATGAATGAATGCATTAAAAAATTTCCAGTAGAAAAGCTACATGGATCCCCTGGAGCAACTGAATAATAACTCTACCCATTGTGCACAGTAAAATAGTTGTCTGGAAAGAGCCTAAATAAAAAGGGAACACCGAGACCTGGCATACCTGTTAATTGGTCCCAATTAAACCTGGGGCTTAGGGAACGCAGCATAATATGATTTACCAACCTTTAATGTAGCAAATTTCTGTCATTGCATCATATCTACTCAGGAGCTAATTTCATTGCATGCCAACTATCAAAGACAATTAAATATTATTACATCTCAGTTATTATGCTTAATATCATTACACTGGCTTTCAGATTTAGATGAAACACATTTGATTAACTTTCGCAAACATTCAGAAAATACCTAGTAAGCTTTAAACATCGCTATACTATTTTTCCCCAGAGGGATATTTCAAGGAGTAAATTTACTTTAGCTCTGGTTCAAATCCTTTTCTCAGTTTTAAGTCACTTGGTATTTCTGAATACTGAACACACTTGGGCATAGGGGTCATGCCCAGTTGCACACATTCATTACAATGTCTAAAGATTGTACCAACTCCAGGTTTTAAGGGCTGGAACAAAGTGCTCCCTGGTGAGAATGCTCTCTTTGTCAGTGAATGTAGCTGAATTTCTTGCGAGAGACAGTAAGATTGGAGATTGCCCTCAGCTCCTCATCAATAAAATAAAAATAGATGTGCTTAATTCTTAAGCAATCACATCAGAGGTGGGTTGCTACCGGTTCGGCTCGGTTCAGCTGAACCGGTAGTGGTATTTTGGCCTGGATCGCAGAACCGGCAGCGACCCAGGCTGGCCACGCCCTGGAACTGGTTCCCCAGTGTTTTTTAATAATTTTTTCATTACATTTTTTTCCATTAAAAATTATAAATTGTTCTGCATTTGCAGAACAATTTATAGTCAACTGCGCATGCATGTGCAGTGCACATCTGGGGCACACATGTACAGAGTGCGCGCAAAGCAAACCGGCAGCAACACTGGCAGGAACCCCACCCCTGAATCACATGCAAGAACATCAAGTTCTTATGAGATTTTGGTTTACTCATGTAAATCTCATTCATTTCACATTTCCCAGGATTTTAACTCCTGTGGATATTCATCAATTCAGGTATATACTATATCTAGCAATCTTGGCATCTTTCAAAATTCCTGAAGAAAAATTCATTTGTGACATTGTGGGAAATTAAAATGGAAAGAAGATGTGAAACTTACAGTATATGGTCAGAAAAAGTTATCCAAAAATAACAGGTGCCCCAACTAATTTCACACCCCTTTGTTAAAATCAAAATTATTATTGTATTCCTAATCATCCTAGGATCATGTGTGGGTGTCTTCCTAAGTTTGCTATTAATGCTGAATGGTAATAGAGATGGGACTGCATTTGATCCAAAAAATTTTTAGTCTATTTTCCCCAGATTTCCCTGTTATGAAAAGTTGGTTTGCTAACTTAGCTAATCATGTTCAGTACATGAGACAAACTAAATGTGATTTCTCCTAAGGGCTCTGCAGATGTTAAAAGAAATCTTCAAGTATAGTTTTCATCAGAGTTCTTTTTAAAATAAACAGTAAAAGAGTGATTAAAACTTTGATTTAAATAAAAAGGACTAAGGGCCAGATAAATCTCAAATAAAATTTTGGAATTAATTATAAAAAATTCTTCCCATAGAGAAAATGTTTTTGTTTTGAATTATTTTTTTTAAAAAAACATTAAAAAGTAACACTTTAAAAATGGGATATTAGAGGGAGCTAGAGAGAATTAAAAATTATAATTAAAAAAGAACACTGAAATGCAATTATAGAATGAAGCAAAATATTTTAACATTGGACATATTGAAGGATATTTTTGAACAATAGATCCAGAAGTTAGTTTCAATAGTATATGTTTCTATAGGCAGACTCTATTTCAAAGATGTTATGGAAGAAGAACTTTTACTTGACAAGACCTAGACTGATTTGAAGGTGGTTTTAAAAATGATAGGCTACAAGAATGACATGGGGGGGGGGGGAATCTTACATTGGACACATAAAATAAACTGATTGGTATCTTAATAGTTAAAGGAATATAGAATTTTTTTTTTAAAACCCAGAGAATGACCAGTATAATTTTCCTAAACTGCATTTACAAAAGAGGCCATATTAAATTTACAAAAGTTTTCAAGAATTTTGTGAGAAGGGACAAAGAAAAATATGAAAAGAAATCAAGTTCTACATTATTTGATAGAATTAAAGTCTAGATTATTGGAAGTAAAAGGAAGGAATATAAAGTTAGCTTATTTGATCAAGGTTAAAATAAAAATGTTGTTTCTAATGGACTTTTGCTGACATCAGGACTAAAATGACAAGACTTTATGGATTGATTTATAGATAATAGATGGGATATGGGAAGAAGATATAATTCTATTGTATTGTAAGAGAAAGTGATAAGTTACTAAACTTGTTTATATTTGTATGAAGGGGAAGTCACTTTTTATATTTTTATTTTCTTTTTCTTCATTATGTTCTTATCTTTTTCTTTCTTTTCTATTTCTTCAATTTTTATTTTTAATTTCTGCAACTTTTCTTTTTTCTTTTGATTCTATATTTTTCATTTGCATTCATTTTCACCATTGTAAGTGTAATTTTTTTAAAAAAAATTGCAATTAAAAAGTGTTCCAATTAGATCACATTTTGCTGCTGAAGGTTCTAAAGCATATACAACTTCATCAAAATAAGCAAGAAAGTAGTTTCTTGATGATCCTCAATAAAACCCAAGAAAAATAAAAACTATGCAGATTCATTTGGGAAACAGAAAGAAGGGGACAGCTTATGCAGGTGGTTGAAGACCATACAAGCAAACAAAAATGAGAGGAGAAATTAGAGGAAAGTTTTTGTGCAAATATATTCTGTGGTAGGGCATGTCTGCCTTGCTGAGCATTTATCTTGATTTTATGTGAATATAATCCGCATTTTGCTTGTGGCATCAGCAGAAGGCACAACTAGGAATTGGTATAACCTTTGAGTGATCAATGTTGAAACAATCCCATATGTTATTATTAACTCTATTTATTACATATAACAAAAATCTGTGTTTGAAACCTCACATTAGCTTCCATAAAACGTGCTGGGTGTCTGCAAGACCTTACCATATCCTTGTATCTCTTATTTTCATTCATTGTCAGATGACTATTTCCAAGTGAACTGACTTTCGCCCTTCAGTTTGCCCTTTCTTTATTGCACTGCAATATGGATGTTAGAGAAGAGCCCTTATACCTTCTGATATTTTACCACTGAAAACAGTAGATACTTGTACGCTCCACATTTCCTACTATGGATTGCCATGGGAGTACCATCCTCTCCAGAGTCTCTAATTCAGGGGTTCTCAACCTTCCCAATGCCGCGATCCTTTAATACAGTTCCTCATGTTGTGGTGACCCCCAACCATAAAACTGGTGTCTTGGTTCCTAAAACCATCAAAAATATGTGTTTTCCGATGGTGTTAGGCGACCCCTGTGAAAGGGTCATTCGACCCCCAAAGGGGTCCCGACCCACAGGTTCAGAACCACTGCTCTAATTGAAAGCCTAGATTAACTTTCTCTATTACACAATATCTAGTTAGTATACTCTAGTCTGGACTGTATAGTTTTAACTTAAGAGCCAGAACATGATGGTTCTTTCAGTTAGGGACATTAAAATAATATAATTGCCCTTACATTACACACAGACACACACTGTGTGTGCGTGAGCGCACGTGTGTGTGCGCGTACATGCACGTGTGTGTGCGTGTTTAACTGCAGGATACAAAATTGTGTACTCTGGGATTGCAAGTTTGCAAGTGGTGTAATGTTATTGTGTTTGCATCTCTAGAGAAAGATGGAGGTTCATGAGTGATGCAAATAGATAATCATAAGACTGGTGGGACTATGTAGTTGCGTGTATACTGCCACATTGGTATCACTGCAACTAGCTGCAAACACATTTCTATATAATTGTGTGATGTCCAGGATGCAAATTAGGACCATCAAGAAAGAAACCAAGAGCTCCACTCAGGAAGATAAACAGGAGAATCATGCAGTCTTTTACTATATTTTTGTATATTTGGAGGGAGAAGAAGTTCATAAAGAGAATTGATTTATATAAAAGCCAGATACCACTCACTCATCATGAAATCTCCAGAAGCATAAAGCCTACAAACTTGAAATTTGACACATACGTATGTTCCTCTTGGCTGCTAGGTGCTCACTAAGAAAGAGTTTTTCGAAATGACCTTCAGATCATTAGTATTTCTTATACAGTAATTAACATGCTCTGATGCTAAGGAGTTCTACTCACCCTTCCCACCTGAAAAGAACTCTGTTCCAACTGCCAGTTGCCTTATATTAACACACTCTGATGCTAAGGAATTAGATATTCTATTCCTCCTCCCCACCTGAAAAGAACTCTGTTCCAACTGCCAGTTGCCTCACACTCTGTTACCTCAGTTCAAACTGGCAGACATTCCACTCCTTCACTCACTCACCAAAATGTGTAGGCCTTCCCCCTATGGAACTGCTTCCGGACACAAGGTGGAGGGAGCGATATTCCCTTATGTGTTTCAATCACCAACCACCACTGAGCCAATGGATTGAACCGGATTTCTCCTGCATTGGCTGATCGCATAGTTTCGCCAAGAAGCACGTGTATCCAGCTAGTACTATATATTACTTGTGTCTTCTTATTCTGAGGATACATGCATATGCTGGCTGAAGTAGCAAGCTCTGTTAAGAGAGAAGTAATGTATTGCCACAATATAGAAATTTTCTGTTGGCAGATTGGGAAAGGGTTGATTCAATTCATCATCTCAATCTAATTCCTTGTTTAATTGTATGGCAGGTGCCATTGGGTTTACAGAACTCTCCGAACAAAAACTAATCAAACTGCAGGATCCTTTGCAACAGTATATAACAATAATCCAGGCACTCTAGAAGAGTCCTTTTCAAGCTGGGGTTTTCCAAATGTATTGGATTTCAACTCCCAATATTTTAATTAGTAAGGATTGCATCTGCTCCTATAACATTCTGTGAGGGCGATGCTATCAGTACTCTAAGCATAGTGGTAAATGGGAATGACCTTGTCAGGTGGGAGAGATGACCAGGTTGAGCCCCAGAGTGGGATCAAACATGTCATCTCCTACAGACCTTGGGAGGTGGAGGAAGAGCTGCTGCCTAGACAATGGGCTGATAACATTGACGTCTGAAGGGCTTGGGTGGAGAAAGCCAAGATCCACCCTGGTTTTCAAGAAAGTAAAATTAGAGAAGGTGGAGAGATACCTTCAGACTTGCAAGGTTATCTTACTGTAACTTTACGATTAAGGCAGTGTTAGTACTTACAGTCGATGCTTCTTCTCCGGACTACCTAAAAGGACGGTAGTCACATCCAAAGCCATGTACTTTCTTCAGTTCTAATCATGGAATACAGATGTTTTCAGAGGCATCACAGCATCAGAAAAGGGGAAGTTTAACTCTTCCATTATAGATATCTCTCCCAATATCTCCCATGCTATAAAGTCATAAAGAAGCCTCTTGTTGATACTGTTTTCAAACAGCACAACAGGGTTTGCCCTCACATTTTGTAATGGTGGCCACCAAACTGGAAACTCATGAAAGCTGCTGATTTCTCCTTCTCACCCTAATTATTTATAGTTGGTCCATTTTTGACAGCCATAAGTCTTAGCAGGAGATAAGATATTACTTCCTCTAGTAGAGGCAGCTGGTTTAGTATTAGTTGCTAGGGAACTGAGATGATGCCGTTACCCTTCTATCCTGTTAGCAGATTTCCCACGAGTATCTGCATGGCCTCTGTCAAAACCAAGGCAGGGGGCACTTATGACTGTTCCAGCACATGCCCCATAAAATAGCCTTTCCAGGTAATGGTGGGAAAGGCTATGAGACAATAAGAAATATTTTACACTGGAGAATCACATCACTTCTATCACTAAGAAGAATTGTGTTCTGTTTGTGGCATGAAACATCTCGCCTGGGCAAAGCTATCCCACCTCACATAGACCGATGGGAATCAGAGTGGTGGACTAGAGAGCCTTTGGGTCTAATGCAGCAAGACTCACGAGATGAGCTTTTTAATTAGGAGAGTCTCTTTGATTTGATTCAACAGTTGCAGCCATAAATATTTTCTGCAGTGTATATGAAAAAGTATCTGCCTATTTGACTAGTTAGGGCACGTGAGCAAGTTTACAAGTTTATGAATCGTAATAGTTAGGAATCTAATTTAATTTGTTTTCATGGCTTTTTATTAAAATTTGCATGTTCCTGTTAATAAACTTGTTTTTAAGAACTGCTCTGTTATCTCAGAAATTCAGAACCTATGTAGCTCAAGTCAACTCAACTGGACTTCTCAAACAAGCTGCTAAAGCCCATATATGACAACACTGTCGAACAGGGATTTGTAAAACCGTGACTCCCTAGAGTGATGCCTATAAACCAGAGGTGGCATTCAGCCGGTTCTGACCGGTTCTGGTGAACCAGTAGCAGAAATTTTGAGTAGTTCGGAGAACCCGTAAATACCACCTCTGACTGGCCCCGTCCCCATCTATTCTCTGCCTCCCGAGTCCCAGCTGATCGGCTGCGTCTTCTTTTGTTGCCCTACACAGGACAACAGAGCTGGAAAGCAGATTAGTGGGATGGGGAGGGAATGGGGATTTTGCAGTCTCCTTCCCCTGGAGTGGAAAGGGAATGGGAATTTTGCAATATCCATCCCCTGTCACACCCAACAAGCCACACCACACCCACAGAACCAGTAGTAAAAAAAATTGAATCCCACCAATGCTATAACCCCCCCACCCCCAAATAAAATTAATTTAAAATACACAAAACAACAGAAATTTTATATAATTATTATTTTCTCATACAAGTTCTGATGGAGTGTTTGGAAGGCACAGCTTGTTTGATTAGCTCTCAAGTCTGCAGAGTATACAAATAAAAGCAGGCTACAGGTCTGGCAATTTACTGGTCTGGGAGTGATTTGTGACTTCTGGATATTAAATGGGATTATTAGACCTAGTGGAGACGTAGCAGGGTCTGAGAAGATTTATTTCCCAAGAGTGCAAAAGAAGCTGAAGCCTCTATTCATATGTATCCAAGCCATGTGGCCAAATGGCTGCAATTATCTTTTAAATGCCAGAAAAAAATTGCAGAGGTCACTACATACTGGGGCAGGGGATGCAGATACCAAGTGAAGTGCTCCCTGGAAGACAGATGCCAGAATCCTAGTTAGAGGTGGATCAGGGATGTGAAGACATAAACCAGGGGTCCCCAACCCCTGGGACTTGGCCCATTCAGAACTGAGCTACACAAGGGGCAGGCGAGTGCATGCACCCAGTTGCATTTGCACGAGCAGCAAGCACTCATGCACGTGAAGCGCCATTAGTGCAAGCAGCAGGCCTGCTGCTTGCACAAATGGTGCTTCATGCACATATGTGAGTGCCCACCATTCAGGTAAATGGAGCTGCGTGCATGCCTGCTGCTCACACGGAACCATTTTCCCTCTCGCCTTGCCAGTCTGCAAACCCGGAAAGGTCGGGGACCACGGACATAGAGGGCTTCTGGGATTTGAGGTTTTGAGACCTCCAGCCTTTCATACCCAGGGTTTAGCCATTCTGAGGATTGACTGGCTGGCATTTTCTGTGCGTCACTACTGGTTAGTTCCAACTGAGCAATAATTAGTTGAAGATGCTCTATGGGAGTTCCTGGCTTGTAAGTCTATAGGCAATGTTACACTAAAAGAACCTGGAGGTCTGTAGAAGGTGAGAGAGAACTCCGTGAAAAAAAAATCACTGGTTGGCAATGATCCTTACCAATAGGAAGCGGGGGGGGGGGGGCAATTTTGTAAACCCCTTCAACATCATTTCTGACTGGGAGAGCTCTAGGCCTTGAGCACAGGTATCTCATGTGCAATGCCCTGTTACCCCAATATAGCTGGGATTTTAAACTGAGGCAGAGAATCAAACTATATGTTCTATGATTTGCACATTTAAAAAAATTAAACTGGCTAGGATTAATTTGAAGAAAAAGTATCTTTTTGGAATGGGGATTAGAGTCCTGTAATAACAGCTAGCTGAAAATTACTACTCCATTGGTTGTACATTAATAGGTGTACTATTTAGACGCTTACAAATTAAGGAGAACCAACTCGTGGGAAATGGGGACCTTATCGTTTTTTATTCTAGTTTATTATAGTTTATTATAGTTTATTAAATTTATAAACCGCCCCCTCTCCCTGAAGGGACTAGAAGTCTTGTGCAAATGATCTGTTCAAAGAGATGGCAATCGGATTTTGTTTTGCCTTCACCAATACTCACTGGGACATACATACAGAAAAAAAGAATTAATACTGGGCTGCAGCCCAAGGAGTTTGGGACCCCTGCTCTATGTCTTCATATCCCGATGTGAGAATATCCATTCGAAAGTTGCAGGTAATAGGCCTAGGAGTGAGCTTACAGGCCTCACTGAACTAAAGTTTTAAATTAACGTAATTGCAAAATGTACCAGACATATTTCTAATGTGCTGACTTGTGTCTGCATTTTCTGCAAAGTTTGTACTTGATATGGATATACAGTATTTAGAGCAGGAAAAATGAGATAGTGGGAAATGAGGAACTGAAAGTAACAAAATGGCCGAGAGCTTCAAACGTACATGGGTGTTTGCAGAGAGTGACAGTCAGTAAGAAAGTAAGAAAGAACAAGGAAGTGAAACTATGGAATGTGTAGGTCAGTAAAAAAGAAGGTATAAGTACCGTATTTTTCAGAGTATAAGACACACCCTTTTCCCTTAAAAAAGAGGATGAAAATCTGGGTGCATCTTATACACTGAATACAGCATTTTTGGCCTCCCAAAACACTGCCCCCTTCTCAAAAATGGACGTGCAGAGAGTTTGGGAGGCTTGCAAAGTGCTCCTGGGAGCTGGGAGGGCAAAAAAAGAGCAAAAAAAAAAGGCCATTTTTGCCCCCAGGAGGACTCTAAGAGCCTCCCAAAGCTCTGCATGCCCCCCTTTTTTGCAAAAAACGTGGGGTGCAGAGGGTTTGAGAGGCATGCAGAGTGCAAAATTTTTTTAAAAAATTTGCCTCTTCAAAATCATGGTGCGCCTTACAGTCCGGTGCAAAAAAGAGTCCAAAAAATACGGTATTGTGGCTTGAGATGAGAATGGTGTCCTTTGCCAAATAGCAGTCCTTGTAGGACTTGCTATCTGCCATTGGAACCCATTGTAGTGGTTTAAAATATAAGTTTTGTTGTGCAATTGCATTGCTATGTTGGCTATTCATATTCCAAATTGCTCATTTAACAATAAACCTCTGATCTTAAACTAAGATGTATTGCTTGTGGTTTCCCTTTGTTTTTTATCGGGATATTTTTCTGACACCGAGCCATCTCTAACTAGGATTCTGGCATCTGTCTTCCAGAGATTAAGTCTAAAGTTGCAGGTATCTCACACTGATTACATTCCATTCCCTTTCCTTTCTTGGAATTAAAGCTGAAAATGTGACAGTTATGGTATCAACACAGCCATGACGTGCTCTTCATTTTTATGTCTGCTGATATATCAGGCCAGTTTCCTATCTGCTGTTTTCCAGGATGGGCAAAAAAAGAATTAATACAGATCTCAACCATAAAATGCATTAGAATTCCTGTCTGTTAGATTTATATCTCATGAAATTCCTATCAATATGTTCTTCCAGAAAGACCATCTGTCCACCTGCATGCAAACTTCATGTAAACTAATCTCTGACAGCTGCCCTCATTATTACACTAAACTAGCACTGCTAATATGTCTCAATCATCCAGGACATGATTGTCCAAAAAGTGCTTTTCTAAAAGACTGGACTTTCTTGAGATTTTTTTTTCTTGAAAATGTTTCACTTCTGATCCAAGAAGCTTCTTCAGTTTTGGCTGAATGGTAGGGAATGGAAGGATTTACTGTATATTCTTTACAGTCATCTGGTCATTAGCTCTCTGAGAGTTGTTGAGGCCACTTGGGGTTTATCTGTATCCTCAGTCACCTGAATCAGAGTGCAAGTGGGTGTGGAACCTTCTTGGCACTCCTGAAAGGTTTGTGTTGTTGACAACTTAGTGGCATAGGTGTGGATCAGAGGTGGTATTCAGCAGGTTCTGACCAGTTCTGGAGAACCGGTAGCAGAAGTTTTGAGTAGTTCGGAGAACCAGTAAATACCACCTCTGACTGGCCCCATCCCCATCTATTCTCTGCCTCCCGAGTCCCAGCTGATCGGGAGGAAATGGCGATTTTCCAGTATTCTTCCCCTGGAGGGGGTTGGAATGGAGATTTTATAGTATCCTTCCCTGCCATGCCCACTAAGCCAAGTCACACCCACCATGCCATGCCCCACAGAACCGATAGTAAAAAAATTTGAATCCCGCCACTGGTTTGGATGTTTCCAGAAAGCTGGTGAAGCCAGTTTTGATTTTCTTTCTGCAACTCAGTTCATCAAAAAGGTATAATTATTAACTGATCTCAGGGGTCCCAATCCCTTGCTAATTGCTACCTATTAATTCATTTCTCAGTTATATTTACCTTTGCTGATAATATTTGGAGGCATTAGTTTTGTTTTTTCAGGTGTATCAGTTTATCTCATTGCCGGAGAACTTTGGAATCATCAATCAACCTCTGCTTCTTCAGTGAAGAACTGGGAAACTTGCTACATACAAGATCCAGCCGTCTCTTAGAAAGCTGGGCTCATTGCTAGTTTTTTTTCAGCTGATTTGCAAAATTTCCCACTTGCAGCCAAACGTGTGCTGCAAAATTTCAGATAAATGTGTTGTGTATAATCTCCTATATTCTGCAGGTTTAGCCTTCATTACTTTTGTCTTTTTGTTCCTTGGTCTTTTGGCCAAATGACTTTTAATGAACAGTGGCTAGATATTGTTTCTTAATACATTGTAGTTTCCCCACGGTAGCGTTATATTTGTTCAGAATTCAGATCAGACACTAAGTTGATCTTTGAAGCCATTTAGAGGAGAACTAAAAATATGCAAACTTAGAGTATCCTGAGACTTGGATGACTGCTTAGAACACAAATCAAGTTTAAATACTGATTCATCTTCTACATGCAATTTCAAGAAGGCTTATGAAAGATATAAATCACCCTGTAATGTGATATTTAGTTCTGAAATGCTTTGCGTCATTGAAATCTGATACTATGTAGATTCTTGATATCATTTTTCTTTGATGTTTGAATAATATTTTGACACCTCTTCTGTATCCATTTTTAAGTGGACAGAGAAGATACAAATTCTATTCTAATTAGGTATCTGAAGCAAGGCTTTGCTTCCCAAATGTGTATCAGACTTTGATCTTATTTTAAGAAATTAAGTCACACAAGGATTCATCCGAGAGAGGTATGATTGCTAAAGGATGAAAAATAGAGGCACAGAACAACCAGAATCATCCTGTGTGGCATGCATTCTCACAGGGATTCTTAGTATGATTTTTAGACTTGAATATTACAGAAGATACTTCCAGTTTGGCCCGATTGAATAATAGAATTGAAATCTAAAATGGGAGTTCCCTCGTGCTCAGGGAGCACCTCCTGCTGCCTATTTCACCAACATTTGGCTCTAGCCATGCCATACTGTATACCCCGCTGTGTAAAATTGGGAGTTTTCCTGATGATGTACAGCCAACTTAACTCATTAATATAACTATTCCCCAAAGAATAGTCAAACTATTCTCCAAAGCACCTGAGGGCAGGACAAGAAGCAATGGGTGGAAACAAATCAAGGAGAGAAGCAAGCTAGAACTAAGGAGAAATTTCCTGATAGTGGAACAACTTGCCTCCAGAGGTTGTAAATGCTCCAACACTGGAAGTTTTTAAGAAGAGATTGGATAACCATTTGTCTGAAATAGTATTGGGGTTTCCTGCCTAAGCAGGGGATTAGACTAGAAGACCCCCAAGGCTCCTTCCAACTCTGTTATTCTTTTCTAACTTTGGGGAAAGCAGACAATGGATTAGGAAAAGTTGGCAGTATTCCAACTAAAACTTTGTAAACCACTACAGCTTGATCCATATAGCACACCTAAACCTAAACTAAGGCTGCATTACTATTATTATTAGTCTTTTCATCGTTCCTATCACCCATCTCATCCCACTTATGACTGCAGGACTGTAACTTTGTTGCTTGTATCCTTATGATTTATATTGATATTGTTTCCTGATTGCTTATTTGTACCCTACGACTTATCATTAAGTGTTGTACCTGATGATTCTTGACTAATGTATCTTGTCTTTTTATGTACACTGAGAACATAAGCACCAAAGACAAATTCCTTGTGTGTCCAATCACACTTGGCCAATAAAGAATTCAATTCTATTCTTCTTCTTCCATTTCCTTCAATGTACAGCATAATCTGCCTAGAGAAGTGGAGTAACATAGTACCATGTAGCCCACATTAATGGCTACACCAAGTCTTAGAAGGACTATATCCAATTATGCTTTAATATCATTGTGGATAAGAATGCTCTCTACCATTCAGAAGAAATTTCTGTGCATAAATAAATATGTCCCTGAAGATACTCATTATCGTGTTCTACTAAACATGACTGATCTGTACGCTTGTACCCTCTGCATAACTACACAGACAACCTTAGTCTTGGTACCATCTCTCTCGCAAAATAGACTTACTTTTCATACAGACTGCTAAGAACTTGTCATTACTCAGGGCATGGAATACAGCAAAAACCATGTTCTAATTAGATGGAATAATATATTTTATTGAGATATTTTTAACCAAATGAACAAAGTGGTCAGCAGAAACGTGTCAGACTATTCCAATGTCTTAAAATGCTGTTAATTCAGGAGAGGATAGGAATACCTACAATTCACATTTGCTTCCACACATGGAAACCCAGGTTTTTAAATTTTTAGACTGAGTGAACTTGTGTACGTAGATCCATACTTGCGCCCATTCTCTATATCAAAGTTGGGTTGTTAGGCCAATAGGTCTCACCATGATGCAGAATCTTAGGCCCACTTGAAACATCTCACATTATGAATCAAGGCTAATGTACAAGAAGATCCAAATTAGCACTCACATCACTCCAGGAATATGGAAATTCAACTGATTAGATGTTTGATGAATTAATTTTGATGATAGCCTAAGAAATTTTCCTTCCTAGCAATTACAGCATAATTCCTCAGCGATGAAATGCTGCTTCAATTTATCAAGGCAAATCTTAACAAAACATTCAGAACGAGTAAGTCAAAGGAAAAGAACAAACTGTGTCTCAAAAGATTGGTTGAGTAGAGGGTATAATGTTGGAGAGGAGGGGATAGCTTTAGTTTAAAAAAGCAGAAACTTGGACATAGTAGACTTTATAGATTTTAAATAACTTTTTTTAAGATTCCTATTTCAGTCAACGCTCCAGCACAAAATGCAGTCTTTAGTTGCTTGTCTCCTGGAGATGAAGGCCACTGAAGAAATCCTTTTCTTTTTTTAGTTGCATCTCCTTCCTTTGACCGTTGTGATGGCCAGGTGTTCTGTTTGGACCATAGATAAGATATACTGGTTGTTGGATTATTTTGTTTCTTTTCCTCTCTCATCCATGTCAGAGAAGGAAGCATCAGGGAAATGTTTTCTGAGGACTGCTGAACAGCAACAATAACAATTTTTGCAGTTCTTCTGCTTGCCTAGGCTAGCAGAGCTCTTGTTAATTTCACCCAGTCAAAACCAAAACCCAAAAAAGGCCATTGCTCAGCTGAGCCCCTTAAGACAGACAACAGAGCAAAACAAACAGCTAGCATTTCACTGTTCCACTGTTGCTAAACCTGAAAAAGTAAACATGCAAATAAACAAAAGCTCCAGCTTTTCACCGCAGATGGAACAGCATAAAATGGCTCTTGAAGGCAAAGAGTGGGGGGAGGGGGGCAGGCCCTCCATGGCACACACCAGCCACTGGGAAGGGAGACATTTGTGTAAATAGAAGAAATTGTGGCAGGCAGATCAGACAATCTTGCTTGCATTAACAGAGGAAGAAAAGATCTACTTTTATGCAAAGCAAAAAAAAAAAAAAAACCAAAAAACTTTGATGGAATTCACACCTGCCCAGCAGTTGAAGTTGGGCTGAGGATGAGGTTGTCTATTTTGGCCCTACAGGAACAATAGGTAGCCATCTTTACCTTGGGGCAAGCAGGAAGTGTGAATTACCCATCACACTAATGTGACAATGTGACCGTTGACTATGCCTTCATCCCAATTTGCCCTGCTTTCTTCAGACAATTTTACTCTCAAATATGTTTTCTGTTTTGTTGTTAGTTGTGAAGTCGTGTCCAACCCATCGTGACCCCATGGACAACATTCCTCCAAACCTTCCTGTCCTCTACCATCCAACTGCTTCAGTGACTCCATCCAGCCACCTCATTCTCTGTCGTCCCCTTCTTCTTTTGTCCTCCATCTTTCCCAGCATTAGTTTCTTCTCCAGTGAGTCGGTGTATGCATCCAGAATTGCAGAATTTCTATCAAATCTTTCTTGAAGAAATCAGAACCAATCATGTCCTCCTTTTAACGCTAGGGAAATAATTAATCAACCATCTGCACTTTACTATCTGATTACTCCTTCTGTAGGATGAGAAGTAGCAGGACTTGACCGTCTTACCATGTCCATCCTCAAAGGAACCTTTCAAGTGAAACAATTGATAAGTAGGTCCCCACTTTATTTCTTAGGAGTCACATATTTGGATGTCCCAAAAGCAGTTCAGTCTCTTGGAGATGGTTATATACCAGTCTCCATTTCTCCTATCATATTTTCCCTATCATTTTCCTCCTCCTCCTCCCAGCGATCTCTGGTTGAAGATCAAGCAAGACCTTTCCCCTGTAAAATGACTTAGGTACAAAACAATATATAAGAAGCAACGGAAATTACTTCTCTAGGGAACAAAGTAGATTTTTAAGAAAAGTTAGTACAAACTCAGAGGAAATGATTTTATTATTCTGTCAGGAATGTTTTGTATTTTTTTAAAAAAATGTATAAGAAAATTACAAATACATAAATTTGAAATGCTGAAAATAACTAATAAAAAACTAAAGAGAATGAAAGAAAAATGGGAATGGCCTGCTATGCTAGGGATTGGGTTCAATTGGCCTAAATGCTACCTTCCAGTTCTAAGTATCAACACAGTTCCTTATTCAATTATACATTTTTATGATTGTTCTTCAGTTCTAATTATGGTATGTTGAGATTCATAGTTTATTCAGATTCTCTGATAGGTTTTCACATAAAGGGAAAACAAAACAAAACAAACAAATTGCTTAGAACCTCAAATGTTTCTTATATTTAATCTAATATTTTCATATGACTACTGAAAAATCTCTCAGATCTTGCACTTAAACTTTTCTGTTCTTGTGACTCTATATGAGAATTAGATTCTTGATAGCAACCACTTCCGGATTTTAGTTCATTTGTTTTAATTGTGCACATGCTAGAATTATGGTTGCTACATCTTAGCCTTTACTGATCCAATTCTGTTCTTTCTCTCTTGTTCTCTCTCTCTCTCTTTCTCTCTCTCCCTTTTCCCCCTTTGTGCTGTTAAAAGAAATTTCACAAACTCCCAAACTTTCCAAAGTGGAAAGCTAATGAATCTTTGGATTGAAGATAAGCTGTGAGAAAGCTTTGTCTTTAGCTCATTTGAGTCTCAAAATATCTTTTTCAGTTGAATTTTTCTCCTGTCCTTTGTGGAAAATATTCCACAAGGTTTTGTAATTCAGCAAACATTAAAATCTTGAAGGATTTAAATTTATTAAAATGTTTTGTGGCAAGAGGTTTGGTAGCCTACTGTCTATTTCATTAAACAGCAATAGCAGCCCAAGAATAGTATTTCTAGAATATGAATGAGAAAACAGTATTATGAGATCAGAAGCCTATAAAATAACAGGAAATACAGGCAATGTTTACCGTGTTTCCCCGAAAATAAGACAGGGTCTTAATTTTCTTTTGATCCCTGAATATGATGATGATGATGATGATGATGATGATGATGATGATAATCTTTGGTGAGATTCACAGCCTTTGGGGCTGGTTGGAAGCTCAACAGCTCGAGTCCTAACCAAGGACCTAGAAACATAAGGTAACATAGGAGAAAATAACCTGTTCCAAGTAGGGTGGTTTTTTGTAGAGTCAGAATGTTCAAGTCTGATAAACTTGGAATTTCCAAATAACAAAGTAGCCCTCTAGGTATTGCTCCAAGGGCTCCAATTACAATTGTGACAACATTCAATTTCTTTTTCCACAGTCGCTCAACTTCAATTTGCAAGTCCTAGTACTTTGTGATTTTTTCTTGCTGCTTATCTTCAATTCGCGCATCACCAGGTATTGCAATGTCAATGAACCAAACTTCTTTCTTTTCAACTATTGTTATGTCAGGTGTGTTGTAGGCCAGGTGCTGTCAGTCTGAATTCTGAAATCCCACAAGATCTTGAATTTTTCATTCTAGAACCTTCTCAACCTGATGTTCCCAGTGGTTTTTGCTGTACTCAAATCCAAACTTCTGGCACAATTTCCAATGAATGATCTTAGCAACTCGGTCATGGTGTTGTAGGTAGTCAGTTTGTGAAATTTTGCTGCACCCACTGATCAAGTGGTCGACTGTTTCATCTTTCTCATTACAGAGGCGACATTTGCTATTGGTGGTAGCATGCTGAATTTTTGCCTTCATGCAGTTTGTGGCTAAGGCTTGTTCTTGAGCTGGCAAAATAAAGCCTTCTGTTCCTTTTTTCGGTACTCCTGATCTTAACCAGTTCCAAGTTAGTTTTTGGTCAGCTTTGCCTTCAATACTTTTCAAGTATTGGTCATGCATAGCTTTGCTTTTCCAATTTTCAGCTTGCTTCTCAATTATTTCTTTCTTGTATTCAACTTTCGACTTTATCTTCAAAAGGCCTCCTTTATTTACTTCCTTAATAATTGGTTCTTCACTTTTCTGGATGTAGTCATTCAAGCTGTGTCTGTCTTCTTCCACCATTTGGAATTATTATTGTTGTTGTTTTTGTTGTTATTATTATGATGTTAATCTTTGGTAAGATTCACAGCCTTTGGGGCTGGTTGGTAGCTCAACAGCTCAAGTCCTAACCAAGGACCTAGGAACTGTAAAGGTAACGTCGGAGGATATAAGTTGTTCCAAGTTGGGCGGTTTTTTGTAGAGTCAGAATGTTCAAGTCAGGTAAATTTAGAATTTTCAAACAGCGAGGTAGCCCTTTAGGTATTGCTCCAAGGGCTCCATTTACAATTGGGACAACACATGATTTCTTTTTCCACAGTTGTTCAACCTCAATTTGCAAGTTCCAGTATTTTGTGATTTTTTCTTGCTGTTTATCTTCGTGTATCACCAGGTATTGCAATGTCAATGAACCATACTTTTTTCAATTTTTGTTATGTCAGATGTGTTGTAGGCCAAGTGCTTGTCAGTCTGGATTCTGAAGTCCTACAAGATCTTGCCTTTCTCATTCTCTACTGTAAAACCTTCTCAACCTGATGTTCCCAGTGGTTTTTGCTGTACTCAAATCCAAACTTTTGGCAGAATTTCCAGTGAATAATCTTAGCAATGCAGTCATGGTGTTGTAGGTAGTCAGTTTGTGAAATTTTGCTGCACCCGCTGATCAAGTGGTCGACTGTCTCATCTTTCTCATTACAGAGGCGACATTTGCTGTTGGTGGTAACATGTTGAATTTTTGCCTTCATGTAGTTTGTGGCTAAGGCTTGTTCTTGAGCTGGCAAAATAAAGCCTTCTGTTTCTTTTTTCAGTACTCCTGATCTTAACCAGTTCCAAGTTAGTTTTTGGTCAGCTTTGCCTTCAATACTTTTCAAGTATTGGCCATGCATAGCTTTGCTTTTCCAATTTTCAGCTCGCTTCTCAATTACTTCTTTCTTATATTCAGCTTTTAACTTAGTTGTCTTCAAAAGGTCTCCTGTATTTACTTCCTTAATCATTGGTTCTTCACTTTTCTGGATGTAATCATTCAAGCTGTGTCTTTATTCTTCCACAGTCTGCTTTACTTGTAGGAGTCTTGACCACCCTCTGCTCTTGGTACATACAATCGGTCAACATCACTTTTAGGGTGCAAAGCATGATTCATTGTCATAAGCTTCCTTGTTTTTCTGTTCAAATTGTCCAACTCCATCTGGGTCCAGTCAATTATTCCTGCAGCGTATCAAATTACAGGTATAGCCCAGGTATTTATGGCTTTTATTATGTTTCCTCCATTCAGTTTGGAATTTAATATCTTGCGAATTCGTCGAATGTACTTGGCTGACATTAATTCCTTGACTTTATTATGCATTAAGTCAGAGGCTTCTAAAATCCCCAAGTACTTGTAGCCTTCTTCTGGTTTTACTGCCTTTATCATTTCTTCATTCTCAAGTTGTATTCTATAATCTTCTAGGATCTTGCCTGCCTTGGTTGCCATTGTTGCACATTTGTCAACTCCAAACTGCATACCAATGACTTGGCTAAATTCTTTTGTGCTTTCAATTAATAAATTCAGTTCAGCTTTTGTTTTACCAAACAGCTTCAAATTATCCATGTACACCAAGTGTGAAATTTTCAGTCCTTTCTTTGCAAGTTCGTATCCACAGTTCACCTTCTTCAAAATGGTTGTCAGTGGTAGCATTGAGAGTATAAAAAGTAGGGGTGAAAGGGAATCTCCCTGGAAAATGCCTCATTTAATTTTAACCCAGTTAAAATTAAAATTAACCCAGTTCTTCTCCATTAGCCATAAATTTCGTTTTCCAGAGATTCATTGAAGTTTCCATGAATTTTTGTATGTCGCTGCTGATGCTAAAGATTTTCAGGCATTTCTTGATCCAGCTGTGGGGAACTGAATCAAACGCCTTCTTATAGTCTATCCCAGTGGTCGGCAAGCCGCGGCTCGCGAGCCACATGTGGCTCTTTACACATTTTAATGCGGCTCTTCTGTGTGCCGGGCGCCCTCTCCCCTCCCTCCTCTCGGGCACTTCAAAACAAGCGCCCCTTTCCCTTTTTTCTTTTCGACCCACAATGATTAGGGAGGATCCTGAAGTCAGGCGGGGACGAGAAGTGAGGAGGCAGAAAAAGAGACGGAGGCTAAGGAGCTCACCCCCGCCTCCTCCCAGCAAAAATCTAACCGGGGAGCCGGGCGGGCAGTAGCAAATTAGCCGATCACGCCACGTGATCAGCTAATTTGCTACTGCCCGCCGGCTCCCTGATAAGATTTTTGCGGGGGGCGGAGAAGCTCCTTGGCCTCCGTCTCTTTTTCTCCCTCCTCGCTTCTTGGGGCTCCACCAATGGGGGAGCAAGGCCCGCCCAGCGCCAGGCTTTGGGCTAACACAGAGGTCTGCAAAGTTGGCTGTTTTAAGACTGGTGGACTTCAATTCTCAGAATTCTGGGAGTTGAAGTCCACAAGTCTTCAAGCTGTCAGGTTTGAAGACCCCTTGGGGTTTTTTTCCTAAAGGGTTAGGGATGCAAGGATCTTGTAACTTGACAGCTTTAAGACTTGCGTGCTTCAAATGCCAGAGTTTATTGAAACTAAAAACAGTGTACCATCCTATGTATTTTCAGTTTTAAAAATGTGGCTCTCAAAATAAATTTCAATCGTGGTTTTGGCGAAATTTGGCTCAGTTGAAAGAAAAGGTTGCCCACCACTGGTCTATCCAAGCCATGAACAGCTTGGTTCGTCTTTTCTTTGAATTCTTTAGGATTAGCTTGTCAATCAGCAGTTGGTCCTTTGTTCCTCTTGAATTTTTGCAGCATCCTTTCTGTTCTACAGGAAGCAAGTCATTTCTTTCCAAGTATCCATACATTTGGTTTGCAATGATACCAGTAAGGAGCTTGTATGTTGTTGGCAAACAGGTGATTCGCCTATAGTTTCCAGGGTCCTTTCCAGGGTCCTTTCATCATTTTCAGGTGTTTTTAAGATCTGGTTCATTTGGGCTGCCAATCTTTCGTGCATACTTGTAAGTGCCTTTAGCCAGAAACCATGTAGCTCATCTGGTCCAGGTGCACTCCAATTCTCCACTTTTCTTGACTGCCTTTGCACAATTTCTTTTGTTATTTTCATATCTTCCATTTTATGCACTTAATAGAATCCTCAACCTGCTGGATGCATTTTGCATTTCTGTTGTGCTTCTTGTTATTTTCCCACAAATTCTTCCAGAATTTCAGAGCTTTCTCTTTATCAGGCTTTTCATTTGTTGTTACTCCATCTCCACTTTCCAAGCTCTTATAAAACTGGTGCTGATTTGCTCTGAACTGTGAGTTTTCCTTGAACCGAGTTACTCGATTTTCATACCATTTAATCTTTTCAGCAATGGCAACAACCCTCTGCTTCAGCTCTTCAATTACTACCGCAATCTCCTTATTCTTCAAATCGTATCTTGCTTCCAGGCTGCTTTTTACCTGCTTGTTCTTTAGCTGACCTTGCCTTAGGTTCTTCAAGTTGCTCAAGTCTCCATTAAATTTTTTGCTCTTCAATTCCAACCAAATTTTCCACTTAGGCTTCCCCTTCTTGCCTCTTTGGTTCCTTTGTATTTTCAAACCCAATTCTTTGGTAATTATGAAGGCTGCTGCATACATCAGCTGGTTTGTTTCAGCTAATGTAGTGGTTTGAATGGTTTGCACAGCCTCATTGACCTTTTTAGTACATTTCTCAATTCTTTCCGGTTCACTTGGTTCAGCTTTGGCAAACATATTCTTTCAGCATCTTCCATTTGATGCTTTATTTTCTCAGCTAATTGAGCACTATCTGTTGGTGCTTGCTCCTCAGTGCTTCCTTGTTCCTTATCTTCATCCATTTCAGCAGCCTCTTCTGCCCTTTCTGCCTCAGTTTGCTTTTGAGTCTGCAAATGATTCTTGATGTTACTCTTCTTTGTTAGTATACTCAGACCATTAGTTGCTTTCTCTTCGATTCCTGTTAATTCTGCTGTAGTGAAAAATTTGTGGCTCAGAATTACACGTCATTGGTCCATTAGCCTTTGTTCACTGATATCACAGTCCGTGTGGTTCACCTTCCAAATCTGATACATTCATTTTTGAAATCCACATTTTTCTGGCTCAGACTGATAGTAAGCTTCCATAATAGAGATGTTTTCTTCCCTAGTCCAGATTTTTGCTTTTTTGCTTTTTCTTCCAGTATCTTGTCAGCTCCATGCCCTGCTTGCCTAGCAGAGGGAGCTGATCCCTGTAGCTCATTTTGCGCAGAATGCCCAGGAGCCATAGCATCCAACGGAACCCTTGTTAATCCGGGCGACGGTTCAGTCGGCATAAATTTCATTTTTCTCCTATTCACCATGTTTGAATGGGTTGTGGAGCAAATTTTGTCTGTCCCTTCACCTAAGACCTGTCTGATGCGGTTGCACCTGTTCAGCATAGCCCTTAGGCTAGAGCATGCAAGCCCCTCCACCACGACACGGTAAAGCTCCTCGGAGGGGTTGTTGTTGTTGTTGTTGTTGTTGTTATTGAGGTGCAGGAGGCGGCGAGCGGGGTCACCTCATGGCTGCTGCTGTGTTGCAATATTTTTGGGGAGGGATTTTAGTGCATGCCATCAAAAGCATGATTGGGCTTATTATGTGGGAATGTCTTATTTTCAGAGAAACAGGGTATTATCTTATTAATAGTTCTTAAACACAGCAAATTTTAGATGCAAATGATCTGGAATATTATTCCTGATTATTCTATTCTATGTCTAACCACCAAATTCAGGCACTATCTATAATGACTCTGTTTTTGTGAAAAACATACATCTTCAAATCAATATCTGTTATTCACTTGACCATAATAAAATTTTCACTGTTGACTGTAAATGTTTTTTCCCCAACTCCTGTCTTGGGTAATTGCAGACCAAAGAAAAGTTTCCTTGAGGACATGCATATCTGATATATAAAAACAATCTGACATGAACTATTCTGTCCATTAAATTTACTCACATGCTTCTAATTCCACCAAAGACACCATAACCTCCACTCTCTACAGTTAAGCTTTGCAGTTCACAATGTCGGTTCAGATATGGGCAAAGATTTACATGTAAGGATTTAAATCTGAGGTTTTTCAGATTAAATATCCATCCAAACAAGTGGAAAAACTAGACTGTGAAATAAAAAGAGGAAAACAATTTACAGTTCAAGTTCTATCTAAAAACCACTTAGATTTACTCTCAGTTATTTACAACTCCTTCTGACAATGTTCTCTTTCTCCAGGGCTTTTTGTACAGCTAAAATTCAACAGTAATAGAGTACATACTAGGGAAATGACTGCTCTTCTACTAATATGATTCACACCATCATTTGCTTCTCTATATTACATAGACAATCAACCAAATAGTCCACAAAACAGGGACAAATCTGAGATCAGCAAAGGCAACTGTGGCAAACATGGACATACTTCAGAACAGAATGTGTTTAACTTTACCTTCTCAATAAACAAACAAAAAAATTCAAAATCAAAGTGGAATGCAAAAGAACTGAACCTACCCATAGTATTATGAAGTGAACTGTGGGGGTTTGTTTTCACTTCACATTATATGCGCAAATGAGTTTGGCAATGCAGAAAGTTAGCAGCAAGGACTGTTTTTATGAATGACTATTGTTAATAGGATAATTAACATTGTACTTTCTGCAAATCATTTTTCTCTTTTTTGTTTGTAATTCTTCTTCCAACTATGTGTGCAATGATGTGTGGGTGTACATGCACATGGATATAAATCTACGACTAACTCAATTAATATTTCATGCCTCTGATAAAGGGGACTGTAGTTCAATAGTAATTTATGACATAGCACATGTACAGTATTTAATAGGTTTTTTTTTTAAGGCAGAATAAAATCCTCTGTGATTTTTTGTAGACATTGGGATTTTTCGCCCCGAGTCCCTTTGCGGAGAGGGGGTGACTGATAAATCGAAATAAATAAATAAATAAATGAATTTGTGAAACAGTTGCTTCATTAGAAAGAAGGAAAGCTATTTTGCTATTGGCAGCACATTTTTATTCACTGAATCTATTCCAAAGTATTCCCAGGTTAATAGCTATGCATACTGTACCTCTTGAACTAACCATCTATGGCAGAATACTCTGAGTTCATTCATCACTGTCTACATATGTGATAGATTCCATGTTACTCTACTAGAAATAGAGGAATACTCTGGTCATCTTTCATGTTTTTCTTTTTAGCAAAGTTGTTCTCTTGATAAATTCGGGGACTAACTTTATTAAAGTTTCTATCCTTTTTAAATTACATATCCAAATAGACGGTTACTTAAAGAAACATACAGGCATATACAACGTTAATCTTCAATGTTAGCCACGGATTTTAATGATGTCTGCTTAAGTAAATAAAATTAACAGTCTTGAAGAAACTTGATAGTAAAGTAGCATTATATGATGCTGAAATATATTCTGCCATCACAGGTATTTTCCCTAATCAGTTTTGGGTTGTAAATATTTGGACAGGCACTAGATGGCTGTGAAGGGTTATGTCTTCTCCGTTGCTATGCTACCATCCAGATTTTTGCAGCCCAGACCTGGTAGCCCTACTAATTAAAGCATTACCCAGTCAGGGTCCACACATCACAGAGATGGAAAATATGTGATATGATTGTCAAAGGAGACATGCCATAATATTTTGGGTGACCTGTCAGCATTCACCAACATGTAACAATACTTGTTCTAGAAATCATACCCTGTTCTCACATAATTTTCAGAGGCTAGGGCATATCATGCCAGACTAATCTTATTGCATTCTTTGACAAAGTGACAAAATTAGTGGACCAGAGGAATGCCGTCGATATAATTAACTTGGACTTCAGTAAAGCATTTGATAAAGCAGACCATAATCTACTCTAGATAAAATAGAAAAATGTGGGTTGGACAGCATCACCACCAGATGGATTTGTAACTGGCTGACCAACTGCACTCAACATGTAGTCCTCAATGGGACTGCATCTACATGGAGGGAGGTATGCCGTGGAGAACCCCAAGGCTCCGTTTTAGGCCCAGTACTCTTCAACATCTTCATCAATGATTTGGATGAGGGAATAAATGGGGAACTCATCAGATTTGCAGATGACGCCAAGCTGGCAGGAATAGCCAACACGCCAGAAGACAGGCTTAAGATACAGAAGGAGCTTCTTAAACTTGAACACTGGGCACCAGTGACGTGCAGTCAGAGGAGACAGGGGAGGCAGAGCCTCACTGCTCTCATCATGAAAATTAAAAAAAATTTACTCCGGGAAGCCGGGAAAGTGGCTGGGAGAGCCGCGCGGCTTGGTTTAGCCTCCCTGGACATTGCAGCAGCAGCCCCAAGTGCGCCGATCTCGCCATTTTTTGCATCAGGTGAGCCCGGGATCCTTGCAAGGGGAATTGGACCACGTGTGCAGGAGGCTCCTCAGCGCCAGCCTCAGATCAGCGCAGCCGAGGTCCCCTTCATGTTGGCTCAGGAAGGAGAGGAATGGGACCACGTGTGCAGGGGAAGGGGACCGCGGCTGCGCTGATCTGAGGCTGGCGCTGAGGAGCCTCCTGCACACGTGGCCCCATTCCCCTTGTAAGGATCCCGGGCTCGCCCGATACAAAAAATGCGTAGGTAACATCATCCGTGCTAGAAGGGGGGGGGAGGAGGAGAAAGGAGAAGTTTCTCTTCTCAGAAATGTCTTCTCAGTGGAGCTGTGGCAGCCTGCCTGTCACTTTCTGACATTTCTGAGAAGAGAAACTTCTCCTTTCTCCTCCCCCCCCACTCCCTTCTAGCACTGATGATGTTACCTACGCATTTTTTGCATCGGGGGTCGAACAACCCTTTCACGGGGGTTGCCTAAGAACATTGGAAAACACGTATTTTCAAAAAAATATGGAAGACATACAATAATTTTATGGTTGGGGATCACCACAACATGGACAACTGTATTAAAGGGTCGCGGCATTAGGAAGGTTGAGACCCACTGAACTACAGCGCTCACACACACACAGTGTCTGTATGTCTGTGTGTAATGTAAGAGCAATTATATTATTTTAATGTCCCTAACTGAAAGAACCATCATGTTCTGGCTCTTAAGTTAAAACTATACAGTCTAGACTAGAGTATACTAACTAGATATTGTGTAATAGAGAAAGTTAATCTAGGCTTTCAATTAGAGCAGTGGTTCTGAACCTTTGGGGGTCGAATGACCCTTTCACAGGGGTCGCCTCGGAAAACACATATTTTTGATGGTTTTAGGAACCGAGACACCAGTTTTATGGTTGGGGGTCACCACAACATGAGGAACTGTATTAAAGGGTCGCGGCATTAGGAAGGTTGAGACCCACTGAACTACAGCATGGAAGCACACACACACACAGAGAAATACATGCTCACAGAGCCTCTTTTATTATAGCCTCTTAAAGCAATACAGGCAAATAACCCTGCTGACTCATTGCTACCATTGCATCATCGTTACGGCATTACAGTATTACAACATTACAGCAGCTGGTCAGCTATGAAATCATCATTACCCTGACATGCAGGGAGGAATTTGTGGTTCGGGTGGAGGGAGTAAAAAGCTGGAGAAATGTATTCCTCTGTGTTTCCACCTGCTAGCCACCTGCTCTTCCAAGAACGTATTTTCTATGCAATAAATTGCTTGCTGCTTCACTTCATGACTGTCACATTTCTGACTGGTGAGTCTGTTTCTCACATGAGGGAATAGAGTCAAGTCAGGTATTTCTTGAATTTCTTTCACACCATGAGCTCAAAATGTTCACCATCCCTAATAAGAGTAGTCCTTGACTTACAGTAGTTTATTTAGTGACCATTCAAAGTTACAAAGGCACCGAAAAAAGTGACTTATGACCATTTTTCACAGTTACAACCTTTGCAGCATCCCCATGATCATGTGATCAAAATTCAGGTGCTTGGCAACTAGTTCATACCTATGACCCTTGCTGTGTCCCAAAAGTCACGTGATCACCGTTTGCAACATTTTGACAAGTCAATGGGGATGCCAGATTTGCTTAACCAACAGATTAATAATCTATCAAATGCAGGGATTCACTTAACAACTGTAGCAACAGAGGCCGTAAAGTCGGGGAAAACTCAGTTGACACATGTCTCACTTAACAACAGAAATTTTGGACTCCATTGTGGTCGTAAATTGAGGACTAGATCACAAGACACATGTGATATTACAGACTTCCTCTTTCTAGCTTCCTAGCTGATTCTATTACCCGGACTCTTTGTTGAAGCTCCCTTACTTGGGGGTCACTGAAACCTTTTGCTCTGGCCATCTTTGCCACGGCTCCAGCAGCATCTCCCCCCCCCCCCACCCCAACCTTCTAGCAGAGTTCTTTCAGGCTATACTCCTTGCTCTTCTGGCAGCTCCTTTAGGCCCAAGTTAACCCCTCTGATCTATAATTCTTTTTTAAAAAAATAGTTTTTATTAAACATGTTTACCTCTAAAAAGAGAAAAAATGCAACAACAAAATAAAAAAAACAAGACAAAAATAACAGTATACAAAATAGTTATACAGCCCTCTGTATTGGCATACATGTTTAGCCTTTGTAGTTCTCCATTCTACATTGCCTTCCTATCAGTTTTAACCTCTGTAATAATGTAATAACAGTTGTACTAACAATTATAATGATATTAATTGTTCCTATCACCATTGTATTTAACATTGTGGTCAATACTTTGTAGTAATTAATAATTTTGGTTCATTTTTATTCAGTAGTAGTTTAAAAAAAAACCAGAGACTTCTCTTTCCTGTTTTGGCTTCTGTTTTCTAGCTACTTATAAATTCTATTCCGTATTTTATAGAAGTCCGATTCTTCTCTTTCTTTTAATACCATGGTCATTTTAATCCTTTGGTCCATAATTCATTTACCAAATGATACTTTAATTGTCTTCTTCACAATCTTCCCCAGAATTCCTAGCCAATCACATTCCTTACAGGGCATTTAATCACCAATCCAGTTTCACCCTTTGAGCTGTGCACAGCAAATCAGCTCCATGCCTCTTTCCCATGGCAACTGTAACCAAGGCAGCTATGTTCCTTCATATCCAATAGATGAAGAAAACTAGGCCTCTTGTTGACTCAGTTAAACTCTAACCTGCCTCAGAAGTCATTCTCACCATTTTTTTATTTCTTTATTGTAAAGCCCGCTAAAACTCCACATTCATATAGTTTCTTCATCAAATATTCTATACTAGTTTTTGGGTCTGGAGCTAGCAGAGATGGCTAAATAGAATGCTCTAATTAAAGAAAAGAACACAGTTTTGTTTTTACACGGAAACCACTTTTGGACTTCGTGCTTGAGATGGAAAAAATAAAATTTAGATTTTTGGATTTGGGTTAAGTAGGTAGATTTGTTGTTATAGAAATACTATATATTATTATAGAAAAGTAAAAAGTTAAAGTTTTTTAAAGCTATCATTTTTTTCTGCTGTACCAAAAGGAGTCAGAAATCAACATTTTTTCTTTCTTTTTCCCTTTTGCCCTACACTTTTTTCTCTTCTTTTCCCCTCCATTATTTTCCTTTGTATTTTTATATTTTATATTATACTTTGATAAACTAATAAAAATTTGGAAACTTAAAAAAGAAGAAGTCAATTCTTGGGATGTACGTGAATATTGTACTAGGCAGAAAAACTGTGTTTCTTCCTTGACCATGATGAGGCTTACTTTCAAATACCATATATTGGATTGCAGGGCCTTGTTGGAGCAATTCACTCTCTCTTCCTGGAAAAAGGAACTTAACTCAGATGAAGTTTGGATTTTTCCAGCCCAGGAATATTGCAAGTGACGTCCCTGGCAGGTGATCTTCAGAGCATCCAACTTGTTTCAATAATACAACTCACAAAATCCTAGCCTTTTTTATATAATATTGCCCCTTTACTAACTTTGAATGCACTATGTACAATGCAGTGGTGGGATTCAAAATTTTTTACCACCGGTTCTGTGGGTGTTGCTTGGTGGAGAGGCTTGGTGGGCGTGGCTTGATGGGCATGCAGTGATGGGTTCCGGATCCCATTCCAACCAGTGCGCTGTAGCTGCCAGCGATGCTTCTCAAGCCTCTGCGATGCTCCAGCTGCTCGTCGGAGCATCGCGCAGACACTGCATTCGCCATGCATGTGCGCGGAAGCACCGAAGGCTTTAAAGGACAGGTAAGGAGCTTGGGCGGATGGGGCCTCCGGAACACCGTTCTGGAATGGTAACCAGTGCTCCGGGCAGGCTCTGGCACACCCATTTTATTGCAAGATCAGCTGGGACTTGGGAGGCAGAGAATAGATGGGGGCGGGGCTAGTAGTTCTCCGAACTACTCAAAATTTCCGCTACCGGTTCTCCAGAACTAGTCAGAATACCACCTCTGCTGAATACCACCTCTGGTACAATACCTGTCTATTACATCTTTCATAAAATGTCATACAGGGCGCCATCTCCTCCTCCTAGGAATCTAGTAACTCTCTGAATATCTGAGCCACTCTCTTCTTAACTTGTAGCTGTCAGAGCTACACAAGACCCAGTATTAATGCATTTACCAAAGATGGATAAGCCACATTACATAGATTATGAAGGCCACTTTTTCTTTGTAGAAAGCTAGATTCATTTTCTCCTTGTACTCTCTGCCCCTCTTCAGCGCACTGCAAAACTCCTATTGCTCAGTAATTCTGTTCACTGCTTTCCCTGTGAGATTTAAATAGATTCATAGATATCAAAATAGGGATAATTATTGGAAAGTGGAAGGAGGTTGTGATGGTTGTGGAATAGGAATCATTAGTGCAAGTGAACTCTTGCCTCGTTTTGCCACCCCTGCTGCTCAGAGAGAGACAAGTACCTTAAACTCTAGCAGATAACAAGCTTTCATTCTGTTGCCCTCTTTTTGGACAATCACCTCCTTTAGCAAGAGGTTTGTGAAGTTTGTTCATCGTACATATCCATATCGAGATTGTTTGATATTGCCTTAATATGGTATGAAAATCCAGGTGCTGAAATCTGCAAATCATGGTTGGGGTTTAGTTCATGAGCAGGCAATTTTTGAGGGGTCAATGTTGCAAGCCAGTCTCACAAAATGGCTGTCATTTTCAGGGTCACCAGCCTCAAAAAAAATATCAAGGAAAGATGGCAAGGTTATTCAGTGCAGCCTCTATTCCTTTTATGACTGTCACTAGTGATAAATCTAATGTCCAAATAGGTTTTGCCCAATGGCAGATAAATTTGTACAGGCAGATTCTGCAAATGTTTATTAGTCTAAAACTGAATTACACGAATGTGGCACAGATTGAGCATGTAGAGTGCATTAAAAAATGGCTGAAACCTAGTGGCTGGCAAAAAGGGAGGCAGATGAGGCAAAGACCTTGGTGAATAGCAAGGCGTACACAGGTAGCTCTTGACTTATGACCACAATTGAGTCCAACATTTCCGTTGCTAAGTCAGGCAATTGATAAGTACTTTTGCTCCATTGTATGACCTTTTTGCCACAGTTGTTAAGCTAATCACTGAAGTTGTTAAGTGAATCATGTGGTCATTAATTGAATCTGGCTCCCCCCCCAATTGACTTTGCTTGTTGGAAGCTGATTGGGAATATTACAAATGGTGATCCCATTATTGCAGGACAATGCAAGTGTTAAAAATACATGCCAATTGCCAAGTGCCCAAATTTTGATCATGTGACCATGGGGATGCTACAGTAGTTGTTAGTGTGAAAACCAATCATGTCACTTTTTAAAGTGTCATTGTAACTTTGAATAGTCACTAAATGAATGATTGTAACTCAAGGACTACCTGTTTTTTATCTGCCACTGGTGTAACACTGTGTGTGAATCACAATACCATAGTTTATTAAACAAACTTTTATTAAAACAAACTATTGCTTATTGGCTACAGAACATGCAAACCTAGCCATGGGCATATTCACATTTAACATTTAAGCTGCTCCAATGCTGTGTTCATGCTGGCTTGACTATAAATTGGCTTAAGAAAATCCTTAAGATTGAAAAATTTTGCAACAACTTGCAAGGTATTCAATCTGGTTACCATATTCTTTCTCTGGATAATTTCCCTGCTGCAGTTCCTTTCCATCTTTCTCTTCCAGGAAAGCTATGGCCATTGGTCAGTCACTTCCTTTCTCATGGGTAGGTCTTCCTAGGTAAATCAATTTTATATATGTTTTATACATACTGTATGTATAAAAAATACACATCCATAAATGTACAGTTGTTAGGCCAATTGTAACTGGTCACTTAGCAATCTTTCAAAGCTATGACGACTTCCCCTTCCAAAGCTACTTACAATCCAGTTTCAAAGTTCTGACATCACCCTCTCCCCACAGTCACCTGACCACATTTGGGCACTCAGCAACTGGCTCACATTTACAGCTGTTTGCAGTGCCTCACAGTCCATTGATTTACGATGGTTTTGCTGGAAAGTGGCATTTACTTCGGGTTTCCAGCAAAAGATGGCTCATCATGAAAAATAGATTCATTTAATGACTATAACATTTGCTTAGTGACCACCACGTTTGCTAAACTACCACTGCAAAAAAGGTTGTAAAATCAGATCCGTTCACATGGGGAATTGCTTTCCCACCATCACAACTTAATTGCCAGCCTCAATTACGGTCGTAACCCAAGGACTACCTGAACATACAGACATAAATATAGGTATGCAAAGTAAATTTAACTATGTACACAAAGTTAAAGTATCCAAATATGCAGGCACAACAAGCAATTTAAAAAAAACCTTTCTTTGTGGTTCCTCTATTTTAGGTTCTATAGCACCTTTCCCAAGAGTTCTAAAATAGCACTAGGACAGGGGTGGCGAACACGCGGCTCGCGAGCCGCATGCGGCTCGCAGCCAAAATAAATGAGGCTCTTTGCCTCTTACCATTATTTAGTATAGTGTGGCTCGGATCGCGCGCTAAACCCGAGCTGGTGGAGCGCAGGCAAGCGTCGTCGCGTCGACTGTACTTCCGGGTTTATCTCAACAGCACCCTCTGCTGCGCCCCAAAAAATAATGCTTCAAAGTCTAGCACAGTTGCTGCAGGATTCCGGTGAGGTTCTAATGATTGCTCAGATTAATAATAATGGTTGCATATTGAAGCTCTGGGTTCAGGAGCAGCAGAGTTTTAAATAGGAGAAAACATTTAATTGAATTTCCATGGTTAGTATATTTCCCAAAATTCTACGAGTGTTTTTCTCACAGCCTGTAATTGTAATAGATATCAAAGATAATCCAAACTCATATATATATTATAATACATATATTAGGTTAAAGGAAGATAATATTAGGACCAGGCTTTACCCATGTATAGGTTGTACTCTATTTACAATCACAATCTCGTCACTGAGCAAAGCAGTCATTAAGCGAGATATGTGACTGCTTTGTTTAATGACTGCAAGTGTGGCATTCCTGGTTGTGGTCATCAAGTAATCTTGTAGGTTGTTAGGTGGACAGAGATCCACATAAGGAAAGTAGGGTGTCTTCTGGGTGGTGGGAGTGATCTGGAAGGATCTGCTCAGGACTTGAAAATTCTGTCTGATGAAATCCAAGCAGGATTTTCAGTCCCTGAACGGAGAGACACTTGTGGGCAGCCTGTCCCATCCTGCTGAAACATTCTGTACTACATTTATAACAAAAAACACCTGACTGAGCATGTTATATTATGTGTTTAATATATTATTGTTAAAATTATATGCTTTTGTGTGAGTGTTTGTCTGTTTTGGCAGGTCACTGCGTGGTGTGGCTCTCTGACTCTCACAGTTTAAAATTTTGGCTCTTTTTGTCGAACTTGTTCGCCACCCCTGCACTAGGATCTCAATTCAGCATTAAAAAAAGTTGTCAGTTTGAAACACATTATTATTGGGTAATCTACAATTAGATTCACAGTTTGGAAACTTAACAATTCAAGTCCTAACCAAAGACCTAAGAATTATTAAAGTAGCATCTGAGAGTATTGTACTTCCCAACAGGGTGGGGTTGTGGTGGGTTTTTTTGGTAAAAGTAGGGTGTTCAGATCTGATAAATTCAAAATTTCCAAATACCGAGGGAGTCCTTTAGGTATTGCTCCAGGGGCTCCAATCACAATTGCTATAATAATATATTTATTTTGCCATAAACATTCAACATCAATCTGCATGTCTTAGTATTTTTCCACTTGCTTTTCCTCAATTGCAGCATTACCTGGTACAGCAATATCAATGAACCAGACTTTCTTCTTATATCAGATTATATCAGGTATGATATGAACAAGTTGCACATCTGTTTGGATCTTCAAGTCCCACATAAGATCTTACTATGTTCCTGGATTTTTATTTTTATTTTAAAAAAAGTAAACCCTAAGGAAAACTGGCTACTCAAAAAAGAAAAATTATATTTTCTAAAAAAAAAAAATAGCCAGTCTTTTTTTTAACTGAATATATACCTTTATCAAAGAGCTATTTCATGACTGTTAATAATAAAAAGATACATACAAACATAATAAGCAATGGCTCAGCTGAAGGAATGGTCTTTTTCTGCAAAATAATCAATTAACTGTTGAGATCGTGTAGGTTAGCCTGTAACAAACTGAAGCACTTGGTCCCAAGGAGACCCAAATGCTCAAGGTGATATAAGTTAAAAATGTATACTTCAAAAGTTATACAGATAAATGTGCCGTAAAGGTCATTTTGAAGGGGACTGACAGATTAACAGACAGCAATGTCATCCATTTCTAACCTACAGAAACAGTTGCCTGCGTGACAAAATTTAAAAGAAGATTACAAAGGAGTTACAGCTAGCATCACTGAAGGACAACTTAGGATGCCACATCTTATCAGACATTTGGCATACCAAACTTTAAAACTGCAAAACAAACTTTTAGGGTTAGACAAATAGATCCTAGAAGAGTGAGGGCACTGGCTGTAGTGCTGTGGCAAGATAATTAACCCAGCAACTGGCAAGATTACAAAAAAAAACCTGAAATAAAACATTCCAGTGGAACATTGTTTTCCACATAGGGGGGCCCCATGCTCTTGATCTAGATGTCTGGCCAAATTTGGTTGTAAAAACTGAGTGAATATTTGAGGAATGAATCCATGAATGGAAGTGAGGACAAAGAATGTTCTATTGTTGTGTCTGTGTTCTATGTAGGAGGAGGAGCTTCCGGAGGGAAATGGCGACCGGCTTGTGAGCTCCGCATGATTGCGGGGGCCTCCCTGATGAGGAGGGGTGCTGCCGGCCCTCTGTTCCATCCTGAGGGCCGGGGATCTGTTGACGACCACCCCGGCTTTGCCCTGGCTTTGGGCTGGCCCACCAGGGTGGTCGGGTGGTCGGACAGCCAGGCGGAGAAACAGAGAAGCGCGTAAAAGCGCTAGCTGGAGCCGGAGCTGGCGACTGCCGCTTGTGTGTGAAACGGAACGGAACGGAGCAAAGCAGAGTGGAGCTGAGTGGTGCGGCGACAGCCCGAGGGAGGAAAGGAGTGGCGATGGGGTGGGGACGACCCAGACAACCCATGCGGCCCAGGCGGCGAAGGTTTGGTGACGGCGGTGGTGGAGGTGGTCGGAGTTGCCGAGCGCCAGACCCCTCAGCCGCCATGAATCCCGGACCAGCGGGGGGGCCGCGAGAGGAGAGAACGAGGCCCGGGGCGCCAGAGAAAGCTGGCAGATCAGCGGGAGGTCTGCAGGGAAGCTTCAAGGAAGCCAGGGCGGCCCTGCGGGCTCGGGAACAACAGCCCCAGGGAGGCAAATGGCCATTCATGTCGGAGACTGGATATGGAGGAGAGACACCTGAGAGACTGGTGGCCATTTGCTGAAGGTTTGTTTCTTTACCCTTGCCATCCTTGCTGACAACTTGCCCCCCCTGTTCAAATTACTAATTCCATCGACTTTTCTACTATTTTGACTATGGCTTTGCCCTTAACGCTCTGCTACAAACTGCCCCCCAGTACCACCTTTGAGACTCCACCTTTAGACCAAGCTGGCTAGCCGGCTAGCTCGCCAACCTACCCTTTCCATCTAGGGTAAGGACAACCATCATCTGCTTACCCCCTTTTGTAGAGAATCCTGGCTCACGAACAAACCCATGATTTTAACCACAGCACCCGAAAATGACCTCGCCCCTGTGACAACTATATGAACTCAATGCATTCAAGGTCAGACCTACTGCTACTGCGAGAGTCCCCCCTCTCGCAGGTATGGCCCCCAGCCCTTTCAAGGGCCCACCTTGATGACGGGTTTATTAACCCAGAGAGGTGGAGGAAGCGGAAATTAAGGGGTTTTTTAATCAATTGTTTTTTAACAGTTTTAAGGGGTTCCAGGGCAGGGGGGAGGGTGAATCAGGCCAGGAGTGAAAGTAGAGCCAGGCGAATAGGTGTGGTCAGGAGGGGAGGGAGCGGAGTGGGGGGGAGAGAGGGAAAATAGCATTCCAGTACAGGGCTCTATTATACCAACGGTCGTGGGGAGGGGTGGGTGCGAGGACAGACTAAGAACTTGCAGTCGGTTGGGAGACCGTGGCTGTTGGTCACACCCGGTCGCTTGTACCAACCCCCGCACTCTAGGTGGCCAGGATCTACAGAGCCAGGGCCTGAGGCTGATGTTATGCAATGCGAGGTCCGTTGTCAACAAGGCCCCCCTCATTAATGATCTGATTTTGTAGGGGGAGCCGGACCTCGCAGGAATAACGGAGACCTGGTTGGGCCACGAGGGAGGTGTACCCCTCGTGGAAATGTGCTCACCAGGCTATCGAGCATTCCACCAGCCACGGGCCCAGGGTAGGGGCGGTGGGGTAGCGGTGATTATCCGGGAAGACCTGGAGCCGAGAGAGTTCACTGTGCCACAGATATCCGGGTGTGAGTCTCTTGCCGTGAGATGGGGCCCAGGGAGACAGTTGGGCCTGCTGATTGTATACCTGGCTCCTCACTATACATCAGCGGCCCTGCCTGAACTCCTCGAGCTGATCGCAGCGATGGCGGTTGAGACCCCCAAACTTTTAGTTATGGGGGACTTCAACCTGCCATCGATGGGAGAAGCATCCGAGGTGGTTCGGGAGTTCATGGCTTCCATGACAGCCATGGACCTGACTCAATTAATTCAGGGTCCCACGCACGAGGGAGGCCACACGCTGGATCTTGTTTTTGTCTCTGGCCAGTGGACGAGTGATCTGGGAATAGGGGACTTAGCTATTACTCCCCTGTCATGGTCAGACCACTCACTTCTCCGACTTGACTTCCCTGGTGCTACCCCCTGCTGCGGGGAGGCGGAACCGGAATGTCGTAGATGGTTCCGCCCCAGCCGCCTGATGGATCCGGATAGGTTCCAGACGGAGCTTGGGCCACCTCCTGTAGTCCTGACCCGCCCCCGGATGGAGGACCTGGTAGCCGCATGGAATAATGCGGCCGCCGGGGCCTTAGACCGGGTGGCGCCTTTGCGGCCTCTCCTGCGGCAACGAACCACCCTGGCCCCTTGGTTTACCGAGGAGCTAAGGGTAATGAAATGCCACAGGAGACGCCTAGAGAGCCGATGGAGATCCTCCCGTTCCGAACTTGACCGAACAAAGGTACGAACCTATTTAAGGACATACCTTGTGGCATTAAGAGCGGCCAAACGTCGACATTGTGCCGCTCTTATTGCGTCCGCAGATAACCGCCCTGCCACCCTGTTTTGGGTGACCCGCTCCCTTCTGTCGCAGAGGCCGCGGGAAGCCCCTTTACAGGGCAGGGCAGAGGAATTTGGGAAATATCTGCAGGATAAAATCGCTCAAATCCAGAGGGAATAGGTCCCCCTCAGTGGGCTAGGAGGGAGGCCCGAGGCGAGTCTTGAGAGACCATTCTGGGAGGAGTTTGACTCGGTTGCCATCGAGGATTTGGACAGGTTACGCGGGCAACTACGAGCTACCACATGTTCATTGGACCCGTGTCCCTCCTGGCTTGTACTGGCATCCTGGGAGGTTACACGAGACTGGCTCTTGGGGCTAGTGAACGCTTCATTGGGCGAGGGGTCCTTACCAGCCGCCTTGAAAGAGGCGGTTGTGAGACCCTTACTCAAGAAGCCTTCCCTGGACCCAACGGAGCTAGCCAATTACCATCCTGTCTCCAACCTTCCCTTTTTAGCAAAGGTTGTAGAGAGTGTGGTGGCCCAACAGTTCCCACGTCACCTGGAGGAAAATGATTATCTAGACCCGCGCCAGTCCGGCTTCTGACCCGGGCACAGCCCAGAGACGGCCTTGGTCGCGTTGGTAGATGATCTCTGGAGGGCCAGGGACAGGGGTTGTTCCTCTATCCTGGTCCTATTAGATCTCTCAGCGGCTTTTGATACCATTGACCATGGTATCCTACTGCACCGGTTGGAGGGGCTGGGGGTAAGGGGCACCATTTTACGGTGGTTCTGCTCCTACCTCTCCGACCAGACGCAACGTGTGTTGGCAGGGGAGCAGAGGTCGACCCTGAGGCCTCTCACTTGTGGGGTGCCGCAGGGGTCGGTCCTCTCGCCTCTCCTGTTCAACACATATATGAAGCCACTGGGTGAGATCATTCGTGGTTTTGGGGTGGGATATCATCTGTACACTGATGATACACAGCTGTACATCTCCACCCCGAACCACCCCAACGAGGCCGTCGAAATGATGTCCCGGTGTTTGGAAGCCGTACGGGTCTGGATGGGTGACAACAGACTCAAGCTCAACCCCTCCAAGACGGAGTGGCTGTGGCTTCCGGCCCCCCGGTTCAACCAGCTGATTCCATCGCTGGCCATTGGGGGCGAGCAACTTGCCCCCATGGAGTGGGCGTGCAATTTGGGCGTCCTCCTGGATGCCCAGCTGTCCATGGATGACCATGTGGCAGCCGTGGCGAGGGGGGCATTCCACCAGGTTCGCCTGGTGCGCCAAATGCGCCCCCTATTGGACCGGGATGCCCTTCGCACAGTCACTCATGCGCTGGTGACGTCCCGCCTAGACTACTGCAATGCTCTCTACATGGGGCTTCCCTTGAGATGCACTCAAAGACTACAGTTGGTCCAGAACGCGGCCGCGCGGGTGATTATGGGGAGTACGAGATACTCCCATATAACACCTCTCCTGCGCGAGCTGCACTGGCTCCCTGTGGTCTATCGGGTGCGTTTCAAGGTGTTGATCACCATCTTCAAAGCGCTCCATGGCACAGGACCTAGTTATCTGCAGGATCGCATCCTGCCCCATACATCCCTACGACCAATTCGCTCTCACAGAGAGGGACTTCTCCGGGTGCCATCCACTAAGCAGTGCCAAAGGGCGGCGCCCAGGAGCAGGGCCTTCTCTGTGATGCGCCCAGCCCTCTGGAATGACCCCCCCCCGACATTAGGATTACTACCGACCTCCGCTCCTTCCGTTCAAAACTCAAGACCCACCTTTTTCAACTTGCCGGCCTGGCTCAACCATAGTTCCATTTTACTCCTCCTGGCAATCTTTTAAACTTGTAATTTTCTAGTGGGGTATTTTAATTTTAACCTATTTTACTATTTCTATGTATTGTAATGATTGTTGTCTGTTTTTATACCTCCTCCGTATAATGTTTAATTGTATAATATGTGTTTTTATTTATTGTACGCCGCCCCGAGTCCCTTCGTGGAGAGGGAGCGGCTAACAAATCTAATAAATCTAAATCTAAATCTATGTTTTGCCCTCTTGTGATACCTGGAGACTGTAGGGATTTGGATAAAAGACAATACACTTAGACTAAACCCTGAAAAACTGAGTAGCTTTGGGTACATGGGGTCTCGGGATCTGAAGGTTTGTCAGCCTTAGTTCTGGATGGGGCTGCACTACCTTGTTTAGACCCAGTTCGCTACCTAAGGCTTCTCCTGGACTCATGTCTCTTGCTTGAAGAGCAGGTGGCAAGCGTGATCAAGAGAGCTTTTGCACAGTTTCTGTTTGTGCACTTGTTAAAACCTTTCCAGGATCATGACACCCTGCCCTTAGTTACTCAAGTCCTGATCATCTCTTGCTTGGACTACTGCAATGTGTTCTATATGGAGCTACCCTTGAAATCCATTCTGAACCTTCAGCTGGTGTAGATTGCAGCCCTTAGGATGGTCCATATTGCACCTCTGCTCTGCAAAGTTCAGTGGCTACTGGTCTGCAGTTCAAGGTTTAGTTGTAACCTTTAAAGCCCTTAATGGCATAGGTACAAGCTACCTGGTAAGCCACCTCATCCAGCTAGAACAAGCCCATTCCACTTGTGCTGGTGGAGAAGGCCTACTTTGGAACCCATCTGTCAAAGAATACTATCGAGATCCAGAAGAAAAGTCTTCTCTGCTGCAGTACCTGCCCTTTGCAATATCTTACACTCTAGGGCACGAGTGTCAAATCACCATGTCACGTTGCTGTTGCGTGATGTTTCATGATGGTTTTCCCATTTGCAGAGCTGGGGTGGGCGTGGCCTGCACATGACACATCCGGCCCATGGCCCACCTGTTTGACACCCCTGATCTAAGGTAAGATCTACCTCCCACCCTCCTATTTTTCTGAAAGAGCCAGAAGACCTGGCTCAGCTGGTTGGCCTGGGGATCAAAGGAAGGATGTCCATACTGGAGATGGCTACTAGATTGATGGCAGACTCCACCTCTGCCCCTCTTCCTTTCTGCTCTCCGTTCATCCATTTTTTGAGTTATCATATTGATATATTCTCCTTGTGTTCCTTTTTTTATTGTTTATTTTATGAGTTCTATTATTTTACTTCTATTTACTGTACATTCCTTTCATTTTCTTCCTTTGTGTTATTGTAAGCTGCCTAGAGCAGCCCCACAGCAAGGTAGGCAGCAAATAAATTTAACAAACAAACAAACAAATAAATAACGTGCATTAAAGCTTTGTAAACTGTGGAACTTTGGGTGCTCATAACTCACTAAAGGTTTCTAACTGCTCTTCTAACAAGTGCCCAACGGAAAACAGAGAAAGGGTGCCCACCAGGGGTGGGTTCCTGCCAGTTCTAATCTCTTCTATAGAAGAGGTTCCACAAATCTACAGTGCTGTTTAGAACTGGTTCCAGCTCCCTCCCCCCACCCGTCCGCACATCATCAAGATGAAGAGCGAGAGGAGGAATTCTGGGAGTTGAAGTCCACAAGTCTTAAAGCTGTCAAGTTTGAACACCCCTGGGGTTTTTTTCTAAAGGTTTAGGGGTGCAAGGGTTTTGTAATTTGACAGCTTTAAGACTTGCACACTTCAATGCCAGAGTTCCTGAGCCAACATTTTGATTGCTAAGCAAGAGCGTTGTTAAGTGAGTTTCACCCCATTTTACAAGTTGGCCATGCCCACCCAGTCACATGACTGCCAAACCACTCCCACCCAGTCACATGGCCAGCAAGCCACTCCCACAAAGCAGACCACACCTACAGAAGAGGTTTAAAAAAAATTTGAAACCCACCACTGGTGCCCACTGACATGTTATCCCTTCACCTGCTGTGCAAAATTAGCTCCTTCAAGATGCACGATCACTGTCACCAGTGGGAGAACCTTGAACACACACTTGAAGAAGAGCAATAAAGGAGAGCCCTTGATTATAAATCTATCTATCTATAAATGGCTCTGTGTGTGTGTGTTTGTGTGTGTGTGTGTGTGTGTGTGTGTGTGTGTATGTTTCAGCATAACTCTGGAATGCCTTGAACAATTTCAACAAACAGTACACAGATGACTTACTCTCTGGAAACAAATACTGTGGGGGTAAGACACCTGAACACCCCTCGGGATGTGTGTTCTGTTACGATACAGCCTGTATGCAATGGCTTCTACTGTACAGCCAGTGGAGTTGCCATGGTAACAACTTCACAGTACTCCACAAGGGGGCTCCCTCTGATAAGGGGGGGCGGGAATCCAACATTAGAAATTACGTTTGGTCTGGACATTTGCCCCCTGTAAATAAATACCCGGACAATAGTATTGGCTAGTAGCTTTTAAAACCATAAGTCTAATTAGAATTTCAGAGGAAATTCTACAATTATATAAGACCTGCCTATTTTGGCAATGGGACAAGTGGGCAATGCAGATGAACTCTATATCTGGGCATTATGTGCCCTAAAGTTAATGCAGATGAGAGCAGAATGGCTATGCAAAGTTAATTATTCAAAGGAACACTAGAATAGCCCACTTGTCTTCTAGAATATGGCCACGCAGCTGTTAGATGACATAAGGCAACAGTTTTGGGGAAGTTAATATTCCAGAATGGGAAGTGGTTTGAAATAGAAAGATCAGTATCTTTGAAAAGAAAAAAATAGATGGTTCAAGTTTGCCTAGAACATTCTTTCTTTTGACGAGTGTGGTTTGCCACTGTTGGTTTATCCAACCTGCACTTTTCTGGTTCCTGACCTTCTTTGCCAAGGCATTAAGTGGTGACATTCATTAAGTGAATGTGATTACATTTGTAGTGCTAAAATTAAAGCATGATTTATAAACCACTTTTGCTACGTCAAAATAAATCAAACCCCATTCTGTTTTAGTGCAATTGTATGAAAGACCATGTGCTGAATCCAGATTTCCTCTCTAATTTTATTGGTGGTTAGGTGTTTGCTGCTAGGAATCCAGTCGATATGAGGCTCTGATTGGCAGCTGATATGTTGCTAGGATGGAAGTTGAATGGTTAGACCATTTTCAGGGATCAAGGGGAGTGGCTGAATACTGTGGAGCAGCAGCTTCCAAGGCCTCCTCTAAGGTTGATAGTGGCATCTATGCGGATTGGTGAAGATTGTGAAATGAAAAGCTTCAAAGATGGCTGGGGAATTCTGGGAGTTGAAGTCCACAAGTCTTAAAGTTCCCAAGTTTGGACACCCCTGGTGTGGGGGTTTGTTTGAGAGTGAGTGAGAGAGGGAAGGGGTAGGAGAGATAGTCCAATCCAACTTCTGTGTGTGTGTGTGTGTGTGTGTGTGTGTGTGTGTGAGAGAGAGAGAGAGAGAGAGAGAGAGGGAGGGAGGGAGGGAGGGAGGGAGGGGGGGAGGAAGGGAGAGAGGGAGGAAGGAGGGGAAGGAGACGAAAAAGAAAAAGAAAGAAGGAGCAAAGGAGAAAAACAAATGCTGTCGCTTTAAATTGGAACTGAGCATGCCTGGCTGTGGAATTCTGGGAGTTGAAGTCCACAAGTCTAAAAATATTTGAAACCCAGCACTGTGTCAGTGCCTCACCAGTCATAAACCTCACCGCACGTCACTGCATAATGGTGATATGACCACAATTGGAATATTGCATATAATTTGGTTCTGCATTTCAAAAAGAACATGGCAGATTTTTTAGATAGAAAATCTCTAAGTGGTAACAATTATAACAGAGGGGTGGAGATGGGAGTTAACCCAGAAAAGGAGTGATATAATCGTGATTTATAAAATTTTATCAAATGTGGGAAAGAAGAGAACTTGGATTTATCCATTGGAGCTGAACAGATACATAGAAGGAATATTGATGATACATACTTTTAATCTATAAAACAATCTAATATATATATATATATAAAGGATTATCAACTTGGACAGTTTAATAGAGGAATTAGGCAAATTAATGGAGGATAATGCTTATCATTGCCAACTAATCATTATAATTATATACCTCCCTAGTACATTAAGCTTCTCAATTCCATAAGAATACAAGCAGGAGGAAGTTTGTTGCATTCAGGTTGCCCTTGAACTGGCAATTGTAGGAGAAAAATACTCCTCTATGTAGGCTTTTGATCTGATCCAACATAGTTCCTCTTATAATCTGGCAATTAACCCTGGGTTTGGGATGTGGAGGTAGAAGAAGAGAAATAAGATAGTATGCCATGTAACAAGCAAATATTCTTTTATTTATTTAAAGTATTTCTGTATCATTCCTCATAAAGTATCTCTAAGGCAGTTTATAATCAAACTTAAAAACAAAATACTAATTTAAAATGATTAATTAAAAATAACACTTGTCAAAACATGTATCTTAATTTGGGTGAGAGGAAAAGAAACCTTGTCTAAGGTTGCAAAGATGTACCTTCAAGAGTAATTTAACAATGCCACAGTAGGTGTTCCTTGACTATTAAGGGGGAAATCCATATCTTATGTAACATATAATGCAACATGCTTTTGAGAGCCTCACTTCCCTGGTGATATTAATTGTTCCCCTTTCTATTGGTTCTTTTAGAGCTCATAATTAGTGTCCAGTGTAATGGTCAACGTCCATGTTTCTATTTCCATGCTGGTTGATTGACTGATTTGATGATAACGCTATCATGTTGTTTTTGACTCCTAACAATCACACAGATTTTCTCCATGAAAATCTATCTCTCATCTGGTCTTTCAATACTATTTCCATTGCCATTGTAATTGAGTCTATTCACTTTGCTGCTGATCATCCTCCCTTCCACCTTTCCCAGCAGTAGATTCCTTTCCAGAAAGGTAGATCCCCACATATCAGTAGTATGTCTGAAGTAGGATTATTTTAGTTGGTCATTTGTATCTTAAGTAATAACTCCAGATTAACTATGATGAGTCATGGGTTTGTTTTCTTGGCTGTCCACCATATTCTCAGGAGTCTTCTCCAACATCAGTGTTCAAAGGCATAATTGGTCTTCTTATCCTGCTTCTTCAAAGTCCACTTTTTGCTGCCATTGAGTGTCAAAGGAAATAGACTGTTTGTACAATTCTGATTGTTAAGTAAGTAAGCTCCCCGTTAGGAGAGCGAGTGTGCAGAGAAGCGTAATGAGAGTGGTATGGAAGAACACGCACAAACCAGCATACAGGGACACTGAATAGTATAAAATATAGTAGTTTACTATGTGGAAATATAGAGGTATTCAGAGTTCAATTTAAAGTCCAAGTCATACACGGCTCAGTCAGTCAGTTATCAATGTTCTCAGTTAAGGAATGATCCTTCGAACACAGTCCAGTATCAAATAATCAGTTTAGCACACAAAACAGCTAACAATAGCAAAAACACAGTACCTCACAATACACCGATCAGCGTCTAACAAACAGAGAGCTAACAGTCACTCTGGCTCCCTCTTATGGCTGCTTGAGGTAACAGCAACCAATCACATTACAGCAGTACTTAAAGCTACAGTACTACCATCCTGGTTTATATATTGCTAACCCAACTGTTAGCTTACATTCCTAACACTGATCTTTATAGATGTAGACACATCGTGGCATTTGAATATCTTTTCCAAGGCCTTCATGGCTGTTCCAGTAAATTCTATATTATCATCAACTAGAGACATTAGATTTTGCTAAGAAACAAAAGAAATCAAACATTATAGAGGCTTCGGGATGCCCCACTGAGATCACAAGTCTTTCCTCCCCATGGAGCAAAAGGTACTTCCAACTGCTCTGCCCCCCAAAAATCTAACCCAACTGTTTTTATCATCTACCTCACCTCCTGCATGCACTCTGACAGGTTCTTGATCAGTTGAGTGACAGCTGCTCCATTTGGGATCTCCATTTGGGATCACCTTTTATCTCTGTTTTCTTCTCTAGTCAGAATTATAGTAAGCAGCTTTTTAGCTATTTAAAGAATAAAAATAAAAGCACAAAGTGATGATCATCTTGGCTTCTGAGTCTCTACTTCAATACCAATCTAAATTTGTGGTTTCATCTCTGTTGCAATTGATGCAGCATTCTACTTACAGTATTTGGTGCTAAAATCAGAGAAGCAAGTGATTTCCCCCCCCCCCTTCCCAATTGGTCAACTAACAAATTGTACATCAGTAAGCAAATTAAACTCTAGCCTTTTTGGTTTTTTGCTAATCTTGCTCATTTGCTAATTTGCCACTCATTCATTTAACTTAAATATTGCTTTTGAAAACTCACTTGTCACCTAACAGTGAGGCAGACACACCACGAAGCAAAACAGTGTTATACTGGCCGTATTTCAAAAGAAAGTTGGAAGCAATTTAACTCTGGCTAAGTAACAATCATTAACTTCAGTAGAAAGAAAAATTGGCAAGGAGGGCAGGAAACATTGCAGCCAAACAACTCAACCACTTTTAAACCAACTGCTTTTGCAAATGCAAAATAAAATTTTAAAATAAAAGAGATATACTTTAGATGGTAAAGAGTATGGGAACGCACCAGTACAACACGCAGTGCAATGAATCAGAGGTGGGCACATATTATGGACAGTCCATAAACACCAGGCATGGGGGTTCACATGCAGAATTATAGGTAGCTCTACTTAGATAAAGTCTAGTGAATATGATAGGCATTAAAATACCATAAGAAAGGCAGAGTTAAGGGATTTTTTTTTACAATTGAATGTACCCACAACTAAAAAGAAATTAGAACAGAGAACCAAACCTGTACAGACTCTCCACCCTGCATCAGGGGCGGGATTCTACCGGTTTGGACCGGTTCAGGCGAACCGGTAGCTCTGACCATCAGCTGGGAGCAAACTGGTTCGCTCAGATGATAAAGTGGGCCTGCCCTCCTGTTCCTGCGCTTAACTCACCTATATCTTCTCAGCTGAGTCACGCAGCAGAGTGGATTGCCACGCCTCAGCTGTTTTCTTCCCCAGCGGTAATGCAGAAGGAACTTTTCCTTAAAACTGCGCACACGCGCAATCATTGAACCAGTTGTTAAGCCAGTAGGATCCCACCACTGCCCTGCACACTTTTCTCCCTCAAAGATAGACAGTTTGCTTTGTCCCCATCCCAACCCTCATTCTAGTACCTATTCATATTGCCAGTGGGCTTTTATACTGGCAAGTCATGCAGTAAGTACTGTCCTGATAATGAACTTTTTCAAATTTACATGGCTAGGTGTCAAAAGAAAGGATAAGATCGAAAGCTTACCTTAAGCTTCAGTCAGGGCCGGATTTAGATGAAAAGAGGCCCTAGGCTATTCCACTTATGGGGCCCTTTCACCTCCCATTTTTAAGTTTGTAAATTACATGAGAAATAATAAAATACATCATTACTGTGATATATATAAATATATTAAATGAAACATGTTGTAATTGGTACTAACCTTTATAAAAAATGTGGCACGGATAATAAATATAAATAAAAGGCCCCTCTTGATCTTGAGGCCCTAGGCTGAGGCCTAGTTAGCCTATAGGAAAATCCGGCTTCAGTTTATTCTACCTCAACTACTTGCCTGTTTCCTGCCCACAGCCTCTGCCTTCCTACCACCCAGGTTCTCTGTCGGCCAGCCAATGAATGCTGTACCTCCATATACTCTTATTTCTTCCAAGCACCACTCCATATAACTGGAGAAGAATAAGGCTAGTTGATTTGGACTGCGAAATGCTAGGTGGAATCAAACAGATACAGGAAGTGTTGATGCCACCCAATGATTATCTGGATTTTTGCCACCCAGATGTGTCACTTCTCTGAAACAGAAGCAGTCCAAATGTTAAATCTCTGAATTGTCTGACACAAGGCCCAGTATCTCATCACCCCACCTGAAAATGTGCATTATACAGGGGGGAATATATTCATCACTGTTTCGGGAGTTGGCTACGTTTCCAGGGGCTATCATGAACTCTTGTAAAATGGCCCAGGAATAGGATTTTTAAAAATTTATATGCACTTATTTGATGTCTATAGCTACCCATCTCAACAAGTGACTCTAGGCAGCACACATCATAAAATATGGAAACTATTAAATTAGTACAAATAAATATGTATGGTACCATGAAAAAACTGTTCTGAATATTAATACCACCATGTGGGCCCTTAACATATTTGGGACTCAGCCTGGCCGTACAAGTCTTCATTGCCTTACAAAAGGCCAACAGAGCTGGGGTCATCCTAATACCTGAAGTGAAAACATTCAAATAACTTTTGGTAACTCATCTAGAGATTCCATGGAATATTATAGCTAACTCACAAAATGTAGGCCACTTTAAAAAAAAATTAAATTACTTCAAATTTTATTTGAAGACTATAGGGCTGCATACCGCCATCTGCTGCTTTCATTTGTCCTGCAGAAACCTGCCTCATCCCCAGTCAAACTACCCGCCCTTCTACACAGTATGGTTTATTGCAACCTTTCTCAGCCTGGTGCCCACCAACTGTGTTATATTACAAGTCCTATAATTAAGGGCATCCATCACATTTGGAGACACCTGGATGAAATGGCAATGGTTTCCCAGACCTTTGACAAAGGCCTTTTCCTTGTTCTTTAGCCTTTTATGTTAGAGATTTATAGAACCAAACTGGCAGCTCTACCTGGACCCTTGTGGTCCTGTTCTTTTAAGCTGGGAAAAAGCAAAGTTATGCCCCTTTTATCCTGTGGAGGAGATGCAAGATTTGCTTTCAGAGTCCTTCTGCCTTGACCCAACAACCTACATTTTGCCCATTCCTAGTTGGATCTTTGATTCTTGAGCCTTTGGATGTCAACCAGAAGTGAGGCAGAAATCCTGCATTTTTTTTCTTTGTGCTCTGTGCTTTCCTTCTTTCCTCAAAGGATTATTAGTTGATTAATTAATTGCACGCCAGCTGGGTGGATGCTGCAAGTTCTCAGCAGAGGAAATGAAATTCCAGCCCTCATTGCTGGGTGCGGTTGTCTGCTAGTGGGTCCTGCCTACTTCGGCCGTTGAGGAAATCAAACAGCCCCTTATCCCAAGGTGTAATTGCATTTCCTCACCTTGAATGTAGTTGAGGCACTGGCATGCTGATTAATTGGCATTGCTCCAAATTATCATCAACTACACTAATTGATGGTAGCAGTAAAACACTATGTTGACTGGAAGAAGCAGCAGCAGCAGCAGCAAACAACTCTGAAGGATACCTCCCCCTTTCAAAAGTGCAATTTTCCTTATTTCCAATTTTTTAAATAGATTCTTAAAGCTAGTCTGACTATCTCTATAACAGCTTTTCCCAACCACCTGCCATCCAGATGTTTTGCAGAAACAATTGTCTTAATGTCTAGGGTCTCAGCCTATTTTATTATTATTAATGTTTTACTATTGTATTATAGTAAAGCTCTGCACCAAGTGGAAGATCCAACAGGTTCCTAACAAACCTAGCAGACAACTTCATTTCCCAAAAAGTAGAAAAGGGAACAAGGGGATCAGCCATATTGGACAATTCTCACTAACAGAGAGGAAATTATAGAAGGTATTGAAGCCACAGGAACCCTTGGGGCAAGTGACTATGCAATATTGGAATTCAACATTATGCAAACACAAGTAGTAGAACAAAGTGAAACTAGAGTCTTGGACTTTAAGAGAGCTAATTTCAATAAACTTAGAAAGAGCTTGGGAAAAATTCCATGGATGAGAATCCTCAAGGGGAAAACAACTCAAGAAGCTTGGGAAATTTTGAAAAATGAGATTACAAAAGCCCAGTCTAGCACAATACCAATGAAGAAGAAAAATAACAGCTCCCAAAAGAAACCAGCATGGCTGCATAAAGAACTCTCTGACAAATTGAAAGACAAAAAAGATAAGTACAAAAAGTGGAAAGGGGGGGACATAACTAAGGCAGAATATCAGCAAATAGCCCGAGCATGTAAAGATGAAGTGAGGAAAGCTAAGGCTCATCATGAAGAAAGGCTTGCCACAAAAGTAAAAAATAACAAGAAAAGCTTCTTCAATATGTTAAAAACAAGAAAAGAGTTAAGGAAACAATTGGTCCATTGCTGGGAGAAAGTGGCAAGAAGGTGACAAGCAACAGGGAGAAAGCAGAACTATTTAACTCATGTTTTGCATCTGTCTTTACACAAAGGGATAAAACAGTCCAACCTATCAAAAACAGCACCACAAAAATCAGATTAGGAACACAAGTTGAAATAGGGAAGAAAATGGTAAGTGAGCACCTGTCTACCCTAGATGAGTTGAAATCACCAGGACCGGATGGATTACACCCCAGGGTTCTGAAGGAACTAGCAGACGAGATCTCAGAACCACTGAACTATATCTTTCAGAGATCCTGGAGCACCGGGGAACTACCAGAGGACTGGAAAAGAGCTGATGTTGTTCCCATCTTCAAAAAAGGGAAAAAAACAGATCCAGGAAACTACAGACCTATCAGTCTGACCTCAATACCAGGAAAGATTTTGTAAAAGATAATCAAGCAACGAATTAGCAAACACCTAGAAGCAAAAAAAGGAATAGCCAAAAGCCAACATGGGTTTGTCAAAAACAGATCAGGCCAGACTAATCTTATTGCATTCTTTGACAAATTGACAACATTAGTGGACCAGAGGAATGCCGTCGATATAGTTTACTTGGACTTTAGTAAGGCATTTGATAAGGTAGACCATAACCTCTACTAGATAAAGTAGAAGAATGTGGGTTGGACAGCATCACCACCAGATGGATTCGTAACTGGCTGACCAACCGCACTCAACATGTAGTCCTCAATGGAACTGTATCTACATGGAGGGAGGTATGCAGTGGAGTACCCCAAGGCTCTGTTTTGGGCCCAGTACTCTTCAACATCTTCATCAATGATTTGGATGAGGGAATAAATGGGGAATTCATCAAATTTGCAGATGACACCAAGCTGGCAGGAATAGCAAACACTCCAGAAGATAGGCTAAAGACACAGAAGGATCTTGACAAACTTGAACATTGGGCACTATCTAATAAAATGAAATTCAATGGTGAAAAGAGTAAGGTTCTATATTTAGGCAACAAAAACGGAATGCACAGGTACAGTATAGGTGGTACTGTGCTCAATAATAGTAACTGTGAGAGGGATCTTGGAGTTCTAGTGGACAACCATTTAAATATGAGCCAGCAGTGTGCAGCAGCTGCCAAAAAAGCCAACACAGTTCTAGGCTGCATCAACAGAGGGATAGAATCAAGATCACGTGAAGTGTTAATACCACTTTATAATGCCTTGGTAAGGCCACACTTGGAGTACTGCATTCAGTTTTGGTTGCCACGATGTAGAAAAGATGTGGAGACTCTAGAAAGAGTGCAGAGAAGAGCAACAAAGATGATTAGGGGACTGGAGACTAAAACATATGAAGAACGGTTGCAAGAACTGGGTATGTCTAGTTTAATAGAAAGAAGGACTAGGGGAGACATGATAGCAGTGTTCCAATATCTCAGGGGCTGCCACAAAGAAGAGGGAGTCAAACTATTTTCCAAGGCACCTGAGTGCAGGACAAGAAGCAATGGGTGGAAACTAATCAAGGAGAGACGCAACTTAGAACTGAGGAGAAACTTCCTGACAGAACAATTAATCAGTGGAACAGCTTGCCTCCAGAAGTTGTGAATGCCCCAACACTGGAAGTCTTTAAGAAGATGTTGGATAGCCATCTGTCTGAAATGGTATAGGGTTTCCTGCCTAGACAGGGGGTTGGACTAGAAGACCTCCAAGGTCCCTTCCAACTCTGCTATTGTATTGTATTTGTATATATCAGTGACGTGCGGTGAGGGTTATGGCTGGTGAGGCTGGTGATGTCATCAGGAAGGTGGGGAATGGGACCACGTGTGCAGGAGGCTGAGGCAGCCTCAGCCTCCAGCACACGTGGTCCCATTCTCCGCCTTCCTGAGTGAACATTAAGGGGACCGCGGAGTGCACTGATCCGCGTAGCATTGCTTCCTCCACCGGCACCAGTCCCTTCCCCCCCCACACTCCTTCAAGGTCTCCCATGAACCCAAAGCCCGATCCCCAGCTCCCTCGGGCAAGGCTTGAGCGGGGTGAATGGGAAAGCAACTAAAGGGGCTGCGCTTTCACCCCGCCTAAGCCTTGCCGCCTACAGCCACCGCCCGCCCTCGCTGCCCCTTTCGTTGCTTTCCCATTCAGGCAGCTGCGCTTCCCATTCCCATTCCCCATTCAGGCGGCTTCCCATGCAGGCGGCAAGGCTTGAGCGGAGTGAAAGCACAGCCCCTTTTGTTGCTTTCCCATTCAGGCGGCTGCGCTTTCGTGCCTTTGTCATCCGGCAGCGCCGACAACATTTCTGCCTCCGCCCTCTGCAGGTCCTGGGCGCGCCCGGATGGAGGTAGCCAGAATGGCACCGAGGCAGTCCTGCGGGCGAGCGAGTGAGGCTGATCCTCGTTCGCTCGCCTGCCGGACTGCCTCGGCGCCATTCTGGCTACCTCCATCCGGGCGCGCCCGGGACCTGCAGAGGGCGGAGGCAGAAATGTTGTCGGCGCTGCCGGATGACGAAGGCACGAAAGCGACAGTCGCTTTCGTGCCTTCGTCATCCAGCAGCGCTGACAACATTTCTGCCTCCTCAGCTCCCGGGTGCGGCCGGACGGATGTATATAATATTATATATATATATTATAATATTATATATATATATATATAGTATATAATATTATATACTATTATTTCATGAAGAGAGGTGAGGCTCTGCCTCCCCTGCCTCCCCTGACCGCACGTCCCTGGTATATATCCAGACTAATGTTGTATGCAATATTTATTAGCTGACAGAAATTCAAAACCCTGCAAAATTTGGGGTGCGGGGTTGTTGCTCTGAGGATTTATTCTTACAATTCCTACAGGATTAATTTGAATTACTTCTCTGGGTTTTAAAATTAAAATTTTGGAAGTTTAGATATATTAATTTGGTTTTTGTATTAGTTTTACTAATAAATTTCTACTTTCTAATGATTGTGTATTTATTTGTTATTCTGGTCTAAGATATATATCTTTTTATCTGTCCTATACATATTAATTTAGGAATAAGTGTATCGAGAAATCTAACTGTACATAGATAGAATTGTTCAGAACGCTATGGTTTTTATCTAATAAAGATTCTTTTCTTTAAAACACACTCATGTCCACACAAACGAAAGTCAGGCCCCATAAACAATGTATTATATAAATTATGTTAAATGTTCGGATTGGTTGCCATTTTCCTCTAAATACTTCCTTACTTGATGGATGACCTTTGCGCATTCCTAAGTACAGTAACATTTTCACCGAAAAGAAGTATTAATTAACAAAATTAATACAACGAATTTTGATTGGCCTGTGAGGCCTGACTTTTGGTATACCATTTGTGTCTCTCTCTCTCTTCTGCAATTGTGAGACCTCATGGTTTAAAAAGAGAACACATTTGCACACAGATTTGCATATTAATCTGTCTAGCATTTGTATTATTTGCATATTAATTTGGCTAACATTTTAGTCACTTGTCCCAATGACCTCAACCTCTACCTTTAGCTAGGTTTTTACCATTTTCAAACATTTGTAATGTTATTTTTTAAAAAAAACAATTTATTCCACTTACATAACAAGTAATATACCTGAAGCTGGGTTGAGAGTCTGAAAGAAAGGAGGCAGGAAGAGAATTAGACAAAAAGAGAGCATGGAATTTAAAAGTTAACATTTTATTTCTTAGTTAACACTTTGTCTACATCATCTGTCACAGTGGTGGGATTCAAATTTTTTTACTACCGATTCTGTGGGCGTGGCTTGGTGGGAGTAGCAGGGAAAGGATACTGTGAAATCTTCATTCCCACCCCACTCCAGGGGAAGCAGAAGTGGGTTCCTACCTATTTGGTCCAGTTCGGCCAAATAGGTAGTAACTCCAGCGGACACGTGACCGTACCAGTTCTGTGATCAGCAGGGGCCATCTTGATTTTCTATTCTGCGCATGCACAGAACAATCTTCATTTTAAAAATGTAACTTTTATTGGTTTTTTAATGTTGGCCGCATGCACAGATTGTTTTAAATGAAAATGTGCACACGCGTGGAGCACCAAATTGTTTGCACGTGCAAATTTTTTTACTACCAAACTGGTAGTAATGGCGGCTGGAACCTACCCCTGAGGGAAAGGTTATTGCAAAATCCCCATTTCCTCCCAATCAGCTGGGACTCAGGAGGCAGAGAATAGATGGGGGTGGGGCCAGTCAGAGGTGGTATTTACCGGTTTTCCGAACTACTCAAAAGTTCCACTACCAGTTCTCCAGAACTGGTCAGAACCTGCTGAATACCACCTCTGATCTGACAGTAGAAATTTGAATAGAACTAGGAAGTGTGTTGCTCCTTTGATACGGTATTATAATTCAGTTTGAAGTGACTCCAAATAATGAGATAGAAGGCAGATAATAAGGGGCAGACTTGCATGTTAGGGAGAAGTATAGAAAAGGGCCACTTTATTGTAAATTAAAAAACAATGTAGATCAAGGTTGAGGACAAACCAGCCTCAAGGTTAGGTCTGGCTGACCTCCTTATTGCCAATAAGGGGTTGGGGGTCTTTTCCTGTCCGTGTAGTGCAATTCATTATTCATGACTGTTAATGCATCTTTTCTATCTCCTATATAATCTGTTATCAATTTACTGTCAGGGCTTTCATTCAGTTTGGGTGGGAGCTCAACTCTCTCTCTCTTGCAAGACATTTTAATAAAGAAATGTGGTTTTAGATATCTGTTGTTTCAGTTTATATTATAGTGGATCATTACTTTTTTCAGAATATCACAAAGATCAACCACTATAACCTTTATATAGCTGATGCGCTAAAGCTCTGTGTAAAGGGTCTATTTAAAAACCCTCTTAGTCTTTTTCTGTTGTGCCCATATTTCTCATTAGAGTGAACTTTTTTTTTACTAGTGTTGGATTATTCAGCAAATATAGGTGGAAATCTTTACATAACTGGTATTTTTTTCAGCTTTTTAATTTCACCCCTCCCCCAACTCTATCCCCTTCTCAATCATAAATCCAAAATTTCACAATGAAATCACTTGAAGATGAGGCTGTTTATTTGGATAAAAAGAGCCATTTCCTAGCATAGCTGAAAAAATGTAGCAAAAAAGGGAGGGGGGAAATCGTGTTCAGCTTTGCATGCCTGGCAACACATTTGAGTTTCCCAGAATGTTACATTATTAATTAAAAGAAATCTATGGTAAAATAAGACTAAAATATTTTATATATTCAGTTCTTTAGCGTCACTACTTGTTTTAACCTCTGCATGCCTTGTCAACTTCTTTTTAAAATGGTTGGTTTGTTTTAATGCTACAGTCTATGGCTTTGATTTGAGGTTGCTTATATTTGCAGAAAAGTTTTGTATAAATATATATTGATCATTGCCCTATCTTCCATTTTCTTGCTGCCTCTTTGGTTGTTGTTTCCAGTGGATGGGTTCAAACATCACATTAACTGCAAGCCATAATGACAACATTCCATCCTTGACTAAGTTTGTCATTAATTGCACTGGGAACTCATTATTTTTAGCAGGCTATATGAACCAAGTTTATTTGTTTGGGCATATATCAGTGCAGCAATTATGATTGTAAGATCTTGTGAAAGACTGATTCTAACTCCTCCAATGTAATCTGCTTTCCCTTGCTTTGTTGTGTGAACATAGCCAGATGTAGATTAAAATAACCCATGGATAAACAAGTCATAGCTCATTGCAATGGACAGACCAAGTCAGTGCATTCAATTTTAGATTGTAGGCCTATCAGAGCATGGATCTCTGCTGTTGTATTCTGTAAAATATTGTGCAGGTAGAAACTTAAGATACTTCCAGTGAAAATCACTTTTCCTATGTTGTCCTCTCACAACACAGATCCATTGTTTCGCTCTGGAACCCACCTGTTTCGCTTTGATTCCATTTAATTCTAAAACCTCTGAGAAGGAAGGAAACATGAAGCTAGAATTCTATCATAATAGCAGCAGTAGGATGGTGACACTGTGTGTTTGCAGAAGTAGAAAAATGCAGCACCATTTTCTGTTTCATTCATTAGAATTGCTGTGAGTCAGTGGTGGGTTGCTGCCAGTCCTGACCGGTATGGCCATACCGGTAGTGGCCTGGAGCGTCTGAGAGCGTACCATACAGTGGCTCATTTTATTATGGAATTCTAGGAACTGACACGGAATTCCGGGATCAAACAGAAAAGGTTTATTGCGCAAGGTTCAGTAGCAACACAAGAAGCAAAGACTGAACCCCTAAGGATTCTAATACAGTTACTCTTATACATACTTTTGACATGTTATGATTGAATTTGGCCCATCCGCCCACCCACGCTCTATAGCTATATTTATGCCAAAAGGCACACTCCGCACATGCGCACAGCTTACAAAGCCTGTGCATGCCCCGACAAGCAGCTGGGTATCACAGAGGTGGTGGATTGCGCATGCGTGCACAGTGCACGTCAGGTTCGTTTACAGCGCATGTCAGGCTCATGCACGGACAGACCGCGATCAGCGTACCGGTAGCGACAGTAAAGAGCAACCCACCACTACTGTGAATGGCAGCAGGAAACAGAGTTGGGATGCCCACAGTCTGGAAAAGAGAGATGATCTGATTGATATTGAAGTGTCGTCCCCCACTCCCCCAGCTTTGAGATGGTTCTTTAAAAGAGTAGACCAAACTGGTGGGCCGGCTGCTGGAAGACTCTGTCCGGAAAACTCTCTGTCCGGCAGCCGGCCCACCATAGAGAGCACTCCTAGAGCGGCCGATGCTGGAAGACTTTGTTTTGGAGTTTTGGAGTTTGAAAGTTATGCTCGGAGCGGGGCAGCGGTGGTCGGCGGCGGGCAGCAACGGCCAGCACTCGGCGGCCGGCAGTGGTGGCCTGGGAGAGCTGCGCAAGGGCTTGGTGAAGCTGCGGGCAAAACAGGCGCTCGCGCAACCCCCTTCTCCAGCCGGGCAGAGCTCCATGCACTGACCTAGGGGGTATCCCGGATGTGCCAAGCCGCAGGAGCTGGGGGGGGCGGGCAGAGCACCACATGGCTTGGCACCTTAGGGATACCCCCTAGGTCAGTGAATGGCACTTTTCCCAGCTGGAGAGGGGATTTGCCAGGCGGCTGCTCGTGATCATGGTTACCTCATGGCTGCTTCGCCCCTGAGGCTGTGCCTGGCTCTTCGGGAGCCAGTTCACAAGGGAGCAGCCGCCCGGCAGCCCCAAAATTTCGGGGAAACACGTAATATCATCAGTGCTAGAAGGGGGGGGGGAAGGAGGAGAAAGGAGAAGTTTCTCTTCTCAGAAATGTCTTCTTAGTGGAGCTGCGGCAGCCTGCCTGCCTCTTTCTGACATTTCTGAGAAAAGAAACTTCTCCGTTTGGGCTGCGCCCGTGCGATCGGAGCAACCACGTGGTTTGATGACGTCACCAGCCTCATCAGTCATAAACCTCACCGCACGTCACTGCAAAATGGTATTCACCAAGTTAAAATCCAGGCTCGTGACCCAGATGAGATTTGAGACTTTTGAAACAGAGCAGACAGAAATGGGTTGCATTTTGAAGAAAGTCTAGGGCAATGTGTTGTAGTTTTATATTGCCTCATTATAGAAATTATCAAATAGTGATAATTACATTTTAAAAGAAGCGTTGGAAGGAAAATCCATCTGGTTCAGTTCCAAGCTGGGAGAAAGACACCGGAAACGTGGAGGCTGATTGGAAAGATGGTTTATTGATGAAGCAGAACCACTAACCACGTGTGATTCTGGGCAGCTGACAAAATGGTTGCATGAGTGTAGCAGAAAAAACAATTGCTGCCAACCTGCCTTCCACCGAGGACCTGTATACTGCAGGAGTCAAAAGGTGGGCTGTGAAAATATCTACAGACCCCTCACATCCTGGACATAAATTATTTCAACTTCTACCCTCAAAATGAGGTGTGCTCTGCACACCAGAACAACAAGACACAAGGACAGTTTTCCCCCCCAAATGCAATCACTCTGCTAAACAACTGATTGTCAATCATTGTCAAATTATCTACTAAGACTGTATTACTATTATTCTTCTCATCCTTACTATTACCTATCTCTTCCCACTTATGGCTAGATCCATGTTGCTCGTATCTTTACAACTTATATTGTTTTTATTGTTTCCTAGTATGATTTGATTGCTTATTAGTATCCTATGACTATCACTGTTTTGTCTTATGATTCTTGATAAATATATTTTATTTTTTCTTTATGTACACTGAGAGCAAATTCCTTGTGTGCCCAATCACACTTGGCCAATAAAGAATTCTATTCTATTCTATTCCATTCTATTCTATTTTTCTGTGACTTTGACGTTTGGACTGCTCTGGGGGTGGTGCAATGAAGGGGCTTGAGTTTTGAAAGGGTGTTGGGCAATTCCTATTGTGGCTAATGGCTTTCGTCCTGTGTTGGATCTTGGGTGAGGGCCTGCTTTCTAATCCTACCATTCTGCCTTTTTAGCTGGATATCCTGCAAAATATCCTGTCCTGAATGCATTGCCAAATCTGCATTTCTAAAAGCTGGCCTCCTCAGTTTCTCACATAAGAGTAGATTTCTCCCTTTAGGGAAATATAATATTCTGCCTTTTTTAATATTTCCCAAAATATTTCATTCTTCCGGGCGGGGAGGGGGGGCGCTTCCCACAGAAGAAAACAATAATTGTCGAATTATTGTAGGAGGTTGTAGTTCAGCAGTTAGAAGTCTGTACCCCAAAAAATGTAGAAGCAGAAACAAGGCTAGAATTTTGGAGAGTTACTCCCAGTGAAAGGAATGAACATCTGGAGTATCTCATCCGCTTTGTATATATATAGTCCTCAACCTACAACCACAACGGGGACCAGGATTTCCATTGCTAAGCAAGGCAATTAAGTGAGTCACGTCCAATTTTACAATCTTTCTTGCCATGGTTTTAACAACACCGTGTGAATCACACGGTCATTAAGAGAATTGGGCTTCCCCATTGACTTTGCTTGTCAGAAACCAGCTGAGACAGTTGCAAATGGTGATCACATGACCCCAGGATATGGCGACTGTTGTAAATGCATGCCAGTTTCCAAGTGCCTGAATTTTAATCATGTGATCATGGGGGATACTAATGGGCATGTCACTTTTTTCAGTGCCATTGTAATTTCAAACAGGCAGTAAACAAATGGCTGTAGGCCGAGGATAACCTGTATTTACTTTGGAAGTTTTTATTGTTCTTATTGTTTTAAAATGTCTTTGATATTTTGATTATAAGCTGTCTAGTATCATTGACTCAGGTGGGCAGCTATAGAAATGTAGTAAATTTATATATAAAAAAGGCAAATACCACTCACTCATCACGAAATCTCCAGAACTGTAAAGCCAACAAACTTGAAATTTGGCACATGTGTTCCTCTTGGCTTCTAGGTGCTCGCTAAGAAAGGATGTTTCAAAACGACCATCAGATCATTAGTATTTCTTATACAATAATTAACATGCTCTGAGTTCTACTCCCCCTCCCCACCCAAAAAGAACCCTGTCCCAACTGCCAGTTGCCTTATATTAACACACTCTGATGCTAAGGAGTTAGACATTCTACTCCCCCTCCCCACCTGAAAAGAAGTCTCACATTCCGTTACCTCAGTTCAAACTGGCAGACATTCCACTCCTTCACTCAGGAGCTGTCTAGGGCTCCTTACAGTACCAAACATCAGTACCTCACCAATATGTCTACGCCTTCTACCTATGGAACTGCTTCCAGATTCAAGGCGGTGGGAGAGATAGTCCCTTATGTGTTTCACTCACCAAACACCACTGAGCCAATGGATTGCGAACCGAATTCCTCCTGCATAACCCAATCACAGAGTTTTGTCGTGAAGCATGGGTATCCAGCTAGTACATAATATTAGCTAACAGGGCAACTTAGCTTAAAGTTCCAAAGTTTCAAAACCCTTCCTGTGCACCACAAATGCTTATGACACTTCACCTATCAAAAGGAATTAGAAGTTCTTATAGTCTGGGCCAGGAGGAAGCAGGTGGTGAAAATTATGGCTTCTCATAGTAGTTCAGCCATCCCAGAATTGAGAACACTGCAGTCATTGTCTGACAGCAATGTCGCCTGAGAGGAACAAGATGGATGGACACCAAAGAGGTAATTAATTGGAGCTGTAACAGATCAGCCACTGTGCCTCTTTAAGCAAACTTTACTCTTTGGAAAGAAAGTAGAGCACTTGGAATGGAAGGAAATATGATTTAGGAAAGGGGGGGGGGAAGGCAGCAGTTATGTTTTGTGAGCTGTGGTTAAAATCTGACCCTCTAGTGTAAGTTATTTGTTTTACTATTGCATGCGGGAACAAAGCCAATTACAGTTTGTTAAATCAACCATAGATTAAATCAACCATCGTTTATTTATTTACTCAATTTATATAGCCACCCATCTGAAATATACTACTCTGGGTGGCTGAGGAACAATTGAAAACAGTACAAAAACTACAGTTTAAAAACAATTATAGTGTTTTTTAAAAAAATCATAAAAATCTATACAACAAAATCCATCACAGAGGTCATCTCACATCCATCAATAACACTCAGTACATCTAATGCACAAGCTCTCCCCCCCCCCCCCCCATTCTTGGGTGCTCAGGTGAATGGCAAAATCATATTTTCCTGGCTTTACCAAAAAAAAAAAAAAAACCCAGCAAGGTTGGGGCCAATCTGATCTCAGGGGATTGACATAACAAAGGGTGAAGCCAAGATAGAACTATAAGCTATAGTTTATTACAATGCAATAAATGATAAGCAAGTCAATGCAGCCAATTTTGGATTGCAGGTGCATTGGACCAGTTGTTTCTCTTCCTGTTGTATTCTGTAAAAAAAATTCTGTCCAAAATCCCCTGTTAAACCTGTGCCAGCTGGAACAGGCATAAATGGAGAGATATAGTCTCTGTGCATTCAGGTGTCCTTACGATTACAGCACGTTTTACTGTGTGATACAGCCAGACTTATGACCACTTGACTTGAGCCCAAAATTTTCATTGCTAACCAAGACAGTTAAATGGATTTTGTCCCATTTTACAACCTTCCTTGCCACCTTTGTTAAGTGAATCACTGCAGTTGTTAAGTTGATAACACGGTTGTTAAATGAATATAGTTTCCCCATTCACTTAGCTTGTCAGAAGGCTGCAAAAGGTGATCATATGACCCTGGGACACTGCAGCTGTTATAAATACAGACCAGTTGCCAAGCATTTGAATTTTTGATCACGGGGATGCTGCAATGTTTGTAAGGGAGAAAAAATGGCCATATAGTCACTTTTTTCAGTGCCACTGTAACTTGAATGGTCACTAAATGAATGATTGTAAATTGAGAACTACCTGTATAAGAAAATAAGTGACCTTGCATTGGGGTGTTGGAAGAAATGACCTTCTGGGTTCAGTTCCCAGTGGGGAAAAAGACACTGGAAACATGGAGGCTGCTTGGAAAGATGGTTTTAATGGTGGACAGGACCACATGGTTTGATGTCCTAGGGAAAAAGATGATCACATGCTTGAAGATGTTAGGTAAAGAAGAAAAAGGGTTGAGATGCTGAAAGTCCCTGGTCTTATGTCCTCTCTGGCCTTTCATCTTGATCTTATATTCTGCTTGGTTGTCAGACTCCTATGGGGCCATACAGGGCCAACTCTGTAGGCTGTGCTTTCAGTCCAAGTTTGGTTGCCTTGCTGGCTGATGTAATTTTCCTAGGAGCCTTGTGGTGAATTTCTGTGGAGGGTTAATCCTACCTTTGTTATGTAGAGTAGACTAGCTTTAATGGCTCATTGACAAAGATGGGGGCTATTAAGAGTGAGTCTGTTTCCTGATTAAAACATGTTTCTCCATTTCTTATCCAGGGAAATATAATATTCTGCCTTCTTAATATTTCCCAGGATATTTCATTTTTCTAGCAGAGGGGAGGGGCTTTAACTTCCTACAGGGGGAATGTACCAGATTTACAATTTTGTAACAAAGAGAGCCCAAGCAACTCAAACTGAAAGCAAAATTAGTAGCGACATCCCACACGCATGTCACCTTGAGCTGTCCCCCAAAATCCAGAATAGTCGTTCAAACCATCCTAACCTATTACAACACGGGTGACAAACTCAGTTGGGTCACGTGACATATCGTGACATCCACAACATTTTTGGCCTTTGTGGAGCCAGGGTGGGCGTGCCCTGTGCATGACGCATCCAGCCCGCGGGCCTCCAGTTTGCCAAACCTGTATTAGAGAGAAAGTTGAGATGGTAGAGATGATCCTGGTCTGCAGGCCACTGCATTGGGGCCTGTAGTAGAGAAGATCCCATCGGTCCCAAAGCCCTCTAGCCAAGCCGCCTGTCTCCTCACATTTGTCTCTCTTTTTTTTCCTTTGTGAGAGACCCAGGTGTCTGTACTAAGAGGCAATTGGTCTGTGCACTCTTATAGCTAACACTCTGACACCTCCAGGCAAAGCAGCTATTTAATTACTGACACAATGGCCCCTTCATGAAATCCAATCCTACCGAGAGCAACTTGGTATTTAATGATGACTGCTGGGCTGGTCTACAACTTGACAAGGAAGTGAGAGCAAAAAAAAAAAAAAAAGTGGCTTGCCCTTCCCAGAGGGGGAGCAAAAGTGGAAAAAAAAGTGATTTATTCTAATGAATTGCAGTCAGATGGGACCAGTTCACTACCCCTGCTATCACCTCGAGCTCATGGGAGAATGTTTTGTTTGACTAGGCTGGAATGCCTGATTTTTTCCACAGATGCCTTAGCTCTTCTGCCAGTCCATTTGTCACAGCAAGGGCTCCACACTGGCCTGGGTTTCTGCAATACCTTGAATCAGGGGTGAAATGCTACAGGTTCAGACCACTTCACTTGAACCGGTAGTAAAAAAAAAATGCTACGGGTTCAGGCCAGAGATGGGTTCCTGTTCTGACCCCGCTCCGTCCAGTAATGAACGCCGACACAGGCTTGGCTGTTTGCCACTCTTTAATCACAAAGATTACAACTGTGTTGGCTAAAAGCCCAGACAAGAATCACATGCAAGAATAGTTGGCAGCAACCCAAATCAAACAGAACGGAATACAAGACAGACCAGACAAGAGTTCCTCAATACTGTTACGAACGGTTGTGTCCTGCAAACAGCTTCCTCCCAAAGTCCCGTCTTATATACGCTCTTGGGAGGGGCCATGCCCCAACCACCTGAGCTTCATTATCTCTTAGGAGCTTGTCTCCAGAGCAGCTGTTGCCTTCGTTTCTCCGCCCTTCTTAATCTTGTGTCAGGGACAAACTCCCTCCGATCCTCCCCACTGCTCCATGCCTCAGGCGCCTCCTGGTGGCCAACCAGCCTCTCTGGTCCCTGCTCTGCGTCTGAACCCTGCCCAGGGTCCTCCACCTCCTCCATAGCCGACTCATAGGGTTCGTCACTATCTGAGTCGCTCAGCAACTGCAAAGGATCCTGCTGAGTCACAACAGGTTCCTACCGGTTTGGACCGGTTCAGCTAAGTAGGTAGTAACTCGGCCGGACACGCACCTGAACCGGTTCTATGCTCGGCGGCACCATCTTGATTTTCTGTTCTGCACATGCGCAAAACAATCTTCATTGAAAAAATTTAATGATTTTTCCTTTTCTAATGTTGTGCACATGCACAGAGCTTTTTAGGTGTAAATGCACACATGCGCCAAACCGGTAATAATGCTGGCAGGAACCCACACCTGGTTCAGGCGTACCGGTATTTCCAACGATTAGCTGTGACGCACGATTTATATTAGCTAGAATTGTTGGATTTCCTGCTTTCTAGCTACTCTAACTCACGTGGTACAGCGAATTCCCCCCCCCCCCGCTGTTCTACTTACCTGGAAGTCTTTAAAATGTTCCTTTTTTAGCGCTGTGCAGGCGGTGCCTCAGGTGCACAAAGAGCGCGCTTGGTAGCAGACTCACTGAACCAGTAGCAGACTTCGGAGGATTTCACAACTGCCTTGAGTTGAAATTAGACAACCACATTGTAGATTTCAGTGGTCAGGTTACAGTTAGGTCTACAACATGCGAAGTCGTGTTTTCTTGAATTGTGGCAGTTTCAATAAATTACAGTTTTCTGCATTCTGATAACACTGTAAGCTAGAAAAATGATTTACAAGACAAAATGACATTTTGACTTGCAATGCAGAGTGATGAAAGCCCACAATTTTCAAGTTTCTTTTGCTCCATCCTGCAAGGCCTGGTTAGTTTACCTTCTTGTTTACCTGCTTGTTTCCTGAAATAAAGCTACATTATTGCAAAAGGAAAAAAAAAAGCAAATTCCAGGGCAGTTTAAGAATGAACAAAAAATAAAATACAATATATTCTTTAAAACGGTCCCCTTTATATGTGACAGCCAAGTTATAATAAGATGGCAAAATTTACGGGAGGGAGAATGAAACCACGGATAGGACCACCAGCTACAAGACTGGAAAATTAAAAATATTTATGCTTGCCACTGAACACATATCAAATTGATTGGCCATAGGCCAGTAAAATTTACTTTTCCCCAAGCAGTTCAGGAAATATCTACTTAAGAAGATTGCTGCTTTGGAATCATGTATTTGCTCCAACTACACTGTGGCTATGTAGGAATTTAACCTTGCACTGAACTTTATGAGATAAGTGAGATCAGGAGATAGTAGTTGGAGTAAAACCAAACCTTAGTAAGGTTCATGAATGAGTAGAGTGGACTGTGTTCTGCTTGCTATAGAAGTGCAGATTCCTGATTGCTTCATGGATGCCTCCATGTTAGCCACAAAAGACTAGGACCACATATTTCGATTAAAGGGATTTATTCTTAAACAGCCTATGCACAGGGATTTTCTCAACTAATGGCTAGCATCTTCTTGGGTTTAGAACAAGAGTTTGGGGCAGGGGTGGGTTTCAAATTTTTTTACTACCGGTTCTGAGGGTGTGGCTAGGTGGGGCAGCATGTGACTGAGTGGGTGTGGTCACCTTGACGTCACTCACGCACATGCACACACAGTCACATGCCCCCTCCACCTATCCTGTATAGGGTTTCCTGCCTAGGCAGGGGGTTGGACTAGAAGACCTCCAAGGTCCCTTCCAACTCTACTATTGTATTGTATTGTATCCACGCCCACAGAACCGCGAAAATTTCTGTTTTGCCAGGTGGGAGGCTGGCAAAGAAGCCTCCCTTTGCCCTCTGCCGTGGCTCTCAGAGGAAGGAGGCAGAGATGCTGGCCTGGCACTTGCTTCCCTTACCACTCACCGCCACTCGCCGGCTCGCTGCTTTCCTGGCCAGCCGCCCAGCTAAGCCGGGCAGGCGGGGCCCAGGCTGCAGCCGGAGAGGAGGGGATGGTAAGGGAAGCAAGTCCCTTGCTGGCATCTTTGCCTCCTTCCTCCAAGAGCTGGCGTGGGGTTCCACCATCGCTACTGGTCTGGTCTGGTACACCAGATTTTCACTACCTCTTCTGGCCTAATGTACCATACCATGAGGAACCCACCTCTGGTCTGGGGAATTCAACGGTGCGTGGAGACTCCTGGGGGGGGGGGGGGGCAGGGCAGGTGGGGCCAGCCGGGGATGGGATTTGAAGGTTCTCCGAACTGGCCATAACGTTAGGTACAGGTTCTCCCCAACCCGGGTGAACTGTAGCAGTCCACCCCTGAGTTAATTCCTTCTGAATTAAGATAAATTAGCCAGATGCTGCTGCCATATACTGAGATTGAATTCAACGACTGGGGAATTCTTCAGCCCACTTAGAAACAGCCCAGCTTGGAACCAAGATGATTTTCTGCCAGTTATAATAGAAAATCCTGAATTAGATGACCATATGAGGCTGATCCTCCTGTCTTGCTTGCCGTGTCACAAAAGTGTTTTGCTAGCTAATTTTAAAGGATGTGTCCTAATGACTATCCTTCCTTCTCACGCCCTGCCTGCCAACTTTAGTTATTCCAGGTTGGAGGTGACATTTTTCTTCTTTTTCCTGATGACATTCTTCCACGCAGGCAGCCTAGGGCCATGATGGCGAACCTAAAGCCGTCAGCCCAGGTCAGATCTCCGTGGCGTTTCTTTCGTGAGCTTCTGTTTCCTTGCAAACGATGAAACAGAAGCCCACAATAGAAAAAGATCTTACCTTTTACCGTGCTGCCGGTGTTGGGATGCCCTGCCTCCTGCCAGCCAGCTGGTCTTCGGGTGTCTGGTGCGCATGCACACATGACGGGGCATGTTGGCACATGCAATCACATGCGCACATGCCAGTGCATGTGCCCATTCACTTGTGCTTGCGCACCTTTCCGTTTGGGCATGTGTGTGCGCAGTTTGAGCACTCGGTGTCTAAAAGATTAGCCCTTACTGGCCTAAGACAGGGGTCTCCAACCTTGGCAACTTTAAGACTTGCGAACTTCAACTCCCAGAGTTCCTCGGTCAGCTTTGCTGGCTGAGGAACTCTGGGAGTTCAAGTCCACAAGTCTTAAAGTTGCCATGGTTGGAGACCCCTGGCCTAAGATACCTAGAAATGACACAGTCAGGGACAATAATCTGCTCAGGCAGGTCTGTTTGTGGATGTTTCCTCCCCCAACCTCCCCGCAGTCCAGGGGTGGGTTCCGGCAGGCACTACTACCAGTTTGTTCGTGTGTGTGCGCGCTTGATGCGCTGTGCATGCTGCGTGCATTGAAATTAAAATTGTTCAGTGCATGCACAGAACTGAAAAACAAGATGGTGCCTATGGTGTTGCCTGGACGACGGTTTCAGGGGCGTGGCAGGCCTGGGTCGCTCTCTGTTCCAGCGACCCAGGCCACCAAACCACGACCGGTTTTGCCAAACTGATTCAAACCAGTAGGAACAGACCACTGCCACGTTCACTCTGGTTACTGGTCATTGCATCTCTGATGATTTCGGCTTTGACTGCAACAGGGACTCCGCCCCCCCCCGCCCCCCCATTTATACTGAAATATCAAACTCCCAAGAGAGGGAGATTTTCCTATAGGCTAACTAGGCCTCAGCCTAGGGCCTCAAGATCAAGAGGGGCCTTTTATTTTTATTTATTATCCGTGCCACATTTTTTATAAAGGTTAGTACCAATTACAGCATGTTTCATTTAATATATTGATATATATCACAGTAATGATGTATTTTATTATCTCTCATGTAATTTACAAACTTAAAAATGGGAGGTGAAAGGGCCCCATAAGTGGAATAGCCTAGGGCCTCTTTTCATCTAAATCCGGCCCTGGTGATAGCAGACCAAATAGATGCTGTGCAAATACATTATGCTGGAATGTTTGCGTATTTGCTGGGGAATTGAGAGCCAAGAACACTAATTGAGACATAGATGTGAAACGGGGGTTGGTGGGAGAAAGGAGATGCTTTTTACCGGAGCAAAAGCAGTTTGCAAGGGATATTGATTGGGAGGGGGGAGGGAGGGAGGAATGACTCCAGAAGCACCAATAGTTGTTTTGGATTCATCTGTTTTGTATTTCAGATCAGTTCTTCACACAATTTAGGGAGATCTTCTATCTTGGATACAGATTAACAGTTTAACAGAGTTGGAAGGGACTTTATAGGTCATCTAATCCAACTCCCCGCTCAAGCAGGAGACCTTACACCTTTTCTGACATGGAAGTCCAAGCTCTCTTCTTGAAAGTCTCAGGTGATTAAGCCCCCACAACTTCCGAAGGCAACTTCTGTTGCATTGGTTGATTGTTCTAACTGTCAGAAAGTCCCTCCTTGTTTCTAAGTTGAATCTCTCCTTGGTCAGTTTCCATCCATTATTCCTTGTTTGGCCTTCAGGTGCTTTGGAAAAATAGCTTGACCCCCCCTTCTCTGTAGCAGCCCCTCAAATATTGGAACACTGCTATCAAGTCTCCCCTGGTCCTTCTCTTCACTAGACTCTCTGACATGGCTCTTGATCTGACTGATAGTCCTTGGAAAGGATTTCATGGACCCTGCCATTTAGAGCAAAAATTCACCCATGGCATCCTTTCTGACGGAAAAAAATATATTAAAAGTCATAAGCTTTCATGAGCTGCAAGTCACTTCATCATGAAAACATATGTCTTTTAATAAAATGTGTTAACTGAAAAAACAGAGATTTTAGCAGAGGTCTGGTTTATTTATTTATTTATTTATTTATTTATTTATTTATTTATTTATTTATTTATTTATTTATTTATTTATTTATTTATTTATTTATTTATTTATTTATTTATTTATTTATTTATTTATTTATTTATTTATTTATTTATTTATTTATTTATTTATTTATTATTTTGCCATCATAGCTATACACAGCCCTCTTCCTGCAATGCCATCTAGAGGTTTTCTCCATATGACCTCTAGGTGGCAGCACCTGTGATATTGTTTCACAGGAAGCTTTCCGGGAGATTAATAAGCCAGAGGGAAGACTCACAGGTAAGTAATAAAACATAAAGCTAAATAAATAATTTAAAAGATATTGAACCCTCAACTCCACCTCTGCCACATGTTGAGAAGAATGATTAGTTGTTGGGTTTCCTGCTGATAGGTGATACTAGATGGAGGAAAAAGAATGGCAGGGAATCCATTAATCACTGCCATAAACTCCCATGAAAATGTGAGGGCAACAGCATTGCCCATTCTTGATGATGAAAATCAGTAAAAGTAGGGTGTGGGAGCAGAACATTTTATATGGATACTCTTTCTTCCCAATTCAAGAATGGGGAGAAAGCACAGTAACACAACTGTAGAGAAGATTCCATTGAGAGCCCATAAAAGAAGGACTAGGGATGATATGATAGCAGTGTTTTAATATCCAAGGGGCTGCCACAAAGGAGAGGAAGTCAAGCTATTCTGAAAGAAACACAAGAAGCAATGGATGGAAACTACTCAAGGAGAGAACCACCTAGAACTTAGAACTAAGGAGAAATTTCCTGACAGAACAATTAATCAGTGGAACAACTTGCCTCCAGAAGTTGTGAATGCCCCAACACTGGAAGTCTTTAAGAAGATGTTGAATAGCCATTTGTCTGAAATGGTTCACGATTTCCTGCTTGAGCAGAAAGTTGGACTACTAGAAGACCTCCAAGGTCCCTTCCAACTCTGTTATTCTCTTAGACTTCTGCTTTGCATAAGCCATTTGAAACCTATGCTGCTTGATCTCTGCATGCAATACAGTTTCCATGTTGTGTACTGACTTCTCACAACATGGAAAGTGTTTGGCTGGTTTCTATTTCTACGTTCTATGATTTCAACACATGTGGCTAGTTCTTGATTCAATGTATTCCATAATCTTAGTATATTCAAACTGGGTAGAATAAACCATGGCTCAATGTCATGTGAACACAGTCGCTGAGAATGTGGAATAGACATCTGTGAGATAAGGCATGCTGAACATGCTTAATAGGTATCTGTTGGGGAAGCTGTGATATATGGCAATTTGCAAATATAACATTTAAGAGGGAGGGTTAATTAAAAGAAGGTGGAAAAAATCCTCCCTCTTCCTTTAAGAGGATAATGGCACTCCGGGACCAGAAGATCCCTCTAACTAGAAATCAGCAGGCAAGGACGGATAGCAGTGATCCCTAAAATACTTCCCTGCATTTTACAAGACTATCAGCTATGATGGCATCACAGTCTTTTAATTGCCTCCAGATTCTAATTGGCATCCATACTAATCTGTAGTATCTTAATATGTTTGGCAGCATACCTCTCCTTGCCCTGCCCCCTTACAGAAATCCTGCAGGCTGAGGAAGGTTTAGAAGCTACGTATTTTATTTAGAGAAATAAACTCAATTACATAAATGCAGTTTTATGCTGATGGCTATTCAGCGGCATGGTTAGATTTCATAAGCTGAATGGGATAAGAAGCCTGTGAAGCCCTACTCTGAATGGCTCTTCTGAATGAAACCACAGTTAAGGCCAGATTGCACAGAACATGGAGCGAGACTGCTTAACCTGCCTGCTTGCAGTTTGGAAGAATGGCTATGGCAAAGCACTGAAGCAAAAGGATTAGGGTTAGGGTGGCCTGGAAAACAGCCTATTTGGGGAGTGTTTTTCAGGCTGTTTTCGGGCTGCTCCAGCGCCCGCGAAGACCAGCTGACCGGTGCACCAGAAACTGAAAGAGCAGCTGGCAATGGCATGCGTGCCCACAGAGAGGAGTCTGCATGCCACTTCTGGCACGCTTGCCGTAGGTTCGCCATCACGGCTCTAGATAAACAAAGATACCAGGTGTACCTCCACCTTCCATTTGCAGTGTGCCCATTTCCCCCCCCCCCCTAAATCAGAAAAGGTGCTGCTATCACTGCCTGGAGCAGTGTAGTATAACGTATTATCTACTAAGTACATAATAGAGTACATAATAATAGAGCCTGTAATATAGGGAATTTAATTATTTATTTAGCGTATAGCATACAATGTCAGGGAAATCTACAAATGCTAGATACAATGCAGTCCTGACAGCCTAAATTGATATGGGGAGTACAGATGCAGGAGGGGAGAAAAGGAGCATGTGGGAATCGAAATAGGACAAGGAGATATAGAGCAAAATAGAGGTAGAGTAAGGGGAAAAAATGCAGGTTTCAGAAATTAGCTCACAGTTCTTGTACAAGAAGAGTCACAAAGACTGGATTGAGAGAGGCTATGTGCCAATTTCAAGTGCAATATGAGTGACAAGAAATATATTGGCATCAGATGTGTTACCCTAAGACAGTGTTTCTCAACCTTGGCAACTTGAAGATGTCTGGACTTCAACTCCCAGAATCCCCCAGCCTGGCTGGGGAATTCTGGGAGTTGAAGTCCAGACATCTTCAGGTTGCCAAGGTTGAGAAACACTGCCCTAAGAGCTGACTCTATTCTTCCTCATGGATCAAGCTGGCTAGTAGGGTTGACTTTACCATTTTTAAGGCTGGACAAGTGAAGTAGAATGATCAATGGCCTTCTCTGGCTTCATTTTCCTGCCATCAGGCATTACCTGCCATTGGGCAAAATAACTACATCTCGCTTTCCTTTCCTTAATATGAAGTGGGACAGGGCAGGATGAGATGAGGTGGATGAATGTTTTGCGTGTCAATATTAGCCATCTACGAGGTTGCTCAACTGTCAGTTCAGAGGTGTAGAGAAGTGGTTGTGAGAGCTTTAATGGCAGGGGTGGGATTCAGCTGGTTTGAACCAGTTCGGGCAAAACGGATGTTAATTTTATATCTGGTTCGCTAAACCGGTAGTTGCAAGGACTGGCTGGCCCCGCCCACCCTTCCCCTCCCCTCCCAGATAAGTGCAGGGCCCTGGGCCTCCTGGAAATCTGAAAATGGGCCTATTTCTGGACTCTGGGGGGACTCTGGAGCCCGCAGCTGTCATTTTCATCCTCCGAGAGGCTCAAGAAAAGCCTCTGGAACCTGGGGAGGGTGAAAATTCCCCCCTCCCGTGGTGCAGAAGACTGAGTAGGCCACGCCCATCATGGCCACGCCCACCCAGCAACCGGGCAGAGAACCGGTTGCTAACATTTTTCAATCCCACCCCTGTTTTAGGGTGCTCCTTTCTCTTTCCTTAGTCAGATGAATAGCAATGGAGTAGGGGCTTGGGACAACGTGGGAGAGAGTAACATTGCAAGCCAAGATGACAATGTAAATAATTCTGCATGGCCACTCTGAGCTGTCTACCTTCTCTGCTGTGGAAGGAGCTCTTGAATTCACTGTCCAGATTTATCACTTTGGCAGTGATGCTGGTCATGTGTTCTCTATCCGGAGAGTGCATGGCCTCTGATTGGTGGATTTCCCTATTTCTATGCCTTTCATGCATTCAGAGATATCAAACACAAATTGTATTACCTTTTGCGGGTAGAACCGTGCCATGTGGTTTCCACTGATGTCAACGACAACATTCAGCAAGTCATATAATATTATGGTTGGAAGGGGCATTAGGCTAATCCGTGGGTCAGTGCAAGAACTGCTTATCCACAACTGAGCATTTTACCAGTCAGCTCTTGGCTCAGTGGAAAAGCAAAAGACATCACTGTTGCAAGATTCTTGCTCTCAACTCAGCCAGAAAGGGAAACTGGCCGGGGTTCCAAGTAACACCCCCCATGAAAGAAGACTCCGAGGCTGGAGTTTCCTCAAAGTTCCATTTTATCCCAGATGTCATATTGGCACTTCCGGGAGAACCCGAATCGGAAAGTTTCCAGGTTTCCCCAACCCAAATGAACGTTCAGGTCCCTGCCCAGCACCCACATGTTCATCACATGGTCCAATCAGGCACCATCCAAAACAGGAGATGCCTCCCAGTCACACCATTGCAGCTGCAGGGCAACGTGTCCTTCATTCTCTGAGAAAGGAATTTAGACTATAGATCACCCATACTCCATACAATCCCCGCTCCCATTTCCCCACAGTAGAAAATGTGGCAGGCCTAAAGGCCCAATGTAAAAGATGGCTTCCAGGTCGGACAGAATAGTTTATCTCTGTGACACTTTCTCCCAGCACCTGACTTTCTAAGCCCCTATAGCAGTGATGGCGAACCTTTTTTGGCTCGCGTGCCACAAGTGGGGGGAGCCCAGGGGTCGAGTGCCGGCGTGCCATACCCGTAATGCAACGCGCAACCCCCCCATTTTTACATTTTTTTTGCCCTCCCCAGGCTCCAGGGGCTTTATAGGAGCCTGGGGAGGGAAAAGAGCCTCCCCCGACCCCCCCGGAGGCCCTCCAGAGGCTTCCCTGAAGTCACTTCCGGTTTGCTCGGAGGGTGGTTTTAAGTGCTCCAAAGGCTTCAGGGACGGTCCCTGAAGCCTCTGGGGGGGCGGGGGGGCTCTTTTCGCCCTCCCCAGGCTCCTATAAAGCCTCTGGAGCCTGGGGAAGGCGAAAAATAGCTTTTAAAAAGGTGAACTCAGCTGGCCAGCACACGCTTCAATAAACCAGAAATATCCATGGACTCTAGTTCAGAAGAACTGGGGGAATATACCCTTCCCAGGAGAGAAGCGGAAGACTGCTATTTTTCCTTTTCTTTTACAGTTCTTAGAATTTGGGGTTTGCCTGCCTCCTTGCTATACTCATCTGCATAAATACATTCGGATTAATACATACTTACAGCAGTGGTGGGCTTCTATTTTTTTACTACCGGTTTGCTTACGCATGCGCGCACTCCTGTGTATGCGTAGAAGCGTCCGGGCGGGGGGGGGATGGGAACCTCCTGCCACCGCCACTACCGGTTTGCCCAATCAGGAGGTGGGAGCAACCCACCTCTGACTTATAGACACAAGGGATGCTAAGGGGTCCTTAGTGCTCTCTGAGCTTGGTGGTTTTTTTACTGACGTCTCATTGCCCCCAAATGGTGACATCATCAGTGCTGGTGGTACAGTGGTTCCTTCCCAACCCCAACCTTTCTCCTTCTTGCAGCCTTTCCTTCCCCACTCTCACACAATCCCTGCTTCGTATCCCTCAAACGTTTTCATGCTCTGGGAAATTTTGTTGGGGTTTGTTTAAATAGAAAACGAAACAAAGGCCCATTGTTTGCCCAGTTTATCAAAGGATAAAAGGAAAACAAAGTTCACGTTTCACTGGTCTACCAACCACGACAAGATAGCCGTAGAGCAGGGGTCTCCAACCAGGGTGGGCTTCAAAAGTTTTAGCAACAGGTTCTCTGCCTGGTTGCTAGGTGGGTGTGGCCATGGTGGGTGTGGCCATGGTGGGTGTAGCCATGGTGGGTGTGGCCTAGTCAGCCTCCTGCAACATTGGGGGGGCGTTTTCCCCCTCCCCAGTCTCTGAAGGCTTTCCTCAAGCCTCTGAGAGGATGAAAACTTCCTCCTGGTTTTTTCCCCTCCCTGAGCCTCTTTGTGGGCTCTGTACTTACCTCACATCCAAAATGGGCCATGTGGAAACTCCTAGGAGGGGCAGGTTGGGGTGGGCGGGGCCAGCCAGGGGTGGGATTTGGAGGTTCTCCAAACCAACCCAGGCGAACCTGTAGCAGCCCACCAGGGAGTTGAAGTCCACAAGTCTTAAAGGTGTCAAAGTTGGAGAGCCCTGCCATTGAGGGCAGTGACCAGTCACCAGAGACGGAAGCCTGTATGGTCACCACAGCACACAGTTCTTAATAGAGTGCACTGCCTACAGCGAAATGAAAGGCAACAGACAGACTCTACAAAACCACTTGATCCCAGGAGAGGTTGGAAAACACTACTTTTGACAAGGAGCAAGAAAAAAAAAGCAAGTGTGAAGGTCACCTTGTGGCACATTAAACATAGACTGAGGACGGAATGGTGCACTCGTGTCCCTCAGATTCAATAAGGACAAATATGTTGGGTGGCAAAGCCCAGAGAGCATCCAGCAACTAGGAAGAGGGAAAAGTTATATGGCAACAATAGCCTAAACAAGCTGACAGGAGGTGGGCAAATCTCAGCCTCCAATTGCAACATCAGTCACATTGTGGATGAAGTGCGCTAGAACATATTTATGGCAACAATTGTGTCAGGAAAAGAGGAAACTTTAAAGTTGCCTTTAGTTCTTCTAGGTTTAAAGTACGTCCGTTGTGAGAGAGAGAGAGAGAGCACAAGGAAGAGATGGGTGCATAAAACGATTGCTTGTCCTATACCCGTGATGGTGAACCTATGGCATGCAAGGCCGGTGCTGGTCTTCAAGTTTCCGAGTCTATGGAGCATGGAGGGCACACCAATCAGCTGATCTTTGAGTTTCCAGGTCTCTGGTGCACACGAAGACCAGCTGGACAGAATGCATGCACGCACCAGAAACCAGAAGCTCAGGTGGTCTTTGAATATCTGGTGCTCCGGCACAGACGCATGTTCTGATTTGGGTACTTGATGCCAAAAAGGTTCACTATCACTGTCCTATACTTTATAGTAACATAATATTCTTTACAGGGATGGCAAAGGAAAAAGGGACATTTTTCTTCTTTTCATTCAGCCCCTAGTAGCAACATTATAGGTTCACTTAGCACTACTTTTTCAGGAACAAAAAGCTTTTGCTTTCTGAGAATATAAAGAAACTAAATAAATACAGTAGCAAAAAAAAAAAAAAGGATTTGGGCTACCTGGTGCAACCATGAATTTACTGAGATTCGCCTCCCCGCACAGCTGTAAGAGACAGTGCAAGGTGGGCGCAGAAAAGATAAAATATGAATTATAAAAATGTTTAAAACTTGTTGGAGTTAAGCCAAGCATATTACACAGTCAAGAATTATTAAGTGCCAAGTTCAACTCACAAAGCAAATAATTCTGGTTTTAGAAGGTGCTACTAAGATTTCAGGAATGGCAATTCTTGGAACATGCCATATACAATAGACCGATACAGATAACATGGTTAACAAGGTCATGTGGAAGGTATCGGAGAGAGTTAAGTATGTCGTGCCAACTGCTTATTGGAGGATTGATTGCTCCTTCTTGTACCATATCTGAATGTTTTAGCTTCTCTTAATATAAGGTCTTAATATTTTAGTTTGGAAGGATCCTAATAAATCAGAACACATCTTCAGTAGAATATGCTGTAACTTTTAATCTTTTTTGATGATTTATATTATGCTGACTGCTATGGGTATTTATAGATTCCAACATGATTTATAGTCTTTAAAACAATACAATCAGTCACTTGAAACCAATTAATAAAATATTAAAGATGGAGGCTTGTAGATTTCCTGTTTATTCACTTCATCTTTTCTTTAGTGAGCACCTTTTTCTTGTCTACACATTGGAAGTGATAAAGTCATTTTTAAACCTCAAGTACGCTGTTTCCCCGAAAATAAGACCTCCCTGGATAATAAGAGTGCATGTGCTAAAAATAAACCCTCCCCCCAAAATATTGCAACACAGCAGCAGCCATGAGTGACCACGCTGGCCGCCTCCTGCACCTCAAAAATAATAAGACCTCCCCCAAAATAAGACCAAGCACTTATTTCAGGGGGTCAGAAAATAAGACCCTGTCTTATTTTCGGGGAAACACGGTGTGGGTTTGATCCTTTTTTACAGGGTTCACAATCCCACCATTGCACAAATCCCTGCTCTGGGTTTACAGGCCATGAAGTGGGGTGTTTAATATGCTGGGGATCCAGGCAGTGGAAAAAATCTCCTCCGCTTTGCAAACACACGTTTAATAGGGCCCTGGGGCCTCCTGTTTGCTTGTGTTCTGTGACGAGGTTTTCCCTTCTTCTTCTTCTCACCCTGAGCTCCCACGCAGACCAAGCAAACCAAGCAAACAGCAGCTGCTTAAGTGCATTGTCTTATGCACTGGCGAGCCAAATTCAACTGGAAATGGGAGATCTTGCATTGAACAAAAAATGATTAACTGTAGGCTCAGCTTAGTAGCAGGGAAAGGGTTAATTACATTTTCATGTTTTTAAAATAATCTTTTTTTAAAAAAAAACCAACCTCCTGGTTGTCATAAAGTGTCAAATTGTTAATAAATGAATTGTTAAATTAAACACACAAACAATTATGTACGAGTATCCCCCCCACCCCCAACAATCTGTTGTCTGATACATTCTTTGCATGAGGATCTGTGCTTTCATAATTATTTTTCCAAACAGTTTTGGGGCTTTTAGGCTTATGGAAGGGAGCAATGCATCAATGCACTAGCATGGCTTTCAAAGTTCTCTAGGCAGCCACCAGAGACTCAAAGATGAAAACTGGAACTGCCCTTCACCACATCTCTTTACCACCTGCTTTGCCTAGCATGCCAACATTTCATCAAAACTTGTGGTGGGTCTTAACAAGAACTAAAGGAGCACACAGCATTGATTTATGTAATCCGTGGGTCTATATTTACACGGAGCAGAACTTTCCAAGTTATTTTTGGAGCGCCAATGGATTTGGGGTGGTAGAAGCTGAAAGGAAGCACATAAACTGCTACACACAGGAGTAACTTTCTAGTCAAGCCAACTGTTTTCCAGGTAGCTTCCAATCCAAGTCTCCCCTGGGCTGTATCAGCTTAATTCTAAGATCAGCAGAGAATGGCGGTAGGCCAGTGATGGGGAACCTTTTCGGCACCAAGTGCTAAAAAGGGAGTGCATGCAACACCAAGTGCCAAAAAGGAAGCACATCATGCGTGCGAGAGTGCTTCATGCGCATGTGATTGCTTTGTGCATGCGTGAGTGATTCATGTGTGTGCCACGACCAGGAATAGGAACTGCCCAGGGTGCATGAACATGCCGGAAAACACACTTCCAGTTTATAGTGCGTTCATGCACGCCAGCCAGAAAGTCTTCTGGTTATTGTCACGCACACACTGGTCAGCTGTCTGGCACACATGCTCATGCCAGAAAATGGAAGACCAGCTCTTCTGGTTTCCGGCACTGCCACACATGCAAAGGCCAGTTGATTGGCGCGTGCGCATGCGCACCAGAAACCTGGAAGAGGAACAGGTGGCAGCGCATGCGCCAGGCGACATGGCTCCCTGTGCCACTTCAGGCATGTGTGCCTGTTGTGGCCCAGCAGGAGCCGTTGGAGCTGCCACCAGACTCTGACAGCGAGGGTCCCTATGAGTCGGCTGTGGAGGATGTGGAGGACCCTGGGCAGGGTTCTGACTGAGCAAGGATCGGAGAGTCTGGTCGGCCACCAGGAGGCGCCTGAGGCATGGAGCAGCAGTGAAAGCCAAAGGAGGGGGGCTCCTGATGCCATGCCTTGGAGCAGTGTGGAGGAGTCACAGGACAGTGACTCAGACATCAGCAGGGAGTTCTTAGATGCTCGTTACCGCCGCGCCCACAGGCACAAGGAGCAAGGGCGCAGTTACCGGCGGTAATTGCTCTCAGCTGCTGATAAGTAGACTCCTTTTCGGTCTATAAAAGGATTGATTGTGCATACGCCCTTTGCAGAAGTCAACATAGGAACTATTGGGAAAGTTCCGTCTTGTGAGCTTGGCATGCTGGATAGCTGCTATCGTGTCTTTGTGCCGGAGGGTTCTGAGAGTCTTGTCGTGGTGGATTGCTGCCAAGGATCTGTCTGTCTGTGCAATAAATCCTGTTGAAGTAGTTTTGGTCCGGAGTGTGTTCTGTGTTGGCGAGGGAAGGGGGGGGTCAGAACAGTGCCATAAGTTCACCATCATGGCTGTAGGCTGTTGCCACTTGAGGCACATCTGAAAAAGAAAATGCCTCTTAATTCATAATGATTATTCCCCCTGCCCTCTAAGGAAAGATGATCTGTTTGCCCATATTCTCAGAGAATTTAAGATAACACCTCCCTTTTATTTTTATCTCAACTGTTGAAATGGGGGAATACTATTTCTTTTTGGGATTTATGTCTCTGTTCTTGGATGGAGAATTCACTACAGAGGTTGCAGTTTAGATCAAGAAAGTCTGCAAAGAAAAATTACCAATGTAAAGTTACCACGGGGGGCGGGATGCACAGGATTAAAAACTTCAAACAGTAAAACTGAAACTCATTTAACATATATGTTACCATAGACAGGGGTTCCCAACCCGCGGGCTTCAGCCCACTACCAGGCCATGGCCTATTCAGAACCCGGCTACACAAGAGGTGGATTCAGTGTGCATTGTGCAAGTACAGCTCCGCTCGTGCAAGTGGCAGGCTGGTGCCCTAACCCTAACCCTTACACAGTCCGGTTCTCCTCTTCCCCCCACCAGCTGGACCCCCAGGCCACAAAGCTTGGTGACCACTGCCATAAGATATAGAATGCAAGGCAGGGATTTGAGTCAGGCTAATATTGTGAAGCTCAGTCACTGCCTGTCCATTTCATTTATCTCTCAAGTTTCTTGCGAGGGTAAAATGGGTGGAGAACCTTTTACAATATTTTTAACTTTTGGGAGAAAAAAGTCCATATATGCATAATAAACAGATACTTCAGGTACTGGCTTAGCAGACTTTTTTTTTTTTTTGGCCAATCTCTATAGGCAATGGCGAAATAATGAGTGCTCTGAAAATTAAGCTAAGGGAGCCTTGGGTTCCAATGATTTTTGAGCTGATGCTGGGCCAGTCAGTATTGCTAAGCTGACCTATCCCACAAGGTGGACCTGAGGATGAAATTGAAAAGGTATTCAACCCTAAAATCCCGGCAGGTATGTTGAGATAAAAAGGAGAAAAGCTAATGAAATAAATGTTGCCCGTGCCTCTCCTCCTTGGCAAACATGAAGATCTCTCTGGTGTGAGATCTTCAAAGAAAATTCAGGACTTGGTGGGACAAATTTCTCATCATCACCCCCTTTCTCCCCTGCCCTGGAAGCCACAAGCAATTAAAAACAAGAGTAGACTGGACTGCATTTTGATCCAGTGGTCTTTATGCTAAAATCCCAGAGCTTGGCTTCTCGTTTTCTCCTCTTTTCCACTCCTGAAGGTACTTCTATTTACAGTAACAAGTATAAAATATTTACTCCTGCTATAAAGGGATTTCAAGCCCCTGTTGGAGTGTGGATATTAAATAATAGTGGAGTAATAAAGCAGTAGCAGATGCATTAACCATATGGATGAAGCCCCATTGCCGGTCCAGTTCGCCTGTGTTGGGATTCAGCACCAAGGACAGGGAACGGAGGCTGTTGACCATGGAAAGCAGCAGAGTGGATTCCTGGCTGCTTCTTGCTTTGAATCTACTTGACTAAAGAAACCGTTCTGGATTGGGATCTTTTCTGGTAAGGATGCCCCTTGAACCTTCAGGATTAACGTGGGGTTTTTGCCTTCATTCCCAGATCTGCAGATCTGTGTGACAATTAACCCACACAAAGGCATCCAGAAAACATTTTTTATGCAACAACCTTTCCTAGTTCTGAAATCTGCTTAACGAGCACATGGGAAAGAGGAAAATGCCCAAATTACTCTCTCAAATAAGAGCCAGGTGAGGGGAGAATATCATATACATCCTTGTAAAAACAACTTGGAGAAAGATAGGACGAATATATCATATAAGTCTGTTATTCGTATATGTTTCAATTTTCTAAAGTGAATGGAACCAGGATTCAAGCAGCCCAAAAAACTATACTGTATACCTGGATTTTTGATTGTAAAAATGCCTTGCTAGCTAGCAACTAATAATGGGAGGAAATAACTTTGCAAATGGTCATTGGCATTCCTTCCTTTGTTCCTTCACATGCTCTACTGTTGAGCTAGGTTCCTTATGCTCTGTTGAAATTCTCCTCAGATCAAATTCTTTTTTAAATAAATGTTTCCATCAAGTATTTCCACATCAGTAAGCCAAGCCAAGATTAATTAAATTATACTAAAATTAGATGGATATAGGTTTTTTTTCTAACAGTGGTAGTATACACATTTAGTTATGATATACTTTAATTAATCTTACATAGCTTTATGTAAGCAGCAGCCTAATTAAAAAAAGAACGCTGTACTTTTAAAGGTCTAGAGATATATGGCAGTTTCCCTTACAACATTAAAGGTAAAGTTTCCCCTCGCACATATGTGCTAGTCGTTCCTGACTCTAGGGGACTCATCTCCGTTTCAAAGCTGAACAGCCAGCGCTGTCCCAAGACATCTCTGTGGTCATGGGGCCAGCATGAGTCAACGCCGAAGGCGCACAGAATGCTGTTACCGTCCCACCAGAGGTGGTCTCTTTTTTCTACTTGCATTTTTACATGCTTTTGAACTGCCAGGTTGGCAGAAGCTGGGACAAGCAATGGGAGCTCACTCCGTTATGCAGCACTAGAGATTCGAACCGCTGAACTGCTGACTTTTCTGATCGACAAGCTCAGTATCTTAGCCACTGAGCCACCGCATCCTTTTAATACTTAAGTACATTACTTAGGTATTAAAGCAGAAAACCATCTCCCTCCAAATTTAGAATGAAATTTTTTATCTATTTTCCGCAATGCTGTAAAGCAGAACTGTGAACCTTTGTAGGTAAAGAGATTTCACCCATGGATTTCTATGAAAACTGTGCCATTGTTATATTTTGTCTATCAGCCAGCATTCATTTTCATTTTAACCTTTAAGCGCAATAGCTTGTTAGCAGTGGCAGAATCTAGAGACATATCTAGCCAGCTTGTACACAGCATCATCTAGGGTTGAAATTGTGTGGGCATTGCCAGCTGCCAAAGCACTTGGTAAGTTTTAAGAAAGGGAGGGCTCAGCTTTGGATTCTTCCCATCAATCACCAATGTAAAATATGCAGACACAGTGAATGCATACATTGAACTTTTCGTAAGGCAGAATTTGAATTCACGCATTTGTGTGCATGCATGTACGTATGTATAATCCATGGGAAATTGACCTATTTTACATAAATACTTAATCTGGTTTCATATAATTGAGAAATCCTTATGGCGAACATGGAATATCCAGAAAGGTGGAAAGGAATCTTATTACGAAAAGAGGGAAGCATCATTTCACATTGCAAGAAAAAGGTAGATAGACATGTATAGCAAATCTAGGCAGAACGATAGCCCTTTGCAAAAAGATGCAACAAGCCAAGAAAGTAAATGATGAAATCAATTTTGGCTGTACGTGGGAGGCCATCGATTATAAACTGCCTGTAAAAATTGCAATCGTGAATCCCATCTACTGAAGCAATATAGGCCCTACTGGCTACCATCCTAGAATGACTGCTCCAAGAAAGAATCGGGATTGTATCCATAGAATTATGATAGTATTGTAACAACTGGCACAGACCTCTATTGCATTTTTTCCATCAAAGCCTTCAGGGGCTATTTGGACGTTTATGGATTTTCATAATAAATTCTCCTCCAGGGCATTGCCTGGAGTGAGCCAAAAAAAAAGCTGCATTGTCTGCAGACATGATGGGTGAGCATCATGTCTGCAGCCAATGCAGCTTTCTTTTTTTTTTGGCTCACTCACTCTAAATAGTCAAATAAATAAGCAGGCTGAACCTCTAATCACAGGGACTGCCTAGCATTTATATGGCAAGGAAGTGTCTGGGCATGCAGGGCGACAAACAGCTAGGAGCACGAATGAGGTTTCCTATAGTTGCAGGCTCATCCAGCTGGGACATCAGGCATGCCAGATGCATTTGGAAGACCCTCTGTGGAAAAAAAATGAGTGGAGAGGTTTACAGTATTTTCATACACTATTATTTATTTATCCTGTTTATAAGGCTGCTTGATTCCAGAAAGCCCTTGGGCAGTGTATAAGATTAAATAGCAAGGGACAATATAAACAAAGGAAAGTACAATGAATGTCCAAAAGAGGAAAACATCCAAATAACCAGCCAACAAGTTCGCTGTGTACTCTAAATCGAGACCCGGGGGGGGGGGATGAGTCAGGTTTTAGAAACGGTATCCAAAAATAACGCAAACAGCAACAAACAACAACAGCAAGAAAAACACAATCAAATGAAATTGTGGTGAAACAGAACTGGCTTAATAAGCTTATTACTATAAAATAAGATGCCGATTGCCTTTCCCCAAAAAGGGAATTGCTACAACCGGAAAGGTCTTGGACTCTGATGACAAGGATATCAAATTGAATCTGTCACAACAGATGTCTCCTCTGATAGATGGGACGTCAGAATCTAAGCCAGGAGACACAAGAGTTGTGGCCTCACCCTCAAGTGGACAGATGATGCTCAGTTCACACTTGCTATTATAGCAGGAAAATGGGGTAAGTGAAAGGGATACAACTGGGAGAAGCATTTTTGCCTTTTTAAGGCAGTTAGTTAGCATGAGAATAATCAATAAATTAGGTGGGGGGAAAATAGGAAAATGAATGTATAAGCAAATGTTTATGGAAAGTATTTGATTTGAGTATTTTCAGGGCTCCTACGTCTTGTTTCTAATGCAAATGATTCATGCAAAGCAGAAGCTGCACAGCAGTTGAATTTGCATGTGTTTGGATAATGCATACCTCAGCCTTCCTAAATCTGTTGCCCTCTGGATGTATTGGGACTGCAAATTCCAGTATTTTTTTTAGCCAACATAGTCAAACACATTGTTGGAGTTAAAATGCTCTTAAGAATCAATCAAGATCGTTGTTCACAATCACAGAGGGCTGGTTTGGATGACACATTGTTCTTTGTGGTTACTCACGTATGAGCAGGTGAAAAAATATTCACTGCTGCCAGTCAAACTCCATCAGAAAGCACAGCAGAATTTTCCCAGAATTCTTAGCCAATATGAGAATCTCTTCAATAAGAGTCTACAGCATCAGAATTTCTGAGTCAGAGGTGTCAAACTCAAAGCCCAAGGGCTGGACTTAATCCATGGGGTACTTAGATCTGGCCCTTGGGGCTGCCCTGGAAACAGCGAAGGACTGGCCTGCGGTGCTTCTGCCAATGAAAACAGGCTCCCGATCTCCTTTTTCGGCTGTCACCCTCTGCAACCCTCTGCTCTGTTTTCACTGGCAGAGGGTTGCAGGAGGACGTGGCAGCCGAAAAAAGAGCTCGGGAACCAGTTTTCACTGGCAGAGCACTCAGGCCTCCACAGGCGCCCCAACATGAGTGACACTGAGCTGACCACGGCCACCCTACCCCCTGAGGTCAAACACAACCTTGATGTTGCCCTCAATGAAATCAAGTTTCTGAGTGAACTGCTTCTTCCAGGTCTTTGGATAGGATGGAGGTTTGATTTTTTGCTATTTGGTCTTTTGGGTTCTGTCTTCCAGTCATTTGTCTTAACACATTTTGTTTTCTTTTAATTTATTTTTTTATTCATAAGCTGCCCAGAGTTATTGTGGAGTTGAATGGCATCGAAACTGGAATGAAATAATATATTGTTTCTCTTTCTTACTGTGTTTGATGGCTTTACACTGCCTTTTTTTAAGTGTGTCACCTATTCCTGATTGAATGGCCCAGAGGTATTCCAGAATAAAAAAAGTTTTGAGCAATACTAATTAAAGAGTATTGTGTTGCTTTGGGTTTTGTTTGCTTTTGAACAGAAATTGATGGTAAGCAGAAAAGATGCTAAAAGCAGAGTAGGGCTTAATATTCAGAGAGGAGACCAGGAAGCTCTGATTAGCTACTAACCTCTCCACCCCATTGCTTTAAAATCTTACAGTATCTCTACCCACACCTACCCAACTATGGCGAAACATGTCCTGGCAACCTCTTTGTCTGTTGTGTTGCCTTCACCTCTTAAGCCATTGTGCTGGGGGGGGGGCTGTGCATGAAGGGAAGCTCAGCCAATCTCATTGTGGACATGTTGTATTCTGACAATAAAGGTTTGAATTGAATTGGTAATTTGAATTGTCATACTTGGGCATAGTCACATCCTAGTGCAAGTCAGACTAACACAAGCAGCATCCTAGTGCAAGCTCTGTCCCTTTTCTACATGCATTACAATATCACCTTCATTCCCACAAAGCATATAGTATGCTGTGGCTTTCACCATTCTGATAAACGTAGCAAGCACATTAGTACACCCCAATCTGTCCAGATGCTAAAAGTAGAATTTTCTATCTCTCATTCCGATGCCATTCAAGGGCAGTGTCAATCTGTGCAAAATGTATTAAACATTGTCACCCACTACTTTGGGTTGAAAACAGGGGTGAAATGCTCTGAAGTCTGCTATTGGTTTGCTTCGCACACACATGTGCGCCGTTCTCCCAAACCGGTAGTAAAATGCGATTTCGCACGGCACACTGATTGTCACACAGCTGATCGTTGGAACTACCAGTTTGCCTGTTGTTCCAATGTTTTTTACTACCGGCTCGGGCAAACTGGTAGCATTTCTTTTAGTACCAGTTCGAGTGAACCGATCCAAATCAGTAGCATTTCACCCCTGGTTGAAAATAAAACCAACAGATCAGCATTGGGCACAGCAACATTTTTTGATCAGGGTAGCGTTCTCGCTTGGTAATGGGGAAAGGCTATTAAGAAGTGGAGAAGTGGGGAAAAAGCTGAGGAAGCAGCTTCATGCTTGCATATGTAGTGACAGTGATTTATACCATGATATGTACATGTACAGGATAAACAGGTGACTACTTGTGATTTGCTTAAGCATAGCACTTGACGGAGAATCATGCAGTTTTCTTAAAGCACTAAAACTCTACTATTGTTATTACCGCCAAATTTTATATATTTGATATTTGCCATCCTGGAAATCCAGAGAGGTGTGAGCCATTTCCAGATTTTGAGGAGCCTATGTATAATACATTCTTTTAAAATATGTCCATGTTCTTTTTTTAAAAAGGGGGTATGTCAATGCTACCTTAATTGTAACAGCATCTTGAAGGGTGATTTCCCCCCCCCCTTTATCTTTGTGTGAATTAGGGAAGTGCTGGTGTGAGATGTTTTCTCAAGTTACTTTTTTGGGGGGCCAAGCCTCCAGCTCCACTGACCTAATTGTTGCCTTGATAGCTGCTCTTCCTTCAGTACTTCAAGGCCCTTCCCTCTTTCTTCTACAAATAACATTTGAACAATAATTTTAAGTAACACAGCTATTTGGTAGATATTTATATTTAAAGCCATCTTTTTTCTGGAAGTTCAGACTTAAAGACCAGAGGTGGTATTCAGCAGGTTCTGACCAGTTCTGGAGAACCGGTAGCGGAAATTTTGAGTAGTTCGGAGAAGCGGTAGATACCACCTCTGACTGGCCCCGCCCCCATCTATTCTCTGCCTCCCGAGTCCCAGCTGATCAGGAGGGAATGGGGATTTTGCAGTAACCTTCTCCTGCTACGCCCACCAAGCCACGCCCACATAACTGTTAGTAAAAAAAAATTGAATCTCATCACTGTTAAAGACCCACTGATCCTCTGTCTGATTGGCCCAATCACTTTTTAAAAATGATTGGATGAAACTAACCATTAAACCTTTCCCAGTGGAACATAAACTGACATGAAGTACAAGTAAGAGAACTGCAAAAGACAATATCATCAAGAATCCTTTTGCTGGGCGCAGAACTTGTGAATTTATGACAAAAAACTTTTTTTAAAAAAAAATTGTACACTGCTGCTTATGTCATCAGCTTCAATATTTAGCAACTTCATTTTCTGTCAGGCTTTTTTCTGAATGTTTTCTGTTTTTCCAGGCACCCGGGGTTTCACCTATATGACAAAATATGTAAGCTTAGTTTCATTACTAGTAGTTGCAGTAAATGATATGGCTTTACCTCATATAGTATTGAGTGGCTGGCTCTTTTGCAATCTGAGATTGCGAAATTTTGCAATTCCCAGCAATTTTCTCCAGCACCAAAACTCAGTGGGATCCATTTTTCTTTGTTCATCCTTTCAGATGACCCAGTTCTCACAGACATAAATGAGAAAACCATGACCATGACAATACGTACCTTTGTTGTCAGTATGATGTCTCTGCACTTTAATATCTTGTCTAGATCTGTCATGGTCTTTCAACCAAGTAGCTAGCTGACTGATGTCTCTTTATTTAATGGCTAGTCACCATTCTTGTAATTTGTAAGCTAGGAAGATAACGTTTATTATTACTTCAACTTTTTTGGGCCATTTCCATTGAGTTGGCATTGCTTGTTGACATATTCTTAGGGTTTTTAATCTCTCTCTGTATTTATTTGACAGCAGACCATCATTAAATCCTCTTCTTTCACCTTCAGCAGGAAATTCCGTAAATCTTCTCTGGTTCTAGACATCAAAGTGATATTGTCTACATAACTGAAGTTGTTGATGTTTCTCCCAGTAATTTAACTTCTCATTTCTACTTCTAGTCTAGGTTTCTGATGATATATTGTATATATATTAAACAGGGTAACACTGACCATGTAAGGGGAAGGGTATTGCTAGATAAAATAGCATAACCTATTGCAGATTAGTGACCTCCAAGTGTGTTGGACTACAATCCCTCAAACACTTGGCCTACACACTTGCATTTAGAGGTTTTTGTTCTTTCTGGTAACAAAACACAAGTTAAAACAAGTTAATAAAGTTGTGGTGTAACATTCTCAATCTTGGAGTGTAGTCAGTATGTTTGCATATTTGATGTACAGTACTTCGTACATACACAAAGGTGGGTGGGTGGGGACTAAGAAAGATGTTGGCTTCCACCAGTGGTGGGATTCAAAAAATTTTACTACCGGTTCTGTGGATGTGGCTTTGTGGGTGTGGTGTGGCTTTGTGGACGTGGCTTTGTGGACATGGCAGGGGAAGGATACTGCAAAATCCCCATTCCCTCCTGATTCCTAGGGGAAAGTTACTGCAAAATCCCCATTCCCTCCCCACCCCACTAACCCGCTTTCCAGCTCCGTTCTGCTGTTCAGGGCAACAAAAGAAGATCAACTGGGAGGCAGCGGGGGTGGGGCCAGCCTATTTGTCGGTTCTCCAAATTACTCAAAATTTCCGCTACTGGTTCTCCAGAACTGGCTGAATACCACCTCTGGCTTCCACTCAGCATGAATGATTTTATCAAGGCTTTCACTCACTCATATTTTGGTAGATTTTCAAGTAGAGTTGCCTTGAACCTTGGGATTGGTGGCATATAAATTTAATAATAAAATTAGCTGCCACATGAATTTTCCAGTTTTTGTTCTTTCTCCTAGAGGCAGCAATCATAAAATATTGGGAGATTTGGGAGAGCATACCAATGGCAACTTCTTCCTTGGAAAACACTCAGTGCAGACATTTTTCTGAACCTTTTTGTCTCACATCCATTGTCCAAGTCAATTCTCCTGCATTTTCTGGGACTTCTGTGCCAGTTGAGAATCTTTTTAAAGCTTTAAACTATTTTTGATTCATTATAGCTCCCTAGTTGTATTTCTGAAATGTGGCATGTTTCTTGCCTAGAGACAGTTGTAAGGTATATGCTATTTCTGTTTAATTGAAGAAGAAAAAATCTCCAAAAAAATCTGTTCTCTTTCTCCAAATTTACCCTCAGCTATTTTTTTCCACAGGTATACTGTATAACTGCAGCTTCTTTTAGGCTCTATCTCAATTTGAAAACAGTTGCACACCAAAGCATAATGCTAAGCAGGTCCTTTCTTAAATTATATATAAAAAACATATCCTTAGCTGTTGAATATTGAATAAAAATATTGAACCTGTTAAAACTGAAAAATAATAGGCTTGATCTTTTCAGAAGCAGAAATATACTGGCGCAAAAGCTATGCAATTCTGCCCAGAATTTTTTTTAAAAAGATTACTTACAGTTACCTTTTAAAAAAAAGTCAAGAATTGAAAGACGACAAGCTTCATAGTCTCAGGAGAAGCTGTGTCTGCAGATGTCAACTATTTCTGTCAAAAGCAAAAAGCTATGGAAGTTGTTGATATCTGCTGTGGGAAAGCATAAAACCTCAGATTCCCCCAAGTGAAACTCTTAATTCAGACCTGAGCCAAATCCAGGGTCCTCCAACATAATCTTCCAAATTGCCAAGGCAAAGTCTGAATTTAGTCTTATGATCAAGATACTTCTTCTCTGCTTATTGCTGGAGAAGAGGACAGTGCAATAATTCAATACGGCCAAAACACAAAAAGGAGCTTCCTTTTGATTTTCAGTGTGAGCTGATTTTCCATCTTCTACAGAGTAGGATTGCTCAGAATCACCGACTATTACAAACCGTGACAATTTGTACAAATGAGAATTTAAAACCCCATGAAGGGCTGCTGCTTCCGAGGTCCCCCAGTAAAAAAAAAAAAAGGATTTATGATAAGCTCCCAGCAGTTAGGCTGACACACCCTTGTTATCCAGCTGGGGAATTTTTAGCTCTTCTGAAAAATACTTCTCCCTCTCTTATCAGCCCTAGAAAAATTTTAAAGGAAGATTATTTCAATCTTCTTGCAGCAAACCCAGAAATATAGAATCTAACAAACTGGTGCCAATCATGAAACTCCAGGACACGCTCACTAGCCATGTAATTGGATAGCATTTAAAGAAATCCCCATATTAAAGGGGAATTCCCCTATTAAATCAATGAAGCTAATGCACAATGGTTTGACTGTTGCTTTGCTCAGTTAAGGGAAAGGCATCATCTAAGGCAGGGGTGCCAAACTCGCAGCGTCACTTTGTCGTCATGTGACGTATCGCAACTTTTTCCCCCTTCGCTAAAATGGGGTGGGCTTGGCCAGCTCCTGACGCATCCGGCCTGCGGGCCGCAAGTTTGGTTAGTGGCCAAATTCATCTCTATATAGTGTCATTGTATAAATCCTGTTAAAAGAGGAGCTTTAATCCGGCCATTTTGGGGCTTGTCAACATAGGGTCAATGTTTTAGAGCAGACTTGGGCATTTTATGGACCTCGGGCTACATCCAGCCCTTCAGCTGTCCCTGTCCGACATGCGAGGCTAATCAGAAATTAGAAACCAGATGTAAAGCATGCTGCGGGAAGCAGGAGGAGTAGCTGAGTTGTGTCCAGCTCTACCCAGTTGCCATGTGCTCCTCCTTCAACCGGCTGGCAACCTCAGGAGAGCAAGAAGAGAGAGTGCTTTTCTGAGCTTGTGCATAACTTGCCCCTTGCTTGGAGCAGCCTCAGGAGTTAAGGTGATGGAATTTGAGGACATCAAATCTGGTTACATGGTTTGGTCCTCCCTCCATTTCAATCAATCAATCAGAACAGAGCTGGAAGAGACCTTGGAGGTCTTCTAGTCCAGCCCCCTGTTCAAGCAGGAGACCCTATACCATATCTTCTTTAAAACCTCCAATGATGAAATACCTACCACTTCTGAACCTGAAGGCAAGTTGTTCCACTGGTTAATTGTCCGCACAGTTAGGTAGTTTCTCTTTAATTCCAAGTTCTTTCTCTCTTTGATTAGTTTCCATACATTGTTTCTTGCCTTGCCTTTTCGTGCTTTGGAAAATAAGTTGACCCCCTCCTCTTTGTGGCAACCTCTCGAATACTGCAATATTGCTATCCTGTCACCCTTATTCCTTCTTTAGACTAGCCAAACCCAAATCCTGCAGCCATTCTTCATATGTTTTAGTCTCTGGGCCTTTAATCATCCTAGTTGCTCTTCTTTGCACTTTTTCCAGAGTGTCAACATCTTTTTTGTAATGTGGTGACCAAAACTGGATGCAGTATTCCAGGTGTGGCCCTTGGGAAAATTAATTGTCCATCCCTGATTTAGTGGACACAATTCCACAACTAGACATTTGGCACGGTGATTCAAACAAAACCATAAAAGAAAGGACTTTCTCTAAAGATCACTATTTTTTTTAACTTAGTGAGGAGGTATAGAACTAAGCTTCCACATCCTATTTCAAAATAAGTCTCTTGGCTTTCAGGAGTTAGGAAGTATTTCTCCAACACACCAAAAAGCTGCTTTTCCCTCTACAGGAGTGGGTATCAACTTTCATGGAGCTTCATAGAAGTACTTCACGCTGCTGGATTTCTTTGGCTCCTACTGAGGCTGAAATGTACGTGTGAGAGAGGGAGAAGGAAAAAACTTTTGTCAAACCCAAGAACTTCACTTTGCAGGTGTTTGATAGAACAGATAAAGACTCATGGCAAACTTGGAGAAAGATGCATCCTTTTGAGGTGACACTGATACTCCCAGATTTTAGTAGATGTTCCCTTTTAATCTAGGAGAACGTTTTCCAGTGGGTTTGGATACAGGAGATTGGGGGCGGGGGTAGAGGGAGAAAATTCACCTCATTACATCCTTTTTTGATTCCACACTTATTTTCTGGGTCAAGTCATACCCCCTTAATATGCCTTTAGTACATAACCAGTACATACACAGACATTCAGACAAACACAAATACATACTTTAGTTTAGAGCCAGGTACCATAAGTAGGTCCTACTGGTTACAAGGCGATTACAAGCCCATGTATTTATTTATTTTATTTATTCTTCGCATTTCTAAACCGCCCCCTCTCCCAAAAAGGGACTCGGGGCGGTGTACAGTCCACAATAAATAACAGATAAAATACAAATATAAATAGAACTATAAATATACGTATACATGTGGAGGAGGTTAAAATTAAGAGTACTGTACAGAAGAATAAATATGAGGCTAAAAGCCCTAAAAACAATTAAAACTAAAACATGTAATTTTCTGGCACTGTTTTGCAACTGTCATTGCTTTCTTCAGTGAGTTTGCTTGCTTTCCTGTAGTTCTGGGATATCCAACAGCCTTCTATACAAGCACTAGCCAGATCAAATGCCACTTAATTTTTTGAGATAGGGTACTGATCGTTTAATGCTTTGTTGATTTTTTTCCCTTAGAATTGATACAAATAAATTGCCAGACAAAAGCATCCATAAACCTGGACTTCCGGTTCTGGCTGCGGTATGCGACGGGCAAGCTTTGCTCGCCCCGCGCACTCCTGGTGGGCTCCCCTTTGATCGGGGGGGGGCACAGGACGCCCTGGAGGGGCTCCTGCCGAGGGGGCGGCGTAGCGGGGGCTCCCCTGTGTCGGCGGTGGCCGGGAGGGCTCCCTGCATCACCCTAGGCATCGGGAGGCAAGAGGGGAGGCGCCGCGGCGTCTTCGCGTTGAGGCAGCTGGATGAAATTCAAGATTCGAAGGATGCAGTTGCAATGCGGTGAGATGGAGATTCCCCCCGTTCCCTTTGATGAGTGAAGGGGGAAAAACTGTCAGCCTTTTAGAAAAACTTTCAACTTGTGGCTGGGAAGTGTGATTGGAGGGAGGGGGATTTCCCCCCCCCCTTGGACAAGAGGCTTTAAACTGTTTTGCTCCCTGCCCCCAGAAGAGGAGGAGGGGAGCCCTGGAATGGAATCACCCTCATAGCAAACAGCAGATCTCCTTTACTGCAATTGTGAAAATGAGGTGATGATCTGGTTTTATTGAAAACTTTGAAAACTTTTGCCTTCGGATCCCGGAGCTGGCAGGGCAAGATGGCACACTTCCGTTGTCTTCATGTACTTTGAAATTTGACTCCACCCACAGAAATTGCAGGCATTTTGGCTTTGTCTCCGTGACACTCAGAGACATCTCGTGTTACACTTTACCCTGGACTTGGAACAAAGGATTTTATTGCTTTATTGCCTAGGTCCCTATCTGCCTGGGCTCCCTGCCTCGTGATCTCTCTTGGCTAACCACCTTCCCAGTTGTTTCTTCTCTGTACTGACATCTTCATCTCTAAGCTTTGATTACCACAATGCCACCTAAAAGACCACCACCGGGGTAGCCGGGATTTGCGGGCTCCACCCCAACATCTTCAATGTCCAGCCCCAGCGGACAACAGACATTAACTTCTTTGTTCCAGCCTAAGCCTTCCGAGGTGGACTTTCAACAGATGTTTGAACAACTCTTAAAGGGGCAGGAGGACTTAAAAAACCAACTGAAAGAAATGAACGAGCAGCTCAGAGAGAATAAAGATCGTGCAATCCAAAACTCACAGAGACTGGAACTTTTGGAGGAGGGGACGGCTGAGATGAGGAGAGAGGTGAAGGGGGTCTAGAAAGGAAATCAAGAACTTGAGAACCACCAGATAAAAACGGAATTTGAACGGATGTCTTTTTTCCTTAGATTTCAAAATGTAATTGAGGCTGATGATGAAGATTTGAGGGATATTATGACTAATTTATTGGCTGAATATACTAAAAAAGACAGACAACAGATGGGGTGGGACATGGACCTGGTTTATAGAGTAAACTCAGCATATGCCAGAACACACAACGTTCCAAGGGAGGTACACATTAAATTTCTCAGAAAGACCACAAGAGACGAGATTCTGAGTGCACAAAGGGGACAAGAATTAAAATACAAGGATAGAGAAATAGCCATTCTGAAACAGATCCCAAAGAAAGTTAGAGATAAAAGAAAAAAACTATTCGCATTTAGCGAAGAAATTATACCAGAAAGGGGTGTGGTTTAGATGGCTTTTTCCAGAAGGTATGCTAATATTCTGGGAGGACACGAGAGTTAGAATTAATACTGAGGCTGAGGCCTTCATGGAAAAAAATTAAGTCCTCCTAGATAAACCTGATGACACTACACCGGACATACAGGACACGGGAGGTGCCAAAGCTCTGCCGGAGGGAGGAGAAGAGGCAACATTGAGAAAACTCAGATCACAAAAATGAACTTGAAAATCTGTTTGATATAAAATGATTCAAATTATTTTAAGATAAAAGTTTATATGCTGACAAAATACTAATAAGTAACAACAATTTAATGTATTAATAAATGAAAGTTATGAGAATGGGGGGGGAGGGCCATCTCCTGCATAATGTAACTGTAAAAATTTGTACTTCCTCCACTACCCCTTTCCTTGTATATTTTTTTAAAAAACCAATAAAATTTTGTTCTAAAAAAAAAAAAAAGCATCCATAAACCTGACAACCCCACCACCATCAGCCTGAGATGCTGCAGTCTGTTCTTCCATTTCGACAGGTGGCCACTTCATTCCAATGTAAAATGTGCAGCTGGCCACCTGTGTTGAGGGCAGGAAGCCAAACAGCAAGGGAAAGTTTTGCCTTGGACATCCTCACTTCCCTGCCCATGCACCCTGAAATCTCTTGTTTCACTGCTCTAGAGATTGCCAGAGCTGTAGTCCAATAAAGCTGCATGCTTCTTAGAGTCCGTCAGTTCTACACCACAAAGGCACAGTGATGTATGCTCGCTTTTTATGTTTGTTGTTGCTGATGCTGCATATGTTTTGGTTGATCTGATCATTCAGGGTCTTCTTCCTATTCCACCTCTGCCATCTACCCCTATCTGGCCTGAGGTGATCAACAGGTCAGGTGATTTATTAGGCAATTCAAAAAGAGTCTGCATAGGAAGTAACCAGTCTGAGCCTGAGGGAGGAGTCAAGCACGTCATCAGCCTAGAATCCTTCATGCCCACAAGAAATCTAAGCCCAGCCCACTTTGAATTCTGTTGATTCTTATCTTTTACCAATTTGCTTTGACTTTTAGTAGTTCAGATTCTTGTAGAAAGTGTTTGCATGCAATAAACCTGTATGGGATGCAGTGGCACATTGGTTAGACTGCAGTACTGCAGGCTACTTCTGCTGGCTGCCGGCTACCTGCAGATCGAATCTCACCAGGCTCAAGGTTGACTCAGCCTTCCATTCTTCCAAGGTCGGTACAATGAGGACCCAAATTGTTGGGGGCAATAGGCTGACTCTGTAAACCGCTTAGAGAGGGCTGTAAAAGTGAAGCCGTATATGAGTCTATGTGCTATTGCCATTGCTATTCATTTGAACCATCTTGACTCCTGATTTCCTACACTTGACACTCTGTCTTTTAACATGGAAAACATTCCCAGAGAAATAAGGTCACTTCCCTTTTCCCAAGGACTGGCAGAGCCTCATAGTGTGCTATATTGCCCAATTGCAGCATTCTTGGACCAATTTGAATGAAATTGCTTCCTATGCAGCAGATAAACGGAGACTTGGGGTAAAGAAGCCATTTGTAAACAAGAGGTCAAATACATATTCAAAAGGAAGAGTCAAATGCAAGGCTTTTTGGGGTGTGGGGAAGGGCATGTGTAATTGATGGACAGTGTGGAAGAAAACTCTTCTCCTTTCTAGGGCAAAGAGTGGAGGAGATGCTTCTTGCTCACTGAGGGGAAGAGATGCTGCCTAGGTGAGTTGGAATATAGTCTGGGATAGTGGTGGGATCCTACCAGTTTAATAACCGGTTTGGTGTTCACACGCTTCAACTAAGAAGATAAAGGTAGGTAAAGCCCAGGAGCAGGCGGTGGGTCCACTTGGTCATCGGAGCAAAGCAATTTGCTCCCAGCTGATCGTCCGAGTTACTGGTTCACCCAAACTGGTCCAAACTGGTTGAATCCCATCCCTGGTCTTGTGTCCACAGAGGGAGGGGCTGCCTCTTTGTGCTCTGGGAGCTGGCCCCTCCCTTCTGGGACTCCAGACTACATTCCAACACACTAAGAACCAATCAGAGGAAAGGCAGGATCCTTGGCTTAACAATCAAAGAAAGACATTTAGGAAGGACTGGCTGTAATTGATCAAATGGTTTAAAGTAGGAATGAGAAGTTTGTACCTTCAGAATCTGCAAGATCGATGTCAGCCTTCCCCGTTAAATCAGTCAGAAAAGATGACTAGATGAGCTAATTCTACTTTATTGTAAAGCTACCTTAATTCGGGGCAAACTAGCGAGGTCGAAATGAAGTCCAAGAGATGTTGGAAAACATTCTAAATCATCAGCATGTTTGTGCAGGAAAAGCCTGGAACAGCACCGCTCTGTTGGGGGAATTGTTTCTGCCTTATTCTTAGGCAAAAATGGCACATCGTTTACAAAAGGATAGTTGATGCCATGTCAAGAGACAAGTTAGACCCGTGATGGCGAACCCATGGCACAAGTGCCACAGATGGCACGCAGAGCCCTCTCTGCAGGCATGTGAGCCGTTGCCCCAGTTCAGCTGCACCACGCATGCACACACGCCTTCCACCGGCCAGCTGACTTTTGGGTCTCTGCCATGCATATGCGAGGGGCAGGATGCATGCAGGAAATGTGCGTGCATGCGCAGGGGAGCGTAAGGGGGGTCACTGCACGGAGGCCTACTAGGCCCAAAATGGGGGGAGGGTGGCAGCTCAGGTCCCCAGGGCTTGTTTTTGCTCCCAGGAGGCTGCAGGGAGGTCTACTAAGCCCAAAATGGAGTGCAGGGGGTGCAATGTGCCCCCCATGGCCCGTTTTGCTCCCAGGAGGCTGCACGGAGGCCTACTAGGCCCAAAATGAGGCCTGGGGGGGTCACACACACATGCATGAGGGGGAGGGGGGCAGCTCAGCTCCCCAGGGCTTGTTTTTGCTCCCAGGAGGCTGCAGGGAGGTCTACTAGGCCCAAAAGGGGGTGCAGGGGGTGCAATGTGCCCCCCATGGCCCGTTTTGCTCCCAGGAGGCTGCACGGAGGCCTACTAGGCCCAAAATGAGGCCTGGGGGGGTCACACACACATGCATGAGGGGGAGGGGGGCAGCTCAGCTCCCCAGGGCTTGTTTTTGCTCCCAGGAGGCTGCAGGGAGGTCTACTAGGCCCAAAAGGGGGTGCAGGGGGTGCAATGTGCCCCCCATGGCCTGTTTTGCTCCCAGGAGGCTGCACAGAGGCCTAGTAGGCCCAAAATGAGGCCTGGGGGGGTCACACACACATGCGTGGGGGGGAGCGCGGGGAGCGCGCATTCTTTCAGCACACAACAACAAAAAGGTTAGCCATCACTGAGTTAGACTATTTGTCTTGAACCTGGCATTGTCCACTCTGAGGACAGTGGACCAAGAATAAAGGAAGGGGCCCGATTTCAGTCCGACCTCCAACTGAACCAAAAGCTAGAACAACCTTAAATCCTTACAAATGCCACTGTTAACCTATACATGCTCATGATCACACCTGCCATCTTCTCTAAACAAAGACAAACCAAAAGAGTGTTTCCTGGAAAGTCTCAAATATTATCTTTTAGCTTAAGGTCAAATAGTTAGAACAGCGCCTGTGTGTGGTTAATTATTGAGAAACAAACTTAATTCCTTGGCTCTGGAAATGTTGGTGTGTAACTTGACCTTGCTGCTTTGCCCTGATTTCAGTGACTGGTTTTCCAGACTCTGTTGATGACATTCACTGAGTTTGAACCTCAATGGATTGCCCTGAGGTTGCTCTTCCGTGACTTTGCTAATTTTGCCATTGATTTCAAACCCAAGCAAGCCAGACGTTTATTTGAAGAGTTATTACAGGACAGTTGTTGACCTGAAAATGTCTACCGTTTGAAGGGTCTCCAGTTTTAGCTTAAATTAAGGAATCAGAAAATGTTTATGGAGATTCATATCTCATCCAGGTCATGGATGTCCCAAAGGTGCTTTTTTTTTTCAAGAGGCAACTGGACTTTCTGGTTTTTCTCTGAAGACGTTTCGCTTCTCATTCAAGAAGCTTCTTCAACTGTGATTGGATACTGGGGAATGGAATGTTTTGTACTCCTTGCAGAGAGCTGGACATTTGCATTCTTTTAGCAGGTTGTTAAGGTCACCTGGAGGTTTATCTGTGTCATCAGAGTCATCTGAGTGGTGCAAATGGGTGTGGAGCCTTCTTGGAACTGTTGAAAGGACTGTGTGGTAGATTGGAGATAGATGATGTCATATACAATACAATAGCAGAGTTGGAAGTGACCTTGGAGGTCTTCTAGTCCAACCCCCTGCCTAGGCAGGAAACCCTATACCGTTCCAGACAAATGGCTATCCAACATCTTCTTAAAGACTTCCAGTGATGGGGCATTCACAACTTCTGGAGGCAAGCTGTTCCACTGATTAATTGTTCTAACTGTCAGGAAGTTTCTCCTCAGTTCTAAGTTGCTTCTCTCCTTGATTAGTTTCCACCCATTGCTTCTTGTTCTTCACTCAGGTGTCTTGGAGAATAATTTGACTCCCACTTCTTTGTGGCAACCCCTGAGATATTGGAACACTGCTATCATGTCTCCCCTAGTCCTTCTTTCTCTTAAGCTAAACATACCCAGTTCCTGCATCCATTCCTCATATGTTTTAGTCTCCAGTCCCCTAATCATCTTTGTTGCTCTTCTCTGCACTCTTCCTAGAGTCTCCACATCTTTTTTACATCGTGGTGACCAAAACTGAATGCAGTATTCCAAGTGTGGCCTTACCAAGGCATTATAAAGTGGTATTAACACTTCACGTGATCTTGATTCTATCCCTCTGTTGATGCAGCCTAGAACTGTGTTGGCTTTTTTTGGCAGCTGCTGCACACTGCTGGCTCATATTTAAATGGTTGTCCACTGGGACTCCAAGATCCCTTTCACAGTTACTACTATTGAGCAAGGTACCACATATACTTTTTCTGTGCATTTTGTTTTTCTTGCCTAATTGTAGAACCTTACTCTTTTCACCATTGAATTTCATTTTATTAGATAGTGCCCAATGTTCAAGTGTTCTGGACTTATCTTCTGGAGTGTTGGCTATTCCTGCCAGCTTGGTGTCATCTGCAAATTTGATGAGTTCCCAATTAATTCCCTCATCCAAATCATTGATAAAGATGTTGAAGAGTACTGGGCCTAAAACAGAGCCTTGGGGTACTCCACTGCATACTTCCCTCCATGTAGATGCAGTTCCATTGAGGACTACACGTTGAGTGCGGTTGGTCAGCCAGTTACAAATCCATCTGATGGTGATGCTGTCCAACCCACATTCTTCTACTTTATCTAGTAGTAGGTTTTGTCTACTTTATCAAATGCCTTACTGAAGTCCAAGTAAATTATATCGACGGCATTCCTCTGGTCCACTAATTTTGTCTCTTTGTCAAAGAATGCAATATCTATGATGTCATTCTAGATATGATGTCATATCTAGAAAGAGTGCAGAGAAGAGCAACAAGGATGATTAGGGGACTGGAGGCTAAAACATATCAAGAACAATTGCAGGAACTGGGTATGTCTAGTTTAATAGAAAGAAGGACTAGGAGTGAAGTGATAGCAGTGTTCCAAAATCTCAGGGGTTGCCACAAAGAAGAGGGAGTCAAACTATTCTCCAAAGCACCTGAGGGTAGAACAAGAAGCAATGGGTGGAAACTAATCAAGGAGAGAAGCAACTTAGAACTGAGGAGAAATTTCCTGACAGAACAATTAATCAGTTGAACAACTTGCCTCCAGAAGTTTTGAATACTCCAACACTGGAAGTTTTTTAAAAGAGATCGGATAACTATTTGTCTGAAGTGGTGTAGGGTTTCCTGCGTAAGCAGGGGGTTGGACTAGAAGACCAACAAGGTCCCTTCCAACACTATTATTCTATTCTATACCCCCCCCCCCCCCCGTTGAGAGAGTGTTGTTCAATGTTGACATAGATGGCCTCTTTGACCCCTCTTTCAAACCAGTGATCCTAAATATGGACTTCGTTGTCTTCAAAAGAGTGGCCTGTGTGTTTTAAATGCAAATGGACTGCTGAATCTAGTCCTGATGTGTTTGTTCTCCTATGTTGTGCCATCCAGTCACAGCTGAAGAAGCGCCTTGGATGAAAAGCAAACGTCTTCAAAGAAAAACCAGAAAGTCCAGTTGCCTCTTAAGGAATCAGAAGTGATGAGCTTTGGTGTTTGCCTATGTTTAGTACCTGGATAGAAATTGAGCAGGCACTTGGACCAGCTAGTTGTAGATTGGGTATCTAGGTAGCTTGACTAGGGCAATATACCCTACATTTATTGTTATATTATAAGTACTCTTCATATTGTCTATATTGTCCTACACAAATCTGTGCCTATCTTATGTTGCTTCTTGCTGTTTTATTTTGGTAGTATATAGCTGATTTTTCTAGGCAGATTGGATGCAGATATATTAAGTATAACCCATTAAAGGAAATGGGGATAATTAAATACAAATTGAAAATAGGAAAGAACCCCTGGCACATACCAAGAATAAACCTGTTGGGCTTGCTTTCTCCAGAAATCAAGGTGTATATGTACTTGGCAAAGACAAAAAGCAAAACAAACAAATAAAAGCAAGGAACTCAATTGAAATTGCCCTTTTAGTTGTCACACACCTTCTCTATAATATTTAAAGAATAAAAATGGGAACAGACTTTGATGTTGTTTGTTTATATGTATTAGATGTTACACTGTAAGATCAATGTGGAACATTATCTCTTTTGTTAATTGCGGTTTTACAGTTCTGATTTGTTTGCTTCGCTTCTTACTTCCTACCTTCCTACTACATTTTGGATGCTGTTCCCTACTGCTCCCCTCCCCAGCCCAGGTTGTTATGCCAATGTTTCTCCTTAAAATATCTCTCCACTCTTGGCAGCACATTTCAACCACTTGGCTTACATTTTTTTCTGGAGACAAAATAAGACAAGTGCCCTACTAACTTTCTGACTAGATCCTAAATATGCCTCAAACCCTTTTGAAACTGAAGTATTTATTTGTTGAATGGTTTTCTATTCCATCACAGTCATTCCACCACTATTCCAGCACAGATTTTTCGCGGTTCACATACATTGGGAAAAAAGCAATAAAACATTCACAATAAACAAATAAAAGTAATTAATCAATTCCTATCTCTGAGGTTTCTGAATCTCTACCTTTTTTTTAACAATGTAGAGAAAGTTATTAGAATGAGGATAGACTGAAATTTGGGTGGGGGGAGACTGTTCCAAAGTATGGTATTTTTGCTGTTGTTAATTGTGAAGTCATGTCCGACCCATCGTGACCCCATGGACAGTATTCCTCCCGGCCTTCCTTCTACCATCCTTTGGAGTCCATTTAGGCTCTTTTCCAGTGAGTTCTTCCTTCTCATTTGATGGCCAAAAATATTTGAGTTTCATCTTCGGGATCTGGCCTTCTAGAGAGCAGTCAGGATCTCCTCTAGGACTGATCGGTTTGATCGCCTTGCAGTCCAAGGGACTTGCAGGAGTTTTCTCCAGCACCAAAGTTCAAAGGCCTCCATTCTTTGGCGCTCAGCCTTTCTTATGGTCCAACTTTCACAGCCATACATTGCAACTGGGAAAACCATAGCCTTGACTATACACACTTTTGTTGGCAGGGTGATGTTTCTGCTTTTTAGCATGCTGTCTAGATTTGCCATAGCTCCCCACAGAGAAAGTGCACCTACTCCATCCCCTTACCTCATGAAAGTAGAGAATCAGAAGCAAGACATTATGGTTGGCTAATGCTCTTCAGAGACAGACACCACAGACAAGAACACCATCTGGAAGATAGATTCTGGCCAGTGCAATCTTCCTGGGTCAAAAGGATTTTGTGAGATAAACCATGTGTATTCCAGTCAGTGGTTCTTTGTGATTAAACTGCAAAAATGGAAAAGGCTTTGCAGTCGACTCAGAAGGATTCCTCAGAATCCTTTTATGTTCATAACTGTGGTGGAGCTGACAGGAACATTAAGGCTTTCTCATTTCTTAATCACTTTGGGAAGTAATTAATCTGCAGCTAAAGAGACATTCCCTCTCTTGCAAAGGTAAATTCCTTGTGGTGAGTTAAACCTTTTTTCAAGATAACAAAAAGAGAAAGAAAAGGAAGAAAAGAAAAGAAAGGGAGACTTTGATTTAAAGATTCAAAACTCCTTTGCAAAAAAGATTAATAAAAAGATCTAAGAAAGTTTTAAAATGGATAAAAGAAACGTATTTCCTATTTTTTTTATTTTTATCGTCTTTACTTTTGATAAAAGAGGTTTGGTGTAAATTTGCACTAAACCAGTTAAAGAGACCAGTCCTGCAAGGAAATGCTTGCTGTTTATTCTTTAAAGAGTGTATTTAATTGGCAGACTCTACATAATAAAAGATAAGGTAAAGAAACAGACTGTGAGGTTTAGTTGCCATGGAGATGTGCTGTGTGTTGTAGCTAAAGCTACAGAGAACTATCAAAATGAAAGGGTCAAAACACAAAAAGATAGTAAGGGGAAAAAGGAGAGAGTTGTCTTGTTTGAAACACCTTCATTTCTGGATTACTATCATAAAAATGGCTACTAGAAAAATGGCAAGAGATGGCAGGAGGGGCTCATTAGAGCAACCTACAGGATAAAATAATTACCACATGATATACTTCAGAAATCATTTGAACAGATGGGAAATAAAATAGATGTTTTTGGAAAAAAACAATGGATGAAAGGTTTATAAAGTTGAGAGAGGAGATGAAAGAAGATGTTTAAAAAGTTGGAAAGTTCTATAAAGCAAATATCTGGAGACTTACAGAGATGGCTAAATTGACTGATTCCCTGATTAGAGAAAAGATATTATCTATATTTATGAGTGACTGGAAATCCCTTATAGATTTTTTTTTTTTTGCATGAAACAGAAAAAATGATCTTTGATGCTTAGAAAAAAAGATAATAGAGAAAAGTATTTTTGTAATAATAGAATCAGAAATAATTTTGCAATCATACTTAAATTCACTGCAAAGAAAATTGTAGTCTTCTGTTTCTTTTTTATCTTTTATTTCTATACTTTCCCCTGTTTTTCTTTCCTTTCTTTATTCTTTAGTTTGTGTTAAAACTTTTAAACCCTTTTAAAACTTATTTATTTTTTATCAAAAAGAGGTTTGTGTCAGGGGACTGACATTGCACTTAGAACAGGGGTGTCCAAACTTGGCGACTTTAAGACTTGTGGACTTCAACTCCCAGAATTCCCCAGCCAGAGTTGGCTGGGGAATTCTGGGAGTTGAAGTCCACAAGTCTTAAAGTTGCCAAGTTTGGACACCCCTGACTTAGAATGAAACCCTGTAAGTACTTTGATGTCAAGCCACACAGGATTTGGAGTGCACTCAAAGTTAATGGGAAGGCAGAGCAGGGGTCAAAACACAACTGATTATGCACCCATGTCAATGATGACCTACCAACAGCTGGGCTGCTGTATTCTGGATCAACTGAAACATCTGAGAAGTTTTCAAAGCAACCCCCTCTTAATGTCATCTGCAGTAATCCCAGGGAGAGATGATGGGGCAGTCAAGAGACTGTGGCTCCAGATATGGCTGCATCTGGCACAACAGCTGGTCATCTAGCAATAGCTGTGAGTGCCCGGGATTCCCAAGTCATGGACCTTGCTTCATCAGGGACTGTGTTACTCCATCAATAGACAAGTCTGGATTCAAATTCAATAACATTTTATAAACCTTAGCAGTAATATAACTGAATAACAAAGTTAGAAGGGACCTTGTAAGTCATCTAGTCCAACCCCCTGCCCAAGCAAGAGACCCTACACCAGTGACAGTGAACCTTTTTGGCATCGAGTGCCAAACCAGAACATGTGCACGTGCCAGAACCCGGAAACCTAAAGACCAGCTGGCCGGTACACATGCGCACACCAGCCAGCTGGTCTTCCGGTTTCTAGCGCGTGCATGTGTGCCGGCCAGCTGGTCTTTGGATTTCTGGTGCTCCGGCATGCGCGAAGACCAGCTGCCCAGCATGCATGCACACGCTGGAAACCAGAAAAACAGCTGGTGACAGCCTGTGTGCCCACAGAGATGGCTCTGCGTGCCACCTCTGGCACAAATGCCATAGGTTCACCATTATGGCCCTACACCATTTTTGACAGAGGGCAGTCCAGTCTGTTCTTGAAAGCTTCCAGTGATGAAGCCCCCACAACCTCTGAAGGCAACTTCTGTTCCGTTGGTCGATTGCTCTCACTGTCAGAAAATCTATCCTTGTTTCTAGGTTGATTCTCTCCTTGGTCAGTTTCCATCCATTATTTCTTATCTGGCCTTCAGGTGCTTTGGAAAATAGCTTGATCCCCTCCTCTCTGTGGCAGTCCCTCAAAAATTGGAACACTGTTATCATGTCTCCCCTGGTCCTTCTCTTCACTAGACTAGCCATGCCCAGTTCCTGCAACTGTTCATTGTATGTTTTAGCTTCCAGTCCCCTAATCATTTTGGTTGCTTTAATATGTTCATCACTACCACACAGTAACATTTTGAATTCATTTTTAATGAAGTCAAACCATAACTGTCTAATTTAAATCTTTCTTTCAATTGCACATACGTAAACCAACAGCAGACTTGTCCCTCTGATTCTAGCTCTTTCTTAAGCTTGAGGATAGGATCACCAAGATTAAACGATATTATTTTACCATTATTGTCTCCATCAAGAGACAAGATTGGATACTAAGAAATCCTGACAAGCAAACAGTAGCTGTATCTTACTAGGTTTAGCTTCAGCATGAATGGTGTTTTTCATTCCATTCCATTTTGCTTTTAATTTAAGCAACTTAAAACTACAAAGCTGGTGCTGAAGATGCTGGTTTGGACATAAACCATAGGATGAAAGGCTGTTGGTTGTTCAGCAATTGAAGCACCCTCCAACCTCAATTCTGGGAGGTTCCTTCAATATCTGCCTGATTGCTTAGGACATTCTTAGTTATTTTCAGTACCTGTCAATGACTACTTCAGCTTTGACCTCAATAATATTCGGGGAAATAATAGATACAAACCTCTCCAAACTAGATTGCAGAAAATACGACTTCGGCAACAGAGTGATCAATGCCTGGAATGCTCTACCTGACTCCGTTGTTACATCCTCAAACCCGCACAGCTTCAACTTTAAATTGTCTACCGTGGACCTCACCCCATTCCTAAGAGGTCTGAAAAGGGGGCGTGCATAAGCGCACCAGCGTGCCTACTGTCCCTGTCCTACTGTCCCCATTTATTTGTACTCATTTCCCTTGTTCATGTCCATGTTTATACTTATACTGATTGTCGTGGACATGTTTGACAAATAAAATAAAATAAATAAGTATATCTAAAAAGATCGGCTTCATCTTTTTCTGTACCTGTTTTTTTTATGAGACAGAATAATTTATTCACTACTGCTGTTGCCTCTGAACAGGGCCAGTTTTCACTAACTCATTTTTGTCCTTTTTGCCGCACTTGACAAGGTTTTCACTTAAACTTTGTTGTGCTTTTGCAAAACTACCGTGTTTTCCCCAAAATAAGACAGGGCTTATTTTCTTTTGACCCCTGAAATAAGCACGTGGTCTTATTTTTGGGGAGGTCTTATTATTTTTGAGGTACAGGAGGTGGCGAGTGTGGTCACCTCAGGGCTGCTGCTGTGTTGCAATATTTTCGGGAAGGGCTTATTTTCAGGGGAGGGCTTATTTTAGCGCATGTGCTCAAAGGCCCGATTGGGCTTATTATCCGGGGAAGTCTTATTTTTGGGGAAACAGGGTAGCTATTTCCCTTGAGCCTACAGAAACCCATCCCTTAGGGCAGAGTTTCTCAAACTATAGTTTGCCATGCAGCTGGGGGATTGCGAGCAACAGAAAAGAGGAAGGGAGGATCTTTTTTTTTTTTTTTTTTTGTTAAGCTGAACAGATTTTTTGATGGCAAATTAGGAATGCTGTGAAACCTTCCTGGAAGCTGGAAAAGCCAAGTGGACAGCAAAGCTCACTCTGAATTTTGAGAGATAGCTAAACCCATGTACCCATCTGTCCTGTTAGCTGGTGACTTGTGGCATGCTGTGCAGTAGTATATCCACGGGCATCCACCGAAGCTTCCTGCTTTCATCAAAATGGCTAATCCACGATTGTGCTGACACACCACAAGCTCTGCCCCTGGAGGGCTTGCGTCACGACAGTGTGACACTGCTTTCATTGTTCTGCCCCCCCTTGACCTCCCCTGTGGAGGCCACTGATTTTTACTCCATCTTTGAAGTAGCTGTAGAAGCATACATATTTATGAAGTATTCTGTAGTTTTATTCTGTAGTTTTGAATTTTTGGCTTCTTAAAGTGGGAGGGGAAAAAATGGGGATGGTTAGAGAGAGCTCATGGGGATACTAGCAGTACTGCTGATAAAAGTCAAGCAAGTATCATGAATATTTCATTTCTTTTAGAGTAAATGCTATATTTCTTGCCCAGCCGTAACCTCAAAGAAAGCATTAGCTTTACTCAGAGAGATGGGGGTCAGCCAAATTTGCTAATTATTTTAGGGAGTTGTAGTGTCTAAAAGTTGGAAAACCCTGACTTACAGGTAGATGGTGCTTGCTTCCATTTCAGAGGTGAGCAGTCCCCTACAGGGCAAGAACTGCCCTTCATGGTCTTAGGGAGCCGAGGGCTATACGGTGTTCTCGCACAAAATAAAACAGAGCTCAATTGGGTGCTCTACTGGCTGGGGGAATTCTGGGAGTTGAAGTCCACAAGTCTTAAAGTTGCCAAGTTTGGACACCCCTGCCCTAGAGAATGATAGAAATGTTGGGCTTCAGTTTTTATCGCAAACAACTAGAAAGGAACTGTGAAGGCTTAACACCCACACCAAAAACGACGATAACAAAAGGTGGGGAGGCTTGTTTCAAATATCAACACAAATCGCTTTCTCCAAGTTGTATTAATTACGAATCCCCCAACATAAACTACTTTCTCCAGCTTGGAGAAACTGGCTTATATTGGAGGATTCATAATTAACAGTCTTCTCTTAGCTGTTGCAGCATTTCACATTGATTTTTTTTAAACAGATCCAAATTTTAAAAGTTTTTGAAAAGGAGGGGAAGCATACAGAGAAATGGAAAGTATTTGATACCTGGGTGGTTCACCATAAATATACAGCTTAAAAAGCACAGCCCTCATAAAGCCATCAAATACAGAAATAAGACCAGCAAGTAAAAACACGCACATATATCTAGAATCCCTAGAAACATATTGTCAAGTGGTTTCCAATACATTCCTTGCTTAGCCATGAATACACCTGAGAGGGAAAGCCAACATTGTGTAGGGTTGAAAGGTTTGCTAGGGTTAAAATCCATACAGTCCACTCTTGGAAACTCTCTGGGGACTCTGTCGCCCTCCTCAGCTCGGATCTAAGACCTTCAGGCTCCTCCCCTTGGCCACGCCTCCTTCACCTCCCGCCTCCCACCTCAGCCCATTTACAACCAGCTTTCCCTCCCACTGACCCTCCCCTCGCCCTGACCAATGGACATCCACCCTGTGCCCTTCGTCCTGGCCCATTTGCCAAGAACACTGTTTGTCCCAGGCCTTTGGCCGCGTGGGACAGTTAGCTGCCAGCCAATTGGGTGGCAGGGAGAAGCCAGGGTGCTTCTGCTTGTCAGCGGATCACAGGGGCCAGGTCAAAGGGCTGTAAATGGGCTGAGACAGGAGGCAGGAGGGGAAGGAGGCGCAGGCAAGGGGAGGAGCCTGAAGGTCCCATTCCACTCAGCGCAACCTAACCACAGAACTATTGTGAGTAAAGTTAGAGGAGGAAATGCTAGGCATGCTTCCTCTGAAAAACAAAAGGGAGGTAAACTTAATAAATGCTCTGGGGGCACAGTATACGTTGAAGAGGGAGGAGAGAAACAACAGAGAAAGTTAAAGTGAATATGGGCAGTTACATTAATGGATTTTGCTTAGTTTTGTGTATTTATGGCAAAATTCCTAAAAATGGACAACTGTAGGAGGAGTAGAACATTTGACCAAGTCATCACCAAGGTCTGCATTCTAAATACTTAGGGAGTTTCTGAGATACACACAAGCCGACATCATATTTAACGAAGGATATAAGGGCATGAAAGAGGAAACAAATACTGATCCTGATAGTTTTGCTTCTGTTCAACATCAATTTGTTTTAAAACAGTGGAAATATCTAAGAGACTATCATATCTTCTCCTTGCTGGGCTGCAAGAAAACTCAAATCTTATTTTTACGCCCATGGGATGTTTTGGTACAATGTGAATTTTACGGCTTTGAAATACTGGTACAAGATCACTTGGTTAAGTTATTCTTAATAACTTGACCATCTGACCCCATATTTATAGCCTGAAGAGATATATAGTCCAGGACCTGATGTAGATTTGTATTGCCTCGTGTACTGTGCATAAGGAGCCTTTACGACATTTTCTTCATTGTTTTGCCACATTCAAATTGCAACCTATTTTCTTCAGCCCCGAACAGAATAGGGCACGTCAATAGCTACTAGCCTCCAGCCATCAGAGTCCATTAAACAAGCAATTTCAGCTACCAACATATTTGAGATAATTAAGAAAAGGTTCTTCCATCTAGCCAATCAGGATGCATGCTATATTCTGTAACGGAAAGCAGAGAAAACAGCAGCTGTAGCAACAGCTGTAGTAGCTTGTATTTCTGCTGCAATGTGATGGGTAGTCAGCTCCGGTAGATTGAAAGGTCAAAGATTTGCTTCTGGCCAGCCTCTCTTTGCACTGAGTACCCTTAGCGTAAGGTCTGAAATTGGCAAGATAGTAATCAGTAATTCTCAGCCAAACAGACCTTTTATGTCAGCAGGGAGTTGATCTCTCCAAATTTCAAGCCCAGGAAATGAATGACAAAAAGCCCAAACAGTTGGGAGGAAAACACCTAGGAATTTCTGGAACTGAATACATGCATATTTGCGTGTAGCTATAGGCTCAGACATGCATTAAATATAGATATGGGTCTGTAATTCCTAGAATTCTTCAGTAGACATATTCTACATATGTATCAGAGGTGGTATTTAGCAGGTTCTGATCAGTTCTGGAGAACCGGTAGCGGAAATTTTGAGTAGTTTGGAGAACCAGTAAATACCACCTCTGACTGGCCCTGCCCCCATCTATTCTCTGCCCCCCCCCCCGAGTCCCAGCTGATCTGGAGGAAATGGGGATTTTGCAGTAACCTTCCCCTGAAGTGGGGCGGGAATGGATATTTTACAATATCCTTCACCTGCCACACCCACAAAGCCATGCCCACAAAGCGACACCCACAGAACCACTAGTAAAAATTTTTTTGAAGTTGAGTTCTTAGCTGATAATCTGTTCCTGTGTTTGGTGGATCTGATAGCAAGATTGGTCTATCCCTACTATATAGGATGTCTCCTCCTGCATCATAGGAGGAAAGACCACACCCCAGTGCCAGAATCAAATACTGGCTGGAGTGGAAATCCTCTTGCAGCCCCATTATTGATGTTGAACTGGTCCAGAAGACCTGAAAGGAGGGGATTTCTCTGACTTCTATGTGTCCTTAACTTAGAAACTCCCCATAGTTTGGCAGAAAGGTGGATAAGAGAGATTTGGGAGATGCCTAGCCAGGAAGGAGTTATTTGAAGGGGATTGACTTCAGGTGACTTCTGGAGGAGGCATGGCAAACTGAAGGTGGCTCTGTGAAGACAAAGCTGATGACCATGGCAAAAGACCAAGGAGTAGACCGGTTCCTTAGAACCTCTCTGGATGATGGGATGACTAAATTAGCTTCTTATAGAAAAAGCAATATCTACATTTCTGGTTGACTGAAAACCCATTATAGACTTTCTGCATAAAATGGGAAAAATACACATGATTTGTGGTTTCAATTATTAGGGAAAAAACCTGGATAATAGAAAAGAGCAAGCTTTCTTTTGTAATCAATGAGATAAATTTGTAACTGTACTTATATTTGTTGCAAAGATAATCGGAAGCTTCTTCTTTCTATTGTCTCTTTCTGCACGTTTTTTCTTTTCTGCTTTTCCTTTTTGTTAGTTTGTGTTAGTTTTCATGCTCTTCATAACACTTTCAGTAAACTTTCATTTTAAAAAGGTTAAGGACAGGGGATCACCCTTATGTGTTTTGAGTGGCTGCTCCTTGTGAGGAGACCACAGGACAGTAGTTTTCTGCAGGTATGCATGCCAGGAAATGACAGGATTAGATAGGCACCTTGCTCACAAAGGATCACTTTCTAATCATTTTCAGAAATTGTTCATCAACTACTTTTGAGCTATTGGAGACCTTTGGAACAACATTTTGAAAAAAGATGGGTGAGTCTGCCTTCAATCCTGTACGGAAGAAAAATTTAATCATAAGCTTAAAAAATTCCCAAAAATCTAAAATAAACAGCAAAAAGCTAAATAGGTTTTTGATCTTAGAAAGTTACAAAAGGGTCCAAATAAAATTGGAATACTGAATCTTAACACTAAGATGTTGGAATTAATTATTAAAAAAACAAAAGGCTTCTCAATAAAAATAGATTCTGTTTTGGTTTTTACAAGAGATAACAAAGAGAAGCAAATTCATGATTTCAAAAACTGGACACTTAGAAGGGATTAAGGTTTTTAAGTAGAAGAATGATTTACAAGCCTGCTGCAAAAAACTTGTAACAATAGGAATACTGAGAGACGTTTTGAAGAATGGAATAAAAAAAAATAGTAGCCACGGTATCAACAAGTCAATAAATATGTCTGCTTCTATGGATAGACTATGTCCAAAAGATGTTATTGAAGAAATGACAGATGTAGAACTTATCTGACAGGATACAGATTGGGAGCTTGGAGACTGATAGGCTGTACCAGGGAGGGGAAGACAACCAACCTTGTCCCGCTCATTCCATAAAATCCCCTTGGGATGCCTCAGGTTTTGTTTTGCTTTAGAGCAGGGGCGTCAAACTCGGTTTCATTGAGGGTCACATTGGAGTTGTGTTTGAATCGGGGGGTGGGCGTGGCTAGGGTAGGTATGGCCAGCTCAACGTCACTCTTGATGGGGTGTCTGTGATGGCCCAAGTGCTCTGCCAGCGAAAATAGGTCCCGAGCTCTTATTTTGCCTGCGACGGCCACCTGCAACCTTCTGCCAGTGAAAATGGAGCTCAAGAGGGCCACATGTGGCCCTCTCAAGCTTTGTTTTCACTGGCAGAGGCACCGTGGGCCAGTTCTTTGCTGTTTCCAGGATGGCCCCGCGGCCAGATCTAAGCACCCCGTGGGCTGGATCTGTCCCCTGACCTTGAGTTTGACATCCCTGGCTTAAAGCAACTACTGCTAAGTTACAGGTTTTAGTTTTTCCAAACTGCAGCTGATTCTAACTGGCTTGGTAGGACTTCCAGAACGTACTGGTTTATTCCAGATTTGAAACAAAACACGCTTTCCATTTGCTGTACACCCTTGGCTGTATGTTTTTCCTCATAAATTCTTCCAGCTCATCACTTGGCTTCCAGAATGAAAGATGTCTAACAAAGCGGGAGGAATGTGGCCAGGATTCTACTGACTGGAAATGGGGGGGGGGGGAGACCTTCTGGCTTCCTTTATCTTCTCTTCCTTTTGTGGTCTAGCTTGACTCTCACTCGGATAACCACAGGAAAAAATCTGGCCTTCCTTGCCGCATAGGCTCCTAATCAACAACAAGCCTTGTCAAATAAGATTAATTAAAGTGTACCATTTGTCGGAAATGTTTACACATTTATTATTTAGAAAAAGAAGTGTCAGCATTTAAGTGAAGGGAGGAAGGATTGGAGACAAGAAATAGAGTGTGAGTTTGAGCTGCACGTAAGGAACAGACTCCATAACCCACAACAGGAAAGGGGGATGGGTGGGGGGAATGTCAATTGCTGGATTTTCATCAACCAACTGAGTGCCAATTCCTATTTCATTGAATTACTCTTAAGTGGCTTTGCAAAAATGGCTGTCATTTATGGAAAAACAACATAAGGAAAACTATGTTTATTATTTGTTATGCATGATAAAATTCTTTTGCCAGTTCCAGGCCAGGTAAACCTAGTCTTTGTCAAGAAAAATTCCAAGCTATAGTTTATTAATTAATAATAACTTATTATTTATTGATTTATTCCATATTGGTTAAACGTCCAGCTATGTTTGAAAGGTATGGGGAAAGAACAGCTTAAAATTGGAAATACTGTGTCAGGATTCCAAATAGCATCCAAAAGTAAACTGGAATCTGAGGCAAAAGATTCCTCAAAGTTCTAATTTATTAAGAGAGCCATGTTGGCACATCTGGGAAAACCTGAATCTGAAAGCTTCCAGGTTTTCCCACCCAGTTGAAAGTTCAAGATCCTGCCCCTATACCCACAAGTCCAAGACATGGTCCAATCTTCCATTGCCACGCTGGCAGCTTCCACCCATCCAGTTCCGGTCAGGTGCAGAGACAAAGAATGACCTTGGCTTTCTAGAAATAATTTTATTATGGCTACATATCACCCAACTCCGTATAATCCCCCCTCCCATTTTCCCACAATAGAAAATGCATAGTAGAATAATAGAAAGTGTGGTAGGCCTGAAGTCCAAAAAAGAAAAGATGGCTTGTGGGCCTGACATACTGTATGTTTGATAGCTGTAGTAAAAACATCAACTCTTGTAACAAAATCTTAAAGTCGAGAAAGGATGCTTCCACAATGCCATTGTTTGACTCCCCAGTATCTCAAATGTAATTTTAAGACAATCTGCTATCATCTTTATTTTTTATGGTCTTGAAACCCCGAGTAGAAGAAGCAAGGAACACCATTCAATCACTGTCCTGCCCAAGTTGCCTCAAGCTTTGGAGTAATGAAATTCCCTCCACACACCCATTCCACACTTGTACACACTCCAGGCAATGTCATGCTCTGCACCATTTGTCTGATTGTTTATTTAAAAAATATCCAAGGATGTCCTGTGAAAGGGAGCTGAAAAGCCATCAGGCTACCTTTCCCCTTGGGAGACTTGCTAGGACAGTTGAGCCCAGGAGTTTGGGTAAAATAAAACTTTGTACAGATGGGGAAATGAACTGTTCACCAGCTCCACAGAGCTGCAGTGTTTCACAGCAAGGACTAGTGTTAGGGTGACTTCAGTTTGCTTGGAACCATGTCAGAACTAAATCAATCTAATGCCAAATGCAGTTGATAAGGTAAGATCACATACATAGGTTTCCAGAGCGGGTTCCGGAATGGTGCAAATTCTGTGTGAACATGCTGACAGTTTAGGGAACATAGCAGAGGTGGGTTGCTACCAGTTCGGCTGAACCAGTAATGGTATTTTGGCCTAGGTCACAGAACTGGCAGTGGCCTAGGCTGGCCATGCCCCTGAACCAGTTCCCCGGTCGCTGCTGTTTTTGCCGGCATGTTGTTTAGTAGTGCACGCGTGTGCACAGTTCACTGTAAATTGTTCTGTGCATGCAAGCAAGTGTGTGCACGCAAAATGAACCGGTAGTAAAACTGGGAGCAACCCACTTCTGGGACATAGTACCAGACTGGCCTGCACAATAGAGTTGTGTGTGATTTGTGGAGGATGCTGATTTTCCCCCACAGCATCCACTTAGACTTCTTGTGCTCTTCTTCATTACTCTATAAATCATGCTCAATTAGCCCGTAAGATTTTCCTAATCCTTTTCTTACATACAACCAAGGCTATTTTGCTGGATTGGGTGTGCAGTACCAGACTCCGAGCCATCCACATAAGAACAGTATATTCAGGGAAGCCACAGAATACTGTAGCTTTATATAATGACAACTGTGAAGTAAGGGGTATAGGTAGTTTCAGGCCAATTTAATGAGATCAGAATTTGACAGAGGAAAGTTGAGGCATATCTAACAGGAAAGGCTAACTGTATTTTTGGGTAGAAGGGAAGAGGGAGGGAAGGAAACAAAACCTTCATTGTTGATTCCTGGTGACTGCTTAGACCAGGGGTGTCCAAACTTGGCAACTTTAAGACTTGTGGACTTCAACTCCCAGAATTCCCCAGCCAGCAGGGCTGGCTGGGGAATTCTGGGAGTTGAAGTCCACAAGTCTTAAAGTTGCCAGGTTTGGACACCCCTGGCTTAGACCAATTATTGAAGTTTTATTGGCAATATTTTAGAACTGGTTTGCCTCTGTCATCTTCCTAGGGCTGAGAGAGAAGGCCCAAGATCATCCAGTTGGTTTTGTGCCTATGGTGAGGTTAGAACTCACGGTCCCTCAGTTTCCGGCTTAAACACTACACAACGCTGGTTCTCTTTTGCTTTGGTATTCTCCAATTTCCATATGTTAAAGCTGTTCATAATGTCAGATTGTCTCTGGAAGGATAAGCTGGCCATTTAGTCCCTTGGCAAATTGTGATTGAGAGAAATAATATAAACCGAGGCTATTAAGTCATGAGGAGATTTGAGATTCCAGAGCCCAAAATTTTGTCTCCCAACATTATCAGAATAGCAAGGGAGTCATGGGTTTGGGTGTATTTCTGGAGGGGTGAAAACAAAAACCTTTGGCAGGCAAACCACTTTTATTATTAGTTTTATTTCCCTCCCCCATTCCAAACACACAAAAGGTAGCTGTCAGGGTTCCAAGTAACACCCCCAACAAAAGAAGACTCCGAGGCTTGAAGTTCCTCAAAGTTCCATTTTATTAGAAATGTCATATTGGCACATTTGGGAAATCCCAAATCTGAAAATTTCCAGACTTTCCCCACCCAAAAGAAAGTCCAAGTCCCTACCCCAGCACGCACATGTCTGTCACAAGACCCAATCAATGCACCGCCCCAACTGGAGATGCTTCCCAGTCACACCCCTCCAGGTGCAGGGCAGAGTGGCCTTGACTCTCGGAGAAAGGAATGTTATTATGACTATATATTTCCCCAGCTTCATACAATCCCCCCTCTCAGTTTCCCACAGAACTAAATGTGGCAGGCCTAAAGATCCAATGTCCAAGATGGCTTCCAGGCCTGACAGTATCCCCACATTGTGCCCCTGATCTTGGTTACTTCAATATGGTTTTATAACGTGGGACAGTTTTCCAGAGTTTAGGGTGGGAGGATAATAAGGGTGGGAATGGGATCAGATTTCCTCCCAGAAGTTTTCTACTGCTGTATGCACATTGATTTTGAAAGAGAGAATAAACGACAAAATTAGCACCATCCCACACCAGCCATTTTGATACTGGATTGCAGCAGCATAATCTCAGTGTGCTGAGGAACTGAAGCTAGGTGTTAGGCTAGGCTGCAGATTTCCTCCATCTGCCTTAAGTGGTGGAGAAAGGGCTCTACGGGCATAGCACATTATGGTAGGAAATATCAGTTACCTCACTGTAAGCAATTGAGTAAAAAAGTATGTGAGACCACAAACTAATGAGAATCAGGGATAGATTGTTCCAGCTTCTTGCAAAGAAAACCCCAGGACTCTTTAATTCAGCAGCAGTGGAAATAGGTCCTGACTCTCATGCCAAATGAATTCATTTACAAGACTCCTGTCATACTTTTGGTGAACCACACATAAAGAGCCACAACAGTGAGATTTTAAATTTGTGTAGTAATCAGGAAGGTATCCTTCCCCATTAAACCCACATTTAGTGATTCAGATGTCAGTGTCAGGTGCCAATCAAAAAGCAACTGGCAGGTGATGTTAATTTAATCCGGTATCACCTCCATGCAAAGTAGAGAAAGAAATATACCTAGCAAGAATATATATTCTTATATATAAAGTGATAAGATGATGGTGTTGTCTCAAGAGAGCAAGTGAAAGAGAATCTTTAGAGGGTACCAGCAACATGTGGTCCTCCAGATGTTGAACTCCAAACTAGCAGTCCTAACCAAAATCAATATTGTTGAAGAATGACTGAAGTTCTCATTGTCACCCTTCACACAGTATGATCCAAGTGTACCCCAGTTTATATCTTCTCTATCTTTTTAGAGAAGGTGTAAGGAATTGTCTTGAAGGACACGAAAGCCGTGTAGAAAACAATAGTCAGATAAGTGGGGCTAGAGCCAAGAAAACTATTTGAGAAAATATCTCAGACAAGCTCTAAACTTGAATGCAGAAAAAGAATATTGTAAAGTTGAATGAGGTAGAAAAAAAGGGAAGCCAAAGTGGCCAGAAGGCTGACATACTTTCCCTGTGAGAATAAGTTATATTGCTTGGAACTTCTTTACTTGCTGAGAAAAGAAGCAAAAACAAGGAGGATATAATAAAGAGTGATTATATATAGCCAGGATAGGGTGGAGAAAGACTTCTTTCTCTTTCTACCTTTCAGAAACACTGGGCCGGAGATCACTTCCAGCATAGAGTACAATGGAGTTAAGAGTTCAGTACCATCAGCTGTGATGAAGATCAGAGGTGGTATTCAGCCAGTTCGGACTGGTTCACCCAAACAAGTAGCGGATGGGCTCACCCACCCACCCCACCTCTATGTCATCCTATTTAGGCACGTTTTTGAGGCCGGGCACCTCAAAGCACATACGCAGAAGGCCGGGCCAATGCATGCAAGGGTGCATGCACCTGCAAAGCGAGCGCATGCATGGAGGGCGAACCGGTGGTAACAAAATTTGAAACCCACCGCTGATGAAGATATTTATATAAAGAGCTTTAAATGAGAGGCAGGTCCCATTTCAGCAGTTGTAGGTTGTACTTGTATTGTTTTTCACTGGTATGGCCACAGTAAGCAGAATGATAGTACATTTATATAACACAGATGCAGGAATTCCCCTAGGATCTGGCAGGTATTTCCAATATGCCTATCCTACCACATACTTTGTTTTGTTTTGTTTTGTTTTGTTCTGTTCTGTTTGCCAAGATAAAGAGAATGGGAAATGACAATTTTTTCTATGACTTACTACAGTGTCCAATTTCAGCAACAGAATTTCAGGTGGCTTGGGAGGTTTGGGCCAGGGGCTCTAGGTTGGAAGCAACAAATGGAGGATAAAAGCACTTTGGGAGGACAATTCCTCCGCCCCGTTACTGTCTCCAGCATACCCGATGCACACCTTTAGAGGTTAGGAGAACCTTTCTGGAATAGCTTTGCATAGTGTTCAGAAGCTTCAGGGGCTAATTAAATCCTATTGCACAAGCAGTGGCCCATGTGGGTTAATGTCATATATAGCATGAATTTAAAGGCAATATGTTTTTTTCCAGAATCAAAGGTACCATATCTCTACATACCAATTGCTGGGAACTTGAGTCAGAAAGGGTACTACTGTACTGAAGGACTACCTGTGGTCTTCATCTTCTCAACAGCCATTGGAAGAACCAAAATGGGCTTAAATGGGTCTTTGGTTTGCCCAGTCTTTAAACTGTGGGGTTTTTTGGCTCCTTTTCAATTATCGGCAATGCTTCACTCAATCAAATAATTTAGGGTGTGTGAAAATATGGCAGTTTATCAGACTTCTGATTTAGTCACAAAGGAGAACATTCTTCCAATCCAGTGATCAATTACAATCTGTCATTCTTTTTAAAAAAACACACAACAGCAAATGCTTTGATTTCACTCTGATACTTCTGATCCTTCATTTAGGGTTGACAATTTCATTATGCTGTTCAGCACTGAACAGCTCCTAAGCCACTCTTTTAAATATGCTTATGCAATTGCTGATCTACCAGAAGCATTCTGTCCTCCTAAACACATGCAGTATTTCTATCGAACTGGCATCCTCGGTTTCCCTTAAATCTATTGAGGAAGCCACCAAACCTCTATATGGAATTTTGGGTACAGACATTTACGATTATTCAGGCTTTTTATGTCTGGTTTTTGTTTGTTTTGACTTTCTTGTTTTAGTCAAGTTTACAGTGCTGCACGAAGACCAAGAGGTTGGAGTTTTCTAAATCCTGATTTTTTTCCCACCATAGTTTCTGCATTTGAGCCGAGGTGGCGCAGTGGTTAGAGTGCAGTACTGCAGGCTGCTTCAGCTGACTGCTAGCTGCAGTTGGGCAGTTCAAATCCCACCAGGCTCATGGTTGATTCAGCCTTCCATCCTTCCAAGGTGGGTAAAATGAGGATCCAAATTGTTGGGGGGGGGGCGCAATAGGCTGACTCTGTAAACTGCTTAGTGAGGGCTGTAAAAGTACTATGAAGCAGTATATAAGTCTAAGTGCTAGTGTTATTAGGCTAAATCTCCAAAGCAGTCAATCTGGGCAAGTCTCTTTCAGAAAAACTAAAATTAATTACAATAAAATGAACATTTAGTGATGGAATCATCCTTACATGCTGGGGTTATTCACAAAGCATCAGGGAGTAATTTTTGTTCATATTGTAAGAGGAAAGTTATTTCAGCAAACACTTTCTCTGCTAATAATAATAATAATAATAATAATAATAATAATAATAATAATAATAATAATAATAATAACAACAACAATAACAACAATAATAATAATAATAATAATAATAATAATAATAATAATAATAATAATAATAATAATAATAATAATAATTTATTAGATTTCTAGACCGCCCCCTCTCCCCGAAGGGACTCGGGGCGGTGTACAAGTATAAATTTAAAAAAAACATACAAACAATAATATACATAGCTAAAATTAGATTAAACAGCCCCTGGACGAATTTATAAAAATTAAAAACTTAGACCATAAAACCAATCATAAAAATTTAAAAATGAAACTGAGGTGGGAAAGGTGGAATTAGGCCAGGCCGGCTAGCTGAAACAGGTGGGTTTTAAGTTTCTGACGGAAGGAGCGGATATGCATATATTTCTTGCGCATATTATGTTGAGGGTATCTATATAGAACAACTACTCTTTCCCCCTTGTCTTTCTCCACTCTTCATTTTAATGGCTGAATGCTTTTCTCCTCCACTCTGTATTGATAAACGGGCTCAAGGCCTCGTCGTCAATGTCTTTGACATAGTGTCATATCCAAGAGACAGGAAACTATCTGGGGCCCACAATTTACCTCTCCAAGATATGAAGAAGGCTTTCACTTTATCCAAGGTCATTTTAAGCGAAGATGTCTGGAATTGAACTTGGCAACTTTGCTATGCCAAACAGATGCTCTGTCACTAGCTCCTGTCTGACAGGTGGGGGACTTGGAATTTAAACTTTATGTCATGGCCAGGAAAGAAAGTAAAGGGACATTTATGCTGATGATGGCATCAGTATTCACCTCAGATTTGGTTACTTCTTCCAAGGTTTCGCGATCTTATTGTTCTGGCAAACACAAATCTATTAAGAAAAAAAAAAAGACAGTTTAATAATAGTATTTTGTTTCCACCAATTAATTTGTACATAAACAGGTTACTAATTAATACTGAGAAGCTGACTTGTCTAAATAGGGCTTTGATTTCTTTTCCACACTTCATTCCACATTGATTATATGTGCCTGGGCACTTTTTACTGCCTCACGCGAAAAATGGTCTTTGCGTTTAAAATGAATTTGCACAGCTGACTTTTCCATAAAAGAACGAAAAGGCCGTTTTATTACCCAGCTATCTTTTTTCACCATGAAAAAAAAATTGCACAGGATAGGAATTTTAATCCCATTCCAAGTCTGGCAATGTCTTCTGAACGGAATCAACTTCATTAAATGCACGGCGCAAGGTAGAAAAATAGAAAAGAGTGAGGCTCTTGTTATTATCCAGTGAGATATCATGGCTTGCTGTATGAATCTCACTAATTTGGCAACAAAGGGGACTTTACTGCCTCATTGAGTCCCATCAATTATGAATACAGCTTCTTAAACATCTGTAGCTCATTTGAAGAAGAGTAGGAAATATTGAAACTAGAAATCTGTTTGTCTACAAATCTCTCTAATACAGATTTTAAACCCGGAGTCTTTTGATAACTTCAGAATGTGCAGACTTGTTCTAGAGCAGGGGTGTCAAACTTGTAGTGTCATATTGTCATCATGTGATGTATTGTGACTTCCCCCCCCCGCTTTGCTAAACCAGGGTTGGCCTGGCCAGCACGTGACACATCCGGCCCGCAGGCCGCGAGTTTGACACCCCTGTTCTGGAGGAACCAAGTTGAGGAAGAAGAATTAAGTTGGAAAAATTCTGGATCTGTGGCTACTGAGGATTACATGTATTGTAGGTGATGAAGTTTGCCCTAGATCTGTGGATGCTAATTCACATGCCAAATGGGACTTCCACACAAGTTGTCTATTTGGGAGCAGGAATCCAGCACCCACAGATATGAAAATCTGAGAAGAGCCTTAATGTTGTCAAGCGTATACAAAGTGCCTTATGGGATGACTTCCAAACTCTGTTACCAGCCTCTGAGGAAAGCAATTAAGATTCAGAATTAAATCTCACTTCTAACTTGGGAGAGAGATAGCAAGAGAGGAGCTATTGTGCATTATTAAACATAATTTAACTCCATTTTGTCCCTCCCCCTTCTATATTTTTCTCTACTCTGGCAAGGTTCACACGTCACAGATCATGATGGGGCTTTTTTTTAAAAAAAAACACCTTTGCCTTAACAATCATGTGTGAATCCAGGCTCTCTGTGGATTGCAATTTATATTCTGTAGTTTAGCATGACCTCAGGCTACTGTGGCATGTTCAATAAACCATGTTTAAAACAAACAATAATTTAGCATGTGTGGATCCATACATACAGAGGGGGAGGGATGGAGAAGGACTTGGCAGCACCTGTTCACATTACTAGTATTGTAGCACAAATTTCCTCAAGGTTAAACCTGACCTTTGGCTTCCTCAGTTCTGGTAAAAGACTGGAGGAAACCAGAGGTAGGTTCTGGCAGCCACTACTGCTGGTTTGCTCGTGGGGGTGCAGCGCACACTGCATGCACATGCGCAATACAATAAAAATTGTTTTGCGCATGCGCAGAAGCCAAAAACAAGATGGCAGTGCCATAGGTGCCGCCAGGAGAACCGATTTGGGGCATGGCAGGCCTGGGTCGTTGCCGGTTCCAGCAACCCAGTCTGCCATACCACTACCGGTTTGGCCGAATCGGTCCAAACCAGTAGGAACCCACCACTGTAGAAAACGTAACCAGTTATCTAAATTTGAGCACCCTCAGATTCAGAAACAGAATATAGGGGAATATATATAAACTTTGCAATTCAGAGCTATGAGGCTGGATGTTTTGGGGGGAGACTGGACTTTTCCGTAGAGTTAACTTTGCCTTCCACCCAATCTAATCTCACAGTGGACCATCATATGCCTCTCTGCCCTGTTCACAAGGGAGCCCTTAGCAACCATTGTCCCCAGTTCCAAATTCATTTTCTTGGCTCCATTGATTATCTGCAAGGAACAGAATGAAATTCATAAAAGAAAAGAATGGAAGATTGCTTTCCCAAATAAATTCATTATAGTCTATGTCCCCAGAGATACGCAGCAGCTACTTCTCTCAATATACTCCCACTTCTGAGTGACTGTCAATCCTGGGGTTATCTGAATATATTGGGGGATAATCAGAAGAATCTTTGACCAGTGCAGAAAGCAACCTAGTAATTAGGATTAGTCTAAACCTAATCTAGGTTTAAACTAATCTAAACCTAGATTAGTGGAGAGCTGGGCACTGAGAAGCTTGTTTTCTTTGGCAAAAAGCTCGATTCAATCTCAAATTCCTTGGTTCTGCTCCGCATTTAATTTTCAAATGGAAGTAGGCTTAAATGGTTAGAGGAAGCAAGAGGGACAGCCAAAAACTGAGGCAGGCCCAAGTTGCAAAATCACATCTCTTTATCTGGGTACCAAAAAGCCATCATCAAATGAGAAACTTGATTACCTAAATGCTGGCTTGCTGGATTGTGCGTATTATTGAAAGATAAACACTCATTTGAAGCCAACGTGATTTGGATGAATGCACCCATGTAGTTTTCTGCATGGTGTTACAGAAATAAACACCATTACCTTCTTCTGGAACAATGTTTGGCTTCCCAGTCCTGCCAACGGTCCAGGGATTCTATGTCAGGGGTCCCATCCACAGGATGCAGGCAGCACTCAAAACCACGCCCTCCGATCCACAGAAAGAGAGTTTCTTCACGGAACCGGTCCCTGATGCCCAAAAGTTTGGGGGCAGTTCTAAGTGATTCAAGAACAGATCAAGGCCAATCTTGATTTCCAGAACTGCCCAGCTTGGCTTGGTGCTGACACCTGCAGAGAAGCTCCTACTAAGACCTGGATCTTAAGACAAGAGACTTAAGGTTCTCTAAATGATGCTTACATTCAACTTCTAGGATGCCGACTGTGTTGCTCAAAATTTTGGTTCAGCGACATCCCATGGGCCAATCATTCTTTATTGAAAGGCTTTTTGAAGGAGGCATTCTGTACATGAACACTTTTTTAGGGTATACGCTTTTCAGTGTAAGAAAATTGTTACCGTGTTTCCCTGAAAATAAGACAGGATCTTTTTTTTTTTTGACCCCTGAAATAAGCGCTTGGCCTTATTTTCGGGGAGGTGCAGAAGGTGGCAAGCGTGGTCACCTCATGGCTGCTGCTGTGTTGAAATTTTTTCAGGGAGGGCTTATTCTCGGGGGAGGGCTTTTTTTAGCACATGCGCTTAAAAGCCCGATTGGGCTTATTATCCGGGGAGATCTTATTTTCGGGGAAACAGGGTATTTGACCAGGCCTTTCCAACCTTTTATTGGAAATCCAAACCTATGACTCATCTCTTAGAACAGCTTAAGTGGTTGTTTTGTTTCACTAGTTGAATATTTCTGGACATTTTAATAACCCTTTATAATCTTTCTTGTTAATAGTTGCATTTTATCCCTTGGCTGTTATTACAAGCTGTCCAGAGTACTGTTTGTTATTGGAAGGCCTATAAATATTAATAGATAATAAATAAATAGATAATGAATACAAAATAAATAAATCATGGTATTTATTTGATTCTTAAATTGCACATCAGGCTCCAACCGCAACAGCTGTGACAGGTCATAAGCTAACCTTCCAGATTTGGTTAATTCTGCCAAAGCACCAGGAAGATGGGGTGCGCTTTCAATTGCCTCTCCAGGCTCAAAGGGGAGGGGGGGTGAAGGCAGCCAAAATTGGTGCACAGCTTTGTAACTTACAGCACAACGGCTGCCCAGCACAGCAGGCCCAGATGTCCTCCTCTCAATCTAGTCTGAACGTATTTGTTGTCTACTTAATGGAGACAGCTGTTTTTAACCAAACAAAAGAAGGAATTGCAAAATTGTAGTCCAGGTTTTCAGTGCAAGTGCAAAAAAATCTGGTGCTGTTTACATTCTTCGTGCCATGCATGCCTTCAGCTCTGCACCAAGAAGAAACCAAAGCCACGGCCATGTGTTCCCACATGCGTTTGTGCCTTTATCAGATGTGGAGGCAATGCAATTCTTCTTCCCACCTACCGAAATATCTGTGTGTTTCTTCTACAGGCTCTGTGTGCTTGATCCCAATTTTGTCTCCAGCTCCCTTGTTTCTTTAAAGCGATTGATTTCACTGGGCCAAGACCAAGCCTATTGGTATGTTCACATTAATGACAGCTCTGGCTGAGTAGCAGGGAAGAAGGTGCAGTTAATCAAGTGCTCTCAAGGCTCTTGAGCCGTGTTTTCCTTCCACTAAATTGCTGACTCTTGCTGCATACATCTTCTATAGCAAAGGACACAGTCACCTCCTGAGGGGGAGCTCTCCTTCCCCGGCAGTAAAGCTGTCTTCGCCAGCTACCTGAAGCGACAAAACAGCATTTTTCACTACTAGACAGAGAATTCAACAGGGACTAGCTGCTCCGTTTTTAGAAGTCTGTTGGCACGTCAGGGGAGAGGAATCCTTTACAAGTGCTAGTAATACACAGCGTATCAAGAAATGGGTTGCTGATCAAGGGCTGATTTTCATGTCTGAGTAAAAGAAAGAAGTGGAAAGAGATGTTGGCGCTGCTAACACACACACACACACACAGAATGCAATCATAGAATGAAATCCCCTCATTGGCCCAATTAATATTGCTTCTTTGCTGGTTGCAAGCTGAATTTCTTCTCAGTGAAGGGTATTTTTTTGTGTCTGTCTATTTTAGTTTTTCTGGGAAGATCTGCTGTTAAGACGGATGGAGATCTGAGAGGCACTTTTCTGGATTTCATTTGCAACTGACTGTATGACTAGACCTCACTTAAAAGGTGTTACTAGTGCTAGAGCAAACAATATATTTTTTTTCCCACCCGACTGAGCCAGGACAAATATAAAGAGTGCCTGATGAACCAAATCCTGAGTGAAAACTTGAGAGTACCTTCTCACACCGTAGACTTACCTATTGTATACTTTCAGTGTAAAGCAACTGCTGTACGTGTAACACAACAAGACCATTTTGCACTGAGTATATTAAATCTGGAATAAGTCCTGATCAGGAAAACCAGAGCTGGCCTTAGTTCCACAGTAACCCCCTGCCCTTAAAATGAACACGGACAGACCTTTACAACACAACCATAGTTGTTTCTTAGCCCCGCATCTCGTCACTTGCAAATGCCACTTCAGGATACCTGCTGGACATGTTTAAGTGCGGACTGGGCTTTGCTCGCTTCCCGACGGTGCGGATTTGGCTTTTGATTTTTTTTTTTTGTTGGCGAAGTGGTGGGGGGGGAGGCGACAAGGAACTTTGCCTTTAATTAGGGGGGAAAGGAAACGTTGATTGATGTGAAAGAGTGAGGGGAGCCTCTAACAACACGCCCGCCGCACACACTCACGCAGCCTCGCTGTCGCCGCCGATGCGCACACAGCCACCCTGCAATCTCAGCCCGGCACCTCCGAGCCGCTCTCCTCCTCCTCCTCCTCTTCCTCCTCCTCCCGCACAGCCGTGCGCGCACACACAGGGACACACATACACACACATGCGCCGCCACCGCCACCCGGCGCTCTCTCGCAAGACTCCGGGGTAGCGCAGCCGGGCCCTGCCGCCCTCGCCTCGGACGCAGTGACTCCCCGCAGATCCTGCTGCCTTGCCGCCAGGCGCGATCGTCTCCCGCCGCCCGCGCTCACCCCCACCCTCCCCGCCCCAAAGCAACGGCCTCTCTCGCCACGCCACCGGGGAGCCTCCATGTGTTTGGGGGAGAGGCAGCCTCTCCGTCGGCTGCTTTCCGGCGATCGACGCTTCTCTTGGATTCCCGAGCGCGAAGGCGAGGCCAGAAGCAGCAGCAGCAGCGGCGGCGGCGGCGGGGGGCAAAGGATTCCTGCCGCCTCAGCTGGGCAGCCTTCGCGCTCGCTTCTCCAGCCGCGTCTTCGCGCCTGTCTTCCCCGGCAAACCCAAACTGCTGAGCCGCCGCTGCCGTTGAACACTGACGGACGGCCGCCGCTGCCCTTCCTTTCAGGTTTGGCTTGCTGGGTATGTTGGGGGTGGGTGGGGGAGAAGAAGAAGGGGGAGGATCCTTCCGGCCCAGGTTAAAAGTGCAGCGGAGGATGGAGGCTGGCTGGAAGAGGGCAGGGAGGAGAGGAGACCGCCTGGGAGCAAATCTCCTCCAGGCAAGAGCTGGGGAAGGGGCGCTGGGTTGAGGTCTTTCCCAATTGGGGGTAATGGCCAGGCTGGCCAGAGACGTATCCTGAGCACTTGTCTCCTTTCCATCTAGTGCGGCTTCCTACCCCGTCCATTCCCCCACCCTTCGCCCTGCTCCTGCTCTGACCATGATGGACCTGAAGGTGGACGAGGAGGAGGTGGAAAACGGTCAGCCGGTTAGCATCGAGGCATTTGCCAGCAGCTCCACACTGCACGGCCTGTCCCACATCTTCTCCTATGAGCGCCTGTCGGTCAAGCGCATCTTCTGGACCCTGTGTTTCCTGGGCTCCTTGGCTGTGCTGGTCTTCGTCTGCAATGAGAGGATCCAGTACTACTTTCGCTACCCTCACGTCACCAAGCTGGACGAGGTGGCTGCCAGCCACATGACCTTCCCAGCCATCACCTTCTGCAACCTCAACGAGTTTCGCTTCAGCCGGGTGACCAAGAATGATCTGTACCACGCTGGGGAGCTCCTCGCCCTGCTTAATAGCAGGTGGGTCAAAGGATGGGGAGGGGGAAACCACTCCCCTGCCCCCATGCCCTGCGAGTGTGCAAAGCCAGAGGTCCCGAAGCATCTCTGGGATGGCGTGCAACAGTTGGCGCACTTGTGGCCACTACAGGAGGCGGGGTGTGTGTGTATGTGTGTGTTGGGACATATTTGAACTGGGCACTGAAGTGTGCAACATGTATATTTTCATACTGTGATCTGACACACATTGGAGAGCGTTTCTGCATGATAAGATATTTAGCACTGGCAGAATGACAAACTGCTTCCGTATTGTGGTCAAGAAAACTGCATGGCTTGTAGTCTGTAAAGTCCACAGGAGTGGAGTCCAAGTTGAGGGAGACTTTATATGCTTGGTCACTGACCTGGGTCTCATATGGGCTTTGGAGTTGGTTTGTGTCTGCGTTATACAGACAGCTGACATTTTTCCAGGCTATCTGCCCCTTTGATTCCCAGAGCAACAACCCTGTAAGATAGGAAGGACTGAAATTGTGACTGCTTCAAGTCACCCAGTGAGTTTCTATGGCTGATCATGGCCAGCTGTTTTTCAAGCCAGACCTGTGGCTCTGTGTGATTGATTCCTTTTCAGATGCAGCACATTTCACTGGAAAAGCTATCTGCTGCCTGCGTGTGGCAAAGAGTCCCTTGTGGCCCCCATGGAGCCTGCCTTGATCCTGTTCCTCTTTAAGGGTGATGTGCTCCCGTGCTGTGGATTGAACCACAAGTATTTCTTGTACAACTGATTGTATTTTTGGCACAAGGCAGCTAATGTACTCTGCTGCTTGAACTCCCCTGTTTTCAGATTCTTGGAGTTGAGATTCGTAGCCAGTCACGAATCAGCCTGAGAGGGTAAATCAGAGTTTGGGGGCATCCTGGATATCAACTGAAGAGGAGCAACAGGGGGAGACCCTTCTGAGAGAAAACTGAGCACTTGGAAGCTGAGGCTGCCCACTGCTATCTTTTCTACGGGCTACAAAAAACAGCTCCCAAGTCAGGATTCCAAGAGGTCCCCTAAAAAGAAACAACCCCAATTTCATCTTTCTCATCTCAGCATTTTACTGCCCTCTACTGGAGAGAGTTGCAACTCCCCAGCATATAAAAGTAACATCTCCTTTGAACTGAGCTTGACTCCTATGAATTAACATATCCGTGTTGTTTTCTTGGCAACCACACCAAAGTGGTTGGCTAGTGTTTTCATCCAGGGTTTGTTTTGACTTCCCAGTCTAGACTATAGTTTTGGGATTACCGGGCAGTCTCCCTCATCTGAGACTAACCAGGTTCTTAGTTAATCCCTGAAACCAGGTATTGGCCATCAGTTTGATCAGCCAGGTGCTTCCCTGTAACTTGGTTCAGTTGTATTCCTCAAGACAGAAGGAGAGGATGAGATTTTTCTGCCAATTAATTTTTATAGATTTTAACTCAGGACGGTATGAAATTTAAATGGAGGGAGGAGAAGGGCTAGTGGCTTGAACCTCATGTTGCAAAGCTTGCTACTGGGGTGTGATCTCTTTTAAGTGGTATATGCAGGCGGCTGGAGCAGAATTTTGTTTTCCCACAGCATCCGATATCAGAATGATTTTTCTCCATTCCTTTTTCTGTTGAAGCCCATGGTTCAATCAGTTCTTGGAATTATATTTTATCTGAGTAATTTTATTTGCTTGAATGACAAATATTTCGCTACAGAACCAGACTTGCCTGGAGCAACTGATCCCCATTGCCTATCTTGCTACCTGCTCTCTACCCAAGTGAAGTAGACAAATATGACTATAGTACTGAATCATGGGGGGGGGGGGAAGCTAATTTTACAAAATGTCCCTTTTTTCCCTTTCTTCTAAGAGCTGTTCTTTGGCCAAAATGCCACTATTTCATAGAGCATAACAAATCGTCCTTTATTTCAGAACATAAAAAACCAAAAAAAGAACTAGTTGGATTGGACAGAAAAATTCCAACCCTATTTCTAGTAGCTGCCAGCCAGATGGTAGTGGAAAATTTAAAAATCTAAAAACAGACATTAAAAACAACCGGCCTCTCTTCCAGCCCTGCCTTTCCTAATGAGGTGTGGTGGTATATTGCCACTGACCAAGGAGGCTTTGTTTATCTGTCAGGGCTCAGAGCATCAAGATAGACAGCCCCTCCATGCCTTCGCCTCCACCTCTTTTTAAAGCTGCCCAATTGAATCGTCATTCATTTTGTCAGGATTGGTTTTTGTAAGTTAAAATGTGGCATTTTAATGAAAAACCTGCTGCCCTGAGTTAAGCCAGTGGTCCATCTAATTAATTGGGTTTCATACAAATGAAGAGAGCCTGCTTGGTGTAATGTTTAAGACTCCAGCCCAGAAACCAGGAGACTGTAAGTTCCAGTGACACCTTAAGCATGAAAGCCAGCTGGGTTATTTGGGGCCAGCCATACTCTCTCAGCTCAGCTCTCCTCACAGGGTGGTTGTTGTGGGACGAGGAAGGAAGGAGTATTAGGTATGTCTGCTGCCTTGAGTTACTTATAAAGTAATAACGGTGGGGTAAGAAAAATATAATAAATAAGTAACTAAAAATGCCCAAATCGGGGAACCGTCAGCTAAACATATTTCTGGTAGTTTATTCTGAATCTCTCTTGTGGGGGTGGAATCCAAAATTTAGGGCAGACTTGGTAGCCTGTCTTTGCTCTTTGCAGCACTATGGCTTGGATTTCTTGCTACCTGCTTCCCTAAAATATTGTGTGTGTGTGTGTGTGTGTGTGTGGATGGATGGATAGATAGATATTGATAGATGATAGATAGATAGATAGATAGATAGATAGATAGATAGATAGATAGATAGATAGATAGATGATAGATAGATAGATGATAGATAGATAGATGATAGATATGATAGATAGATTTAGATAGATAGACAGATAGATAGTGATAGATAGATGATAGATAGATAGATAGATAGATAGATAGATGATAGATAGATAGATAGATAGATAGATAGATAGATAGATAGATATAGATATACAATAGATATAGATATATAAATAGATAGATATACAGTAGATAGATAGATAGATGATAGATAGATAGATAGATGATAGATAGATAGATAGATAGATAGATGATACATACATGCATACATAGATACATAGATAGATACATAGATACATAGATATTAGATAGATAGATAGATAGATAGATAGATGATAGATAGATAGATAGATAGATAGATAGATAGATAGATAGATAGATTAGATATAGATATAGATATAGATATAGATATAGATATATAGCTATATGTGGGGCTATCTATAGATATAGATATAGATGTTCTTTTCCACAACTGTAATTTGGGAAAAAGAGAAGAAAAAGGGATGGCATGGACAGCTTGCATGTAAGTATTTGTAGCAGTCCGACCCATGGCACTGATCTAATGTGGTTCTCTAAGTGAAAAGTATGCCATCTGCTAATACATCAGGGCTTTTAAAACTCTCATAGATAATAACTGTATGTGTATTGGTTGTGGGTGGTGGTATAGAAGTCTTACAGATCCCTATTCTTGGTTCTCATGACAGAAGGAGTCTTGCACAAAGTCAAGAATGGGACATCTGAGGGGCCTCAAAATTGATACTCCTGCACTTCCACCCCACAAGATTAGTGATAAACTGTTCTCCTTTTCCTATTGTTGCACTACGGGGGGGGGGGGGGGGAGGGTGTTGGGATCTGGATTGTTGCATACAGTTTTGCATATTTATGGAAAATAAGCAACCTATGCATAACCCTGGTAGATTTACTTATCCCAAGAATCAAATTTACTGGTTTCTTGATGCAGAATACCATGTTTTCCCCAAAATAAGACAGGGTCTTATTTTCCTTTGAACCCCCAAAATAAGTGCTTGGCCTTATTTTCAGGGAGGTCTTATTTTTGAGGTGCAGGAGGCGGTGAGCGTGGTCACCTCATGGCGGCTGCTATGTTGCAATATTTTCGGGGAGGGCTTATTTTCAGGGAAGCAGGGTATATTTTTTATTTATTCTTTAATTTTGCCAACCGAGCAATGTTTGGGGTTGGCCATATGTTTCTCTGAAAGTTATGGAATTTTTTCACATCCGAAAACTCTGCTAGCCAGATACTAATTCCTTTAAGTGCCAAGAAAGCTAATTGGCTACTAGTTGACAGTAGTCCCACAGCACCCGCCAAGTTTTCTCAGTCTGGGGCCAAATAGAGCAAGATGACGCCTTCCAGACTTCACCAGTCAGAGTTTAAATGCACCTTGAAATCATTAGATAGAAATGTCAATCAAGTAATACCAGTGAATCCGTCCTATACAATTGACAGTTACAGAGCTCCGTGGAATGGTGGCATTCTGTCCATCTCTGGACAGACGGGGGAAGGCCTCCAGTCTGCTCCCTATGCCCAGCAACCTGTTTATTTCCTTCAGAAATCTGCTTAAATGCCTAATACTTTATTTAAAACCTTCATTGATTCCTTTTGCAAATAGAAAGCAATTTAGACATGCAGAAATCAACACAATCAAAAGCGTTCCAGGGGTCGTGCTAACCTAAGTCATCCAAAAGCGAATAAAATGTTGTGCTTGCAAATGTTACTGACCAGTGTTTCTGGCCACTAAATAACTAAAGCATCCCAATCTGCCCCCTTCTTCATATAAGCATGATCTGTATGGGAGTTCCTGAAAATATTCTATGTTTTTGTGTATTTGTGTTATCAAAAGGAGCCAGTAAAAGAGAATATATGTAGCTCAGGGTTGAACTATGGAATGCTTGGTATAGTCTTGAGTTTGTTTGTTTGTTTGTTTGTTTACAGACCTTTCATTACCTGACAAGCCAACATCATCAGTGCTAGTGAGTTTGGGGTTGACACCCTTTTTATATGCAGCAGCTTGCCCTGCCAGTGTGGTACGGTTTTCTAAAAAAGGATGCTAAGCTTCAGGCCATACTAGAAGCACTTGATAACCAGGAAATCACCATTACACATTTGTGAGAGATTTAGGGACCGACATTATTTCAGGTTTCACCAACGCAGTTTGCAATTCTAATTGAGTCTAATAGCCTGTTTTGCTGAACAGGTGCAGGCAAACTGGGCAACCTCCAAATTTTGCATTTGCAACCTGCATTGATTTAGCATATGCATGTATATATACAGCATTGGGTGGCTTGTACTCAAAAAGTATTATAGAACAATAGAAGGCCCTTAACTGTCTCCTTGACCACTAGAAAGCTTCTTCAGGGTCTTCATTGAACCTTTGCAATTTTTCCAGGCATTTCCACCGTTCTTTGCTAGTCCTTATAGACAAGAAACTAGCTCTAAATCAAAGTGAGATTCTGGGAATTAAAGGTGTTCTCAAGAAACACTATTCAAGTGTCAGATTTTTAGCATTTTGATGGCTGTCCAAGTAGGAGAACAGAGAGCATTCCTGTAAGGTGGGAAAGCAAGCAGTGCAGCCTGGGGTCTGCGACTGCCCTTTTGGCCCTCTACAAGGGCACTAACCATTGGGCTCTGCCGGCTGACTTGGGGTCCTGATGGAAGCGCTCTGTGTTGGAGGTAGCTGGTAGACTCATAGGGAAGAAGCCGTCACTGTACCATTCCTGTATGTGGTCTTTCTGGTTTTGGACCTACGTAATCTTGTTAAGTATAATATATAATATTTTAATTGGAAGCTGCTCAGAGTCCCATTGTAGAGTGAGATGGGCAGCATATAAATGTAATTAATAAATAAATGAACCGCAAAGTCCAAACTGTTGTGGCTGGGAGTTGAGTTTGGACATTTAGCGCAGGCTTCAAGCCAGCTGAACTTCCACCTCTAATAAAACACGTTGTTCTCTTTTGGCCTGGGATATTCGCGCTTTCCTTCTGGGGGCTCATTCAGAGCTCATGCTATCATTGGCAAAGGATGATCCTCATCTACCAAGCAGGCTAATGAAGAAGCAGTCTGGGTTGAAACATTAAAGCTGGCACATCCTGTGCCCCGGAGGAGGTGGGAAGTATTGAAACCACTTCCTCAATTCCCCAAAGAGACATGACTTGACTGCTGTTAATGAACCAGACACGATGTGTATTGGTATTAAACATCCACAGGCTGTGAAGGGCTAAATGCATAACACAAGTGTGTGCGAGGCTATGCCTAAACATTTTGACTGTCTCTTTCCAGAATGTAAACTCCGTACACTGACACCCCTCACTGTTTCACATGCACTCCCTTCTTTATGACAAGAGTTGTCATAAAATCAAGGGAACAGCCGATATCTGGTGGTGGTGGTTTTTCTTTTTTCTTTTTTTTGTAGTGTGTAGCTGTCGCGCAGGAGAACAACATCTTGGTTGCTAATGTAAAATGTGTTATGCCTTTGGAGAGTGGAAAAGCTGCCTCAGTGGCAAGTGGCTGTTTCTTTTCCTTTTTTTAGGAGTAATTATATAATCTGAAAATGCCTGGTTAGTCTTGCAAGGAGTGAAGAACAGTTGCTTATCTTCAGAGAAGAGTCTCAATGTTAGGTTTCAATTACGCTGTGCTTTTACTGCTGGAACGGAGAAGTCCCAGGTGTATCTCCAGCATCCATCTGACCATCCCACCCGTCTTACAGATGCTTTGCATCTGAGGTTCAGACGCTTTCTCCGTGAATTGAACCAACCCAACCGATAGGGAGACCCAAACACAACCCTTATGACTATGCTCTGGATTTCTCCCCCCTCAGGTACGAGATTCCGGACACCCAAATGGCTGATGAGAAACAGCTGGAGATCCTGCAGGAGAAGGCTAATTTCCGCAACTTCAAGCCCAAACCTTTTAACATGCGGGAGTTCTCGGACCGAGCTGGTCATGATATCCAGGAAATGCTGCTCTCCTGCTTGTTCCGTGGGGAGCCGTGTGGCCCCGCTGACTTTAAAGTGGTGAGTGCCTGGCTTCTTATCTCTCTGAAGATGGTGAGGTAGGGAGTAAATGTTACATTTGGACCATGTTGGGTATCCATAGAGAGAAGAACCTATGTTGTGCATGGTGTTGGCATCATTGTGGAGAAAAGAGGAGGCAGTCTGCCATATTGACTTGTTGTGACAATGCAGATAGGCTTATTTCTTTATTATTGCTTACATAAATGTATAGACTGCTACAGCACACTGACTTGAAGTGTTTCACAAGAACAGGCAGAATTTTAAAAAACCATAGCGCTTTAAAAAAAAAAAGCAAACCAACCAACCTCAGCCCATATTATATAAAAGCTGTGATCAGACAGAATAAAATGGAACAAAAAAATATCAAACAGAAAGTAGAAGATCAAAACAAATCAACCTACCCTAATGCCCAAATGCCTCTTGAAAAAAAGGCTGTCTTAATAGTCCCCTGAAAACCCCAACAATTTAGGTATGAAATGGACCTCAAGAGATAAGCACAATGTGGGACTATTCCCCAAAAGGGCTTGTTGCTTGCTTTTGGGATAGAGATCCTATGCATCCTCTTTTGAGAAGACCTCACAAGATGGGCATTTTACAGAGGAGATGGACCCCAAGGTAAGCAGGAGCTGTGCCTTTTAAAAGAGCTTTATAGATTTATAATAGCTATTTGAATTTTGACCCAGAAACCTACTGGCAACCAGCGCAGTGACAATTGCACAGGTGTTGTGCTGTAGAAATAACACCCCTCCAGCAACAGCAGGACTGTTACAATCTGAATCATGTTCAAAAGCAACCTCATGTACGGCAGTCTGATTGCAAGGCAACAAAAGCATGAGTCACTGTCATAAGGACTTCCTCGTTGAAAAAGGACCGCAAGTTGTGCAAAAGTTCCCATAGTCATGATCTCCCTCTACTGTTCAAGCAGAAGTCGTGAGCACCTTAACTTGCAGATCTGGCCTTTTAAGGAGAGTGTGGTCCTTTTAGATCTGATCTAAGAACTGGGGGAAAGACTGATTATTTACAAACAGCACTTCCACCTTATTCTGATTCAGTTTGATTTTTTGTTGTTGTCGTTCCAACTTTTAGGAACAAACCAAGAACTTCCACTCTTATCTCCACCTTGCCTGGAATAGTGATATATAATTGAATATAATCAGCACATAGAGGATAGTTCATTCCAACTGATGGATTTATATAGACATTAAAGAGCATCAGAGAGAGAACCGAACTCTATGGTAGCCACACATCATAATATGTACAATGGAACCATAGAATCATAGGCCTGGAAGGGACCTTGGAAGTCTTCTAGTCCAACTTCCTGCTCAAGGCAGGAGTCTTATACCATCCCAGCCAAATGGTTCTCCGGTCTATTTTTGAAAACCTCCACTAATGGAGACCCAAAGCCTCAGGAGACAAGCTATTCCATGGATTAATTGTTCTCACTGTTGGAAAAATTTTCCTTAATTCTAGGTTGTCTCTCCCTTTGACAAGCTTCCATCCATTCTTGTCCTGCCCTCTGGTGTTGCAGAGAATAAGTCAATCCCTTCTTCTTTGCGATAGTCCCTGGTGTATTAGAAAACAGTTATCATGTCCCCACCAGGCCTTCTCTTTGATAGGCTAGACGTACTCAGGTTCCTCAACTGCTCATCATGCGAGTTAGCCTCCAGACCCTTTATCATCTTTGTTGCTATTCTCCGCACACTTTCTAGATCTCAGCATCTTTTTTGCATGATGGTGACCAGATCTGGATACAGTATTCCAGGTACAGTCTCACCAGTGCAGTGTAAAATGGTACTATCGCTTCTCATTGTCTTGACGCTATCCCTCTGTGGATGCAGCCTAAGATACAGGCAGTTGCAATGGTGGTCCACTAAAACACCCAAATCCCTCTATTATTGAGCCAAGTACCACCTGTTCTGCACCTGTGCATTTGATTTTTCCTACCTAAGTGCAGGACCTTACTTTTCACACCACTGAACTGCATCTTGTTGGATAGGGCCCACTGTTCAAGTCTGTCAAGATGGTTCTGGATCTTGAGACGGTCTTCAAAAAGTATTAGCTATGCCCCCCAGCTTGGTGTTGTCTGTACATTTGATGAATTCAATTATAAGCTCAACAAGCTCAACCATTCCTGCCTTCCAGCTACCAATTGGAACTGCCCTCTTAGGGAGGATCAGGATCACCATAAAATGATGCCCTCAGCCTCACAAACAATGCAAAATACCACCGTCGGTATTATTCAATGCCACCAAAATGCCCCATTGGACCAGACATGAACTCCCTTCATGTATCACCTGATGACAGATAGTCTCTGGAATGACCCATGCCGAAATCTGAGGTGGGGGATCTAGCTAATTCATTTTATCTAGGCAACTAGTGTGACAACTGAAGCCACACTATCTTCTTCAAAAATCTCCCCCCTAAGGAGAAGATAAGAAAATGGACAAAAGTAGTCAAAAATTGCTATTGGAGAGATCCTCTGCTAGGAGGAGCACACCACTGCCTCCGTCAAGGCAAATAGTTGTACCCCTTCCACTAAAGGGGCATTTTTCCTTTCCAAAATGAAGTTTCTGGGTTCAACGCACAGTGATGGGTCTTAAGCTACCCCATCCACTTCCTTAGACTGTGAATTCAAAAGAATGCAGGATGATTTCTCAGGATGTAACCTCACTAATCTTGCTGTACTGAAATCAAATGGCATCCAATCTAAAGTGAATATGAGATCTAATTGTTCAGGCAGGGTTGCTGCTGAGTAGCAGAATGGCCAGTACGCACCAGCAGCCATAGTTTGACTCTGTGGCCCAATTTCAACTTTCAGGCATTCATACCTAGTCACAATTAAGGTGTCACAAAACATCACATCCCCCTGCCCCCGACCTTGAAGTTGGGGCTGCTGAGCCAAAGAGAGAAGGGTAAATCTTGCCATGGTGATATCCATGTCTATGTCCAACTGTGCTTCCTTTCAACGATGCATGGCAGGTTTGCACATTCATCTACCACTATGTTTTGGATTACTGTGGTCTTTCCACATAGAATACAATACAATAGTAGAGTTGGAAGGGACCTTGGAGGTCTTCTAGTCCAACCCCCTGCCTAGGCAGAAAACCCTATACCGTTTCAGACAAATAGCTATCCAACATCTTCTTAAAGACTTCCAGTGTTGGGGCATTCACAACTTCTGGAGGCAAGCTGTTCCACTGATTAATTGTTCTAACTGTCAGGAAATTTCTCCTCAGTTCTAAGTTGCTTCTCTCCTTGATTAGTTTCCACCCATTGCTTCTTGTTCTACCCTCAGGTGCCTTGGAGAACAGTTTGACTCCCTCTTCTTTGTGGCAACCCCTGAGATATTGGAACACTGCTATCATGTCTCCCCTAGTCCTTCTTTCTATTAAACTAGACATACCCAGTTCCTGCAACCGTTCTTCATATGTTTTAGTCTCCAGTCCCCTAATCATCTTTGTTGCTCTTCTCTGCACTCTTTCTAGAGTCTCCACATCTTTTTTACATAGAAACATGACATTCAGCAGCAATAGCCTGAGTCCATCTTCCAGGCCCGGAAAGGAGGCAGATAGTTTGCAAGCAGGCATGTTCAACAAAATGAGTCTCCTTTCTCCTGGAAGGGCCAGGCCATTGCATCCAGCCATACCCCCCACCAACAACCCATCACTGTAGCAATTTGTTGCTCAACATCAGCATCTTCTGAGATTTCACAGATCTCTCCCAAGCTGCCCCAAACTGTTTTCATACCCTACACTAACCTACTCCCCTACTACATAACTCAGTGGGGCAACAGTCTGAAACATGACTCATACTATCCTGTTTAGAATCTTAATAAATGCAGGATGGGTTCCCTAATGCTCTCCTTAATGTTTGCCTCCAATTTTGTGCCATTGTGGGTTCACTGCAGGGTGACAGCAGGACCACCTTAATTCCATGCCTTCTATCCAAGTTGATGACACCTAGTCTAGGATTAGTTAGCATCATTTGACATACATAGTTAAATGACGAAATAATTGCCCGTCAATTTAAACAATTGGTTAAAAAAACACCACTGGAAAATATATACAGGAATCAAAGAGAACTATTTTGAATAACTAACATACTTTGAAAATCAAAGATAACATGTCCAAAATACGAGTTCCTATGAAGCAACAGTTGGAGACATTTTATACCCTAGCGATGAGTTTCCCTAAAGACTTCTGAGTTGTGTGTGATTAAGAATGTTGGGAGAAATAAAGCTTTAGACTGATCCAGTAAGACTCATAGAAGGGCAACAACTGGGAACTTGGGCAGCAGGTACCTTAACATTTGGAGTCTTTTTGCATCCAGTATAAAGTGTGGCTATGATATATGCTAATGCCTGTGTGTCTCTATTAAATGGGATTAATTCAAGGTCCAAACTTATTGATTAGAAGACTACGTAAATCCAGCATGTTATTATCTCTGATGGGTGGAGATTGCAATTCCATGTTGTTGTTGCCCTTCCCCTTCCTCTCCCCTCCTCCTCCTCCTCCTCCTCCTCGTTCCCATATGTTTGCAAAGTGGGCTTCGTTTTGCACTGCGCTCAGCTAGTTCTTCCAGCAAAGCTATCAGTGCATGTCGCAACAAGAGGCTTTGTTTATCAGTTGGTTGGTTTGCAAAGCCGGAGGTTGAATTGAGATTGAGAGGGAATCACTGGCCTAAGATTGCCCAGCTGGCTTCCACACTTAAGACCCCGAATTTTCCTGCTCCTAGTCGAGCATCTTCTTAACCACTATACCGTGATGTCTCCATTGTATAAAGAGTCATAAAGAGGATGCAGAGCAGGGTTAACAAACAGCTGCTGAGGAAATAATTTACCGTTGTGTATCCTCAAAGGCAATTTTTTTTAAACTGTTGGAAACCTGAATTTTGCCTAGGTGTATGGCAATGAATGCTATGGCAACTGTGTGGACACAGTAAGGCATTGTGGTCCAAGCTGAACCATGCATGTCTGTGGCTTTGGAAAGATGCTCTGTTTGAAGGCGAGGGGGATGTACAACATTGAATAAACAACAGGCAGGAAAACTGTTATGGGGGAAAGTGGCTGTTTTCCAGCTTCTACAATTGTCTCTTTTGGAATAAGTCACTTGTAGTAGTAGGTAGATACAGGTATTTGTTTGTTTGTTTGTTTTGTTTTATCAAGCATGTTTAGGATAATAGATATAAAAATATACAAGATTATGAATACATGAAATAGATACGAATAAATGGGATGGTTAGGACAGGAATGGTAGGCACATTGGTGCTCTTATGCACGCCCCCTTACAGACCTCTTAGGAATGGGGTGAGGTCGACAGTAGACAGTCTAAGGTTAAAGTTTTGGGGGTTTGGGGAAGAAACCACTGAGTCAGGTAATGGATTCCAGGCATTGACCACTCTGTTGCTGAAGTCGTATTTCCTGCAATCGAGTTTGGTACGGTTTACCTTGAGTTTTGTATAAGTATTGATATGGAGTGGAGGATATAAGGTATGTTTATTAGCACCACTGAATTGTTTTGATGCCTATTGCTCTTGGCTGAACTTAGAGCTTCAAAGACTGCTGCAGGGCAGAGGGTTCCTCCTTGCTATGATTGGCTCTGGATATCATGGGGAAAAAATAAACCAGCTTGATATGTGTTAGATACAGGTATTTATTTATTAGTTTTATTAGTTTTGTCAAGCGTGTATAGGATAATTGATATAAGTATATACAAGATTATGAATACAGGAAATGAATACGAATAAATGGGGTGGTTAGGACAGGGATGGTAGGCACGTTGGTGCGTTTATGCACGTCCCCTTACAGACCTCTTAGGAATGGGGTGAGCTCCATGGTAGACAGTTTAAGGTTGGAGCTGTGAGGGTTAGAGGATGTAACAACAGAGCCAGGTAGAGCATTCCAGGCGTTGACAACTCTGTTGCTGAAGTCGTCTTTTCTGCAATCGAGTTTGGTATGGTTTACCTTACATTTTGTATAAATATTTATATGGAGTGGAGGGTATAAAATATGTTTATTAGCACCACTGAATTGTTTTGATGCCTATTGCTCTTGGCTGAACTTAGAGCTTCAAAGACTGTTGCAGAGCAGAGGGTTCCTCCTTGCTATGATTGGCTCTGGATATCATGGGGAAAAAATAAACCAGCTTGATATGTGTTTGCTTTTGCATTGGGCTACTATTGCTGGTTTGTCTCATACCGAGAGAAACTACATTTCTCTTACATTTCTCATACAGAAACTACATTTCTGAAGTGGTCTAGCTGTTTAAGCCTCTCATTTCTAAAGGGCAAATCATAGCCCAAAAATAAAAAAAATAAAAAATAAAAGTGAGGCTCTCCAGTAATGGCTCAAGCTCCATTGTGTGGGAGCATGAAAAAGAAATAAAACGAAAGGGAGAATAAAATGCCAGGTTAGGAATCAGATCTGCAGGGATCCACAGAGGTTTTGCCATCCACAGATTGTGTGCAAATGAGAAACGCAATTCCCCGGTGTGATCAGTCAGCTCACAAAGGAGCAAATGATCCATACAAGTTCAGGTATTTGATCCAAACAAATTGGTGGAAAAGAAGGCCTCCATGAGGGATATGGAGATGTGACATTTAATGGAACAACAGTGTATTGCCGGTACTGCATTAATTACAGGGACTGAATAGATTTATCTATTTTTGTTTGATTTACCAGAATATTCAGTATTACAGGATTGCCTGCAGGCTATCCATGTTTTGCCCCCCCCCCCTCAAGTGGGAACCCTAAATAGCCAGTATTGGTATGCACTATCCCATACATGTTACATGGGATTATAACACAGGAGAGTTGATTCCTAAAGGGCCTTTGTTCCTAAGAAGCAATTTAGCAGAGCCAAACTTGGGAAGACAAAAGAGCGAAAAAGGAGAGGCAAGGCTGACATGCAAAGCTGACATGTAACACCTCTCCTGCGCGAGCTGCATTGGCTACCTGTGGTTTTCCGGGTGCGTTTCAAGGTGCTGATTACCATCTTTAAAGCGCTCCATGGCACGGGACCTAGTTACTTGCGGGATCGCATCCTCCCACATACATCCCTGCGGCCAATACGCTCACACAGGGAGGGACTTCTCCTGGTGCCATCCACTGGACAATGCCGGCGGGCGACACTGAGGAGTAGGGCCTTCTCTGTGATGGGCCCAACCCTCTGGAATGACCTCCCCCCCGACATTAGAACCACTTCTGACCTCCGCTCCTTCCGGCAAAAACTGAAGACTCACCTGTTCCGATTAGCAGGCCTGGCATAATTCAACTGTCCCTCCTGGCAAACGTACTATATCTGGTTATTTTAGGGGTTTTTTAATTTACTGTATTTGTTTTTAGGGGTTTGAATTTATTTTATATCTGCTTTGTACAGTTCTTTTAACGGCATTTTAACCTCCTCCATGTCAACTGTCAACTGTACATATTTAATTTTATTGTATCTTGTTATATTTTGTATGAACTGTACACCGCCCCGAGTCTCTTTCGGGAGAGGGGGCGGTCTAGAAGCATTAAATTAAATTAAATTAAAATTAAATTAAATTAAAGAACGTCTCCAGACATCACTACGTACAAGTAAAGCTTGATTATACGATTGGGAATAAGGACAAAGGACCAAACACTTGTCAACAAATTTTCCAGTCTGTAATTGATTTTCATTTCATGGATTGTTGGTTGCAGGTGCGTTATGGCTCAGGAGCATGGCATATAGGGAGGAGCATGGCAGGTGGAGAGGCAGGCATTAATCCACCGCCTTAACCTCTTTCATCTGTTCTATGTTCCATATTTGCAATACTGCAAGGAGAAAGATTTCCTAATGTTGTAAGTAACCCAGTGGTGGGTTTCTGCCGGTCCTCAACGGTCCGTGCAAACCGGTTGGTAACTGGACCCAGAAGTAACTTCTGGGCCCTGGAAACCGGCACCAGCCTTATCACTCGTCCCCCTGCCCCTCCGGTCGCTGCTCGCTTGCTCCCCCCACCTGTCCCCGGACTTGCCTAAGATGCCTGGCCACCAGCAAGTATGGGCGCGGGGGGTGGGGATGGTGGCAGGAGATTACGCAGCGTGGCTGGCATCTTTGGCAAGTTTGGGGACCTTGCAAGTTCTTTGCAAGGTCCCCGGACTTGCCCAGTAAAGCACGGGGTGGCGGGGCAGCAGTAGCTTGCGTGGCGTGGCTTGGCCACCAGCAAAGCAACTCCTCAGACTTGCCCAGCAAAGCACGGGGCGGCGGGGTGGCCCCTTGCTTTGACAGCCACCTTATTTCCAATTGGGGTGTGGAAGAAATCCATCTTTTCTGTGCGGAATGCTTGGCTCGCTCCCCCCGCCCGACGCGATCTCCTTTCATTCTCCCTCTGCCTCATTCACTCGTTTGGGCAGCAGAGAACGAAAGGAGATCGCATAGCCAAGGACAAAGGAGCCTGCAGCCTCCTTTATTCAAATGTTCAGGTGGGGGGGGCTTTCTCGCACGCCTTCTTTCTCTGAAGCCGCGCCGGATTCAGCAAGCACCAGGCAGCGTGTGCCCTTGGGCTTGTGCAGTAGCCGAAGAACAGGAGGTGAGGATTTGGCTGCTGCACAAGCCCATGGGCATGCGCTGCCCTCTTCTCTCTGATAGCCGCCTGGTTAAAAAGGAGGAAGCGGCTCCGCTGGTCCGGAGCCCATCCAGGAAGATGAGGAATGTGAGGGGGATCCCTCCCCCTGCGGATGGGCTCCAGACCAGCGGAGCCTCCTCCTCCTTTTTTAACCAGGCGGCTATCAGAGAGAAGAGGGCAGCGCATGCCCTTGGGCAAGAAGCGCAAAGGAGGAGTAGAACGGCCTTAATCACGTCGAGCTGCCCAGTCAAAAAAAACCTTTCCCTTCTGTAGAAAAAAAATAGGAAAAAAAATCCAGAGACTGACTGAAGGAGGGAATTCCTCAGTCAGGGCACCCTTTGCTCCGCCACAGCAACCTTTTCAAGCAGGATCAGACTAGTTTGAAAGCCTCGCCTTCTACTTCGGGGGGGAAATTCCCTGCCGCCCAGGCTCCATCCCACAGAAAAAATCCCCTTCGCCAAAGCTCGATAGGCGAGTGCTGCCTCCTCCCGCCAGGATCTCCGGAGAGAACTTTGCAACTAGTTGAGGAGCGTCGAGCAGCGGACTTGAGCGTTTGCACGCATTCAGCCAAGGTCCTGCTGAGCCCCGCTACTTTGGACAACCTGATGGATTTTACAATGGACATGCACCCCCGGGAGGTGTTGAAGAAGGATAGGCAGCTCAGCCTGATCCAGGACGACAGGCATGACAGCGGCTTACAGACAGAGAGGGCGGGGGAGAGAGGCAGAGACAGACAGACAGACAAAGAGAGACACACACACAGAGTGAGAAACACACACACACACAGAGGGAGGGGGGAGATACAGAGAGAGAGACAGAGAGAGACAGACACACAGACAGGCAGACAGACACACAGAAAGAATGACAGAGAGAGACACAGAGGGAGGGAGGGAGGGAGGGAGAAAGAGGCAAAGAGCCACACAGAGAGTGAGAGACAAACAGACACACACAGAGAGAGACAGAGAGAAACAGAAAGAGAAAGAAAAAAGAAAGAAAAAGAAAGTTGGAGAGGGAGATGAAAGAAAGAAAGATAGATAAAGTGACAGAGAGAGACAAAAGGAAGGAAGGAAGGAAGGAAAGAGAAGAAAGAAGAAAGAAAGAAAGAAGAAAGAAAAAGAGAACTTATGACCACAATTGAGTCCAAAATTTTGGTTACTAAGCAAAAGTGTTGTTAAGTGAGTTTCAGCACATTTTTCAAATTGGCCATGCCTACCTGGTCACATGACCACTGAGCCACTCCCACAAAACAGGCCACACTTACAGAATAGGTTCTAAAAAAATTTGAAACCCACCACTGAAGTAACCCGTATAACCCATGTATGTGGTTGTCCTTTAAGGCCAAGCAAAGGTGCTTTTTCCAGGAGGCAACCGGACTTTGTTTTTTTGTTCTTTTGAAGATGTTTCACTTCTCATCCAAGAAGCTTCTTCAGCTCTGACAGAACAGTGGGGAATGGAAGGATTTATATTCCTTGCAGACAGCTGGTCACTTGCATCCTTTTAGAGCAGGGGTGTCAAACTCGATTTCATTGAGGGCCGCATCAGCGTTGTGTTTGACCTCGGGAGGCGGGGTGGGGGTGGCCAGCTATACGTTACTCGTGTCAGGGTTGCCTGTGATGGCCCGAGAGCTCTGCCAGCGAAAATGGGCTGTTTCCAGGGTGGCCCTGTGGGGCAGATCTACGCACCCTGCAGGCCGGATCCTGCCTTGAGTTTGACACCCCTATTTTAGAGGGTCTTTGAAACACTTGGAGGTTTATCTGTGTCCTCAGGGTCACCTGAGCAGGTTCCTGTAGTCTACAGGTTTTTTCCCTCTGGAAATCCATTCTTATTCTCCCACCATTCAAAGGGAGTTCATCCCAAATTGTATAGCTAAAAGTCTGTATAAAGTCAACCATAACCTGGATGACAGAGAGTCTCTGTCATCCACGTTATGGTTGTCCCCAAAGGTGATTTTTCCAGTTGCCTCCTGAAATAGCACCTTTGGGACAACCATGACCTGGATGACTGAGGATCTCTACAGACTTTCAGGGCTACCAAAATTCCCCACCCCACGCATCATGACCTCACGATATGGTTCCAGTCCTTTTTGCCCCCAGGCACAGACCCACGCATGTAACCTACTCTTGGTGCGGTCAACATCATTTGACATACCTACTTAAATGATGCATTAATTGCCTACCCATTCCAATGATTTGTTATGTACACTAAGAAGATCCCTCTGCTCAGGGGCAAGCAATGTAAAAACGAAGTCAATGTGAAACGAAACGGGCGGCAAATAAATGTAATAAATACAAATACTGCATTTACATTGGCTGTAAGACAGTGATGGCAAGCCTATGCCACGTAGGTCACAGTTGACACGCCTTGCCGTTCTTGGTGACACGCCAAGCCCCTGAACCTTCTGGAAGTCACGGGAGAGGGCCCTGCTCTCTCACATGGCCTCTCGGGGCCTCCAAAAACCCTGCAAGCGTTCTCACACAATTTCCAGAGACTTCAGAGGCCCCAGGAGAGCAGGGCCCTCTCGCAAGGCCTCTGGAGCCTCTGAACTGCACATGAGAACACGGAGACTTTTCCAGCTCTTTTCGGTCACTGCAAGACCGTGTAAGGGCATTCTCTGAAGTTTCCAGGCCTTGTGGGACCTGGAGTTGGCTCAGATAGACATTTTGGAAAAAAATTTGCAATTATGTATTTATCAATGAAGTAATACATTTAAATAATTTAACTGATTACTCTTTGTTAGGGATTGTTTCTCTTTCATCGGAGCATTCTTAGGGCAGTGATGGCTAACCTTTTGGGCTTGGAATGTGAAAAATTCAGAAAATGCGTACCTTGACTCTGCTGGCATCTCTCTCTCTCTCTCTCTCTCACACACACACACACACACACACACACACACACACAAACACACACAGAGAGAGATGCCACACACACACACACACACACACACACACACACACACGCCAGCAGTCAAGGGAGGCATTTTCTGAATTTTTCACATGCTAAGCCCAAAAGGTTAGCCATCACTGCTCTAAGGGTACAACCAAAGCCCATAAGCAAACTTTGGCATTTGTGAAGGAAAGGCACAGTGTGTATTGCAAGCGAAAAAATCAAAATAGAGTGGAGCATATAAAAGAGCACTAGAGCTTGATTCAGCTGAGGTTGGTGCAATTGGGAGGCCTCAAGCTGGACAGTGGCCTAAGCGAAAGAAGTAATAAATAATTTTGATAGGGGAGGTTTAAAGAGAGCTGAGAGGACGGAAGGGTGACTGAAAAAGGCCAGAGGGGAAAGGTTACAATAATGAAAGCGAAAGATAATCAAACATATAAGTTTTATGGCAAGGGGTTAGCGGAAAGATGTCTGATAGTATCTTACCTTATGACTGGTGGGCATCCTGCTCTGCTTGCTTTATAGCTTCTGAGATTTTGATCAGGAGTCGCAAAAAAGCAGACGCCTTCTCTTCCATTCCTTAAAACCTACAAACTTGTTTCTTTAAAAAAAAGAAAAGAAAAAAGAAGGTCTGTCATCCTCCAGACGCTTAATGTGCCCAGTGCTAATTTTTGTAACAGTGTGGTGCCACTGAAGGACTGTCTGTAGCTCTATGAACCTCTTCAGAGGTAATTTATAGTCATTCTCAGAGTCCTTGTGATATGTTCTGCCACATAGAAAGGTAGGATTTTTGTGAATTTGAATCAAGAACACCCCGATTTGTAGAAATCCCTTTTGAGGGAGGTGAGCCTGACTCCTTTGTTATGTACCGCTTGGGTAAAGAATGGTTTAATGCTGTGTTTTTACACTTGCGCACTATATCATTATTTCATTGTAATAGCAGAGATATTTTCACATTTTATTGTGTGATATGATTTCTGCTCCGATATTACAGGTTTTTATTATGTTGTTTATATTGTGCATCGCTCTGAGAATTTGGTCGGGGGAAGAGTACAGTTTATCAATTTAAGAGAGAGATAAAAGAATAAATAAAATTAGAGAAATATGGGAACACAAAAAATCTTGTCATATGTTTCCCTAGATACTACTGTCCTTGAAAATTTAGAAGCCAGGATTTAGAGAGAACAGTCTACGTGAAATAAAGATTTTCAGCACTGGGGAAGTACACAGAACTTCTCAAGAAGCTCACAAGTTGAACCCCCGTACTTTCAACATCTTATTCTTTAGATCACTCCTGCAGTATAGCAGCTGCCAACTCCTTCGTCTATATTTCAAAATTCTCATGTGCAAAGCAGAGAGGAATTGTGATCCCCCAATTTTGTTCAAATATCCCGGTGTTTGTCAGGTATTCTGACCTAGGCTTTCCAAGAGCATGAAGCAAAACTCCTTGTCCCAACAAAAAACCCTTTTATTAATTTACTGTGAATTCTGCTCATTCACATCCAGCAAAGTCTTTCAAGGGAAGATTTGCAGTCACAAACCTTATCTGGCTTGGACAGCTGTCAGGCCAATATCTGCAAAACTTGGCAAGGAGTCTCGGAGAGTCATGAACCAATTAATCGAACTAATTGTCTCCTGCAAACTCCACTCCCCTTTCGCTCCTCTTCTTTTTCCTCTGGGAGAGCCGTTCATTGTCCACCTGTGGCCTTAATCCCAAATTGATTCCTGTTCTTTAGCTGTTTCCTTCATCTGGCAACTCTGTGCATGTGCACACTAGGAACAGGCTCCAGCTGTTCTTCTGCCTCACTGATGTCTGACCCTGAAGGCAGCTGATAACTGGCATATGGCTCTGGCCCTATCTCTGCCTCTGACACAGAGCCCTCATCAGAGCCTTCCTCAGACTCCAGGACTGGCCCATGTTCCTCCCCAACCTCCTCACTGTCCAAATCTGATGCCAGCTCTGCTGGCCACTGGTGGACCATAACATCAGGGCTGGGCACAGCTGATGGAAACTGGAGCCTTGTAACTACTGGATGGGCACAGGTTGCCTAGCATAGTCTGACTATAAACTATCCTTCTTTTGAAACCTCGGAAACATATCCCATGTCTAATTCAGAGCCCATGATTCAAAGCTGAAAGGAAAGACTCGGAAATGCTTTATAAGAAGACACGCTTTTCACATAATGATCATCTCTAGTGCATTCAGCATTGAAGAGTCTTTATTATCTTGGTTAGGAAGCAATCTCAGGTTTGTTCTGTTAGGAGCACCAGAGTTATAGATTCCCTCCCTGGGGAAGTTTGATTGAGTGCTCCCTGTTTACGTTTATGGCAAATGGTTAACTTTTTTTAAAAAAAGCTACGCGTATTAATTATGGTATTTTATTCTGGTTTTAATCAGTTATACCAGCAGTCACGGTGGCGCAGTGGTTAGAGTGCAGTACTGCAGTCTACTTCTGCTGATCCCCAGCTGCCAGCAGTTCGGCAGATGGAACCTCACCAGGCTCAAGGTTGGCTCAGCCTTCCACCTTTCCGAGTAAAATGAGGACCCAGATTGTTGGGGGAAATAGGCTGACTCTGTAAACTGCTCAGAGAGGGCTGCAAAGCACTGCGAAGTGGTATATAAGTCTAAGTCCCCAACCTTTCTGGCTCTGTGGATCAGCAGTGGAGGTGGTAGCAAGGTGGTATAGGGGATGGTTGTGGGCACACACCAGTGGTGAAATTCTTTTTTTTTTACTATTGGTTCTGTGGGCGTGGTTTGGTGGGTGTGGCAGGGGAAGGGTACTGCAAAATCCCCATTCCCTCCCCACTGTGGGGCCAGCCAGAGGTGGCATTTTCCAGTTCTCTGAACTACTCAAAATTTCTGCTACCTGTTCTCCAGAACCTGCTGAATTTCACCCCTGGCACACGCCCACCGTTTGCCCAAATGGAACTTTGCACACTCACACGCTCACCTTTACCTTGGTGCATTTTTAGGACCAAAAACTGGTCTGTTTACATTTCCATAAATGATTTTAAAAAAAATAATGCAAAGAAATCTTAATTACCAGGTTTGTTTCTAAGCCGAGAATAAAGAAGGCAATTGCTTGAATCAGAGGTGAAGTTTATTCCGAGAATGCAATATACAAACATCAGCAGTTGGGGGTGGCAGCAGTTTAAGTCTCTCTCAACAGCCCTTATGTAGGAAAGTCTTGCCTTTTTCTGTTCTTCAAAAGCATGCAGAAACATCTCCTCCAGGAATTCTAAGAAAATGCACTTAGCCGGCATTCCAAGAAGTGGCGCCTTTGCATTTACGGTAGGTATCCGAGTGAGCCGTGGTTTCTGCTTGATTTACATTTGTTGATTGGAAACAATAATCACATTGGGGAAAAGGCTCTCCCCCCCCCTCCTGCCCTCCATTTGATCAAAGAGATCGCAAGCTAAGTTTTACAGAGGGAAAAATGTTCACCCGAAGACAGTTTCAGAAAAGGGAGAAGGCTACTCAATTATAGTGGTGTCTTTCCGTTGCATTTTGATCTTCATTCTAGAGCCTATTCTAATTGGTGATTTTGAATCTTTTGTCTTGATTTCAGCAGGAGGAATGTGTGGCAGGAGGACTTTGATTTTTTTTTCCACAGAGGAGGTTGCAGATCAGACGAATGGGAGTGTTTAAAAACGTCTTCCTTTATATGTATTTCAAATCTTTTGAGGGAGTGCTAATCTTACTGCCTGTGAGTCTCTGCAAGTATTTCAGAGCAGGGACAGCCCACAGAATAGATTCTCAAAATTCTTGCTGTTTCTCCAATTTAAGGGACTAAGCGATGTGCCTGCACAGGGTATGTAGTATTATAGCAGGATGGATTTAGAGTCATTCATTCGTTCTTAGTACAGCTCACACCTATGGCAGCCAAGTGTGGCTTCAGCGTTACTTATTAATGAGACAACTCATGAGAAATTAAAGTGTTTAGGTTGTCATGTCATATGCCTGCTTTCATATGGGTAAATTCCATTGAATGTAACAGAGTTTATAACTGGATAGACATGTCCAAAGTTGCATTGTTAGAAAAGCAAGCATTACTTTGCTTTGTGAGGACCACATCCAGTTTCCTTCCAGCCCTCTTCCCAAAGTAGAGTAAAAGGGATATTATGAGAACACAGCCTTGGGATATTTTTTCAAGATCTGGAATAATGAAGTCATTTGATGCAGTGAAGTAATTGATCTGTCCTAATTATGGCAAGTGAAGGAAGTGATAATGAGGCTTTCAAATGTTGTTTCTGAAAGATGTACTTGTAACAAGAATTTGATATGAAGAGGGAGAGCCAGTTTGGTCTAGTGATTAAGGCTATAAACCAGGAAACTGTGAATTTTAATCCTGCCTCAAGCATGAAAACCATCTGGGTGACTTTGAGCCAATCATTCTCTCTCGGCCCACATTGTCAGGCTTGGGTGAGAAGCTTGTCAATCAATTCCTAACACAAGCAATGGACCAACACTTGGTTGATTTAAAAAAAAAAACCCACAGACCCCATACTTGGGAAAATGCTAAGAGGAAAAAAAATGATAGAAAGAGAATAATCACGCAGGGTCTGAGTATTTCCTTCGTTCTGATGGGTTTCTGGCTTCATGCTAGCAATTTAAAACACTTCCCTGCATGATTGTTTGCATTATTAATTAAAAGGGTACAGTAGTCTTCCAACTGGGTGAAGATCTTCCATTAAACCTTAATGGATTTTACAAGTTGAACCTCTGCAGCCATGAATAAGCATATCAAACTTCAGCGGAGCTGACTCCCGGGGATCAGGCATTGGATTGCTGATGTACTCCATTAGCTTTCCTGTGAAATTTCACTACTGATTTCTGTGTTTGTGTCTAAGATGGAATTTTTTAAGCAGAGGATTAACACTTCTCATTTCTTGCTATATCCTCATTCGCTCTATGCATGTAGACCCAGGATTCTAAAGGGAGAATCTGGATGTGCTGCTTGCTTTTTTCATAAATAGCTCTCCATTGGCCTAGTCCAGGGGTGTCCAAACTTGGGAACTTTAAGACTTGTGGACTTCAACTCCCAGAATTCCCCATGGCTGGCTGGGGAATTCTGGGAGTTGAAGTCCACAAGTCTTAAAGTTCCCAAGTTTGGACACCCCGGCCTAGTCTGTCCATGTCCCTCCTTTGCTTAGTTATTAATCTACTGTTATCCAGATTGTGGGAAACTTAGAAGAACATGCCAGGCCAAACACTAAACAAAAACGGCATTGTTTCTCTTTAAAAAGAACAGCTAAAAGGAAAGTCCTCCTCCATTCAGCTATAACCACATCCAGAGCCTTCATGTGAGCCAAGTAGAACGTGGCATTATCCATCCCTCCTTGTAAATGGATGAAGAATCCCCATTATGTACCTTGAAGCTCGAATGTCATACTTTAGATCTTGTTCTAAGGTCTCCCTTTCTTATTGAGAGCTGAGTAAAAACAGGCCATATAGCATAATGTCTGTTCAAGGCTGCACATATATAGCAGGCCCAGTATCATCTTAGGAGAATAGCAGGAATTCTGACATAAAGTAAAAGCTGGGCAACTGAGCAGAAAAAAAATCTAATAGTGAACTTTCCAGAGTGAAACAGATTGTATGCTGGCAAACAAAATCAAGGCCAGAGATGCTGGTGAAATTTGCAGCGAAGGGTTGTTGTTGGGTTTTTTTAAAGAATGTTTTAGCAAAGCACGCTTATCCTAAAAATGTAGAAAAGCAAATTATTGCCTTAAATATCATTTGGAAAGTGGGGGGGGGGGGAAACTCTATTCATGCGCACACTAGGAACAGGCTCCAGCTGTTCTTCTGTCTCACTGATGTCTGACCCTGAAGGCAGCTGATAACTGGCATATGGCTCTGGCCCCCTCTCTGCCTACAACACAGGGCCCTCATCAGAGCCTCCCACGTTTTCTTTCCAGTTTTCTCCACGGATATTTACAAAATGAATGATTGCTTGGGGAATCATTGGTAGGTTTTAGGACTAACAACAGATCATAAGGGTATCTTTTTCAAGTTATCTATATTACGGGGATTCTCAGATGCCCCTGACTTAAGCTTCGGGGTCTGTATTTAGGCTTTCAAAACTAATTTTAGAAAAAGAGATTATCTCCAGAAATTAAGCAGCAATACTGCCAAGCTTGGCACCAACATCTAGCACCACCTAGAGTCCCTACAACTGGCAACCATCCAGAGTTGGGGGGGGGGGCATAAAAATTAATATATTATTAAATTATGGTTTCTCACATCCTAGCTGAATGCTCAGTGTCAAATGCTGCCCCAAGGCCATTGTGCCAGGTAGAGGGATGGGAAAAGGCTGCTGTTTTGCACTCGCCCTACAGCACTCCAGAGGACTGATTGGCTTGAATTCTTTGGGGAAAGCATTTTAGCTAATGGTTGATTTAACAAAGCAATAAATAAGCAAACATTCTGAATAGCGGTTTCACAGTCGTCCTGCAGCTACTAGCCAGACTGAGCACTGGAAAAGAGAATGAGAGAGAATTCCCAGACATTTTCCTGAGGACATCCTTGATCTTGAATCCAAGTCTCACGGTTGATAAACATTTCAGCATCTCCCAAGCTAAGGGAGGAGCTTGGCAACAGAAGCAGCCAGGAGGATAATTCCATAGTGGAGCAGAATGCAAAAGTACCTGGGCAACAAGCTCAGAGGTTTATCTGTGACTGCAGAAGCTGAGCGCTGAGGCCCACTCAGTTGCTTGGCTGGTTTTGGCACAGAGGGGAATAAAACTTGCCAGCAAAACCTGCTTCTTCCTTGAGCAATCTAATCTCCTTCCATCTCTCTTTTCTCTCTATCTTCTCTGCCCAGCATTCCCTTCTCTCTGTTTTCAGTGGGTTCAGTCTATCTTTCCGCATCTTGCTATCCTTAAACTCTAGCTTCATGTCTGCTTGTATCTAGCATCTTCTTCCTTCTTGTATTTCTTTACCTCACTCCTTCCCCAGAAATATGTTCTTCTGATACCAAAGCTCATTCCAGAAGGGAGACTCAGTTGTGGGGAGGGGGGGCCTCTATTCTCCTCTGCTGTCTCTTTCTCCTGGAGCAGAGCTATAATGAGATGTCAGGCACAGAAAACCCAGCCGGAGTGAGAAAAACAAACAGAAAAAAACATAAACAGACATCAAAATGCTTGGTGTATCAGTGGAATATAATTTCCAGTCACTCATTTTAGCTTTGCAGTCTTTCTTCCTCCTCCTCATCACCTCACCCAGCTCTGTGTGTTATGGTGTTTGTTTCATGCTGAGGCAGCTTGCAAGATCTGTTGCACAATAGAGTAGATGCTGCTTTCTCTCTTGCTAAGTTCAGCAGGAAATTCATATGGCAAGTGTGCTTCTTTGCAAGAAACATTGGCTGATCAGGGCCACCAGGATAAAAGGTTTTGCTTACAAGAATTCAGTCTCTGCCATGCCTTGAGATTGGAAGCAGAGCATCTCCTCCTCTCTTCAGTTCTATGAGGACCCACTGTTGTGGCCTGCCAGTGGCCAGTAGAGTTGGCAGCAGTTAGACAGTGAGGAGGTTGGGGAGGAACATGGGCCAGTTCTGGGGGCTGAGGAAAGCTCAGATGAGGGCTCTGCGTCAGAGGCAGAGAGGGAGCTAAACAGCAGTAAGGCAGAGGAACAGCTGGAGCCTGTTCCCAGTGTGTGCCTGCGCAGAGCTGCCAGAAGACAAGGACTACTAAGAAAGCAGGGTCAACTTGGGAGTAAAGCCACACCTTGGAGGCAATTGGCCCCTCCCATAGGAAACAAAAGAGGAGCGAATGGGGTGTGGGCTTTTGCAGGAACCAATTTGTTCATTCGGTCATTTCAATGGACCGAACTCTTGGAAAGTTCTGTTTGTGACTATAGGAGACTGTGCCAATTTTTGCCTTGCCCTGGGTTTGGAAACTAGTTATTTGGCAGCTCTCCAAATGAGATAAGGTTCGTGCTGATAAACATTCCTCTGACAGACTGTTTGCTAAGCCTTGCTAACTGTGAATGAAAGGAACTCGCAGTCATGTAAATAAAAAGGGTTTTGTCAGGACCAAGACTCTGCTTCTTGCTTTTTAAGGAAGCCTGGGTCAAAACACCGACAACCTTAATCTCATATGCAAGAGAATGCTGTCCCAACTCCATCTATGATCAGTTCACGAAGACCAACATGCCAATAACCAAGCAATAGGGAAAAGTCAACATTGGAGCATTTATCATTTGTGTTAGTGCCGCAAGATTTTCATCACCCCTGTTTATTCATTGGATGTTAGGTTGGGTGCTCGGTGGACCAGAAAAAGATCCAGATCTTTGGTTAGATGAGTTTTATTGACCACTCAGTTAAGGCTATCAATCAATAAATCCTACTTGATTACTCATATGATTTCGCATCCGTCAATTAACAAAATCTGTTAATGGCAGAACTCTTAAGAATGCTTACTTAGAACTAAATTCCACCGAGTCTAATGGACCGAGGAGGCTTCCCAACGGAGATTTTTCTGAACAACTTTCATTGCTGATTCATTTGTTCCCCTTCCTTAATGGATTTTTTTTTTACTGTGTACATGTCAAGTGCATGAAAAGGAAAAGATAGCATCAATGGTGGGAAACAGGAAGGATTATCTGTGGAAAGTGTTGGGATTTACTAAGAATGCCATCCTTTCTAGATTTCACCAAAATGTGTTCTCCTGCATATCAGGGGAGGGCTGCTGGGGGTTCGCAGAGAACCTCTAGTTAAGATTCTGTGCAGTTCAGAGAACTACCAAATGCCGTCACTGGCTGGCCCCACCCAGCCCCTCTCAGGAGTCTCCATGCAGCCCATTTTGGATGCAGGTAAGTGCAGAGCCTCGGGGAGGGTAAAAAAATGTGCCTACTGGAAGTTCAGGAAGGCTGGAAACAGGCCCATTTCTGGGCTCCAGAGGGCCTCCGGAGCCCAGGGAGGGCAAAAACGCCCCCCCTCCCCACTGTGATGCAGGAGGCCGACCAGGCCACCCTCACCAGGCCACGCCCACCCAGCAAACGGGCAGAGAACCTCTTGCTAAAATTTTTGAAGCCCACCCCTGCCATTTATTCCTTCACAAGTTGGAGGTACACTGAGGTTTTTGAGCTTGCAGGCAAGGAGTAATAGAGCTGGGTTTCATTAACGTCCTAATGGCAACGAGCTTCTTTAGCCCATTCAGTATCCTTCACAAAAGCTTCACATAGATGCTAAATATAGGAGATCCATGAGAACTTCCTAGAACAGGGGTGTCCAAACTTGGGAACTTTAAGACTTGTGGACTTCAACTCCCAGAATTCCCCAGCCAGGCTGGCTGGGGAAGTCTGGGAGTTGAAGTCCACAAGTCTTAAAGTTCCCAAGTTTGGACACCCCTGTCCTAGAACAAATGTATTAGCTAAACAACCCCAAAATATCAAGTAGAATTCTCCTAATGCCACCTTCTGATATAAGTAACAGGAGAGAAAGTACAGCAAAGTGGCCAATCCAAACCCAAGTTGCTTGAGGCTTCAAAAGGATACCCTGGTAAGCAGTAACAAAAGCTAAGGGGAGAGACAGGTCATCTAGACTCTTTCTGGAGCTCCTGGATGTTTTTACACACATACACACACACACACACAAACTTCACTACCAAGTAAAAGTGATGTGTTTGGGAGGCTTTTTTAAACCTTAAGACACGATTGATAAATGTTATGCTTCGCCTGAATTTAACATGCTTATTTCCCTTCAAACAACCCCAAGAGGGGAAAAAGATCAGAACTTCAGTTTTGTATACACTGGTGATGTCATTACATTACCATCCTCCCCCCTGTGACTCTAAAGGGGGGTTGTTTGTTTGATGAAAGTGCAACCCCTGGCCAAAAAAAAAAAAAAGGATCAGTCTCAGCCACTGAGAAAAATCAATTATTCTAAAGGAAAAAAAAAACATTGGTGAAGAAACTCTGGCCTATGGTCAAGATGCAGTCTGAAACACCCTGTCTTTTCCAGGGCCAAACACCCACATGTAGACGGAGGGATATGGTACTTTACTAAATGAGGCTTACACACACTTGTGCACACAGGTTTTCCCCCACAGTTCAACAGGTGTGACTTACAAGAGTTCCTAATCAAAGCAGCAGGCTGTCAGGTAGTATGTCTGATGGTCCCAGCTGTACCAGATTCATGATCCAGATTCAAAATCAAGGTTGTAAGATTCTCAAGTCATGTGGAGTGGGAGTTAATGGGCTGTTGTTGTCAATGGAATAGAATAGAATAGAATAGAATAGAATAGAATAATAGAGTAGGAATAGGAATAGGAATAGGAATAGGATATAACAGAGTTGGAAGGGACCTTGGAGGTCTTCTAGTCCAACCCCCTGCTCAGGCAGGAAACACTATACCATTTCAGGCAAATGGTTGTCCAATCTCTTCTTAAAAACCTCCCGTGTTGGAGAATTCACAACTTCTGGAGGCAAGTTGTTCCACTGATTAATTGTTCTAACTGTCAGGAAGTTTCTCCTCAGTTCTAAGTTGCTTCTCTCCTTGATTAGTTTCCATCCATTGCTTGTCCTGCCCTCGGGTGCTTAATATTCTATTTTATTTTAGTAGAAGCAGCAGTAGCCACAGTGTAGCTCTTTTAACGGGTGAGATTCCTGCGCAGTCTTACAGAGCACCTTTGCTCTACTCTCTTTGCAGCAATTGAGTGGTTACATTGGGAGAGACAGTTATTCCTGTGTCTGCTGTTTGCTGTTTTTACCCACCTCCTCTGCCTGCTCAGATGGTTATCCATCTGGTAATGCTGGAGTTTGCTGCTTGCAGTCAGTCAGTACTTCTGAAGCTGGCTCTGGCACTGGATTCCCGTCATCGGTCCCCTCCTCTGACTCCAAATCCGAGCCCACCACAGCCATATCCCTCTCCAAAAAGTTCGACAAGTCAGAGGATTCAGAACCCTTAACTGTTCCCCAGTCCGTGTAGGAACTAGCTTCTTTAGCACTGGAGATAACAGTGTGATATCTTTTATCCCTTGTACAGAGAAAACAATAGGAAACATGGAGCATCAGGCTACTAGCAAAGCAGAGCTTGTGGATAGGAATTTCCCTTCCGTCAAATTATTTCCCTCCCATCCAACCCACCACAGCCTGGCGTTACCACTGTCCAGTCTTTGCCCCTCTGTTGTAAGGGATATTACTATCACGGAAGGTGTCATCTTCAGTAAAGGATTCCCATTTCTTTCTCTTTGACCCACGGGGAAAGTCTTTTCTGGAATGGCACTTCTTAGCTCTTAAAGAAAAATCAGTATAATAATGACTTGCATCAAAAATCATTTTAAGAATTACATCCTCTGCCTTAATTGATCAGAGGTGCTTTATTTTTAATGGGCGGGATGTGTTATGGCCCAGGCTCTGGACTCCGATTCTAAATTAAATCTAAACAAGCTGTTCCAACTGAGCCTCTGGGGTGTCAGCTTCAGGGAGGACAAAGCCAGACATCACCTGAGGCTAATCAATCACAGGCACCACCTGAGCAGCCGGATCTCTTAGGTGAAGATGACCTAAGGCCTCCCAGTCCCAGCACTAGATGAGTAGAAAGGGAGAGCAAAACAACAGAAGTCTAGTAAGGCTACTCGCCAAGCAAAAGAGCACGCAGTCTGATTTGTGACAACTGACTGCTGCCTATACAAGAATCTGCTCTGACTCTGTTCTCTTTGCTGGAAATGTCTGATATCTGTGACATTCATCCGTAGATGCATCCATCTTCTTGGACTTCTGACCTTTGGATTGGCTGACAGTCTTGACCCTCTGAAACCTTGGACTGACTCTGGACAATGTATACTCTCATTGTCTAGACCAGTGATGGTTAACCTTTTGGGCACTGAGTGCTGAAACTGGAGCGCATGTATGCGTTGGAGCGCTGGAACCCGGAAGAGAATAGCTGGCCAGTGTGCATGCGCGTGGCCACGGCCAGCTGCTCTTCAGGGTTCTGTTGCGCGCATGCATGCCGGACAGCTGCTCTCTTCTGAGTTCCATCATGCACATGCGCACCGGACCAGATGTCCAACACGCATGCGTGTGATGGAACCTAGAAGAGCAGCTGGCAATGGCACGCGTGCCCACAGAGAGAGCTCTGTGTGCCACCTCTGGCACGTGTACCATAGGTTTGCCATCATGGGTCTACACAAATTTCGCAGGCAAGCCTTGGCTTCATTTATTCCTGCACTTCATTTGCATTCTTCAGCCTAGTAGAGATGGTCCTTGACTTACAACCATTCATTTAACAACAGTTCAGAAAAAAGTAATTTATGACCCATCATCAAAATTATGACTGTCGTCTCACCTCTGGGTTAATGTGATTTCAATTTGAGCAAGTCATTGGGAAGGTGTATTTGCTTAATGACCTTACTAATTCATTTAATGGCTGTAATAAAAAGATCCTAAAATCAGCTCTGTCCATGTAATGATTTACTTAACTGCCTTACCTAGTAGTGACTGAAATTCCAATTGGAGTCATAAGTCGAGAACTTCCTGTAGTAAACTGATAATCACCTAAGAAACCGTATGTGAATGTGTATGTCTGAAGCCGAACAGGATATTTCATTTAACCAGTTAAACATTGCAACCTCAGACCCTTGGCTCTATGATGCAATAGTCTGACTTGTTACTCATTCCCCATAACTACATGTTAGTCTAGAAACAACTTATTTATTATAGTCTACACTCTTAACTGTACAAGGTTTTGGTACTCTAAACATTTAAGGTTGGCTATTATATAAAATGCAGGTGGGAAGGGATTATTCATATTACTAAAACTTATAAGAACTTGAACAATTGTGTTCTATTAGGGTTTTTTTTTTTTAAAAAAAAGAAAACTATTTAGTTTCAGTGGCCAGTCCAAAGTTTGTGAGATACCTATAAGCAGGGCATCAAGATCATAGCTTTCTTATTTTTTTCTGTCCTTGTGCTTGATGTGACATTCAAAGGTGTACAGTATTGCTTTTTGACCGTAGAAATGCTATTTCCTAATCACCTTTCCTGGAAGACAGTTTATCATAGCAGAAAAAAAGGGGGAAGGGGCTATGTGTGAAAAGATTTTGGGAAAGTTTGAAGGGACTCATTAACCCCAAACATGATGTGTTTAGTACTTTAGACGGTGCCCCATAAATGAGCACGTGACAACTATTTCTGGAGATGTTTTGGGTTGTGGTGTCCTAACCTCTGCCTGCTTGTCCAACCTTAATGGACCACTGAGGAAACCTTTTCCTTCCTCTCAAAATGCAAACAATTGTGCTGATGCTAATCACCAGGCACCTCCAATTTTTTACTGATCCAACAGGTGAGGGAATTTAATGAACTGTGCCCTGTTTGCTATGGAAAGAAGTTAGAGAGGCATCTCTGATTAAATGTATGTACGTATGTATATATGTCATCAAACCTCTGCATCAATGAGGTCTTAGTTTCTTACTGGGTAGCTGAAACACAAATGAAACAAAACATTATGTACCGAGCAATGTGCATAGCCATGAATATTCTAGTTCTGTAACAGAAACCTGTGTGCTCTCTTCCTTTATGGCAGGGATGTCAAACTCAAGGCCCGTGGACCGGATCCTCCTGAGCTCCGTTTTCACTGGCAGAGGGTTGCAGGAGGCCATCCCAGCTGAAAATGGAGATCGGGAGCCCATTTTCGCTGGCAGAGCACTTGGGCCATCACAGGCGCCCCTGACACAAGTGATGTCAAGCTGGCCATGCCCCCCCCCCCAGCTCAAACACAACCCTGATGTGGTCCTCAATGAAATCGAGTTTGACACCTCAGCTGTATGGAGTTTATCGGCAGCAATGTTCTAGGATGGATGCAGAGAAGAGGAGAACCAGGTTTATTTTTATTTATTAAAAATCAAATTTACACACTCTCCATCTCACCAAAATGGACCCTGGGCAGCACATAGCAATAAGATAAAGCAACACATGTACAATAAATAGTAGATATATAAAAATCTGTATTAATAAATATATTAAAAAATAAAAATACAAACCATAGGCGAAGGAGGATAAAAAGGCAGCTCAACAATGGAACCATCTAAGTAAGTCTCTGGTTCCCTGAGAATCTTAGACTGGATTACAAAACTGGGTCTTAGGGCCTTTCAGAATATCAAATGGGATGCATCCAATGGTGGGCTGCAACTGGTTGAACAACCGGTTTGGTGATCGCGTACTTCCCGCGCGCACACCCGAGCAGAACTCAGCTGCTTGGTTTCTAAGGTAGCCCCGGTAAGTAGAACAGCAGAGGCCCAGAAATCAGCTGTGCCACGTGAATCAGCTGAGCCAGAAAGAAGGAAATAAAGGACAGGATATGGCGGGAGTACATGGGCGGGGCCAACTGATCGTCAGAACTACTGGTTCACCTGAACCGGTCCGAACCGGCGGCAGCCCACCACTGGATGCAGCTAATCTAATTTCAGGGGGAAGGATATTCCATAAAATGGCTGCCACAGCAGAATGTGTGCATCTCCTGGCTGGGACCCACCAAGTGTAGGCCCCAGGCTGACAGTACCCACAGCATGCCTCTGTAAGATCTAATGGGGCAGGATACAGTAAGGCAGCCTGCTGTAAAGTTGGCTAGCAAGCCACTGTAGATTTTGAAGATGCATTAAAGCAAGAGATGAAGCAAATACTTAACCTGTGGCCCCTCTTACTGAGTCATAATAGGTGGCAAGAGTTTGCAGGGGCATAGAAATAGCAGTATCTATGTCTTAAAGTCAACCTGGGCAAATAGTGAAGTCAAAACACAATAAAAATTAAAGATACCCTCAGTTCAAGCTTTGACTCCTGATGACTGTGTTCACTAAATGCTCTTGGCAGCATTATGTCATTGCCTCCTTCTAGAATAGTCTTTGATTTCCCAAACAAGCTAATATACCTCCACTCCCAAGCAGTCTCCCATCCCAATGCTAGCCAATACTGCTTCATTTCGGAGATCAGCCAAGGTCAGCTTCTTCTAGTTGCTAAAGCAAACAGGGCAGACAAGGGCATTTAAAGATAGGGGAGCACTTTTCTGCTATTTGAAGGATAGATAATATGTGCTCCGTCCCATCCAAAGATCAATTTCTTTGTCTAGGCCGGGTAAGAAATAATGTTGCTGGGAATGCAATGTGCAGAATGTCATGGGCGCTATTGAGGTATAAATGCCCAAAGGAAACTTGTACAAGTCATATAAAATAATTAAGATTATGGTGCTAGCAGTTTGCAAAAGTAACTTGCAATTAACTTGCAAGGCCTAAATAATATTTAAAGCAGAGGGCTCCACCTACCCTTTTGCAAAGGAAATTGAGGGATACATGAGAGATTTGCATTGTTCCTAAACTTTGGCACAGGGATTGATTATAGGTTGTATTATGCAATCATATTTGCAGAACAAATCTTATGCCCCAGAAAACGGATGTTTTTGTCAGTTCATCAGCCGGCAGTATTAAGCACAATTTACTTAGGAGTAAATCCACCAAAAATAACATTACTTGCTCCCTAATAAGCATAAATAGGATTGTTCTACAAGAATGCCGTTTCTTCTTCCCTTTACCAGTTCGGATTCCAAAACATAGACTTGAAGCTAGGTAGGGATAAGAATTAAATTTCTGGCACTAGAAAGCTGTGGTAATTTATTTCCATGCAGATTAGTCCCAGGAATGTTTAGGTAGAACCTCCCTCTGAGTTCTTCAAGTGGAATATATTTCTTAGTAAATATGCTCAGGATTATAGCTCTTCAGTCCCAGCATCATGAATGTTTACTCAAAAGTCAATCCTGCTGGGTTCAAGAGTGCTTACTCCCAAAAAGGCTGGCGTAGGGATTGCAACTTCCATATGAATAATTCATTCTGATTGCAGCATTTAAGATTTTAACGGAATCTGAAATATTGGCTGAAGAGTAGAAACCAGAGACGGTTTGTTTGGTATTTTGGATCATTCTCCTTTTAAAGTTCTTTTAAGCTATGGTTGGAGAACAGTTCTCAATCCAGGGTTAATATTCTATGCTGGTATACCGCCTGAGCAGGGAGTTCGACTAGAAGACCTCCAAGGTCCCTTCCAATTCTGTTATTCTAGTGGGAGGAATGCAGAAAAAAAAGGGCGGTGATGTGGTATCACCTGTTCTACTCTTCTCTTTCCTCCTTTGTGATGGTGGTATCAGAGGTGGTATTCAGCAGGTTCTGCCCAGTTCTGGAGAACCGGTAGTGGAAATTGTAAGTAATTAAGAGAACTGGTAAATACCACCTCTGACTCATCCTGCCTCCATCTATTCTCTGCCTCTAGAATCCCAACTGATTGGGAGGAAATGGGGATTTTCAGTAACCTTCCTCTGGAGTGGGGAAGGAATGGAGATTTTACAGTATCCTCCCCCTGGAATGGAGTTGGAATGGAGGTTTTACAGTATCCTTTCCCTGAAGTGGGGTAGGAATGGAGATTTTACAGTATCCTTCCCCTGGAGTGGGGTAGGAATGGAGATTTTACGGTATCCTTCCCTTGTCACGGCCACTAAGCTACCCCCACCAAACCATATCCACCAAGCCACCCCACCCCCACCAAGCCACTCCCATAGAACCGGTAGTAAAAATTTTGAATCCTACCACTACTACATATCCATCCTTTTCCCACTGCATATATATCCAGATAGAAATTGGCAGTTCTCCTCTATGGTTTAGCATCTCTTGACATTCTGAACTTTGGTTCTAAATTCTGAATATGTGTGTATGTGTCTGTGTCTGTGTCTGTGTGTCTTTATATGTATGTGTGGAGAGAGGGAGGGAGAGAGAGAATGAATGTCATATATATCATATGTAGATATATATATATCATCTGTCTTCCTGGGCTGAGAATCTTGTACTTGTCATGTTTCACAATGAACTTGAGATTCCTGTTTTGATTCTCCTTAGTGAAATGTAATAATTTTTGCAATGGCTTGGGTGGCTTATTCTAATTGCAACTTAAGCTAAAATCATGTTTTACTGGAGCAACGCAGAGAGAGAAGAAAATATGTGCCTGGTTATTCATTAAACAAGCGGCGGCCCTTTGAAAGCCCCAGTAACATCTAAAATACATTTGATTAGACTGCCTAAGCTTTGATGCTCTTTTCTGAGAGAAGTTGCCTCCTCTTTTCTCTGTTCACGTTCCACTGCTTGGCAAAAAAACATTCCTTGTTTAAACTATTGAGCTTGCACTTTTTTTTTAATGATAGGGTTTAATAGATTACATTTGTTCTGGCTGCTATTGTTTTAATTGAGATTGCTTTTCCATTGATTTTATCTTCTATTCTGCAAGACATTTTTATTATATTTTTTATATGGGTGTTGTTGTTTTTTATGAATGAGGTTTATTAATCTCTAGGGATATAGAAAGGGAAAGGAAAACCTTTTTAAGCAATGAACTGGCCGAGGGTTTATATCAGTGGGTGGGATTCAGCCAGTTCGCACCACTTCGGGAGAACAGGTTGTTAACTTTGTGAGCAGTTTGGTGAACTGGTTGTTGGAAGAAATCATTAGGGTAGGGAACTGGTTGTTAAATTATTTGAATCCCACCACTGATTTCTAGCCAAATCAAATTCTAAATACTTCTATTATGACTAGCAAACCTTAACGGTCTTGCCCAGCTATCCCTACAATTAGAATAGTTACCAAACCTGGGCTGGAAAAAATCAGGACCATACTGAATGGCAGCAAACAGACAGATAATCTCTTAATCCATTTCAAATATCCAATGAACTGTCCAAAGTCAATGGAGTACTAGTAGCCACATTCCTATATTGATGGGGACAATCCAACAGATACACTCAAATGCAATTCCTCCAATTTTTGGAGTGGCAGAAAAGCCTTCTTTCCAATGGCTGAGTCATATTCTGCCTCAGGAACAAAGCAATTTTAAGGTGGGACATTAAGGAAAGCAAGTGATGGATTCCACTGGTTTTGTCTTCCCACCCACCAAATGTCATCTGCTATGGGGAAAACAGCCATAAATCACTTTCCTTAAAGTGCTGTGGGGCTGAGCTGAGTAAATGCTTCAAATGGCAGTTGTAGGTGCTTCAAATGGCAGTTTTAGCCGCCTATCCAATTGTCCAATTAAGAGGTGGCAGGAAGTATTTTTGAGTATTAGGCCTTTTTTCGAAAGGGCATAAACCCCTTACCAGAGGTGGTATTCAGCAGGTTCTGATCAGTTCTGGAGAACCAGTAGTGGAGATTTGGAGTAGTTCGGAGAACCGGTAAATGCCACTTCTGACTGGCCACGCGCCCATCTATTCTCTGCCTCCTGATTCCCAGCTGATCGGGAGGGAATGGGGATTTTGCAGTAACTTTCCCCTGCCGTGCCCACCAAGCCACACCCACAGAACTGGTAGCAAAAAAAATTGAATCCCACCACTGCCCCTTACCTAAAATACCCTTGCTAACAGATTCCAGGCAGAAGTAAGGAGTACAGGGCAGAGTAAGAGGGAGATCTCTTTGCACTACCACATTGGAAATAACTCCACTGTCAAGTCACTAGGCAGGAGGGGTTGCAAACAGCATCAAGGGACACTCTCTGGCCCGTCTCCTTCATATTCCTCCTTTATGCTTGTGTCCTGTGTGAAGCTAAGTGGCACAGAGAAGGGGCACATCAGGGTGAAGCTAGAGGGAGGGATTGATAATGGACAGGCTCTGTCTTCAAAAAAGCTGCAGAAATTAGACAATATTTTGGATTAGACAAATAGCCCCATCACCCACAAATAAAAACAGTAAGAAGCACAGCCACACACAATCCCTGGTCAGCAAAAGCATCAAAAATCCTGCAAAGCACTCATTGATGACTGAATCAGTGACACATCACTGGCAAAACCCAGCTTTATTTTCTGGCTTAAGGTAACCTTTTGTGCAGCCCAGGATTAACTGAAAAGCACTCTTATGTTTTAAACAAAGGGGCCCTGGGGAGAGGGGAGCACTTTTTTCAAAAGAGTGTTACACCTGTTTATATAAGGAGCTTGTATGAAAGTTAACCGGTATCTCGGAAGCAACTGGGAAGCATTATGGAATTGTTTCATATCTGAAAACTAGGGTCTGGTCCAGTGGTGAGATTCATTTTTTTTACTACCGTTTCTGTGGGCATGGCTTGGTGGGCATGGCAGGGGAAGGTTACTGCAAAATCCCCATTTCTTCCCGATCACCTGGGACTCGGGAGGCAGAGAATAGATGGGGGCAGGGCCAGTCAGAGGTGGTATTTACCGGTTCTCCGAACTACTCAAAATTTCTGCTACCAGAATTGGTTAGAACCTGCTGAATACCACCTCTGGTCTGATCCCTCTTGTTGGCCAAACCAAAATGGCCATGGAAGGCAATGGCCACTAATCTCTTCAATAGGAATTGGGCAGAGTCCAGCTCTATTCAATCAATATCATTAATCAAGGTCAATAAAGGCTTCTAGATTGGGTCTCAAGCAAAAATTGTGTTAAAATAAAATAAAATTTGGCATATAGGAAGTCCTCGATTTACAAACATTTATTTAGCGACGGTTCAAAATTACAATGGCACTGAAAAAGTGACTTATGACAAAACCTCTTACTTATAAGTGACACGTATTTACAATGGTTCTGGATCGCAGGGGCACTGGATAGCCACCTGCAACCTTCCCAGCCAGTTTTCAACAAGCAAAATCAATCACGAAAGGTGGTTTTGCTTAACGGCCATGTGGTTCACTTACCTGCAGTAATTTACTTAACAACTGTGGTGGAAAAAGGTGGTAAAATAGGCATTACTCACTTAGAATCACTTCACTTAGCAGTGGAAATTCTTCTCCCAGTTATGATTGTACTTGATTACTGAGGTATAACTTGCTTTTATTGCTTTTGTTGGAAATGAGACAAACGAAGGCATGTCACGTGATCACTGGCTTCAGGCGGTTGTTCAAGGGATGGGAAAATGAGCCTGCAGTTAGGTAAGGCTAGAATTAGACATCCCCAGTTCAAAATGGTACACTATTGAACCATGTCGAAGTAGGAATAAAAATGTATTTTACAATCAGGCTCACTCAATACAAAATTGAGGGACCGTTATCAATAAATGCAAACACCCATCTTGAGGAGAACACGTGGAAAACTGTGCTTCTTTCTTTCAAACAAGCTCCCTAATAACAGAATGTGAAATGCCTTAGGCATTGCTATGCCCCAAATATTAGTGCCTGGAAGCTGCTTTGCAGAAACGATTTTTGAAAGTTCTACGCCGGATTTGTTAAAATCGGTGGTGAGTGCTAGGGTGGTTAGCAGGATTGGACACCTTTTGTATTTTTGTTGCTCTTTTATGTCTCACAAGCAGTTTGGGATGATTTAACGGAGCTGCTTAGACAACGTTGGCACTTTGTGTGTTGCATTTATGTATGCTTCTCTTTGGATCATGATTTTGTCTGCTCACAATGTGCTACAGAAAAATCCCTCGTCCCTTGCATGTAGGATTCAGCCAGTTCGCATCACGATTTGTGAACCGGTTGTTACCTTTTTGCCCAGTTTGGAGAACCAGCTAATCCCACCTCTGGCTGGCCCCGCGCACCCCTCCCCTCCCAGGAGTCCCTGCCCGCACGCCCCAATTTGGCTTCCAGGGTGGTGCAGGAGGCCTTCCAGGCCCAAAACACTTGCTCTAGGGTGAGTTGGGAATGGGGATTTTGCATTATGATTCCTCATAAGTAAGTAGGGACCAGTAAAAGAGAAATGGAAAAATCCCTATCTGTAAATAAATGTTTTACAGTTTTAGCAAGTTTAAGATGGGCGAATTTCATGCTGCATGGGGAATTCTGGGAATTGAAGTCTATGGACCAAGTGGGTGGGGGATGCTGGGAGTTTGAAGTCCACCAGGCTTAAAGTTGCCAAGGTTGGAGACCCCTGGTTTAGATGGTTGAGAGTGATTTTTTTTTAAAAAAAATTAAAGTTAATTTCTCTGGTTTCTGCCTCCTTTGGATACCTTTCACCTGTGCTGTGCCAAGCCAGGGTCCAACACTATTGTGCCTCTGGGAAGGTGCTGTGCCCGCCCCTCCCCACCACACTTTTGAAGGGAAGTAAGGTTGGGGAAGAGGGCTGCTGTCTTTCAGGAGGGACATTTTAGGGAAGCATTCTGCTACCCCAGTGACTTTCAGCAAATATATATCTCCCTTGAAATTGAAGCTGAAATATGTGGGCCCTGTCAAACTCAGAGGTGAAATAGTGAACTTCTTCCCACAGACATGCCACAAGCCACAGATATATCTCCACAAATGCCATTTTACATCTAGCAGTTCTCCCATCCCTTCACTTCAGACTCACTCACAGAAAAAAATTGGTTATGGACGTTTTCATGTCATTTACTTCTCTCCACCAGGTGCCCCCTAGATTTGTGTCCATCCAGCTACGGTAAAAAAAAAGGCACCACAGAAGGGGAAAAATGATCTTTGCCATATTCTTTAACATTTCCTTCCCCCACCTAGCATAGCATTTGGGCCCCTGCCATAGAATAGATCTCTAACTTGAGGCATTTTAGACAAGATTTCCATCATAATCGTTCCCGATGGCCATCCGAATGTAAAATAGGCATTTTGGTTTTGCACTTCAGAATGTTAAAGCTGGCAGTTATTACAAGGATAGAGGCTCTTATATAGCCAATTGTCCTTTCTGACATGAAAAAGATTGCTACTTTTAAAAAAAAGTAATCCTGCTCTTATCCACTGCTGTCAGCAGTGAAAGAGAAGGGCGGTTTCAAAATTTAGTAAATAATTCTTTAGCAGACAAAGAAAAAAAGTAGCCATGTTTCCCCAAAAATAAGACAGGGTCTTATTTTCTTTTGACCCCTGAAATAAGTGCTTGGCCTTATTTTCGGGGAGGTCTTATTATTTTTGAGGTGCAGGAGGCAGCGAGTGTGGTCACCTCATGGCTGCTGCTGTGTTGCAATATTTTTGGGGAGGGCTTATTTAGCGCATGTGTTCAAAAGCCCGATGGGGCTTATTATCCGGGGAGGTCTTGTTTTCAGGGAAACAGGATAACTAGGAGGAAGGAACATCACTTGCTGCATTTTTTCACTGGTTACTATTTACAGGCACAAGAACACAGTCTAACAAAGTTAGTTGGCAACCTTGCTCTTTCCCTAGGGATAAGAAGCAATAACAAGACTGCTTGGCTGCCCTATCTGCTGGCCTATCTATCTATCTGGGAAAGAGCAGCTGTCATGATCTGCTAGAACAAAAACAATATTTAAAAGAATGCTCTAATAACATCTTATCTGTTTACTGGGCCCTAATGCAACCATTCTTCTTCCTTGGTGCTGCTCAAGACAGAACACATTTAATTGACTGAATCAGAAGGCAGTGAGCCAAGCAAATACTGTAGAGCAAAGGACTCAGCCAGTAATAAGGTAGAGAGACGGATACAGGGTAAGAGCTTTTTCCTCAAAGTATTTCTGCATTTGGCTCTTCAAAAGAGAGAACACCTTAAAAAGGGTTGATAAAAGAGTGCTATTTAAAAAATAAAATTGGATAACCAAAGTGTTATTAATGGTAATAATCGGCATATACTGGAAACAATAATATACAAAGCAGGGATAGAATTGAATACAAAAATCTCCGTAACCATGATAATAGCTTAGAATGCTAAGCAAAGAGCTGAAACTACCTCATTTTTTAAAAACTTCCAGTGTGGTTCTATAAAGGTCTATGGAAAGAATGCACTCCTGTACATCTGCTCCTATATAAACTTAATTTTGTTCCATGGGGCTTACACCCAGGTAAGCAAGTATTTAACTGGAGTCCAAATGTAATCTTTCCTCTCTTTATGAGTAAAACCCTGGTTTTTGTTTTCTTGTGCTGCTTTGCAAGGCACTATTTATTATGACACGTAAATAATGATAAGATCTTCCTGTTTATTTAACTTAGCAACTCGTTCCCTAACTCTGTCTGGCAAATAAAATAATTGTTGTCAATATATATAACAATTGTAACAACTGTCGACAAAACATTTAACCAGATATACTTCTATGAATGTATATTTTGTAACCCTGTTATTTTTCTAACATATTTCCCTTGTTCTAATCCATTGACAACTTGCTCTTGTTTGAATCCTAAAAGATTGCAGAGCTTACATTGAAGACTCGGCTTGCCAAATCTTTGTCTTAAGGCCTCCATTTGGTGCTTGTCCCCTGAAGTAAAGCAGCGCATGCTGGGTCTGACCAAAAGCTTTTTATTCCAACAGCGGTTATGCTCACAAGATACATCCTAAAATGGATGCAGCTGTTGTTGGCGCCAGCACCATCCACTACCTGGTCAAACCAACAAGCTTGTTCAAAACCAACCAACGTTTTTCTTCTGCCTCATTATTCTCAAGAGACAGTAGTTCAGAAGATTAAAAAAGGTTCCATTATCTGCCTTAACTCCTTGTGTACAAATTGGATGCTGTGTTCATCCTTTCTTTTGAATTTAGTCTTCTAGAATCCTATGGCATTTGGTTAAAATGCAACAATATCTAATAGCTATCCTATTAGATATAGCAAGGTGGTTGGTCTTGGATATACAGGAAAGTCAGGATGTAGTTAGCTGTTTCATTTATTATTACTTACAGTATTTTGTTTTTCAGGGAGGGCTGTTTGTGGGATTTTCTGCTCAGTGCCAGCATAATTTGGCCAGGCCTTGATGTAATACACCTCAGTTTGAGGAAGCACCATTTGCGGTTCTTTCAGGCAACAAAAAGCCTTGGATTGGCCAATCAAGATGGGCAGTGCTAGAACATGGATATTTCCAAAACCATTGGAGGAAAAAAATATATGGGAAAACAAGGCTCATCTATCACCCATCCTATGCTTTTAATTCTTTCCTGAATGCCTGAAAACAAATTCAGGAGCGCAGAGCTCCAATTCTTGCAAATGTGTTCTCTTGTCACTGTGCCACCTCTTGTGCTCCCTTTTTAAAAACATGCACGCACACACACTTACTTCATTTAGTTTTTCTCTTTTTCTTCCGTCCAGATACTTTGATAAGTTTTTCCCCTGAGCTCCTTCTGCTGACTCAGGCCTTCAGAATGATCAGGCAAGCAATCTCGGCATCTGCAGTGGCCCTGGGGTGGGGGTGTGGAGGGGGTGAGGAAGGATGTAAAAACAGGAGGAGCTGGGGAGAATGTTCCTGAATTGGATACTTTGCACGGAATAGGGGAGTGGGGAGCTTATGATGAGTTTATGCATGGAAATTTCAGTTGTATCAAAGATGACGTTAGGCTGTGGAACAAAAGCAACGAAGGGAAATCTCACCATCCCAGAGTAGCGGCTTGCAATCAATTCACGTTTAGTTAACCCACCTACTCAGGATGCCATCAGGGTGAGAAGATGGGGAGTGAGTTGAGACAAATCCCAAATGAGCTTTCCAAGGTCAGGAGATGACCTTTTTTTGATGACATTAGCCAGTGCGGGTGTAGGGAAGGACTTCGTCTTATCCACTTAGTTCAGACATTTGAAATGGGAGCTGAATATCGGGGTGCAGCTGCTGTGCAACTTTCCCACCCTTGCTCACTGGTGCATTAGCACAGGGCGGAGTGTTCTTCTCGCCCTGCTTGGCATTCAAACGCCATTTGCATACAATCTCCAGCAACTGTGTATGTGTATGCGTGGGGGGCGGGGGGGCTGTTGATGTATTAAAAGAGCACTGGAAGCCAGAAAATAACAGTACTAGGAGACAGAAGCTGAGATTTCAAATGATGCTACAGCACTAATAATAGTATTGGGGCTCACATCACAAAGAGTCTTCTGGCAGCTTAAAATGCAACATATTCCTGATGATATCACTTTTCATGGTTATGCCACGGATCTTCCATAGCTAAGTACTTGCATTCATACTTCCATATCTAAGTACTGTATGTGCATCCATTATATTCATGGATTATGCATTCATGGATTGTGCTAGTTTGGGATTTGTTTTAACTGCTTCAGTCAGCCATAATTTGCTGGGATCTGCTAACTTGCTAAGCCATAAATAACTGCTGTTTAGTTTAGCACAATGTGTGAACTCATTCAGTGCATTATATTTTCCCCAATAGCATTTTGTAGTCCTATTTTTGGCTTGAGGCCTTGTTCGTGCAAGATGCTAAACTGTAATGTGTTTCATTTAGTCTTAGCATAATAGTCTGGAGTGCAAAACTCCAGACATTGATTAGATGGCAACAGAAATACAGATGTTAACAACTAGCGGTCATTCCAATTGTCTCTCAAATTTAGAACCACTGTTTTAACACTTTTTGAGAATGTAGCCATTTCTGTTTGCAAGCTATGGTTTATGAGTTATCATGTTGTGCAAATTCAGCAAACTGAAATTTATTCAACACAATATATCAAACAAACAAAAAGCAGCATCTGGCCCAAAATGAAGGAGGAGGAGGAGGAGGAGGAGGAGGAAGAGGAGGAGGAGGAGGAGGAGGAGGAGAAGAAGAAGAAGAAGAAGAAGAAGAAGAAGAAGAAGAAGAAGAAGAAGAAGAAGAAGAAGAAGAAGAAGAAGAAATGTTCTCAGAGAAAAGGTCCCAAACAGATCTGAGGAAGCAAGTCATATGTTCTGATCAAAAGAAGGCAACTCAAAGGAAGAATTTTTTTAAAAAGTCAAGAATAGCAGTATTGACCACAAAATCAAAATAGAACTCTTTTATGTATGTGCAGCATTGTTTAGGGCTTTGATCTCATGGTCAAGCCTTCCATTTTGATCTTTTTGACCTCCCAAACAGATATCCCTGGATTCCAATATCACTGAGTCCTTATACTAGTCATGGACCTAACCAACTTAACTGTTACAATCCCAAGTTCTATTGCTCACTCTCTGCTTTACGGTCAAGGCCTTGAGCCCCCACAACCAACTGGTTTCCCATCATGGCACCAACAACGCCACTTATCTGGCTGGCCATTTTTATCCTCAGTCAGTTCCAGATTGCTTCTTTGTTTTTGGAGCCGTGACCTGGAGAGGCTATGAGCAATAAACATCACATTGGCATTACCGGGATTTTTTATTTGCTCCTCATTAAGGAAATAATATAGCATCTTGTTTCCGTTTTATTTTGAGAGGTTTGTAGTCCATGTTATATCCTCTGGGCACTCATGGCATCCAGCAGGCTAAATTGCTTAATTTAAAGGATTAAAAATGAGTAAAAACATCTAAAATCATTAGTTTATCATCCCAGCTGGAGAAGAAGGCCCCCACTACAGCGGTGCACTTCACGGTTTGGGAGCTGGGCAAAGCAAGGCCCTATGGTATATATTACTCTATATTTTGATTTTAGAGGAGAGCGGCTTGCTCACTTGATTCTGATTAGTGGAATCCCCGGCCTGCTCTTGCGATGGCAAAGCCTTTCTAGGTCTCGCCAGGAATTCCAAACATGGTTGCTGTGGTAACAAGCTGCTGGCTTCAATAACAGCCTCAGCTACAAATGGTACCCTCTTGGCAATCATTTTACGCTGTACCAAAGATGGGCCCAAGCAGTTGCAGAAGGGGACTCAGCTGGAAAATAGAGCAGGCTGCCTCTTTGTAACTCCCCATCGCAAGAAGGGGAACTGAGCTCTCAGTAGCACTTCTCTTTTGGCCCTTGTACAGGCGCCTGACATGTACCACTGTCACCTGCCAGTTACTTAGCTTTATATTAGACCAGTGGTGGTGAACCTGTAACACACATGTCAAAGGTGACGTGGGACCCAGCAGCATTCACCAACCCCTCACAACAACTGTTCTCAAAAGTATGCCTTGTTCTCACACAATTCTCAGAGGCTGTGGAGACCATGTGAGAATCTTGTCCAGTCTCCAGAGCAGGGGTGAAATGCTACCGGTTCGGACTGGTTCACTAGTTAAAAAATGCTACCGGTATTTCTGACAATCAGCTGTGATGTGCGATTTATATTAGCTAGAAAGCAGGATTTCCTGCTTTCTCGCTAATCTAAATCGTGTGGCACAGCGGATTCCCCCCCCCCCCGCTCACTGTTCTACTTACCTTTGCAGGCACACTTGGTAGCAGGCTCCGCCCACCTATCCGGACGTCATCATGTCCGTTTTTTATGCTTTGCACATGTATGCCCACTCACATTTGCGATCTGGAAGCGAAGGTAAGTAGATTTCACCCCTGCTCCAGAGCATCTGAAAATCATGCAAGAACAGGACATGCTTTCACATATTTTTTTCAAAGGCTGCAGAAGAGCATTCACTGAAGCCACTTCAAGAACGAGAGTCTTTTGTGGCCCACAGCAGCCTCAGGTAGGCGGGCAGGGCCCTGTCGACGCAAAGAATACCACCTAAGGAGAACTGGTACATGGCAGATCCTGGAGAGTGCTAGGACTCTGGCAATTGCACTATTCCCCAAGACTTGCACGCCACAAGGAATGACACGGGGTGACCTTTTTGAGTGGCAGTCGTGGTGCTAGGGCTGGAGTCAATTACCAGGCCTCTATTTCAGGCCCAGGCTTGGTGCTGTCACCAAGTGCCATTGTTCTGGGTCGCCTAGAAGGGCAGAAGAAATAGAGAATAGAGGTGATGTGTGACATACCAGCAAAGTAAAGTTAAGCATCTTCTGAGGTTTTTTTACATGCCTAGCCCAAGAGGTTTGCCATCACTGGATTAGGCCAACAAAAGTTACAAAATACGGGTGAAACGTTCAGGTTTCCTGGAATTGATTCCCATGCATTGATTCCCACCAGAAGAAAGATGGCTTTTTCTTAAAACCCGCCTTCAGCTCCATCTTATGATGAATATGAAAGAGATGGCATAGTCGGATTAGGCTTTTCCAAATCTTAGGCAGATATCAAGGTGCTCGGACAGGTAGGATAAAGAAAGACTGCGGCTCAGAGAGTTCTGAGTGGTTTAAAGGTCTGAAAAATTCATACAAAACGGATCTGTCTGCAGCTGTGTTAACCAGGATAGCCAAAGGAATTTCCCTGTAAATAAACCATCAGGTGCAGAGGGGAAAGCTGTTAATTCCATTCCCTGGCCAGGTGCCCCTGAACTGCCCATTAAAAATGAACACCTTAATAAGTCTTAGGAGAGCTGCTCAAACCTAGCAGATCCCTCTTATTTTCAATGTACAGTTTGCAAGCCCTGAGATCAGCATCACGGCTTGATTTCACAGTCCGTGGGCCACATATGTTCCCCAAGCCCATTTTCATGGTCTCCACAAAAGCCCCCTTTTAATACTGACGCATAACATTCCCCCCCCTCCAAATTCTCTCAATTTAGCGGTGGCCGCCCCTCTGACATCACTACACCACTGTCCTGTTCACTGCAGACTGAAAGCTGCTGCCTGTTTTAAACGAGAGAGCTTCCCCGGTCTCTGAAACATCGCCCGTGTATCCCTGCCTTACCTGAAACGTAGAACCTGTCAAGAGAGGGGGAAGCGGATCACATGGGATTTGATTAATTCTCTTCGTGCTGCAGCCGCTACTCTGTGCCAGTCAGGCAGATACAGGACCATCTGTACTGTAACCATGAGCCTTGATACAGCAGCACTCACTCTACAGCCTCCACCATTGCAACGGTCTGTACCAAAGTACCAGTAGCCAGACAGCTGCATCTGTATGGGGTATTCACAGAATACAGCCACAGTAGTATAATCACTGGCATGAATACTGCAGTGTCTCTGCTGAGTGTTCCGATCCTTATTCTACAGCAGTGTTTCATGGCCTTAGCCACTTTAAGATAGGTGGACTTCAACTCCCAGAATTCCCCAGACAGCTTGCTGGGAATTCTGGGAGTTGAAGTTCACGTATTGTTAAATTGGCCAGAGTTGAGAAACATTGTTCTAAAGCAGGGGTGTCAAACGCGCGGCATCACAGTAGCGTCATGTGACACATCACAACTTTTTTTCCCTTCAATAAACTGGGCGTAGGCGTGGACAGCGCATGATGCATCTGGCCCGCGAGCTACAAATTTGCTTCCCTGGAAAGCTGTTCCTTGCACAGGCCTGCAACTCCCATGTACTGTATCTAGCCTAGTCTTTCTTCCTGCAGGAAAAAATAATAATTACAAACTCTCATTGTGCTGTTGTTAAGAGACACTGATGGTTAGTGCATCACATTTAAAGGTTACACAACGTTCTCTCACAATGCTCATTTTCTAAGCATGAAGATCATCCTTTCTATAACCTGTCTAAAATCAAAGGGTTTTAGGATGCCTTGTGAAGAACTACCTTTATTTTGTACCTAATTTGTTGTAGTCTATAACCAGCGGTGGGATACAACTGCTTCGCACCTATTCGCTAGAACCGGTTGTTAACTTTCTAAGCAGTTCGGAGAACCGGTTGTTGGAAGAAATCATTGCATTTTAACTATTTTAATTCCTCTGGAACCCTACCTGATTTGTAACTCTGTGTTGCAGGTATTTCTAATCTAATGATTGGTGTTTAGGACATCTTTTTGCCAGCAAAGCAGCTTTTTGTATTTTTGTACAGGTAATCCTTGACTTACAACAGTTCATTTAGTGACCATTCAAAGTTACAATGGCACTGAAAAAAGTGACTTACGACTGTTTTTCACACTTACGACCGTTGCAGCATCTCCAGTCACGAGAGGCCAGGCGAGGAGAAGCACCCGTCGACGTGAGTGATATCAAGTTGGCCATGCCCACACAGTCACATGACCATCCAGCCACGCCTACCCAGCTAGTCATTAGGGCAGAGAACTGGTTGTGATATTATTTGAATCCCACCACTTTGCTATAACCCAAATCCAAAGCACTTATCTATGTTACAGATTCATAGTAATTAAACTGTAAGGAGATATATCTTCCCTTCCAAGGAATCTTGTTAATTGTAGATTGGAAAGATGTTAAACATGCATGTTGGCAATTCCCCAGGTAGTTCTATGGAGCTGTAGTTCCTAGAACTCCATGGGCAAATGTCTGACAACGAAGGTGCTTTAGCAATGCAGTCCTGGGCATGTCTGCTCAGAGGCTGGTCTCCATGCTCTGTGTACAATTTCCTCTTCCTGTTTCAGGACTATGGCCCAGGACCACTACATTACACTCACTTAGCTGGCTATAAGCAGGGTTGGCCTTCAAAAATTTCAGCAATGGGTTCTCTGCCCGGTTGCTGGATGGGTGTGGCCATGGTGGGCATGGCCTAGTTGGACTCCTGGGCTTTCCTCGAGCATCTGGGAGAGCAAAAACTGCTTCCCCCAGGCTCTGGAGGCCCTCCGGAAGCTGGAAACGGGCCGTTTCTGGCCTTTCAGAATTTCCGGGAGGCCCGTTTTTTCCCCTCCCCGAGCCTCCGCGTGGGCCCTACACTTACCACAACCAAACTGAGACTCCTGGGGGGGATGGGAGGAGGGGCGGGGCCAGCCCGCGGTGGGATTTGGAGGTTCTCCAAACCGGCCATAACATTAGCTATGGGTTCTCCCGAACCCAGGCGAACCCATTGCAGCCCACCCCTGGGTATAAGTAGTATTGAAATCAGTGAGACTTTATTCCAAGTAAACAGTACAGGTATGCGGCAGCTAAATAGTGTGGATATGACCGAATCTTAAAATGCATTATTTATCATTTCATCATTATCATCCATCATTTATTCCTTAATATATTCCAGAGCAGACCTTTGAAACTAGATGGAACGTCATTCCCTCCCACTGAAATATTTTTATGGTAGACAGAAAGGTGGGGGGGGGGAGGCCACCCGTGTGAAGATGGTGAAGGTAAATCTTCCCTTTCTCATTCCTGGAGATAAGGCTAGATAAGTTAGAACCTTAGTCTCAAAAGCTGACATGTAACTCCTTAGGACTGCAGAACTGCTGCACAATTCAACTTTTGGGAGATACCTAATTTGCTTTGGTGGATAATGCTCATAAACATCTTTGGATTGTTTATTCTATCATTTTTCCTTCTGCATCCTAAGCCAGTGATGGCGAACCTATGGCACACAGGCCCAAAGTGGCACACGAAGCCAAGTCACCTGGCACGCACGGCCTTGTCTGCTTGACTTCCAGGTTTCTGGCATACATACGCATGTGCCGATCAGATGTCCTTTGCCCGCATAGCAGTGCCAAAAACCAGTGTGTGCATGCATGCCAGCCAGCTAATTATCGGGTGTGCGTGCGCACTAGAACCCGGAAGTTTGGCGACGTTTCTCCATGACCTTTTTGGCACTTGGTGTCATAAAAGTTCACCATCGCTGTCCTGGGTAGATATTTTCTCCTTTCTGTTTAACTTCAAGTCATCCTGCCCCCCCAAAACCTTTTTTTTAAAGTTTCAGTTAGGTCCTTATGGACAATATATCAGCATCAGTGTCATGACTCTTTTGGTCTTTGAAGACTGAAAAAAAACACGAAATAAAATGTGTACCTCTCTCCTTAACAGAAAGCACCACAGCCAATTCACCACAGCTAACTCGCCACCGCAAACTTGCCACAGTCAACTCACTGCAGCCAACTCATCGTGGGACAACTTGCCATGGCCCACTCCCCACAGAACAAAAATTACACTGATAGAGAAGAAATGATGGAGTAGAATCATTAACGAAGTCATGCAAAAGGAGGGTTCAAAATGAAATGTGAACGACAAAAATTAAAATAATGTTTAAATTTATTTGAAATGCTTAAATTGAATGGTTGAATTGTCCCACAGCAAGTTGTCGTGCAGTTTGTTGGCCATGGTGAGTTGGCCGCACAAAGTTGACCATGGCGAGTTGACCGCACAAAGTTGGCTGTGGCAAGTTGACCGTGGTGAGTCGGCTGCAGTGAATTGTCCACACCAAGTTGTACAATTCCGCTGCTCTGTGCCATGATTCATCTGTTCCAGAGCCATTAGTCAGGTTGGCTCAATTAGTTTGTTATCACAGAACACAACTTTAAAGGAATATAAACAAGGGATGCAAAGTGGTCAAAATATCCTAACCTCCCAGAAATGCTTGTGTCTTAGGTAGCATGGAGGAAGAAAGCAAAGGACTGACAAGGGAAAGGGACAGAGTTCAGGGGAAAAATTGTTTCAATATAAAAAAGATGTAAAAAAGATGTAAAGACTCTAGAAAGAATGCAGAGAAGAGCAACAAAGATGATTAGGGGACTGGAGACTAAAACATATGAAGAACGTTGCAGGAACTGGGTATGTCTAGTTTAATAAAAAGAAGGACTAGGGGTGACGTGATAGCAGTGTTCCAATATCTCAGGGGTTGCCACAAAGAAGAGGGAGTCAAGCTATTCTCCAAGGCACCTGAGGGCAGGATAAGAAGCAATAGGTGGAAACTAATCAAGGAGAGAAGCAACTTAGAACTTAGAACTAAGTTGCTAACTTAGAAATTTCCTGACAGTTAGAACAATTAATCAGTGGAACAGCTTGCCTCCAGAAGTCGTGAATGCTCCAACACTAGAAGTTTTTAAGAAGATGTTGGCTAACCATTTGTCTGAAGTGGTGTAGGGTTTCCTGCTTAAGCAGAGGGTTGGACTAAAGGACCTCCAACGTCACTTCCAACACTGTTATTCTACTCTATTCTAATGTGGTTGCAGCAAAGTAGGTTTTATTCTGGAGATCATGAGCGACCGAACTAAAAGTGAAACTGTCAATATTACACTTAGAATAATAAACAGTGCTCCCAAACTGTATAATAGAAGTGTATATGGCATGGAGAAAGTGGATGAGAAAATACCTCTTCCTTTCCCGTTACAGAGAAGTGGGCACCCATTGAAACTGAAAGGAAGTAAATTCAGCAAAAGCAAAAAAGAAATACTTTTTCACCCTTATTTAGTCAACGTATGTATTGCTGCTGCAAGAGGCAGTAATGGCTACAACCTTGGATAAATTTAAGATTCAATTACACAAATTTATGGAGATTAAAGCTGCCAATGACAGAGTCATAATAGCTATACATTATCACCAGCATCAAGATCAATGTTTCTCTAAATACAGTTGTTGGGGAATGCAGGCAGACAAGAACAATTGAACTCGTGTCTTACTTACTGTTTGTAGGATTTCCAGAAGTATTGGTTTTCCTCTGTAAGGACAGAATGCTAAAACATGTGTGTCTGTCTGATCTAACTGGGTTCTTCTTCCATTCTTAAACATTTCTGTATTATATAGAATAGCTGGATGACTATGCAGGTCAGTGACGGTGAGTAAATCAAGAGTTTTCTTAACATTGCCGTCATAGAATGGGTTCTAAGTCCCAGATGCAGAATATGGAGCCCTCCACAAATTGCTGACCTATGTCTTCCAACATCCTTCAGATTTTGCGCATCAAGCTGAGTCGGCTGGGAGTTTGACAGAGAGGTGGTGCTGTAGCTGACTCTTGGTAAATTTACACTAAGCTGTTCTTCAGTTTCTCTCATCCATTGTCTCTGCCTTTTAATTGACATTAGATACTTAGTAAACCATGGATCTAATCAGGCTCCAGCTAAGTAAGAAAAAAACAAAAAGGAAAGATAATTTCAATACTCATTCTGGAGTCAGCCAAGGTTTTGATGAAAATGCTGACCATGAGAGGAGGAGAAGGGGGAGGGGGAATTCTCAAAGCCATCAGGAATGTGTCTGAGCCCATAAGCCTTAAGACTGGGCTAACATAATTGTCCTGCCACATTAAGTAACCATGACAAAAAAATCATTACCAGCTCCACCTCAGGCCAGACCAAGGACTATCCATAAGTAACTAAATGCAAGTTTGAGAGAATTGGAGGGAGGGGAGGGTTTATAAAGTGGATGAAACAAAGAGGAAAATGAAAATGAAATTGAAGCAGCTTGATGATGATTGTGAGACATTTCAGAATATATAGAATGAGACTCCATTCTGTTTCACTTCCTCAGATAAGAGGCAAGAGCTACCCCTAAAATGCCTTGGCCAAGGCAGGTTGGATGAAGGAGAATTGAGATCAGAGCACCCCTATAATGATATAAGGAGCATCACTTTGTTCTTAATACCAGAGAGCCAGTATCTGGCCTGTCCTGTCTCATAAAATTGACCAGGAAGATCTGGGATCGAATTCTCCCCACCATCTGGGATCTAGGATCCAAATCTCCCCACTGCTATACTGTTCCAGTCCAGTTAGAGTTTTGGGTAGGTATCAAGGCAGCTGAAGGGGGCTTCTAATGACCAAGAAAGAATGGTGGGGGGGGTGTCATGTGCTGCTACTCTGGAGGTGAGTAAAACTGGCTGTCCAGTTTGGTTCAAGGGACCGGTGGATGGAGATTCTGTTGTCCCCCTCTCCCCTGCTGGGTAGCTGTTCCTCTTCATAGATCTTTGAGACTGGGTGCAAAAGATGAAGCTCTTTGCTGATGGTATCTGACATTTCAGCGGCTTGCACTTGGAGATTAATGGCTCTCCAAATACAAGGAGAGAGGAAAAGATCCTCTCGAGAGAGGAAAGAGAGTGAATGTCAAGCTCCCGTTCTCTCAGGATGCCAGTTCCAACTTTATTTATTTAGGACCAGCTATTGGTCAAAGAAATATAAAGCGTCCAGGCTGGCTAAGGGAGCTAGGAAAACATGGCAGGACTGGAGAGAAAGGAAACTGCGATGGCATTAAAAACACTGTTCCTTTAGGAGAACTTTAAGACGGGGCGGCAAAACTAATGTGCGTTTATTGCTTTTTTTAAAAAAAATCATTAGTTTTTAGGGGCTTGATTGTTAAAGATGTAATAGTTTTGCCAGTAAGTGAAGAATGATATTATTCAGTGACCGTAATCAGCATAAATCATTTTTAACAGGATTAAGCCTAGAGCAAGAATTTGCTGAAATATAATTCCCCATGCCCTAGGCAGCATGACTAATCATGCATGGTCTTGGGAACTGTAGTTCAGCAACTTCCTCAGGACACAGGGAGGGGCATTCACATGATTTTGCTGCTTTCATCATTTGGGGTGTGACGTTGCCCATTTGGGGTCTATGTGCAATGTTGCGATGCATGTACAAAAGGGGTGAGGCTTGCATTGCAACATCACAACATGGATTTTTTGCGGGGTGGCCGGGTGGGGGAGTAGACGTCCCTTGCCTTATTGCAATGCCAGTAACTGCAGTTGCTTACTTTGGAACAATGCATTCTTACTCAAACTTTTAGCTTGGCACTGGTAGGTACCGGCTCTACTCCTAAAACCTCACATGCTAGCTATCATAGGCTGTGTTTCTGCGCAATGTTAAGCCACAAAGTTGCCAACTGCTTTTTAGCTTAAATTATCCTGCAAACTGGAGCTTTATTTATTAACCGGTATTTATTAAATTTATAGGCTACCCATCTCGCTATCCAAAGGAAATTTGAGGGTGGCTTAAAATGCAATGAAAAAATATAAATATCAGAACAATTATAAATACCAAAATAATTTTAAAATTCTAAGAATTAAATATAGACTAAAAACCTGGGGCTCAAGGAAAGCAGACGTGGTGCCTTCTGGGTTAATACATCTTCAACCTAGAGCACCTCCACCACGTCCCCAAGCCAACCAGCAGATCCAGGTTTTAAAGCTCTTCCAGAAAGCCAGAAGGTTGGTAGCAGATCTGATCTCCAGTGGCAAGATATTCCAAAGGACAGTGTCCACAGCAAAAAAAAAGGGTCTTCTCCTAGATCCTGCCAGCCAATATTTCTTGGTTGATGGGTTCTGCAGCACTCTCCTTTTCCTACTACAAGTGAGACGGTTCCTCAGATATTCTGGACCCATGCCATAAAGGACTTTAGAAGTTATAATCAATATCTAGAATTCGACCCAGAAGTAGATGAGTAATCAGTGCAGTTCATGCAACAGTGGTGTTACATGTGCCAACTTAATAACCTTGAGAACTCTCCACACCGTCGCATTCTGAACCGGGTGCAGCTTCCAAATATTCTTTGTGGTTATTTTACGATTCATTATGTGGGATGGCCTTAGAAAGTTGGATTAATTGGGTCAATCTCACAAGTTATACATTGGTAACTTTTTCCTTTTAATATACCCTCAATTACCGTAATATATTATCTGAAGTACAGTATATCCCCTGTTTCATTTCTACATGTTTGTGTAGTCAAAGGCAATGAAGCAGAAGCATGAAAAACAACAACTTTGTAATATTAATGATCACTAACCCCAGTCAGAGCTCAGTTTAATGTTTATCCTTTCTGTGTTCAGATCAATGGTAGATAAATTTCAAGATCCACCCTGAAATTTTTATTGTAGAGTCAGTTTGATGTAGTGGCTAAGGTGATGGCCTAGAAACCAGGAAATTGTGATTTCTCCTCCCACTTTTGGCATGAAAGCTGGTTGGGTGACTTTTGGCCAGTCTCCCTCCCTCCCTCCCTCCCTCCCTCCCTCTCTCTTCTCTCTCTCTCTCTCTCTCTCTCTCTCTCCCTCTCTCTCCCTCTCCCTCTCTTCCCCCTCCCTCCCTCCCCCCCTCTCTCATCTCAACTCCCCTCAAAGGGTGGTTGTTGTGGAAAAAAAATAGGACAAGGAAGGAGTGTTAGGTAGGTTTGCTACCTTGAGTTTCTTATAAAGTTATAAAGGGAAGATAAAAATTTAATAAATAAATAAACAAATCTCCCCTCTTAATCTTAACTTTTACCTTATATTTAGCTAGTGTTGTGTCGTTGTATCCTATCTCTTCTTTGCATGCTTATGGCTTCGTTCAGATGTGAAGAGTGTTTTTAGCCAATCAGGGATCAAATAACAAATGTAATGACAGCTTAGCATGCTTATGGCTTCGTTCAGATGTGAAGAGTGTTCACAGTGTAGTAAGGATGGTGAAAAACAACTTTTTTTCTGCCATTATTGCTTCTATTGATACCCTTGTTTCCCCGAAAATAAGACCAGGTTTTATATTAATTTTTGCTCCAAAAGACGCATTAGGGCTTATTTTCCAGTTAGATCTTATTTGGGGGGAAATATGGTACTAAATGCATCCGTGTGGCTGATGATCTGAACTGGGGTTTATTTTGGGGGTAGGACTTATATTACTAGCATCATACGAGGGTTTATTTTCCGGTTGGTCTTATGTTCAGGGAAACACAGAAGTCAACCAGCAGCCCTGTTTCAGGTGACTCAGTTGCTTCTCGGAGGGAAGAACACCAAAGTTCAGCTAAAGGGTTGCTATGAGGAATATGCTGTGCATTTGGCAGATAAAATGGCTCATTAGTTTCCAGCCTTACAACTGGGTCACTACGTGGGTGGGTGGGGTGGGGTGGGGGCTATGTCTTACAAGGTGATTGGGGAAGTGTTTGAGCTATCATCGCCTACATTCTTCAGATTCTAGAACAAAAATGACTCCACAATTTTGAGATATTAAAATGGCCCAAAAAGAGAAACAATCCAGATGATTTCCACCCATCTCCCCCCCCCCCCCGTCCCAGCACAGTTAGCTAAACAGTGAACATTTCTGAACAGGCCAGCGGGAGAGATGATCCCTTAAAAGTGTCAAGAAATCCACCTCATTCCAATTACAAGTAAAGATTTATCGAAATGAAGATAAAATAGGATTTAGGAGAACAGTGGAGGTGCACAGAGTAAAAAAAAGAAAACAAATTCCTCTGCAGAAAGTTAGCCTTACTAGACTTATATACTGAGATAAGATACTTTGGCCCTATGAACTTACTCAGAATTTCTGATTCAACAGTATCTAATAGACTTACCTGAATCTTTGCTCCAAGAACAAGGAGATGCCATGTGAATATCATGGACAAAGGGAAATTACTAAGAATAAGAACAAAGCACCATTGGCAAGATTTTAGGGGGTTCAAATGGGAAAACTTTGTTTGATGGCTGTTTCTCCTGGCCAATGAGCAACAAGGCACAATGAAGAAAAGGAAACAACCAAGCTGCTGGGATCCTTGAAAACCTAAGTTCAGTCAGATACAGTTAACGTGTATCTGTTAACGTGTTTAACTTGTCAAGTTAAAAAAATCTGGGAAGAAGGGAATGGTGAATCTTTTCCATATTGTTGCCAATACACACACACACACACACACACCTGCTCCCACTGTGGCCATGTCCATGAAATTTCCAGGTGTTGACCTTAACCAAAGAGGAGGAGAAATGATGACCAGGATATAGATAGAAGTAAACAGAATATAAAACAGCAAACTAGAGCAAATTTATATACCGGTATTTATAATTCACAATTAAGGGACGCAGTGGCTAAGACGCTAAGCTTGTCGATCAGACAGGTCGGCAGTTCGGTGGTTCAAATCCCTAGCACCATGTAACAGAGTGAGCTCCCGTTACTTGTCCCAGCTTCTGCCAACCTAGCAGTTCGAAAGCATGTAAAAATGCAAGTAGAAAAATAGGAACCCCATTTGGTGGGAAGGTAACAGCGTTCTGTGCACCTTTGGTGTTGAGTCATGCCAGCCACATGACCATGAGACTGTCCCCTAGAGTCGGGAATGACTAGTACATATGTGTGAGGGGAACCTTTACCTTAATTCACAATTAGTGGGTTGAGATAGCACATGTAATCAAAGACAAAACCAATCATATTTTGACTTACATTTCATGTGAATAAGATCCTGTCACTCAAGGCAAATACATATCCCAGTTCAAATGAGGATATTTCCTGTGATGATTACCTATTGTCCTCAGCCAACACTTGTAAATTCCTTTGTTCTCTTTTAATGCCATTCCAGAAGAAGCAAAGCAAAAAAGAATTATTAAATTCTTTGTGAAAAGTGCCTGACTCTCAATCCCAGAAACGCAATTTGAGATTACAACCAAGCACCAGAAACTGGAGATAAGTAAAAATGGATGGATCTTGCTTGTCGCTCTGTTTATAAACCTTTCCAAGGTTATTCTCGGCTGTTGAACTGAAGGACCACAGGATGGATCAGCTCCGCGTGTCTGTAGACAAGATCATGAGCGTTTGACTGGCACCTAATATTGACTTTTGTGTATGCACAAGGATGAAGTATCAACACAGAGGTTTATGATTCACTCAGGGAACGTGAACGGAGTAAAAGGAAAATGTACACTGCAAGATCAAGGCAGTTTTTCATATCTATGCGTCTGCCACAGCCTTCTTTTGGTAAATGTGTTCTCATAGATATGAAGGAGACACAATCCCAAGATATCAACCTTTGACAGGAGAAACACCTTTTCTTAATAGTAGTTCCTGAAGTGGCAGTCTGAGGGTAAGAGAAGAATAAAGGCAATAACATTATTTTTTATTCCTGTCTCTTGGTTTTAAAAAGCCTAATGGAATTCAGAGATGATTTTTCTTTCTTAGCATGAAGATAACAGGGTAGGGGGGGAAATACTTTTTTGTGTACCAGACCAATGAGTGAAATACAGATGGAAAAACAAGAGGTGGTATTCAGCAGGTTCTGACCAGTTCTAGAGAAGCGGAAATTTTGAGTAGTTCGGAGAACCGGTAAATACCACCTCTGACTGGCCCCGCCCCCATATATTCTCTGCCTCCCAAGTCTCAGCTTATCTGGAGGGAATGGGGATTTTGCAGTAACCTTCCCCTGGAGTGGGGAGGGAATGGAGATTGTACAGTATCTGTCCCCTGCCATGCCCACCAAGCCACGGCACACCCACCAAGCCACGCCCACAAAACCAGTAGTAAAATTTTTTGAATCCCACCACTGAAGTACATGTATCCCTAAGCATCCATATGAGGCACAGTCTTCCAGGACACAGTAAGGGTCAACCTCGCGGTTAAATCCTCCAAGTTGGCCTTTCTCAACTGGGATTCTGCACAACTCTATGGAGTTCCAAGAAAGACCGTGCTTGAACATAAAATAGACCTTGCCTTTTGAGCTTCATGCACCGTACAATGCTGGTACTCACAGCAGTGGGAATTTTTACACGCTGTGACTTGACGGCCGGCCTGCCACTGTGCTGCTATTGTAAATATGGTAAAATGTGGATGGTGTAGGTTAAAAATGAATTGTATTGTGAGATCTTCATATTTTCTGCCACTTATATGTAGTGCAGTCCTGAACATTATTTCAAGGGTTCCTCCAGGGCTCAAAGCTTGTCTTTAGGCAGCTCAGGTCTTAAAAGTGAGCCTTGCTCTCAGGAAGGATAAAAGTTAAGGAGCCTTTCATTGCTGTCCCAGGAAAGGTAGGGGATTTGAAGCCTTTGCTGCAGTCTGCCCTTCAGAGTTTGTCTAAGACCTCCTGCTGTCCTGCTTCTTTCCTTTCCTTTTGCCTCACCCCCCATTCACCCTTGGTTGGTATTGCTCTTCCTTTCATTAACTGGGCTGATCAATGCTTCTCTTTTTCAAGCTCCTTTATTATTCATGAGGTGGGTTCCTGATAGTGGGTCTGAAGTAATCTAAGACATAGTTCTGAGATGCTGTAGCCCACTCCAGGGACAGGAGAAAGAAAAAGAGAGAGAGATGGAGGGAGGGAGGGGGAAGGAAGGAAAGAAGGAAGGAAGAACGGAAGGAAAAGAAAGAAAGAAAGAAAAAGAAAGAAAGAAAGAAAGAAAGAAAGAAAGAAAGAAAGAAAGAAAGAAAGAAAGAAAGAAAGAAAGAAGAAAGAAAAGCAGTTAGATTTAAATTGTGGGGAGGGTGTATTCTCCCTTGTTGTTCACCAGGATTATGAAGAATCATGACGTCCAGATTAAAAAGAATGAACAAACACAAACACACACACACTACATACATACATACAATACAGAGGTGGTATTCAGCAGGTTCTGACCAGTTCTGGAGAACCGATAGCGGAAATTTCGAGTAGTTCAGGGAAGCGAACTACTTCGCTTCGCTTCAGGACCACCTCTGACTGGCCCCGCCCCCATCTATTCTCTGCCTCCCAAGTCCCAGCTGATTGGGAGGAAATAAGAGTTTGGCAGTAACCTTCCCCTGCCATGCCACCAAGCCACGCCCACCAAGTCATGCCACACCCACCAAGCTAGAACCGGTAGTAAAAAAAAATTGAATCCCACCATTGATACAATATGTGTTTGTGTGTGTGTGTGTGTGTGTGTGTGTGTGTGTGTAAAAAACTAATAGAAATTAATACAGAGTTAGAAAAAGATGAAATAAAAGAAAAAGCTAAAAGTGCAAAAGCAACAAAATAAAAAAAATACATAAAGTATTTTCCATTCTTCTTTCCAGCAGTTATAAATGTATCTCTTGCTGTATGGTTACAACATAATTCTATTTTTTCTATATTCTTTCTTATGATCAAAGCCATAAATCACAGGTTCAGTTTTTAATGTCTATAAGGGATTTCAAGTCAGCAATAAACATAGATATTGTCTTTTCTCTGATCAAAGAAATCAATTTGGCAATTTCAGCAAATCCCATTATCTTCAACCTCTAAAACGAATTGATGGCCTCCCCTAGAAACAGATGAGCTGCCTGCCCATCCAGAACCTGTTGTGACTCCTATCAGCCCTCTCGTGATTAAGACTCATGGGAGTTGCAAAATGAAGCAACACGTAGGAGGAACCCTCGCCTGACGGCTGTAACTAAACCCCCAGTTTTAGTTGCAAGTTGTGTGGGTTATTAAACGGGTCACACAACCACACCTACCTTTTTTGCAGCAGTTGTCTAGTGAAAGCTGAGGTCATTGAGCTGATGTTAAGCAAACCCATTATTCACTATGGGTTTTTGGTGGGGGTTTTGGGGCTTCCTTTTGGTTTCTGGGGCTTTTTATCAGAAGTAAATGCCTGTTTCCAGAAAAACTTTGTAAATTGTGATCGCATGACTGCAGGAAACTGCACATTGTCATAAATGTGGACTGATGTTGAGTGCCCAAAATGTGACCTTGATACCTGGGCAAGGAGGGGCAGACATCAGAACTTCAAATTCAGGTTGTAAGCAAAAAAAATTCTGGGTCTGTCATAACTTCAAACCGTCACTAAGCAACCAGTTGTAAGTTGATGACTACCTATACTTGCCTTCTCCTAGTACTTCTAACCTGCTTCTTACTAAACAAAAGAATATTGGATGTGCTTTTTATTATTTCCAACCCAATAGAAAGTTGGAATAGATTTAAGTACAGTGGTTACATTTGTTTTCAGCAAAATAATTATCTAAAAATTGAATAGAACAGGATCAAATTAGGTACGATTTAATTTTTAGGCAGCCAAAAAAACCCCACACACATATTTTAAAGTGGGCCACATTTGACTCAGGGCTGTAGAGAAATCTGCTTTCAGAAAAAAGAAATCCCCCCCCCCCCACATATATCCTGTGGGAGAGGCCGCTGGGCAGCAGCTTAGAATCAATTGCTCCATATTAAGCTCTTATGTCTTCTCTCTCTCAATTTTGTGATCCACAGCAAAATATACCACAGGTTACCTGCACTGCATTTCACAGTGCACTCAGAGACACAGGTTAACACAAGAGAAAGCTTAAATCTATGCACATATATAGAACACATTATTGTACTACTCAATAGAAAATAAAGATGTATCTTAAGGACAATGCCGTTAAAGGAGTTGGAAAGAATTCAAGACACACTTTTTTGCATACTTTAACTTGTTTACTCCTGATTCCAAGGAAGCCAGCTCCTGCTGGTTGACTGTTCGCTCATTTAACCAATTTTACTGGGCTTGCCCATTACAATATACCATAAATTACCATAAATTAATACCATAAATGAACAAAACTGGATGAATTCACACATCAAAGTAAGCCACAAAAGCCTAGCCAGTTTTACACTAAGCTTAGCACACGATACAAATATAGCCATTCGATCTTTAACTGGGCCTATGAAGCAGGTTGAATGAACATGGGTTTTCTCTGTGTGGCTTTGGTTGTGTTTCTATATTTTGAAGGTGCCATTTCAGTTATAAAACTTACAAATTAGCTCACAAGAACAGTACAATAATGCTGCTATCTAATTATGCACCCTGAGGGGTCAGCCTTTTTTCTGTCACTATGACTTGGGCAGGCCATGATCAGCTCTGATTAGAATGGAGTAATATTCAAACTCAGAGTTCTGACAGAAAGATCTCAACATATATCTATGGACATTATATGTATGTATGAATGAATGAATGAATGAATGAATGAATGAATGAATGAATGAATGAATGTATATGTGTTGCATTTTTGCTGATAAATAAATAAAGGGAGACTAGTATAGATCTACGTATTTCAAGCTATTTAGCTCTCATCAGCTAGCCATACCCTTGCTGGGATTCGGACTTGGGCTGTTTTTACATATTAGGCAATTATATTAACCTCTAAGCCACAAGCACTCCTCCATTATCAGCTGAGCCAGGGGAATGATTAAGTGTTTTGTCAAAGCACCTGCTATGCTCCGTCCCATACTTGGGCATACCAAGTGCTTTGACAAAACGTGTGTGTGTGTGTGTGTGTGTGTGTATACATACACAGTATATATTTAGCATTAATTCATATAACCTTCTTGCTCCAATATAAGGACAGCCTACTACCTCTTTCCTAAACATGTGTCCACTTCCCTCCACCTGTGACTTATTAGCCTCCAACAGCTGAAATAATCAGTGGATGGCTTATTGTGCTATACTCTGGAAATGGCAAGGTGGAGCATGCTGATATGCATCTGGAAAGTGGCATCAAATGACATGTCCCATGTGAGTCATCTTGTGGCTCCTATTGTTTCTGCTGATTGCCTGAAGCCACCCCTTCAGTCTGGTCTTTGATCACTTATCCATCAATCCTATGTTGGATGCAAGAGAGACTGCAGCTGTGGATTCTACAATCACTTTTCAATGGGTTGGTTGACTGGTTGACCAAGGGAGTGCAAAACGTGGGTAGCTCAAGCTTTGCTTAACATGTAACTGTGCAAAACGTGGGTAGCTCAACTTTGCTTAACATGTAACTGAAAGTGGACATGAAAGGACTGAGCTCTTTATGCTATACTAGCTGATAACCCGGCGGTACCTGGGTATTTATTTATTTACGGGGGAAATGTCCGGACCAAACGTAATTTCTAATGTTGGATTTTCCTCCTTACCAGGGGGCACCCCCTTGTGGAGTACTGTGAAGCCATTACCATGGCAACTCCACTGTGTTGTACAGTAGAAGCCATTTTATGGCAGTACAGTAGAAGCCATTTTAAGGCACAACAGGCTGTATCTTAACCGAACACACACCCTAAGGGGCATTAGGGGTGTCTTATCCCCACAATATTTGTTTCCAGAGAGTAAGTCATCTGTACGTTTGATTGAAATTGCTCAAGGCATTCGTTCCAGAGTTATGCTGGAACACACACACACACACACACCATATGTGTGTGTGTGCGTGCGCGCACACGTGCGTGCATATGTATGTATATATATTCGTAGATTTTCACGGGTATAGGTATGCAGGTCTTGGCGTATTCGGGTCTTTGCCCATGAAAGATTGAGAATATCTTGGGGATGTTTCGACGAGGTCCCACTCTCCATCTTCAGGCTGGTGCCAACCTGAAGATGGCGAGTGGGACCTCGTCGAAACGTCCCCAAGATACTCTCAATCTTACTGTGGCCTGTCTGGCAGGGTGTCTCTTCCCAGTGGTCACTGTGCCTATGGCTATAGCACCTCACTTTTGCTCCTCATATAGGTTCTTACAATACTTTACATCTCCTGGCTAGTACTCTTAGGATAGTTTACACTTCCTGTGGCTACTGTTATGAGCCACTGTTCAGAATCTGACTCTGACCATGAATCTGACAGCGTTGCTCCAGCTGAGTCTGTGCTTCAGGATTGTCAGACTCAGAAACCAGTAAACCAGGGTTCAACTTGGAAATCCAACAGGATTCTCCCATTCACTGATTAAAATATGGATCAATCCAGATGATTTGATTGTGACCGTCATCTCCAGCCTAATGCCCTTCAACTATTTTAGAACTAAAGCACCAGGAAATTATAGTCTGAATACATATAGTGGACACCAAGTTAAGGAAAGCTGTTTTATGAGTTGGGCCTATCACCTACTATATCAACAGAGAGTTGTGCTATTCAAAAACTAACCTAGGTATTACGGCCTAAATTTACTAAGCTTGGGTGATACGGTTATATCAAGTTACTCTACAGTGAACATCTTAGAAGTGCCACAAAAGCTTTGTGTTGTTTTTGATACACAGCTACTCTCTGGAAAGCACTCACTAAAAGTATTAATGAGCCTGACCCTATTGAGCTAATCGGGCTGATTTGACAGAGATTGCTGAGGTTAGTGATTCATAGAATCTATGATTAAAGGTTGGGTTAACAAACACTTTCCTTGATGGTGGATTATTAGTAACTCTTTTCTGCCTGGTGCCTTTTCTCCTGTCTGGACCAACAGTTTGATGTGCATCTACCAAATTAGGGGGGCTGAGGCTGAAATTAAAAATAAATCCCAGCCAAAGACTTAAGCTGTATTGGTAAGGTAAAGGTTCCTCTCGCACATATGTGCTACTCATTCCTGACTCTAGGGGACAGTGCTCATCTCCATTTCAAAGCTGAAGAGCCAGCGCTGTCTGAAGACATCTCCGTCATGTGGCCAGCATGACTAAACATCGAAGGCAGACAGAATGCTGTTACCTTCCCACCAAAGTGGTCCCTATTTTTCTACTTGCATTTTTTACGTGCTTTCAAACTGCTAGGTTGGCAGAAGCTGGGACAAGTAACGGGAGTTCACTCCGTTATTCAGTGCTAGGGATTCAAACTGCCGACTTTTTGATCGACAAGCTCAGCATCTTAGCTACTGAACCACCACATCCCCTGTATTAGTAGAAGGATGTTAATCTTACAACAAGAGAACTAAGGGGCTTACCACATGAACTTTGAATAGTGGAGAAATCTCAGTTTAGAAGGAGTATTATTTTATTCTGTTTTCATAACCACACCTAAATAGAGCAGTTTCCTACAAGTGTTTTCTCAATAGGATACGCTATTGAGTCTCGGAGACTAAGAAGGATTGGCTAGGACTTGGTTAAGAGCTAACCAAGGAATATAGGACCATAGGCAAAATTGTGGAAAATATTCTGAAAATGGCAATCCATTTCCATATCACTGTCAAGAAATGACATGGTTGTATCTGTATTTCAAGGTTTCCCCCTCAAAGGCTTCTTTACCTTTTACTTAGAACAGAAATAAGTTTATGCAAACTAAAACACAAAAGAGCTACTATTGTATTACGGTACCCCTTTATATGTCAACAAGTGATTGTGAAGATGTTAAAAGAGTTTTAGCCTAAGCACTGTATCTTCTTTTGCAATCTTATCCAAGTGGACGTGCAGGGCAATGGGATGCGCATGCACTAAGAAGATGGTGGCGATGGCAGCTGCTGTTTCATCAACCAGAGGACTTTTCAGCAGCCAGCTGCTGGCCTCTTTGAGAGCTGGTATGTAAAGAGGCGGCACAAACAAGTGGCGACCAGACGGGCGGGGTGAGCAACCGGCGACAGGGGAACCAGTTTGGGGGCGTGGCCATCCATCCATCGCTACCGGTTCGCTGAACTGGGTGAAATTTCTGCCACCGGTTCGCCGAACTGGCTGAATACCACCTCTGGTGACGCCGTGAGTTTGACACCCCTGCAACAGAGTGTAGGAGATTGAGAATTGACTTTTTCTTGTTTGATTTCTTAGTAGAAAACCCCAAAAACCTACTACCAAATATTAGTAGGGTGTTTCTTCTCAAGGGGCTCTGTAAGGCACAGAATAGAAGCTTGGATGAAAGCTGAAGGTTGTTTGCCATTTCTGCAAAATGATGATATAATTGCACTTGAGAAAAGTCATTCTCAAATAAGGCCATTTTTAAAAAATCAGTCTAATGCAGATGTGCTTTTTAGCCACTGCTGGGCTATCATCAGGTGATAATATGTGTCTCCTTCAATATGAAGAAAATCTTCCTTTACTGTAACTGTGGGTCAAGGTTGCTCAGCTTTTAATATGAAGAAAATCTTCCTTTACTGTAACTATGGGTCAAGGTTGCTCAGCTTTTAATATTTATTGCAAACAAGGATGTGGCAAAGTTTCACGGTATCCCTATACATACCATTCTCATTGACTTAGTAAGCCCTCATATTTTCTTTCCTTAGAGATTTCATATCCAGGTTTTGTGCAATATATATGATAGTCCTTCAGGTTCGAAAAAGACATTATGTTGTAGTTCATCTGTGGATATAAAGATGGCTCCGCATTCCCAGTCTAGAAGCATGGAGTGTAGCACTGTGGGGCACTGAAAGTCCATTGTTGCAGTAACTGTGAATTTTAGTTTTTTGCAGTGCCTATCTTCAAAGCCAACAAAAGCTTCATAGCACAGGGCTCACTAGTCAGTTCTGTCAGCAGTGGCAGCTTTTAGTTCCCTTGGCTGGATGTCACAGTGGTGTACAGTTTCTATCATAGTGCCTTTGTAGAGCTTACTGTAAATAGTTGACCTTAAGAGCAGTGGTGGCACAGGGGTAGAATGCAATATTGCAGGCTAATTCTGCTAAGTGCCAGCAGTTTGGTAGTTCGAGTCTCACCAGCTCAAGGTTGACTCAGCCTTCCAACCTTCCAAGGCTGGTAAAATGAGCACCCAGATTATTGGGGGCAATATGCTGACCCTGTAAACCCCTTAGAGAGGACCGTAAAGCATTGTGAATATAAGTGCTATTGCTATATGTGGTATGGGCTAGTAAAATATCAATTTTGCCCAGGCTGATAATTAGGCCCAAGAACTTAGCAGCTTCTGAGAATTTCTTCAGCATCAACTGTAGATCATTATCTTTGTGCACCAGGAACATAGTCATTGACAAAGAAGGTTTCATGACTGAATGACTGTCTGGAGGCACTTCATCTCCATCCAATTGGCAAAGTTCAAAGAGAGAGCCATTCAGTTAGTTCATGATGTATATTCCCTCCTTCGGACCCTGGACAGCACATGGCAACATACAAGCAAAGAACAGATTGCATAGGACTGGGGCTAGGAGGCAATCCTGTTTTAGCTCATTGGAAATGGCAAATACAGCTGATGTATCACCATTGTGAAGAACCTGCCCTGTCATTCTGTCTTGGAGTAGCTGAATCAGCTTCACAAATTACCTCAGGCGTCCATAATGTCTCAGGGTGATCCAGAGAGCCTTCCTGTTCACAGTGTCAAATGCCTTTGTGAGATCAATGAAGACAGAGTAAGGAGTCTTGTTCTGCTCAATGCACTTCTCGTGATCTTGCCTCATGGCAAATATCATGTCCATGTATTCTGTCCTGGCTAAAAGCCACACTGCGCCTCTGGGAGATTCCTTTCCTAGAAAGTGACAAATCTGTTCAGGAGAAAGCAGGCAAAGATCTTGCCTGCAATGGACAGCAGTGAGATTCCTCTGTAGTTTCCGCAGTCTGATTTCTTTCCCTTGTTTTTATAGAGAGCTACAGTGAAGGCATTCAGCCATCTCCTCTGTGGAGCAAATGTCTTCCAAGATGTCTTGAGTGCATGCAAGGCATTTGGGTCTAGTGCTTGGTAGATCTCAGCTAGGAATGCCATCCTGCCCTGTTCCTTCATTTGAGCTCATCTGCGAGATCGCTTTCTTGATCTCATCAATAGATGAAAGGAAGCGGATCTAGGGCATTCAAGACTGGTAACTGAGGAATCTGCTGTAAGGTATCATGATCAACTGTGGTTGGCCTATTGAGTAAGTTGGAAAAATGTCCAGCCCAGCAATTTTTCAGTCCTTCCTGGTCTTTGTTCAGGCTTGACCCATCAGATGACAGCAAGGGGAAACATCCTGATTTAAAAGGATCATAAACTGACTTTATGGAGCATGCATGTCTGCTTAGCGTTCCACCTGCTCAGCCTTCTCCTGCCATCATTCATCTTGATTTCTTGCAGTTCCTTCTGTACTTTGGATTGCAAGTGCTTAAACGTGTCTTTCTTTGAGACAGATGATGGATTAGTCTACCAGTCTGCATAGGCCTTGTTCTTGGCCTGGAGGGCTGCTGAAATGGCTTTGTGGTTTTCATCAAAATAGTCTTGATGCATCCATGTTTTCAGTCTAAGTACAGTAGTTGCAGTTAAACCACGTCCACTTTTCAGAACAGGTTCCTACATTCCTACAAGCAGTAAATTGCCAGAGAGTTTTTCATCAAGTACATCTTGGAAGCATTGGACTTGGTTTGGGTCTGCCAATGTTGAATGATGGTCTTTGATGGTCTTCAATGTGACGAGGCTATGTGTAGGTTGAGGACCAACTGGTTGTGATTTCTACAGCATTCAGCACCTCACATGGCACAAGTGATAGTGACATCTTTAAGATCACTATCACTTCTGCCATGTGAGGTGCTGAATGCATAGTCAAGTAGGTACCAGGATTGGACCTGAGATGCATTCAGGTAGCTTTGTACTTGTTTGCAAGCCTGAACATAGTATTAATGATGCACGGGTTGTGCTCAGCACATTTGCTTAGAAGCAGCAAGCCATTGCTACTTCGTTTTCCCACTCCATATCTTCCAAGGAGTCCATCTCAGTTGTCGCTGTCTGTCCCCATCCTAGCATTAATGTTGCCCAGAATGACAAGTTTATCACTGATGGGGCTTCAACAAATCAGGTCTGGCTCCTCCTAGAACACTTCCTTGTCTTTCTCTGGACTCATGAGAGTTGGTGTGTAGGCATTATCCTGGGTGCTATCCCAGGACTTGCTGAGAGGAAAGTGGAACTTCGTGGTTCATTCATTTATTCCAATGGGTAGAGTAGGGTTGACTGCTATGTGTGTTGTTTGTCTTTCAGGCCTTCACACCTTGTCTCTATTCAGTGAAGTATGAGCATTCCAGGCTCCAAAAATAAGCTCTCTTAATTCTTGGCCACTAAGGAGATGATCTGCTAGCCACAGTTAACTAGCCAGATGTTGTGCGGCAATTTTTATGGTACCTTTCTAATGTTCTCCCTCATACACTGATGGGCAATGCTATCCTAGAAGGGCTGGCCAGTTACCCTGGATGCTACTGGACTTCTCTGCTAATCAAGGCATAGAGACCAACAGACACTGGTTTAAGGATCATACATGTTTAGGTTTGAGACTACAACTGCTAGTCGTCATTTCCATTTGTAATTTCACCACTCCCCATCACTGCAAATTAGGACTTAATAAATTAGGTTTAGATTGAGAGGATTTGTGGATGAATTATAGATGAAGAGGAATTGCGCCACAAAAACCTGCACATTTTTAAGTGTAGCTCACTCTCTCAGCCAAGGAGACCTTAATCCAGTGGCATGGAGAACTGTTATGGCTCGAGAGCTCGCCTGCTGCAGTGGATTACGAAGATGTCTAATTGTCTTGTTGTGCTCTTAGTGCTCCACAACACCTGCTGGGCCTGCATTTTTGACTGTTGAACTCTTGATCAGTCTCCTCCACTCAATCTCCCAGGGCCAGTCTTTACCCACTGGGATAGACAAACCTTCTATCTCTCACTGAGGTTGAAGACTCATTGGCTGTCCTCACCTGGTAGGGCCCATCTGCTGAGATGGTTTACCAGGGTGTAGCCACTGCAGTGTTGGAATCACAGGTGAGAGCTGAGTGCCAGGTGGGAACCAAAGCAGCGGTGGGTTCCTAACCGGTTTACTACCAGTTCGCTGAGAGGGCATTTTGCGCGCGCACTGCTGGCTTCATTCGCGCGCCCACCCACCACGTGTTGCGGCACATGCACAGTTGACTGAAAACTGTTCTGCACATGCGCATAAACATGCCGGCAACGGCAGAAGGGATCCGGGAAACCAGTTCAGGGACGTGGCAGGCCTTGGTCGCTGCCGCTTCCAGTGACCCAGGCCGCCATACCATTACTGATTCAGCTGAACTGGTCTGAACCAGTAGGAACCCATCACTGAACCAGAGGTGAATAAGCAGACCTACAAAGTCAGAGGCCACTCCACCGGAGGTCTTGCCCATTCACGAACATCCAATGCGCCTCTTTTGTGCAATACAGAATGATTTAAGGGTACACTTGCCTTTCAAATATGCCGTGATAAAGTATGTTCTCTTAAACAAAGAAGGTTTATTCAGGAAAATAATTGTATCTTCTCGCTTTTTTTTTTTTTAAAGAAAAAACCTGAAATAGCATGTTATCTTAACTAGAGATGGTAATTACTTTTGTCAGGGCACGATACTCCAGACAGAGCATTTTTAAGTGTCAGAACACCAACTCCTACGTTGCTGAATTTTTATGGCAGTGTTATTATGCTTTAATAGCTGGCTGATGATGGGAAATGCAGCAAATACAGTTTCACCTGGTAGGCAGTGACACGATGGGAAACATTTTACCTCCAATCATGCACCTGTTAAAAGAAGAGTAGCCTTGCCACAAAAAATTATTAGTAACCCTCTGATGAACCAGTTTGCCTGACACCCCATGATACCAACCGAACCACACAGGGCTGCTAATGCAAGACCCTTTGCAGGACATATGTTTTTTTAGAGATGTCATATCGCACCGTTGCTTGTTCCTTGCAGCATACTCATTTTCACATGATGAGACCTGGCTCTTTTTCTCAGGTTGGAAAGAGGATCAGGAGAGAATGGGAGAGACAGAGGGAAACGAAGTTTTCAAGCGAAAGCACCAAAGCAAAAGAATGGAACAGAGTGTGAGGTGTGTAAGAGAATTTGGCTTGGGACCCAATGATATAAATAGCTCTCATTATTTGGGTTTTTGATTAGAGGAGAAACGTTCCCTATTTGCTGCTTTTTGATGTTCACCAGTTTACAATTTCAGTAATACTGTTGACAAAATGACAGAAATAACATGAAATAAAATGAGGTAACAATAGAAATAAAATGATGTAAGCACATGGTGCGGTTTTATCTCCTCCTCAGGAAAACAGAGCTATTTGCTTCTATTTCCGTAAACATCCCGATTATTAAAGAGATACTGTAATGGGACTTAAGATGTGAAAGCCCGGGAATCACTGGGTTAGGTTGTATCGAACATTAGGGGGTGGGTGATGAGAGTTGGAATCCTCATAGTCTAGAGCCATGCTAAGCTGTGGGAGGCTCCCTCAGAGGGAGAGCGTGGTAAAATGAGCCTGAAAATAAATTGCAGCAAATCTGCTCTTTCGCTTGGGAATCAGTGGTTAGGTGCATCTGTAGCTGTGTAAAATGCTTATGTCCTGAGATTCTTTTAGTTCCTCATCCATTTAATTATTGCCCTTCTCATCCAAAGCCAGCAGATTCATTACAGTTTATGGCCACAGAGGGACCTGCATTTTTGCAGCAATCAAGTGATTGCAATTAACGGTGTAGAATTAAGGAGAAGGGGGAGAGAAGGATCATCGTCCTGTTGTCATTATCCCCGTGCTTCCTTCGCACACACACTCCATTGGACACACAATATATTCCCGGTCTACTGGGATGCTCGGCCTGAAGTCCCTTTGAGTCAACAAACCCACAGCCTGGCTTGAAGATACGAAGGTCCACCCCCTACCAGTTGAACCTCACTTAGCCAATTACTTAGTCCAATTCCCATCCGAGCTTTTTTTGCTGGGCCTTCTATCCCAGGGGCTATCTCAATGTCACCTCTTCCAATTGAGATGTGTGCTGGCAAGACGCTCTTGGCAGGACTGCCTTCCTTTTGGTCATGCACATGTGTTTTTCACAGCAGCTTTCTTTTGAAACATTTAGGAGATGAGCTTTTTCCTGGCATGAGAGATAAGCATTGGAAGAAGCGTTCTCTGCAAAATGTCCAAACGTCAGGTTGCTTTAAGACACTGTTTCAGAGCTTTACGATGAGGGGGGGGGGGGATTAAACTAGATGGCAGAGCAAGCCTAGAGCTATGTTGGAATAGCAAACTGTCATTTTGATGACAATGTGGGTACAGTTACGCTGCAAGTTAGGTAAGCTTTTTTTTTTTAAAGGCTCCAGACGTCGTGATTTAATGATGTTGTTGTGATGGGGGTTCCCTAAAACGAAAAATAAGAACATAAAATGGAGAACAAAACAGCTCCCTTCTTCAAAGTAGTATTTGTCAGACATTAAGCAAATGTAGCTGCATAATCTTGATTAGAGCAGGATATGGTTGAAGTAGAAAGCAACAGCAAAGATGGCTTCAGATAAAAGAAGTTAAGGCACTTCAAAAAAAAATCAGCTGTCCTCATATCAAACACACACATGCACATTCACAGCTCATCATCCTCAAATGATCACTTGCAAATGGGCTCAGAGGGGAATTATTTCTCAAGCATCAATAGTAAAGCAGTAACTGTTGAGTTTTACCATTCGGGGTGTCTTGTCAATGATGCAGCATAAGACTTACTTGATAAGAGAACAAAGACAGATACGTTTCAACTTAATATTTAATTGACATCAGCACTGTTCTAAGTGTAGTCCAAAACCAGGATCAGCTTTAAAGATTTTTGAAATCAATATGAAATGGCTCCCCTCTCTTACTGGCATTTCTAACTACAAACAGGAAACAGTGAAAGTGGGAGTCAAATAACGCCTCTTTCTTTTAGCCCAAGCTTAAATTTATCATTTCTTCCTAACTTTGCTCATATTAGATTGTAGTATCTGCCTCAGTCATGTTTGTAAATGATATGCTATCAGAGAGCAGAGGGACCTTCCAGATATGGAGATACATTTCTACAGATATGGGAAGGACGTCTATTTGGACCAGGCCTAACTATTTATTTATTTATTTATTCATTCATTCATTCATTCATTCATTCATTTATTTTATTTTATTTTATTATTTTATTTTATTTTATTATTTTATTTGTTTGTTTGTTTGTTTGTTTGTTTGTTTGACTTATCAGTCGCCCCCTCTCCGCAAAGGGACTCGGGGCGACAAACTATTGCCTACTCTAAATCTTAAGTTTAAAAAAAAGATTTTTTTTTTCTTCCTACGTTTTAGCCCATTCCCTAAAATAAGAGATTGCGATTTACAAAGCAGAGACTGATTTGCAGAATAGGATTATTTTTTGGAGTGAAAGGATATTCTTCAAAAACTCTAGTTATTGTTTTGCAACCCAAGACAGTTGAATCTATTGATGCTTCCATCCGACTTCAGTTCTCCCATTGCCCTCTCATATCCTATTGGAGAGGCAATAATAATCATATTTCATATAAGTAATTACACTTTCCAACTCTCCAAAATCCAATTCTTGTTATATCACGGATGGGACGTAGGGCCTGCCACTGATTTTAAAGTTCTTAGACTTTATTCTAATTGCAGTCTACTAATTTCATATCCTATTTCATTTCCAAACAATCTGTGTTCATCTTCTTAAGTATGAAGTCAAAGCTCCTATAAATCTGATCTTTTTGTTTAAAGTAAACCATGATTGGAGTTCGGTTTTAAGCACAGTGGTTGTGGCATGTGGCTGCAATGGAGACAATAGACCTTGGATGACAATTGAATAAATTCACACCAAGTATCTATGCATGCAATGGATAACCTGTAATATGTCACTCTCTCTCTCTCAGCCAAACCCACCTCACAGGGCTGTTGTTGTTGATAAAATGAAAGGAGGAAGGTGTCTTGGATATGTGTGTTATATATGTTTGCTGTCGTAAGTTATTTATAAAAATAATAAAAGCAGAATTCAGATAGATGATAGATGATGGATGGATGGATAGATATGAGAGAGAGAGATACTAAGCAATATCTGTTCATCACATACTACATGTTTATACCTTGGTAGGTGAAAGAGCAAGGGTGGGTTTTACTACAGGTTCGCAACCACCATGCACTTGCACTGTTCAATGTAAATTGTTCTGTGCACATGTGCAGAACAATTTACAATGAACTGCGCACGCGCAGTCACTAAAATCCAAAATGGCAGCAGCCCAGCGGCAGTGAAGGAACCGGTTCGGGGATGTGGCAGGCCTGGGTCGCAGCTGGTTCTGCGACCCAGGCCTGACTTCTACTACCAGTTCAGCCGAACCGGGCCGAACCGGCATCAGCCCACTTCTGTGAAAGAGGTATCAGAAGCCTCTCCATATATGGTGGGAGATGAATGAATCTGAAAGTAATATTGTATACAGAAAGTTCTCTTGAATATGACATTCCAGTCTGAATACTCTGGTCTGATGTATTCCAGATCACTTTGAAATGTGATCATATTTCCACATCTTCAAGCAACCTTTAAAAACCTATTGCTCCCTCCCACCTCACCTTGGGTTAGATCCCAAGAGCAGCTCCTTTATGTTGAAGGCAACCAGGTTGGATGTTATGTTGTCCCTTGGATGATGGTTGTCTTTATATAATATTGGTGATTTTTTTTTTAATTTATGAAGCATTCCAAAGCCATTTTGGAGTTGAGTGGCCTAGAAATTTTAATTAACATCATCATAATCATTTCAGCCATTGTCTATCCACTGCAGGATGAAGGCCTCTTCCACATGTTTCCAACCTGTATGGTCCTGGGCTTTCTTTTGCCAATTGGGCCCGCAGTGCTTGCTGATGTCCTTGATCCATCTTGTTTTAGGTCTCTTTTGTGGATGCTTTTTAATCAAGTGGGATCCATTCGGTAACTGCCTTGGTCCACCAGTTGCCACCAGTTCCTCCTGCTATGTGACCAGCCCATTTCCATTTCAACACTTTCACTCTTGTGATGATGTGCAGCAGAGGTGGGTTGCTTCCGGTTTTACTACTGGTTCGCTTCGCGCACATGCGCAGTTCAATGTAAATTGTTCTTCGCGCATGCGCAGAACAATTTACAGTGAACTGTGCATGCACGTGCACTACTAAACAACATGCTGGCAAAGGCAGCAGCAACCAGGGAACCGGTTCGGGGGCGTGGCCAGCCTGGGTCGCTGCCGGTTCTGCGACCCAGGCCTAAATGTCACTTACCAGTTCAGCTAAACCAGGCCAAAATTTTAAAAGGCTGGAAAGAGCTATATTGTTTTCACGACAATTCTAGACTCAGGAGCTGATTTCAAAACTTTTCACCTCAGTGGATGTTACTCCACAATTGAAGTATTATCTCCTTTTGAAATTGCTTGGTTGTTTGTCCTTCACTTCAGGACAATTATCAGAGCTAATTCAGGCAGTCATTTTTAAAGATGTGAATTCCACAGATGGTAGCTGTACTAACTTAGTTTCAGCTAAGGAACCATTTGTCTACCATCACCTCCAGGTTAAGTTTTTTGAAGTGGCTATATCAGGGAGGGCAAAAAAAATGAAGCAATTCAAACCTTCTCTTGAGGGTTTCATCACATCACAAACCACAGGCTATAAATCAGCAAGACTCCACCAGAAATTCAGCAAGACTCTATTACATTTGCCACAACAATGAGGTGAAAGGAGCTAGCCCAGTGGATTCTCTATTAATCTGATGGCTCCAAAGAGTTTCAAGCAACCTTCTTGTTGATTTTGTGAAATGTTTGTGCCATTGCAAACATAATCCCAAGGTGAAGCAAGTAATGTGCTGAGTGACAAGGAAAACAACTGAAGAAACAATCACAAAACTTTTATTTATTATAGCAAACCAAGGAATATCCTAACATCTAGGGTATTTAGAAAGATCTAACTCTCTACTGACATCCGGTGGTCATCTGGATTTTTGCAGATGTCCTTTTGGCAGGACTACTGAAAATCAAGAGGCCACAGTACAGTGGTACATTAGCTAGCTTCTGTCCCTCATTTCTCTGATAAGATTAGGTAAAATCTGAGATTCATTATTATTCAATGTAATTAATGCAAAAATACAAGGACTGATCATCTTACTTCATATATGTTGGATCTCATTGGTTATTGTGGCCCCCATTGTGGCAAGATAGGAATTTGTGCAAAAGTCCTCCTGCCCGCAGTTGCCGTGTGCTCAAATTTTGGATGCCCCCAAAGTTTATGCATTAGCCTTGAATGAGGAGGTGTAATCCCATCCAAAATTGCCAACACCCCCTAGGTAGAGTAGACCATGAAATCATTACAAAAGGAAGGCTACTAAGACTACTTTTATTGAAATTTGCTATAATAGCAGAATCTCATAAGTCTGATTATGTTGTGCCTCCTACTCCTCCTTAATGATTGAAGGACGTATATTCCTGAGCCACCTTTGAATAATATCTCCTCCTTCTGGACTTAAAAATGCTTAAATACCCTTTTTGCCTGGGTAATGGTTCCTTCATATCCTCATCAAGATTATCTTTCTTATTCTATGCTATATCCTCTAATATGTCGCAACGTCCCCAAAACAACAAGCAGATCAGTGGTGGGATTCAATTTTTTTTTTACTACTGCTCCTGTGGGCGTAGCTGGGTGGGCGTGGTGTGGCTTGGTGTGTGTGGCAGTGGAAGGCTACTGCAAAATCCCCATTCCCTCCCGGTCAGCTGGGAGTCGGGAGGCAGAGAATAGATGGGGGCCATTCACCGTCCACTTGCGGCCTTACTCCCAAGTCGACCCCTGTTCCTTAGCTGTTCCCTATGTCTGGCAACTCTGTGCATGCACACTCTAGAAACAGGATCCAGCTGTTCTTCTGCCTCATTGATGTCTGACTCCGAAGGCAGCTGATAACTGTCAGATGGCCCTGGCCCCATCTCTGCCTCCGACACAGAGCACTTGCCAGAGCCTTCCCCAGCCTCCAGGACTGGCCCATTTTCCTCTCCAACCTCCTCATTGTCCAACTCTGCTGCCAGCTCCACTGGCTGGCCGCAACACACACTCAGGTCTTAATCATAGACATCAGATACCCGATATTTAAAAGCAACAGCTGGACTCAGCGGCATCTTTATTTATTGTGATTTCTACATTAGAAGGCTAGGGTATGCTTAGGCTTTTTTAAAAAGTAGGGTTAATTGATGTCATTATAGAATACCAGTACACTGGTTACTAGAACCAGGTTGAGAGCCAAATCTACTCTTAGAAGTGGGGGGAGAACAGTCTGTTAACAGAAACTGACTCTGTAAGTACCAGCACCACAGCCTCAAACGTTCCCCCTGTCAAGAACAGCATTTTAGACAGTGCGCGGCGAGAAGCTTGTTTATGAATGAAGTGCCCCCTGAGATAAGGAAGGAAGGTGCCAAAGAAGATAGATCTTTCCAATTGCATTCAGCATGTACTTGAGGATCAGGTGATAAGAGGACAGTCATTTGCTTATCTCCTTCCATCTTTCTGAAGTCTTTGAGAAGCATTTGGAGAAGTCTGCTCCACAGGCGTCTCCCTCCCTCTGCCCAGATCCAATAGGCCACTGTTCTTGTTTGTGACTGGATACGTGAAATCTACATGGGTCACATAGCTAAACCCTGTACTGCCTCTTGCCATTAAGCCAGCACTGGTGGGTTAGAAGCAAGTGAGAAACAGAGGTCCTGCAATAAACAGCAGTGCATTTCAAGCCTCATCTTTCTGTTTATTTGCACCTTTTTAAACTTCCACCATTGAAACTGAGAGCAGTTGAGTCCCTGCTGTGCGGCCTAGGTTGAATCCTTAACCTCCCTTGTGAAGCACACGGTCCACACACTTTGTCCACAGCTGCTTCAACTTGAGTCTTAATGTCTGATCTAGCCTCAAAGTCACGTTAGGACAGAAGGGACTCTCCTGCATTTCGGCTTTTCGGTAAGAAGCCTATCAGAGAAGGGCTCATAGATCAGGTACTCAATGAAGCTGTCTTGGGGAAAGACAAAATTGCGGGAGGGCCAGCTTTCTCCTAAGCATTTTGCGAAATGACAACTATTTCTCCCCACCAAATTAAGCTTCTACTTAATTTGTTTATTTCTGTAGTGACTGTGTAGGGAGGCATTAATACATTCTAGTTGCCTGTTGTCTGGACACCCAATCACCATTTCCCCCTCATAATGGAAAGAAGGTAATTAGAAGCAGAGTCTGCTGAATGGTTTTATTCTCTCACTGTAGAAAAATCAAAGGCTCACCTGTAAATGGTTGTTTACGACCATCCCACGTTAAGGAAGATGGGTCTGGGTGTTCTTTGCAGTGGGTTTCTTCTATTGCTTTTGGCAGCTGTGGGATAAGACTGTGAGGTTAGAAACATAGTAAACTGATAGCAGAAAAAGACCTTGTGGTCTGTCGAGTTTGCCCTTTGAGGTTTTTTTTTTATTATTATTCAATTTAGGTATTTATTATTTTTTAACTTTTTTATTTTTTTATTCTTGTTTTATTTTTTTAATTTTATTGAATGATGGATATGTGTTTGCCCCAAACATATTTAAATTCAGTACCCACAGTACTCACCAGTCCACAGTCTTTCAAGATAGTTTCACAATTTCTGACCTTCACCAGGCTTGGAGAGTGGCCAGGCTGATATCTTTCAGACACCACAATATTTGCCAAGAATGCAGGGATGAAATAATCGTCTCCTGCAAACTCCACTCCCCTTTTGCTCCTCTTTTATTCTCTATGGGAGGGGCCATTCACCATCCACCTGTGGCCTTACTCCCAAGTCGACCCTTGTTCCTTAGCTGTTCCCTTCATCTGGCAACTCTGCACATGCGCACACTGGGAACAGGCTCCAGCTGTTCGTCTGCCTCACTGATGTCTGACTCCAACAGCAGCTGATGACGATCAGACAGCCCTGGTGGCCCCCTCTCTGCCTCCGACACAGAGCCCTCATCAGAGCCTTCCTCAGACTCCAGGACTGGCCCATGTTCCTCCCCAACCTCCTCACTGTCTGAATCTGCTGCCAGCTCTGCTGGCCACTGACAAGCCACAACAAATCTCTCCCTCATACCTTGAACCATTTTTGCCAGTCTCTGGACTCACTCAATCTTATCAAGGTCTTTTTTTAAAAAAACAAGGTCTCCAGAACTGGACGCAATATTCCAAATGGGGTCCAACTAAAGCCCTATAAAGTGGGATTAGGATTAGGTTGTTTTTAAGGAGTGGTGTCATTGTAGTACAGGTAGTCCTCAATTTACAACAGTCCATTTAGTGACCATTCAAAGTTACAACGGCACTGAAAAAAATGACTTGTGACTTTTTTTCACACACCATTGCAGGATCCCCATAGTCACATGAAGAAAATTCAGATGCTAGGCAACTGATTCATATTTATGACGGTTGCAGTATCCCGGGGTCATTTGATCCCCTTTTGTGATTTTCTGACAAGCAAAGTCAATGGGGAAGCCAGATTCACTTAACAACCGTATTACTAAATTAACAACTTAACAAATGTGGCGAGAAAGATTGCAAAATGGAGCAAAACTGACTTAACAACGGTTGCACTTAGCAACATAAATTTTGGGCTCAATTGTGATCATAAATCAATGACTACCTGTATTGCATATTTGGGAAGAGGTTGGTTTTCTTTGAAGGAGGAATATCAGTTGTACATTTAGGGACATTGAAGCGAAGGCACAGATTTAGCATATCATGTCTACTTTTCAAACATGTGCAACAATGTAGCCCATTTCACGGCTTTTAAAGTTTATGGCCAGTTTGCATTCTCCTCAGTCATATAAAATTATACATGAGATACTCATCCACAAAACATTTGTTGAATGAATACTAATAGAAATTTAAATAAAAAGATTGGGGACGTGGGAGGAGGGGGAAATTGCTGCTGTAGAACTGGCTACAACAATGTTGGGCAATCCTAGGACAAAGTCGATGATGCAATTTGCACGTGTGGGTTGCTGTGCATAGGCTGTAGTGCTAGACAAATTCAGTGAGACTTACGTCTATGCAAAGGTCCTTAGAATTAAGCTGATATTATTTGCGATGAATATGTGAGCTGCCACCATGAAAAAGATTGTGAGTTAAGTGAGGTGACATGAAAACTCCTATTTGCAATGCTTAAATTTAGGATGGCTATTTCACACCAACTAGTCACTGAGTAATAATGAGCGCGAATAAGCATCATTGTGTTCATCAAAAATATGTTTCATGTGAAGGTATCTGACTTACTGCAGACAAAATAAATGAAATATAAGAATTTACTAATCTCTTCTGATTCAGTAATGCTACAAAAGTGGAATAGATCTTCATGGCACTGCCCAATCCATCACATTATCTATCTGCTACACTTATGATGATGATCAGTATTTACTATACACAGTTCTATACAAATCTTTTATGCCTACAGATTGCATTACTTCCCTGCTTTTCTAAAAATAAAACCAGGTACACTTCTTAACATACTAACACTAGGATCCCTCTAAGGCTAAGCTGTTCCTAACAAATAAATTCCTTCCATTCAGCTTCTTTCTTGTCTTCCTCCCTCGTCTCTTCTGAGGCTTGGCTTTGATGTGAATCTCTTTTAGCTTTATACTCTTTCCTCATGAGGTCCACATTCTCTGGAAAGTTGAACCAGGGTCCAGGTTAAATGGCTATTTCCAGTTTATGCCCCAGCTCTCATAGATTCCTGAGAGTCAAATCCCTAGGGAGCTGAGTTCCTGTGAAGTCAGCTTCAGGAACAGGGAAATAATTCTTCATGGTGGAAAGCAAGTAGGCAAGGAATCTCTTGAACTCCAAAGAGTTAGAAGGAGCATACGTGTATGAATACATGTGTATGCATAGTAGCAGTGGTGGGATCCAAAAATGTTTACTACTGGTTCTGTACCTGTGGCTTGCTGGGCGTGGCTTGGTCAACATGGCAGGGGAAGGATACTGTAAAATCTGAATTCCCTTCCCACTCCAGGGAAAGGATATTGCAAAATCCCCACTCCCTCCCCACTCCAGGGGAAGGTTACTGCAAAATCCCCATTTTCTCCCAATCAGCTAGGACTCAGGAGGCAGAGAATATATGGGGCGGGGCAGGTCAGAGGTGGTATTTACCGGTTCTCTGAATTACTCCAAATTTCCGCTACCGGTTCTCCAGAACTGATCAGAACCTGCTGAATACCACCTCTGCATAGTAGGACTACAATAGCAACAATTCTGGAATGTTGGGCTAGTACTTATGAACTAAACTCCTGAGCTGATGGCTGCATGGGTCTATTTGCTAAAAATAAAAATAGAATTATAACAAACTTAGTCAGAATTTAATTTCAAAATATGTGATCATTAAATAAGAACAGGACAGTCTAGCTGATCATTGCCAATGGCAAAATCTTGGCTTTTTCCTAAAACAGAACTTGGGAGAATTCCAGATGAAGCTGATACTTCAACAGGGGCCTCAACTCAGCTGAGTGCTTTAATAGCAAAGTAGACTTGCTGAATGCCTACTTAAGCACTGATGCTAAACAACAAGAATCAGGAACCTAAGCTTGTAGCCTTATATTCTACTTTGTCTTATTTGCTAATATATATGCTCTCTATGTACTGTATGTTCTCGATCACTTCTATTGAGATGATTGGTATAGTAGCGCTAATGTGTGGCCTGAATCCATAACCATAAGAACAGATTTGGATTCAAGGTATTTTTCCTTTATAAGATTACAATTGGCCCAAACATAGGGATGTGGTTCTCTAGAGGGGATTTCTGCTCACTTCTATAACCCATTTTTCTGGATTTATTTATTACTAGCCTATAACCCAGCGTAGCTTGGGTATTTATTTATAGGGGGAAAATGTCTGGACCAAACGTACTTTCTAACGTTGGATTTTCCCCCTTACCAGAGGAAGCCTCCTTGTGGAGTACTATGGCAACTCCACTATGTTGCACAGTAGAAGCCATTTTATGGCAGTACAGTAAAAGCCATTTTAAGGCACAACAGGCTGTATCTTAACAGAACAAACACCCCAAGGGGTTTTAGGGGTGTCTTACTCCCATAATATTTGTTTCCAGAGAGTAAATCATCTGTGTACCAAGTTTGGTTGAAATTGCTCAAGGCGTTCCAAAGTTATGCTGGAACATACACACATACAGCTGTATATAACCCATATATATATATATGTAGATTTTATTTATTTGTATTTATTTATCTCCTTCCTTTATTATTTTTACAAGCAACTCAGGGTAGCGAATACCTTCCTTCTCCTATTTTTCCCATAACAACCCTTTGAGATAGGTTGAGCTAAGAGAAACTAACTGGCCCAAAGCCATTCAGCTGGCTTTCATGGCTAAGGTGAGATGCGAACTCACAATCTCCAGCTTGTAAATGGATTAACATAACATCCTGATTAAAATTAATAAAATTCAGTAACTATGCTCATATAGCATACTGTGTTCAAACAAATAAACCATAGTACAGCTTGGAGTGATGGTTTGGTCCATACAATATAATAAAAGGAGGAGCTTCCGAGGCAGATGGCGGCTGCCGTGTGAGCTCCGCAAAATTGCGGAGGGGTTTTCCATCTGGGAGAGGTGCTGCCGACCCCTAATGCTACTCTGAGGGTCGTGCTTTGTCGACGACCACCCCCCGATTCTGCCCTGGCCAGGAGGGGCCGGGCAGGGCGTTTGGGGCGGTCAGCTGGCTAGCGAGAAGCTGAAACACCGAAGGACGCCGAGGACGCCGAACGCGCCAGCGCTTAGGCGGAGAATGGAATGGAGAATGGAATGGAGTGGAGAAGGAGAACGGAATGGAGTGGAGAAGGAGTTATGGAATGGTTTGCTGGCTGTGGCTGTGGCTTCCCATCTGGCTAGTGAGAGCACCAGATGGGGAGCGTGGAGCGCGGAGCTGAGCGTGGAGCGTGGAGCGCGGAGCTGAGTGTGGAGTGTGGAGTGTGGAGCTGAGCTGAGTGTCAGGCGGCTAGAGAGGAACGGAGGAACGGAGAAGAACGGAGATACGAAGTGGGTCTCGTTTGGCTGTGGTTGCCCGTCTGGCTGGTGAGAGCGCCAGACGTGGAGCATGGAACGGATCATCTGGCACCAAACAGAGAACGGAGTGTGGGAGGCATGAGGGAGAAGCGCGGAGAGGCTGGAGAGACAGGAAGATGATGAGAAAGATTGCAAGTATGTCGGTCTGTTGGCATGCTGGCGTGTTGGCGTGTGGGCGTGCTAGCCGGGGCGTTGGCCAGAAACCTGGAGGACTGCCTCGTTGTGTGAGAGGCGAGAAGGGAGACGGAGGAAGATCTGAACGAAGCAGCTATAGGAGGGGTGAGCCGGTTAAAGTTTCTCAGAGCAGAGCAGACACAATTAAATGGCAAACCTAGAACCTAGGTTTGAATCCTTGATACTATTCTGATTGTGACCTTGGCGTTTGCTTTTAACATCTTTTTAAACATCTTTTAAATATCTGCTTTTTAACATCGTTTTAACATCTGCTTTGCCGGTTCCTACACCATCTTGAAACTCTCCTGAATGAAACCCGGGGAGGCGACTAGCCCATTAACTCACCCTTTTCATCTTGGGTCAGGAAAACCTTCTCGACAAACAAATGATTTTACATCTATTTCTTCAGCACCAGTTACCAACTAACTGTACCCCATGATTCCATTTCTATGTACACGAAGCCGGAATTACTGCGGCTGCGGGAATCCCCTTTCTCGCAGGTCTGGCCTTCAGCCCTTACGAGGGCCCACCTTGAGGATGGGTTTATTAACCCTGAGAGGTGGAGGAAGCGCAAATTAAGGGGTTTTTTAGTAAAATATTTTTTAAGAATTTGTAGGGATCCTGGGGTTGGGGGGTGGGAGGAGGGGGGGGAACAGGTCAGGAGGGATGGTAGAGCCAGGCATCTAGGTGTGGTCGAAGGAGGAGGGAGCGGAGTGGGGGAGGAGAAGGAAGATAGCATTCCTGTGCAGGGCACTTTAATACCAACGGTCGTAGGGAGGGGCAGGTGCGAGGACAGTTTAAGAGCACGTAGTCGGTTGGGAGACCGGGGTTTTTGGTCATTCCCGGTCGTTTGTACCAACCCCTGCATACTAGGTGGTCAGGATCTACAGACCCAAGGCCTGAGACTGCTGTTATGCAATGCGAGGTCCGTTGTCAATAAGGCCCCCCTCATCCACGATCTAATTTTGGAGGGGGACCCGGACCTCGCCGGAATAACCGAGACCTGGTTGGGCCACGAGGGAGGTCTACCCCTTGTGGAAATGTGCCCTCCAGGTTATCGAGCATTTCACCAGCCTCGGGCCCAGGGAAGGGGCGGTGGGGTAGCAGTGATTATCCGGGAAGACTTAGAGCCGAGAGAGTTCACTGTGCCGCAGACATCCGGGTGTGAGTCCCTCGTCGTGAGATGGGGCCCAGGGAGGCAGTTGGGCCTGCTGATAGTATACCTGGCTCCTCGCTATACTTCAGCGGCCCTGCCCGAACTCCTTGAGCTGATCTCATCGGTGGCGGTTGAGACCCCCAAACTTTTAGTGATGGGGGATTTTAATCTGCCGTCGATGGGAGAAGCGTCTGAGGGGGTTCGGGAGTTCATGGCTTCCATGACAGCCATGGACCTGACCCAGTTAATTCAGGGCCCTACTCATGAGGGAGGCCACACCCTGGACCTTGTTTTTGTCTCTGGCCAGTGGACGAGTGATCTGGGAATAGGGGATCTAGACACTATTCCCCTGTCATGGTCGGATCACTCACTTCTCCGGCTGGACTTCCCTGGTGCTACCCCCCGCCGCGAGGAGGCGGAACTGGAAGGTATTAGATGGTTCCGCCCCAAGCGCCTGATGGAACCGGATAGGTTCCAGACGGAACTTGGGCCACCTCCTGTGGACCTGACCCGCCCCCGAGTAGAGGACCTGGTAGTCGCATGGAATAGTGCGGCTACCGGGGCCCTAGACCGGGTGGCGCCTTTGCGGCCTCTCCTGCGGCGAAGAACCACCCTGGCACCTTGGTTTACCGAGGAGCTAAGGGTGATGAAACGCCACAAGAGACGCCTAGAGAGTCGTTGGAGATCCTCCCGTTCCGAATTTGACCGAGCACAGGCACGAGCTTATTTGAAGACGTACCTTGTGGCACTAAGAGCGGCCAAACGTCAACATTGCGCCGCTCTTATTGCGTCTGCAGATAACCGCCCTGCCGCCCTGTTTCGGGTGACCCGTTCCCTCTTGTTTGAGAGACCACGGGAAGCCCCTCTACAGGGTAGAGCAGAGGAGTTTGGGAATTATCTACAGGACAAAGTCGCTCAAATCCGGATGGGATGGACCCCTTTCAGTGGTTCAGTAGAGACGCCCGTTGCGAGTCTTGAGGGACCGCTTTGGGAGGAGTTTGACTCGGTTGCCATCGAGGATTTGGACAGGTTGCATGGACGTCTGCGACCCACCACATGTTTATTGGACCCGTGTCCCTCCTGGCTTGTACTGGCATCCTGGGAGGTTACGCGCGACTGGCTCCTGGGCCTGGTGAACGCCTCGTTGGGTGAGGGGTCTCTACCGGCCGCCTTGAAAGAGGCGGTGGTGAGGCCCCTGCTCAAGAAGCCTTCCCTGGACCCAACGGACCTAGTCAATTATCGTCCAGTCTCCAACCTTCCTTTTTTAGCGAAGGTTGTAGAGAGTGTGGTAGCACAGCAGTTCCCACGTCACCTGGAGGAAAATGATTATCTAGACCCGCGCCAGTCCGGCCTCCGACCCGGGCACAGCACGGAGACGGCCTTGGTCGCATTGGTCGATGATCTCTGGAGGGCCAGAGATAGGGGTTGTTCCTCTATCCTGGTCCTATTAGATCTCTCGGCGGCGTTCGATACCATCGACCATGGTATCCTGTTGCACCGGCTAGAGGGGCTGGGAGTCAGAGGCACCGTTTTACGGTGGTTTGGCTCCTACCTCTCTGGTCGGACGCAACGTGTGTTGACAGGGGAGCAGAGTTCGACCCGGAGGCCACTCACATGTGGAGTGCCACAGGGATCGGTGCTCTCGCCCCTCCTGTTCAACACATATATGAAACCGCTGGGCGAGATCATCCGTGGTTTTGGAGTGGGATATCATCTGTATGCTGATGATACTCAGCTATACATTTCCACTCCGAACCACCCCAATGAGGCCGTCGAAATGATGTCCCGGTGCCTGGAGGCCGTACGGGTCTGGATGGATGGCAACCGACTAAAACTCAACCCTTCCAAGACGGAGTGGCTGTGGCTTCCGGCCTCCCGGTTCAACCAGGTGCTTCCATCTCTGGCCATCGGGGGCGTCCAACTAGCCCCCATGGAACAGGTGCGCAATTTGGGCGTCCTCCTGGATACCCGGCTGTCCATGGATAACCATGTAACAGCCGTGGCAAGGGGGGCGTTCCATCAGGTTCGCCTGATGCGCCAATTGCGCCCCTTATTGGACCGGGATGCCCTACGCACAGTCACCCATGCGCTAGTGACGTCTCGCCTGGATTACTGCAATGCTCTCTACATGGGGCTTCCCTTGAGATGCACTCGGAGACTACAGTTGGTCCAGAACGCGGCCGCGCGGGTGATTATGGGGAGGACCAGATACTCCCCTGTAACACCTCTCCTGCGCGAGCTGCACTGGCTGCCTGTGGTCTACCGAGTGCGTTTCAAGGTTTTGATTATGATCTTTAAAGCGCTCCATGGCACAGGGCCTAGTTATATGCAGGATCGCATCCTGCCCCACACATCCCTACGACCAATTCGCTCACACAGAGAGGGACTTCTCCGGGTGCCGTCCGCCAAACAGTGTCGGGGGGCGACACCCAGGAGCAGAGCCTTCTCTGTGATGGGCCCAGCCCTATGGAATGACCTCCCCCGTGACATCAGGATTACTTCCGATCTCCGCTCCTTCCGTGTACAGCTGAAGACCCACCTCTTTCAATTATCCGGCCTGGCTCAATCGCAATCGTAATTTTCCCATTCCTCCAAACTGTTTTTTAAATTGTTCTTAAATATTAATTTTATTGGGTTTTTACAATTGGGGTATTTTAAAGTAGATTTTTAACTGTCTATTGTTGTAATTTGTTTCCTCCTCCGTGTATATGTATATGTGTTGTGTATGTATGTACGTTTGGTGTTGTTATGTATTTTATGTTATATGCTCCATTGTACGCCGCCCCGAGTCCTACTTGGAAAGGGAGCGGCTAATAAATCCAAATTTATTATTATTATTATTATTATTATAAAATAATGGCTATGTTTCCCACAATATGCAGCACAATGAACAATCCCAGAATCTACAGTAATATGTTCTATGAATCTAGTAAATGTGGCAGAATACAACTTCTGGGTTGTCTTGGTTCAAAAGATTCAACTTCATTCTTTCACAGGAAACTTTTTTTTTTATCATCAGGCCTTGATTGAGGCCAGTTAGGCAAAAAATCCAGAATTATGTTTTTGCTACCAATAAAATCACCCAGTTCCTTAGAAATCCCAGTCTTGGGCAACCGAAGGCATTCCTTGAAGTGGTTTAGAGCAGCCCTATCCCTATATACAGTTGGAAGGGATTTTGGAGGTCTTCTTGTTACATAGGGCTCTAATCTGCCAAGATCCTTCTTGAGCTTATCTTCTGGAATGTTAGCTATTCTGACCAGATTGGTGTCCTCTACAAATTTATGTTTTCCCCTTCTATCCCCTCATCTAAATCGTTATTGCAGAACCTTGAGGTATCCCTCTGCAAACTTTCTTCCATGCGTAATACTATTAAGGACTACATGTTCAGTGTGGTTTGTCAGCTAGTTGCAAATCAATCTGGTGGTGATGTCTAATATACCTTTTTCTATCTTATCAAATAGTAAGTTGTGCCTACTTTATCAAATCCCTTACTGTGAAATCCAAGCAAATTATGTCCACGGCATTTCGCTGATCCAATAATTTACTCACTTCATCAAACAACGCTATCAGAATTGCCTGGCAAATTTGTCATTTTTAAGAACCTTCCTGATCAGAATGGAAATATATAATATAAAACAACATAGCAAACGTTGGCTGATCTTGAAAAGGCTAAGTAGTATTTGATGTAACTTGCATGGAAAGGTCACCAGGAAATCCCATGCCTGCAATTAAAAAAAAAAAAAGAGTAAAAGTGCTTTAGGTTTTAAAAAAAAAAGTCTTAGAAGATAATCTTGGTAATCCATTTCTATAACTTATCAAAAAAATTGCCAGGAATTGAACTTGAAACAGACAACTGTTTCAAACATCAGATTCATTTCAATACTTAAGGTTTCACTCTGTTCTCCTGTGACACTGATTGTGCTTCCTCTGAAATCTCCAAAGGTATAAATATCTGCCTAGTATTAGTTTATTTCTGGCATTGAGTATATCTTATCTACCTAAACTTCCTTCCTCCAGGTTCTATCTACTACCAGAATTTTCTCTACAGCAACATAAGGTTGGATTAAAGTGGTATTGCAGATACTGAAATAATGTTCATAAAAATAGTTCAGCCATTTACATATGTTATCCTCATCCCCGGCAGAGTACTGAAAGTGTTCAAACTAAAACCCACAGTTCAGATTATAATACAGAACTCAGTGACAGACGCTTCAGTGAAATAGATCCTTCTACTTGGTAATATACTTTTCTCATAGTGTTGCTTTGCTGTTACTCTAAGCAGTGTTTCAAATCAGAAGCCCTGCTGTCCTGTTATAGGAAAAAATAATAATCTTATTGCAGCTCACAATATTTATTTATGGACTCCATTATATCAAATGTTGTCTTTAGTTGGCAGATCAGAATGTGTTTGTGGTTGCACCAGTATGTGTGTCTTAAGTAACTAAAAGCAGGTATCAAGAGTCCCACTGAGTTTAGATGGGCAGAGTACATGCCAGGGGAAGTCTGGCAAAACCTGGAACGAACAGTGCCAAAATCAAATGCGGAAATGAATTCATTGCACTTACGTTTCACGCGTTCAGAGAGATAAAGAAAGAGACTATGATGGATGGAAACTGAACATGGGGAGATTCAATCTGGAAGTAAGAAGAAATTTTCTGATGGTGAGAAAAATCAACCAATGGAACAGAAGTTCAGAAGTTGTGGGAGCTTCATCACTGGAAGCTTTCAAGAACAGACTGGACTGCCATCTGTCAGAAATGATGTAGGATCTCCTGCTTGGGTAGGGGTTTGGACTAGATGACCCACAACAGTGATGGCAAACCTTTTTGGCACCAAGTGCCAAAAAGAGAGAGAGCGCATGCGCAAACTTCACATACACACACACATACACACACGTACGTTCGTATGGGCCACAACCCAGAAGAGGAGCTGCCCAGGAGGCATTCAGGTGCTGTAAAATGGACTTCCTGTAACTAGCATGCACATGTGGACTGGTAAGCTAGTCTTCTGGTTTCTGGAGCGCATGCGCACACAACGATCAGCTGGCCGGCGCGCATGCTCACAGCAGAAAATGGAAGACCAGCTCTTCCAGTTTCCTGCACTGCCGTACACACAAAGGCCAACTGATCGTCATGCGCACATGCGCTCCAGAAACCCGGAAGAGGAACGGGCGATGCCGTATGTGCCTAGCGACATGGCCTGCCACTTTGGGCATGCGTGCCATAGGTTCACCATCATGGACCTACAAGGTCCCTTTCAACTCTGTTAATCTGTGCAATGTATGATATACCGAAACACAAATTACAATCACATTTTAGCTTAGCGTGACATACTTAGACAGCTGCTTTGTTTATTAACTATGTTGAGTTACCCCAATAACTTATTATTCCATCAAATCTAGTTACCTTAACCCAGTGGTGGGCAACCCGCGGCTCGGGAGCCACATGCGGCTCTTTACACCTTTTAATGCGGCTCTTCTGTGTGCCGGGTGCCCGCTCCCCTCCCTCCTCTCGGGCTTTGGAGGGAAGCTTCTGCAAAAGCCCGGGCAAGTGACAACCAATTTTGGTCCTATGACTGCAGAATGCTGCAAAATACCATAAATGCAGGCCAGTTGTTGAGTGTTTCAAATGTGATTGGAACACTCAACAAGGTGACCACAGTGTGTGTGTGTGTGTGTGTGTGTGTGTGAGTGAGTGAGAAAGACAGACAAAGAGAGGAACAGAGAAAGGGAGTGAGGGAGGGAATCAGAGAGAGACTGACAGACACACACACACAGAGAGACAGACAGAGAGAGACAGAGAGGGGGAGGGAGGGAGAGAAAGATAGACAGACAGAGACACACACACAGAGTAAGTGATTAAGTGAATGAGTGAGAGACAGACACACCCACATACACAGAGTGACAGAGAGAGAGGAAGGGAGGGGAGAGAGACAGAGGGAGAGACAGAGACAGACACACACACACACAGAGTGAGTGAGAGACAGACAGACACACACACACACAGAGTGACAGATGGGGGAGGGAGGGAGAGAGAGACAAAGAGCCAGAGAGAGAGAGAGAAAGAAAAAGAAAAAAAGAAAGTGGGAGAGAGAGATGAAATTAAAAACAACAACATACAAACCTGACTTACTCAAACTATCCAAGGAAATGCAAGGCCAATGTTCACATTAGTGGTTGTGACTTTGTCAGTCAATGTCAGGATGTAATTTTCTCTACATTGTAAGGCAAATTTTACGGAATTTAACGTTATCGATAAATAATATCGTTCTAAAGTTTTTGTTTTATTAGTTGTGTTATTTGTATCCTCCCGACCTATGTGGATACTTGCATGCAGAATATTCTCAATAAAAATTTATTGAAACTAAAAACAGTGTACCATCCTATGTATTTTCGGTTTTAAAAATGTGGCTCTCAAAGTAAATTTCAATCGTGGTTTTGGCGAGATTTGGCTCAGTTGAAAAAAAAGGTTGCCCACCACTGCCTTAACCCAATGAAGTATGTTATATAAACCTTTGGCATGAAGACTATCCCACCATTTCTTTGGTAGTGGTTGGGATTGTTAAGGGAGCCATGCTGAAGTGTCATTCCTCTGTTAGTCCTGCCAGCCTCGTGATCATTAATATCTGAAGTTGAACAGTTCCTTCCCTTAGCCATCCTATCCGGCTCAAGCCACAGAGCTCAGACGTAAATCTGATGAATAAAACATATTCCCAAGCCCTCTCTGGCTGTCAGGCCATGCAGTCTCCATCAGTACTGTAACAGTGGGGACAAGTGGTATTAAAAGGGCCCAAATACAACTAGGGACAGTGTCTTTAAAGCATAAATGTACAAAAATAAGCAGAGCGACCATTCGTAACAGCATGAATTTGTGTAGGAATGAAAACAGACTAAGTGCTTATTGATATAGCCAAACTCAGTATGTTATGACCGATTCATGCTGTTGTGAATGGTAATGTGCTGAGTTTTGCTCTATCAATAAAACACTTGTAATGGGATGGGAGACCTTAGTCTGTTTTCATTCCTATATTTTCAGTTTCGCTGTCTCAGCATTCAAAAGAACCAAAAGCCAAAGGGTCACTAATATAACGACGCTTAGGAAAGATGTTGTGGTTTCTTCCTGAATCACTCATCCTCTGTTTTCATTTCTTTTTTCCCTTTTCCTTAATGGAAATAACAACAATTACTACACGCCCTAAAAAGCTTCGGCACCATACTTTTTTCTCATTTATTACCCGTAGCAAGCAATTGCTTATATATGGACTGCTTTTATAGTCTGCTCTTTTCTTCAAGGATCTCAAGATAAAATTTACTATCATCTTCAGCTGCACGTTTGGAAATAGATTGACAGGAGAGACAGGGACTGATCCATCAGCGTTGGTTGAAGTCAAAGAAGGGAATCGAATTTGAGTGACCTGGGTCCATTTGAAACACATTTGCCCCTCTTATACAAAGTGGACGGGAGGGGAGGGAAACATGCTAGAAGATAGGGGAGCTCACCGTGGGCTGCCATCAAGCTCTTACCTATTCATTTCTGCCCAGGGAGTTCTATGCTTCCTGCACATTGTCTCTTTCCCCTAATAATAAAATGCCTCAAGAAAAGGAGTTGTCCTATTGCATTTGAGGGAATTGAACAAACACAGGAACACCAGCTCTCAAGGGCAGCTATCATGAGAGTAAATGAAATGGTGGATTACCTTGTTTTCGTATCTTACGATTCCTTCCAAGTGAGCGGAGTAGTTGCTGCCAAATTACAGAGCATGCTGTACTCTGAGGTGGGGAAATGGAAAGGGAACCTGTCTGGAACCAAGCAAGAGCACTTTAGGTCTGAAGAGCCTATGTAATGCTCTAACCTAGCATTCCCCAACCTCTCTGGGTTGGCAGAAGCCCAGCATGGGGGGCGGGGGACAGGGGGGAATTGGCTTCGTGTGGGGGCAGGCCAGTGGTGGGTTCCTACCGGTTTGGACTGGTTTGGCCAAACCGGTAGTGGTTTGACGGCCTGGGTCGCTGGAACTGGCAATGACCCAAGCCTGCCACGCCCCTGAACCAGTCCTCCGGGCGCATACGAGCGAACCGGCAGTAGTGCCTGCCAGAACCCACCCCTGGGGCAGGCATGTGCCCCCCACACACACACACACTTCATTTGTGGGAGCGGCATGCGAGCACGAGTGGGGCTCTGCAGAGGTGGTATTCAGCAGGTTCTAATCAGTTGTGGAGAACCAGTAGTGGAAATTTTGAGTAGTTTGGAGAACTGGTAAATACCACCTCTGACTGGCCCCGCCCCCATCTATTCTCTGTCTCCCAAGTCCCAGCTGATCAGGAGTGAATGGGGATTTTGCAGTATCCTTCCCCTGCCATGCCCACCAAGCCACGCTCACAGAACCGGTAGTAAAACATTTTGAATCCCACTACTGGGGCTGTGTATGCGTATACACACTTGCGCTGTCCAGCCACTCACACGGTCCGGTTGCAAATAGGCCTTGGCCCAGAGGTTGGGGACCCCTGCTCTAACCTTTGGAATATTTCAAGTCTACCTATGGAAAGAACCAGCTTTTTTTTTCTTTAATGAAGAGAAGGGTGGATTAAATTGGTCAATTTTACAATGGATCCATTCCAGTAGGGAAATTCAAAATCTTTTACTGCTGGTCCTGTGGGCGTGGCTCGATGGGTGTGGTTTGGTTTGGTGGGCGTGGCAGGGGAAGGATATTGCAAAATCTCCATTCCCACCACACTCGGGGGCCAGCCAGAGGTGGCATTTGCCGGTTCTCCGAACTACTCAAAATTTCTGCTACTGGTTCTCCAGAACCTGTCAGAACCTGCTGGATTTCACCCCTGATCCTTCTCATCTGTAGAAATGTTTACGTACTTTCCAAGGAATGGAGAAAGCCCTGCTGATACACATAACTTACCTGGAGATTGCTACCTGGGGGATTCGTCTGCATTTAGGGGAGTTGTTAATTCTGTAACATGTAATCTTGACAAGCCACAGGACCTCCATGTTTGTTCCCCAAATCCCCATCACACATTGTACCTATTTTCTCCTGCATTGCTGGTTTTGTGCTAATGGGAGTATAGCAAGTTCCTGTGCCGATACAGTCTCTCAGCATATTATTTTTGTACCATTGGGCCAAATCAGAAGAATTTTGGGGGAGAACCAGCCGGGGTGGGTGGGTGAGAAAGAGTGAAGCCAACTGTTAGATCAGGTAATGGACAGGCACACACAGGCTAACGGTAACAACAGCTCTTTATTTTAATACAACAAGTATGAACAATCCAGCGAAGGGAGCTCCCAATCTTTTATAGGGAGCTGTCAGACCCTTCGACCAATAGGATTAAAACTCTGTTCCCGCTGGAATAGAGGACCTTGGTGGAAACCATTATAACTGAAGCTCATATCTAACACCAATAGCTTTCCAGTCCTTGCTGCTCTCCTCCAGGGTGTGTTTGTCAGCAAGGGGGAAAGTAAAAAGGGAGAAAATAGAAGACACATTAAAGCTGATGTACTAATTAATGACACACTTGCTCCCAGGTTTTTGATTAATCAGGTTTATTTCCCAGGATGCATCAATTGTTACTGGAATAGTCACCTCTCCTTGTCCTTATACAATCATACTAATCAGTAAAGTGTCTGGACTCCTGTATTGTCACTGTCTGGCAAGTCCTACAGAACAGGCACAGTGTGCCCACAAGCACAAATACAGAGAGACAGAGGGAGAGAGGGAGAGAGGGAGAGACAGAGAGAGAGAGAGAGAGACAGACAGATAGACAGACAGACAGACAGACAGAGAAAGAGAGAGACCTAGAGAGGCAGAGACAGAGAAAGAGAGAAAGAGAGACTATATTTTTCTCTCGTGGAGACGAGTCTTTGCTTTCTGTGGTCTACTTGATTATGTGGTTTTCCATTTTCCTGCACAAAATCATTTTTATGCGGTGACCTTCTTAGATTCACCAAGTGGATACCGGTGCAACTGAAGATATTTCCCTTGCTGCCTGTTAGGCTAACTGTTCCACATCATTGAAAAGAATTTTTTTTTTTTAATGTAATGGGGAACTGCAAAACCAGTTGCTAGCTTCTGACCTTATGGTCCCCACTGACACCCTTAGAAAATAAACGTGGAAAGCAACCGTGTCCCAGCTTTATTTGAAAGGATATTCAGTATATATAGAGAAAAGAGGAAGTTAAATCTTAGAATGGCAAGAACCATTTGCACCAGGTTCCTTTCTATTCCATCAGTATTTTATGGTAGGCTGCACCTGCTAGGGCAGCACTTTGGTGAATGGGTATGCTTCATCTCAACATTCTTTATGCAAAAATGTTCCTGACATATTCTCCTGAATTCTGAATATTCCAGCTAGTTTCAAGATACTGAAGATCCATACTGGACTGTTGTTGTTTTTTACAAATAATGGAGGAATAGAATAGAGTAGAATGGAATGGAATAGAATAGAATAGAATAGAATAGAATAGAATAGAATAGAATAGAAGGGACCTTGGAGGTCTTCTAGTCCAGCCTCCTGCTTACGCAGTTGAACCTATACCATTCCAGATAAGTGATTGTCTACAGAAGTCTTTCCCAAAATGTTTAATTTATATCCAGTGAGACAAGGAGCCATTAATCATCACTCCCTAATTTCTCAGTTTCCTTAATTTTCTAGTTTCCTGTGCAGGTACGTAGCCACAGTTTCTGCCTGCTGGCCATTTCATGAATGAATTACTCGAACGCTTGTGTTTTATAGGGGGATCATATCACTGTACCACACTGGGAGCCATCTTCAGCCAGGCCAATGTATCCAGGCAGATTAATATTATTAATATTTCAAGGCAGCAAATAAAATATTGTTCACTACATTCATCCTGATGTTTTTGCCTGGACTTTCCAGGGAGCTGCTTGCAAATCATATTACTGAACAGCAGACCTCCCATCAGTCCTCCCTTTTTTCCTTTGCTTCAGTCTTAATGCAAAACGGCTGGCTATTCCGTAATATTTTGCATGGAGCAAAGTAAGCCTTTTAAAAGAGCCCTTTGCCTACCTTAGGTCTGGTCTTAGCTTCAAGCATCTTGATGGGTTTTTTTTTATCATGTCTTGTTTGACTAATGAACAGGCTAGCAATGAGAACATTCAAAACAGTTTCAATGGGGAGCAGCGAATGTAAATTCACCTACACTGACACACCTACGGATCCATCCCTGCATTGTTACTATAGCAACAGACAGACCTCCCCAGCAAGCTGAGAATCTCACAGCAAGCATCCCATCTGGACTACAACAATCACCAACATTAAATGGCTTGCCACACCCAAAAGTCATTTTGTTCCAGACCCCAAAAGTCATTTTGTCCCAGACTTACGCATCTATTCTGCGTAGTCAAATTTGCAACTCTTTGGAGAAGAGATTAGGGACCCTGCGATGGCTGTCCTGCTGTTGCTTAAAAGTGAACTATTTGATTCCCCTTTCTTTTGAACATGCTGACATTACTCAGGTAAGGCTTCTAGGAGGGAAAAGAAACTGTCCAGTAAGTAAGAGAATAAATGAGCCAATATTTTTTCACTAGCTCCTAGGAAGACGCAAATAAGCGTGCTATTATAATATTAAAAGCAAGGCACTGGGAATGGTACACTTATGCAGTTGCTTCCAGGTAGACAAATTTATTCTCCCCTTATGTAATTGCACATGAGATTTTTATTTTCAAAAGAACTGTAAAATGGCAAATAAGTGATATTTTGGAACTGAGTGGAGATCTAACGTCCTATAGAGGTAAGGAAAGTAGGACCAGATCTTCTGTGTCTGCTCTTATCAGCGGTCTCCAACCCTTCCAGCTCTATAGACTGGTGGTGGTGGTGACAGGAGGAGAGGGAGGGGGATGGTTTTATGCACATGCACGTGTGCATTGCTTGTTCTGACTGAGGCTTCCCAAGAGCAGGAAGCAAATTCCTTGTCCCAACAAAAACCCCTTTTGTTAATTTACTGTGAATTCTGCTCATTCACATCCAGTAAAGTCTTTCAAGGGAGGATTTACAGTCACAGACCTTATCTGACTTGGAGAGCTGCCAGGCCGATATCTGCAAAACTTGGCAAGGAGTCTCGGAGAGTCATGAACCAATTAAGCAAACCAATTTTCCCCTGCAAACTCCACTCCCCTTTTGCTCCTCTTTTATTTCCTCTGGGAGAGGCCATTCATCGTCCACCTGTGGCCTTACTCCAGTGGTGGGTTTCAAAATTTTTTAGAACCTCTTCTGTAGGTGTGGCCTGCTTTGTGGGAGTGGCCTGCCAGCCATGTGACTGGGTGGGAGTGGCTTGCCAGCCATGTAACTGGGTGGGAGTGGCTTGCCAGCCATGTGACTGGGTGGGCGTGGCCAACTAGTAAAATGTGGTGAAACTCACTTAACAATGCTCTTGCTTAGCAACCAAAATGTTGGCTCAGAAACTCTGTCATTTGAAGCACGCAAGTCTTAAAGCTGTCAAGTTAGAAGACCCTTGCACCCCTAACCCTTTAGAAAAAAAAACCCCAAGGGTGTTCAAACTTGACAGCTTTAAGACTTGTGGACTTCAACTCCCAGAATTCCTCCTCTCGCTCTTCATCTTGATGATGTGCAGATGGGCGGGGGGAGGGCACTGTAGATTTGTAGAGCCTGACTTATTCCCAAGTCGACCCCTGTTCTTTAGCTGTTCCCTTCATCTGGCAACTCTGCGCATGCGTACATTGGGAACAGGCTCCAGCTGTTCGTCTGTCTCACTGAGTCTGACTCTGAAGGCAGCTGATACTGTCAGATGGCTCTGGCCCCCTCTCTGCCTCCAACATAGAGCCCTCATCAGAGCCTTCCCCAGCCTCCAGGACTGGCCCACGTTCCTCTCCAGCCTTCTCACTGTCCGAATTTGCTGCCAGCTTTGCTGGCTGCTGGCGGGCCACAACATTACTTGAACAAATGCAGCTTCACATGCTCACATACTTGCCTGCTATTTGCACAGCCAAGTTCCTAACAGGCCATGGCTTGGCAGTGGGCTGCAGACCGAGAGTTGGGGAGCCCTGTTTGACATGGAAAGCATATTAGTGCTGTCAATCTATTTCCCACAAACTCTATTGGTGGGGACTCTCTTTTGCACGCAGAAAGTCGCATGATTTTCCTGGACACTCCAGCTAGACTCTTGAGCAGAAAGGCTCTGTGATGTCTCTTGGATAAAGCTTTGGAGATCTACTAAAGAATGGTAAACCAGTGCAGTTGCATATGCTCTACTTCATGGGTGTCAAACTCGTGGTGTTATGTTGATGTTTCGCAATGTTTTTTCCATTCGCGGAGTTGTGGTAGGTGTGGCCTGTATATGACGCATCTGGCCCTTGGGCCATCAGTTTGACACCCCTGCTCTATTTGTTCACATTCATGTACCATCACTTCAGATGCATGCTTTAGTGACAACCGTGTTACTAAATTAGCAACTGCAATAATTTACTTAACAATTGTGGAAAGAAAGGTTGTAAAATGAGGCAAAACTTACTTAACAACTGTTTCGCTTTACAACAGAAATCTTGGGCTCAATTGTGGCCGTAGGTCGACTGCCTGTAGTACATTGTTAGTTCAAATGAAAGCGTTTGAATTCTGCCTTGGAACTGCTTGATCATAAATGTATGAATAGCGTCACATCTTGTTTGACTCAGAGAGAAGGAACATGGAGCTGCTGAACTGGGCATTCCACAGTATTCTGAGATTTAAGATTGAGTAGATTTTCTTCCCAAATCCAAAATTAGCAAAGCAACAGTATCCCGTAAGATCACGCAACTCAACAGCATTGGAAAAAGATGGTAGAGAATTGCCAGGCAAGCTGAGCATTCCCGGCCCCTGATTTAGTTTGTTACCTGAAATGAGCTGTCAATTACAGAACATTCAATAGCAACTCTTGACTTATCAGTTGGGTCTTCCATCTGATAGTTTTTCGTTCCCAGCTGGAGACTAGCTTTGCCCCCAAAACATTGAGAGGTTCACTCGCAAAGGCAGGGTCAGGAATAGAGCCCATGATTCATAGCCCCGAAGCTCCAACAACAACTTATTTTGTTTCCTTGAATTAAAACTTCCAGATGGCACTTTGACCAGGCAGCCACACTGTGCCACCCAAAAAAAGACATTGGGAACCTGAGAGGAAGCTGCTCATTTTGTTTCTGTATGATACAACAAACCGAATTGACTTCTTCTTATCAGTTAAGGGGAAAACCAGTTAATTTTGCTACTTCTTTGTATTGATTGGATTATTCAGTCATTCCTAAAATATTCATGCACCCAAAAGACCTGGGCTTAGAAGAACCCGGTCCTGGTATTGTAATTTGTACAGAGACAAAGAAGGCAGGTAACTCAATTTGGGGGGTGGGGGGGTACATGAATGAAGTGTGCTTTGGATTTAATCCAGAGAATCAAGCCCTCCAGTTATCAGCAGGGGATAACATCTTTGGGCTGAACTACAAAATTCTCTGTTTCCACAATCTGGTATCAGAAATAGTTCAGATTTCAGGGGTGGGTTGCTACAGGTTCGCCCGGGTTAGGAAGAACCCGTAGCTAACGTTATGGCATCAAAACCCCACCCCTCGCTGGCCCAGCCTCTCCCACCCTTCCCAGGAGTCTCCACGCGTTTTGGATGCAAGGTAAGTGCAGGGCCCGTGAAGAGGCTCGGGGGGGGGGGGGGAACAGGCCTCCTTGAAGTTCCGGGGGAGGCAGTTTTCTCCCTCCCAGAGGCTGGAGGAAAGCCTCCAGAATCTGGGGAAGGCAAAAAACACCCCACCCCCATGGTGCAGGAGGCCGACTAGACCACGCCCAGCCAGCCACCGGGCAGAGAACCCGTTGCTGACATTTTTGAAGGCCACCTCTGGTTCAGATCTGAAATGCTACTAGATTTCTCGCCTGAATGTTTCATCACTCAGTGTACAAATTGGCGTCCTTATTTCCCCCTCCCTTCAACCTTCTCTACATAACACGTCATGCAAGCAAACATACAACCACGCACAAAGCTCTTCCATAATAATGCAAAGTGGTTTATTTTTATTTATTTATTATTTTATTTATTAAATTTGTTAGCCGCTCCCTCTCCACAAAGGGACTCGGGGCGGCGTACAATAAATAAAAACACATATTATAAAATTACACATTGTACGGAGGAGGTATAAAACACAATACAATCATTATAATAACATAGAAATATTAAATAAGTTAAAATTAAATACCCCAATGGAGATTACAAGTTTAAAAATTGCCAGGAGGAGTAAAATGGAACTATGGTTGAGCCAGGCCTGCTAGTTGAAAAAGGTGGGTCTTGAGTTTCTGTCGGAAGGAGCGGAGGTCGGTGGTAATCCTAATATCCAGGGGGAGGTCATTCCAGAGGGCTGGGCCCATCCCAGAGAAGGCCCTACTCCTGGGCGCCGCCCTTTGGCACTGCTTAGTGGACGGCACCCGGAGAAGTCCCTCTCTGTGGGAGCGAATTGGTCGTAGGGATGTATGGGGCAGGATGCGATCCCGCAGGTAGCTAGGTCCTGTGCCATGGAGCGCTTTGAAGATGGTAATCAACACCTTGAAACGCACCCGATAGACCACAGGGAGCCAGTGCAGCTCGCGCAGGAGAGGTGTTATATGGGAGTATCTCGTACTCCCCATAATCACCCGCGCGGCCGCGTTCTGGACCAGCTGCAGTCTTCGAGTGCATCTCAAGGGAAGCCCCATGTAGAGAGCATTACAGTAGTCTAGGCGGGACGTCACCAGCGCGTGAGTGCAGGTAGGTGAGGTGGATGAGTAGCACTTGATCCACAGTATATATTGTTGTTCTTTTAACTTTGCAAAGTCATTTGGAGTTGGGCAACCTAGACATTTAATAAATTAAATTATTTTACATTTCTGGGTCAGACCATAGAACAACAAAGTCACAGCCCATGAGTCAGGGCCCCAAATCCTCTGAGCGGGTCAAGCCTGCTAAATGGATCCTCTCAGAACAAAACCTAAACTATTTTTTTTCTTTGTGTAACCATTTGTTGCCACCATCATAAGTAGCAATCGGGACTTCTCTCTGCAGCTGCCATTTCCGGAATAATGTTGGAGTGATGCCCTTGAAATACTCCACTAAGATCTGCCGTTTTCAGGACAGTATGCGCCAGCATTAAACTACGTCTCCCACCATCCCCAGCCATCATGTGATGGGGTATATAACCTCAGTCCCTCCTAGAGTTCCTCCTGTACCAAGCTGTAATCCCTGTGGAATCCTTGGTGCTCCCTGAGTTTGATTCTTTGCTTGCAAACATTTCATTACCTAACTAGGCAACATCATCAGTGCTACTGAGTGTGGTGTTTGTTCCCTATTTATATGCAGTCACTTGCCCTGCCCATGTTGGTGGAGGTATGGTTTTCTCCATAGTAGTTCCTTGATTAGGGTGTTGTTTGTTTGCTTATCTGGTGTTAATCCCTGCTTATCTGGGTGTTGGCTGCCGAAGAGGATGTGTTCCAACCTTTTTTATGCCTCGGTTTTTTGTATTATCTCTTTTGAATGGTCTGAAAACATGATTTATATTGCAATCTTTAATATGATAGAACAGGAGAATTGGAAGTTATTATATAAACTGTGTTGGAAGAAATGTCTTTCTGGGTTCAGTTCCAAGTGAGGGGAAAAAACACTGGAAACATGGAGGCTGCTTGGAAAGATGGTTTAATGGTGGACAGGACCACATGGCTTAAGTTCCTGAGCAGAAAAAATGGCTGAGATGCTGAGAGTGCCTGAAGTTTTATACCCTCTGTTGGACCCCACCTCTCTGTTTCCTGTTCCTGTGTAAGAAATGTATCCCATTGGCTGTCAAGACTCTCAGGAGTCGGGGGTCTTAGCTAACTTTGTAGGCTTTGTCTGTGTCTCAGGCTTGTTTGAGTGCTGGCTGATGTAATCTTCCCAGGTGCGCTATGGTTAGATGGGTAGAGGGCTAATCCTATCTTTGTTATGTAGAATGGACTGGCTCAGGAATGGCCCATTGACGAAGGTGGGGTGGGGGATGAGTTTCTGTCTCCCTTTTAGGGGGAAATATTCTGCCCTTTTAATATTTCCTAAAATATCTCATTTTTCTAGGAGAGGGGTGGGTGCTAGCTTCCTACAACTGTACCTAATGTAATGTAGGTTTTCTCCTAGTTTCGCTGACTGGAGCCTTCAGAGGAGCTGAGTTCAAGCTTTGTGGGCTGGATGTACCCACCAGGCATCCCTGAACAGGCCCATCAGTTAGCACTTTTCCTACTTGCTCTTATGAGACTCACATCCTGATGAAAGCTCAGAAGTCTCTCCTTTATTGTCAACAGTTCCATACACGGAACATCCCCCTCTGAGAAAAGGCAGGACGGAGATTTATCTTGCAACAGGAAAATTAACTTCACCTGTCTCCCTCCTCCCCTTCCCCCTTAGCCCCCTCCTCTTTTTCTTCTCGGCCTCTCCACCTCCCGGCGATGGGGAGCTCCATCCCGTGTGCTGATAAGAGTCCAAATAAAATGACTCAATTGGTTTCCTCTTAATCTTCTTGCATATGTGTTATCTCCCTACCAAGCTGAAGCTGTGGACCAAGCAGGAATACATACAAGAGGTGTTTTAGAGGTGGTTTTCTCCCCGCCCCCCTCTAAGAACCCATCCACGAAATAGATTTTGTTATTCCACCCCCACCCACTTTCTCATTCTCTCTTGCGATCACACCGAGAACCAACAGCTAGATGAGGGTTGTGGGTTGGGAGGGGTTTGTTTGGATGAGAAGCAGGGAAATTAATAGTTGGGGGGGGGGCTTTTGCTTCAAGTTTAATCTGCCCAGCTTTTAATAGACTCACATCTCTGCTTTATTGCTCTTAGAGTAAAGCAGCCAGTAAGAAAGCCTTTGAAATGCCAATGTCATCACAATTTCTGGAACAATCACATATCCAGATGCTGCTTTGGGGCACTGCTGAGCAATGGGGGGGGGAGAGGATCTTTGTTTACATTTAGCCCCTCCACTCAGCAATTCCAGCCACATTTCCTTCAAAGTTGATGCTTTGCTTGGCCTGGCCTTTGCTCTGTGGTTGGCTCCTCACTAATGGGAAATGATTGGTCTGAGCATCTCTCGGCTCCCTGAATAAAGACAGCATCATTCATTCAAAAGGCAGAGTGCTTTGAGTAAAATCAAAGGAAACCGCCGTTTGGGCATCTGCCACCTCCTGTGATATGAATTCTCTCAAACCGAGAATGTTGAAAAGACCCAAGATGCACGATGGAGTTTGTTTGGGCCTTTTGAAGAAGGAAGGAGAGATTCTCAAGAAAGCTCTTCAAACCTTAACAATCCTTCTCAACATTACTTGCAGGTGTCCTCAGTGGCCTTATCCTGGAAATGCTAAAAACTTTGGATGAGCCAACCAGCCCCCAGTCCACCCAATCAGTAAAGGGAAAGGTTCCCCTCGCAGATATGTGCTAGTCGTTCGTAACTCTAGGGGGCGGTGCTCATCTCCGTTCCAAAGCCGAAGAGCCAGTGCTGTCCGAAGACGTCTCCGGGGTCATGTAGCCGTCATAACTAAATGCTGAAGGCACACAGAACGCTGTTACCTTCCCACCAAAGGTGGTCCCTATTTTTTTACTTGCATTTTTTACGTGCTTTCGAACTGCTAGGTTGGCCAAAGCTGGGACAAGTAACGGGAGCTCACTCCGTTACGTGGCACTAGGGATTCAAACCAAACTGCTGACCTTCGAATCGATAAGCTCAGCGTCTTAGCCACTGAGCCACCGCGTCCCCTCGCCCAATCAGTAAGGGAATACAAAAATGAGCAGCAAGTTGAGATCCCACTCTGTCTTTGCCCTCCCTTCCTGCCGCATTTTTGTCCCACTGAAATTTCAAAACAATCCAAGGGGGAGGTTGCTCTGGCACTGCCTAATTTAAAAAGGCTGGTCGGGAGAAGAGCCTGCATGGTGCTACAGTGGCTTAGCAGCTGCAGAAAGAAACCCAAGAGGCAATGGGAATTCTCATTAGTGGCAAACTGCCTACCCCAAGCTCCAGCTTCAGACCTGCTTTCCCAGCTGTTCCTTTTGTGCAAAAGCAGGGAAGTATCTCTGCAGCCCCACAGAGACAATATTGGATAACTGATCAGGGATGCCATGTGTGCCCAAGTGCTCCGAAAATGATGAGAAGCCTAACAGGCAATCGAAAAGACCTATGTGTTCTTTAACACAAGAGAAAGGAGAGAGGGGGGAAAAAGGAGAACCAGATGACAGCCTTTGAATGTTTAAAGCCTGTCGGAACAGACTGGGCACCGTTTTACTGTTTCCCATAAGAAAAAAAAAGTGAGGGTACTTTGCATGGGGTCTTTGTGTGGTTTCAGAAGTAGCCTCACATCTGCAGGATCTCACACCCCTCCTTGGTTGCTTACCAGATTCATTTAGAGCCCAGCTGCTGAGTGCCCAAAATCACTCAGTTGAAATTCTATCTGAAGAACTAAGGTTCTGAAGGGCTGAGGACTGGCAGGTCTCCCACTGTTTGGAGTACTTGCTTCATATTTCTCAGCTCTGGATCTAAACCGTGGTATCTTTTCCGCACTTCATTTTCATTGGGGTGAGGGTTATTTGGTTTTTCATGGAAGAATAGAAGGGAAGGGAAGGGAAGGGAAGAGAAGAGAAGAGAAGAGAAGAGAAGAGAAGAGAAGAGAAGAGAAGAGGAATTCAACTTATGACCATAATTGAGCCCAAAATTCCTGTTGTTAAATGAGACATTTGTTAAGTGGATCCCCCCCCCCCATTTTACTACCTTTCTTATTACAATTGTTAACTGTAGCACTGCAGTTGTTAGTATCACAGTTGTTAAGTGAATTTGGTTTCCCCATTGACCAAATTGACCCATTGGCTTTGCTTGTCAGAAGGTTGCGAATGACCTTGCGATACTGCAACTGTCATAAATATGAGTCATGAGGGGATGTTGCAATGATTGTAAGTGTGGAAAACGGTTATAAGTGACTTTTTTTCAGTGCCGTTGCAACTTTGAACGGTCACTAAATGAATGGTTGCAAGTTGAGGACTACCTGTAGAATAGAATATTTTATTGGCCAAGTGTGTTTGGACACACAAGGAATTTGTCTCTGGTGCATAAACTGTCAGTATACATCCAAACAACAACTTAATATAATCATAAGATACCAATAGGAGAAGATAGTAGAAAAGATGAGAAAGATAGTAGTAATACATATAATGCAATGCAATGCAATGCAACCCAACCCAACACAATGCAATATAATGCAATACAATATAATACAATACAATACAATAATAATATGCATGGTGTCAACTCGCAAAGCATCCCTGGCCTGTTTTCAAGTTGCCATAGGCGGGGGGGGGGGGGGGGACTGACGGAGCAGCATTGTAACCACAACCAGAAACACATTCCACACATATCTTTCTCAAGGTTGTCTCCCAGGTTACCTGCAACAGCTAGAGAGGCATGATGTCTACAGCCCACGAAAGTGCTCCATTGGAGAATGTGATTTATGATATACCTTGGGGGAGGGGGGAAATGGGGTCATATTTAGGCCGTAAATTACGTGGGGTCAGAGCTGGCTTCACTTGGGTACTTGTCGACATGTTGCTCCTAATAAATAACTGGATTTCTTTTGAAGCTTGGTTGGAGGCTCATGATTGAATTAGGGCATCCATCAGAACCTTGACACATGGCTTGAACAAAACAACATTCAACAATGGAAATGTTCAATAATCCTCCTTCGTACTGTATGTAGCTGATCAGATTTTATTTCCTGGACTGGCTATAATTTAGAATGAGGAGGATACTGATTGGAGTGTGATTTTGTTTTGTATCTGCTGTATCCATCAGACAAATACTGATGGTGTGAAATTGCCCTGCAAGAATCTATGTAAAGGTTTCATTGCCCTCTGAACAGAAATTTGCCTAAAAGTCTTTTGTTTAAGAAGTTATTGAGTGTGGTCTCATTCCCCTACATCAGTGCTTCTCAATTATTTTCTGTCATGCCCCCCCTAGGAAGAAGAAAACATTTCCCCCCCCCCGCGCGACTGTAAATAGTATCATTTGTCTATAAAATTGTTATAAGTACACCTCTGCATAACATAGCACACCGGTCTTTCCTCATCTCCCACCGTAGTCACATGCTTTCTTTCCTCTTTCCCTCTTACTTGTCTATCCTTCCTTCCACCCTCCCTTCCTCCTTCCCTTCCTTCCTGCCTCCCTTCCAGTTCCCTCCTTCCTCTTTCCCCCTGCCTGCCTGCCTTCTTTCCCTCCTGCTTATCTATGCTTCCTTCCTTCCTTGCACCTCCCTCCCTTCTGCCTGCCTGCCTTCTTTCCTCTTTCCCTATCATCCTATCCTTCCTTTCTCCCTCCCTCCTTCCCTGCCTCCCTTCCAGTTCCCTCCTTCCTCTTTCCTCCTGCCTGCCTGCCTTCTTTCCCTCCTGCTTATCTATGCTTCCTTCCTTCCTTGCACCTCCCTCCCTTCTGCCTGCCTGCCTTCTTTCCTCTTTCCCTATCATCCTATCCTTCCTTTCTCCCTCCCTCCTTCCCTGCCTCCCTTCCAGTTCCCTCCTTCCTCTTTCCCCCTGCCTGCCTGCCTTCTTTCCCTCCTGCTTATCTATGCTTCCTTCCTTCCTTGCACCTCCCTCCCTTCTGCCTGCCTGCCTTCTTTCCTCTTTCCCTATCATCCTATCCTTCCTTTCTCCCTCCCTCCTTCCCTGCCTCCCTTCCAGTTCCCTCCTTCCTCTTTCCTCCTGCCTGCCTGCCTTCTTTCCCTCCTGCTTATCTATGCTTCCTTCCTTCCTTGCACCTCCCTCCCTTCTGCCTGCCTGCCTTCTTTCCTCTTTCCCTATCATCCTATCCTTCCTTTCTCCCTCCCTCCTTCCCTGCCTCCCTTCCAGTTCCCTCCTTCCTCTTTCCTCCTGCCTGCCTGCCTTCTTTCCCTCCTGCTTATCTATGCTTCCTTCCTTCCTTGCACCTCCCTCCCTTCTGCCTGCCTGCCTTCTTTCCTCTTTCCCTATCCTTCCTTTCTCCCTCCCTCCTTCCCTGCCTCCCTTCCAGTTCCATTCTTCCCTCCTTCCTTCTGCCTCCTTCCTGCCTGCTTGCCTTCTTTCCTCTTTCCCTCCGGCGTGTCTGCTTTTCTTTCCTTCCTTCCACCTCCCTTCTGCCCTTCTTCCCTCCCTCCCTGCCAGCAGCTCCTCCAGCATCCCAGCTGGAAGCAGCAGCACAACAGTCGCCGTTACCAGGGGCGAAGGGGTGGCGGTGGCAGGATCGGGCGACCGCCGCCCCTTTGTCCCTTCCCCAACAGCGGCTGTTGCGCTTCCGCTTCCAGATGGAATGCTGGCAGTGGAGCTGCTGGCGGGGAGGCGAGCTACGCGGTGGCGAAGACGGGCGGTCCCATGCTTCCCTCCCTCCCACCCCCGCCCGAGCAGGCTTCTTGCACAGCTCCAGCCCGCGGCTCCAATGAAAATCCAGTCCGAAGTGCTGCCACTTCCAGGCGGGATGTATTATGCCTCGCCCACGCCTTCGCCGCCGTTGCACCCAGATGGAAAGGGAGCCTTCGCGCCCCCCTTTACAGAGCCTCGCGCCCCCACAGGGGGGGGCGCCCCACTATTTGAGAACCGCTGCCCTACATATACATATCGGTACATAGTTGGCTCTGCCCTTCCATTAAAAAGGGTAAAGTAGCTTATCTCAAGTGACAGATTGTCTATATGATTATATTTGATGGTATGTTCATCACCATGGAGACATCTGTTGTGGTTTCCATTTTAAGAACCAAAGTGTTTTGTGCCCCTCTGGAGAAGACACTGTAGATGTGTTAGGAAAGCAATACTCAGGAAAATCTGTCATATAGTATTGTAAATGGGTTCTTTACTAGAACTCTACTTTCCCAGTGAGAAAGGAAGTTCTAATTCCTGATGTAGGATGGGCTTACATACCAGTTGACATAGTTGGTCAAACAGCTTTCCCTTTTTCCCTCTTTTCTCTGTTTGCTGGCTAGTTTCAAATGTCATGCTGAGCAATAATGTGTGTTTTTTTTTTGTAAATTTCAGTTTAGCATGAGTTATAATCCCAACCTTTAGAGGGAGCCACGGTGGCACAGCGGTTAGAGTGCAGTTCTGCAGGCTACTTCCACTGATTGCCTGCTGACTGCAATTCGGCAGTTCAAATCCCACCAGTCAAGGTTGACTCAGCCTCCCATCCTTCCGAGGTGAGCAAAATGCGGACCCAGATTGTTGGGGACAATATGCTGACTCTGTAAACTACTTAGAGAGGGCTGTGAAGCGCTATATAACTCTAAGTGCTATTGTTATAAGAGTCGAGGTGGCGCAGTGGTTAGAGTACAGTATTGTAGGCTACTTCAGCTGACTGCTAGCTGTAGTTCGGCAGTTCAAATCTCACCGGCTCAAGGTTGACTCGGCCTTCCATCCTTCTGAGGTCAGTAAAATGAGGACCCAGATAGTTGGGGGCAATAGGCTGATTCTGTAAACCGCTTAGAGAGGGCTGTGAAGTGGTATATAAGTCTAAGTGCTTTTGCTAAGTGCTATTATAGTTTGTTAGCCATGTTTCTTGACATAGTATCATTCATTCATTCAATTTATATAACTGGCCTTCTTAACAAATGACTCCGGCAGTGATTTTTTGGTGTAGTTAGTCATTTTGGTTTGTTCAACATACCACATATTACTGCATTTGAGCTCTTGGGTTTTCTTCCATATTGCAGCTGGATATTGCAAGCTTTTTAAAAAATTTGCATCCGTTGCTACTTCAGTCATGTCCTATTCTTCATCTTCAATTAAGTCATGTCCAAAAGAGCCATTTCAACTCAACAACACAAGTTCTATCTTTGATTTTTACAAATTTTCTGATGTTGGTGGAGGAAAAACATTCAGCCTGCATTCTGCTCTGACTCTAGTCATTAGAGTAATATATGGGTCAGCATATTAAGAGCCCTGAAAAGGGGGGAAAGAAACCCTATTACAGGCCAGTCCATTCCCCCATCTTGATGAGTTGGGAAAAAGAAGGCAGAGATAGAAAAGACAATTTGCAGTAAATTCCCAACCAAAGTAATACTGTACAGCAGGGATGTCAAACTCAAGGCCCAGGAGCTGGATCTGGGCCCTCAGGGTGCTTAGATATGGCCCGCGGGGCCACCCTGGAAACAGTGAAGGACCGACCCACAGTGCCTCTGCCAATCAAAACAGAGTTCGGGAACCCATTTTCACTGGCAAAGCCCTTGGGCCTCCACAGGCGCCCCCAACACGAGTGACATCGAGCTGGCTACACCCATCCTGGCCACGCCCCCCCCCCCCAAGGTCAAACACAGCCCTGATGCGGCCCTCAATGAAATTGAATTTGAATCTGACCCCTGCTGTACAGTGCTGATAGTCGCAGGTTGTTGGTTCCTCTATCTGATCCACTCCACATTCAATCAAGAGTTCAGCTATTTGGGACTGTTACCATGTGAACACAACTTGTTTTGTTTGCACACTTTTTGGATTGACAAAGCCATTGATTTTGTCGGTCTGTAACAGCCAGCTAGAGGTCAAGTCAATCACAAGTAGCATTTTAAGGTTAAACGCTGCAGGTTACGGTTGAAAACAGCAGTTAAGGGTTAAAAACCTTAGAATTATGGAATTGCTCAGATGAAATAATAGATCGTATTGAATTTAGTAAGAAACAAGGCAAGAGAATTGGCCATACAAAAGAAAACAAAATAACAGCAACAAAAATCACCAGTGCATGTTAGCTGAATGCTAAAAGTTGACCTATACATCGGGGTGGGGGGAAGTTAAACTAAGGCATAACATTTAGCTGGCATTTAGAAGGATTATAAGTTTAAGGGATATAAACTCCCAGTCTGAAAGAGAGACTCAGGTAAAAGAGGAGAAATGTATTAGTAGCTCCAATTTAGGACTTGTAAGGACAACAGGGGTGGGGAGTTGCCTCTGGTACTACAAGTGCAGGTTTGTGGTCACACCTCAAGCCCTATTTTGGGCCTAGCAAGCCTCCCTGAAGCCTCCTGGGAGCCAAAATGGGTGGCCCCCCCACACCCTATTTTGGGCCTAGCAGGCCTTCCTGAAGCTTCCTGGGAGCCAAAATGGGCATCCCCACACACACACAAACACTATTTTGGGCCAAGTAGGCCTCCCTGAAGCCTCTTGGGAGCCAAAATGGGCCTCGTGGGGATCCTGGGAGGGGTGGGGAAAGGTAAGGTTGTGAGCGGGGGGGGAGCAGCAAGTACCAGGGATGGGGGGCTAGTGAGACTTACCTGTAGGCAGGAGGAGGTAGCTGAGTTGGGGCGCAGGGCAGACACCACATTGCAGCTTAGGCAGGCAAGGCAGTTTAGGCAGGGAAGTCACCTGGGAGGTGAGGAGTGACTGAGTGGGACAGGTGGGCGACCAGGGAACTGGTTTGGGGGCATGGCAGGCCTGGCTCATTGCCGGTTCCAGCGACCCAGGCCGCCAAGTTACTACCTATTCAGCCAAACCAGTAGGAACCCACCTCTGCACCGTTCCCTCATTTCCTAGGCAGCCCTGTCTATTTCTCAAGTCTGTGAAGTAGATTTGAGGAGGTCATCAGTAGAAGTAAAAGAAATGGGAAATGCTGGCAGAAGGAAGAATATTCCTAAGTACATTGTACAACTACGACTGGAGCTTAACAGGAATCAAGGGAGGTCTTGGAGGAGCAGATGTGTTTCTGATGGGGTGATACTGAGATGGAACAACAGATGTTGGGGTTGAGATGATGCCAATTAAGGAGAGGAAGAAAATGACGCAGATTCACTGCCAGTTCCAGAGGGAAGCCTGTAAGACATGGCTCCCTCAGAGCTCCTGGTTTTTGACAGTGCTCAGATAGTCAGGGTAGTTTTGACTTTGGATAGATCTAGGTGCCAGGAATAAGCCAGGCTCTGTTGGCTCAGAGCTTCTTTTCGGTTTAAAAAAAATCACCTTGTAAAGAAAGAGCTGCAGCTGAGCCATCTTAGCATTGCCAATTCCATCATGGTGACGGATGGCTTTAATCATGGAAGCCTCAGCTTCTGCTGCTGCTCAGATACCAAATGTTGGCTCCTATTTTGGAGCTGGAAAAAAGACCTATCGAAAATCTGGGCAATCGCTGGTGCTTCTTCATGACCTGAGGTTGGGCGTTTTTTTGCCCATCCATCTGAGAAGTAACCGCTTCTTTGAATTCTCACAAGAAAATGATTGTGTCGTTGGTCACAGTACCTGGTCGCCTTGTCTTTTTTTCCTGATTGCCTTTGTTTTTTCCACCCATCAGAGTCTTCTCTAGTAACTCTTGCTATCTCGTTATGCGTCCAACTGACCTTTATAAAACTCTAGCTTCATTATTAGTGCTTCCATTATGCAGTCTGTGTTTTTTTAATTTAGTAAACGTAACAGGTTTACTTCCGCTGTGTTCTGTGACAGATGGACTAGGATTTGGTGCACGTAATCAGAAGTGAGAATGTCCAGTTTGGTGTTAATTCACACTGAGGAAAGAAGGGGTGTAGCCATCCTCCATATAACCTAAGACCGTGATGGCAAACCTGTGGCACGCATGCCACAGGTGGCATGCAGAGCCCTCTCTGTGGGCATGTGTGCGGTCACCCCAGCTCAGCTCTCCATGGCGTTTCTTTCATGTGCTTCTGTTTCCTTGCAAATGACAAAACAGAAGCTCATAAAAGAAAAAGATCTCCCCTCTGGCAGAATTGGGAGGCCCCGCCTCTCGCCAGCCAGATGGTGTTCGGGCCTCTGCTGCGCATGCACTCATGTTCATGCATGCGCACATACATGTCCACAAAGTGCATGTTTGTGCACGCACCTATGCATGTTCGCGGGCGCACACACCTTGCAGTTTGGGCATGCGCACGGACAGTTTGGGTACTCGATACCTAAAAGGTTTGCCATCACTGATCTAAGACAATGTTTCTCAACCTTGGCCATTTTAAGATGAATGGACCTCAGTTCCCAGAATTCTGAATTCTGTTGACATCCATACATCTCAAAAGGGCACAGTGCAAAAGCACCGTCCTAGAGGATCCCAGGAATAAAAACCGCCTACAATCTTGGCAGTAAAATTTATGTTTTGCATTACAAGTATAAGTTTACAAGTTTAAGCAAAACCTGGACAATGGAAGTGGAGGAATAGAAAGAGGCAGCAAGGTTCTGGAAGATTTCTCAGGTATTCCAAGCCCTCTTCCATTTCCCCAAGTCAGCCTTTAGCCAACAGCTATGCTGAAGTATGTTTCTTTTAAAACAAGAACCTTGTTTTACAAGATTCAGGCAGGGGATGGTAACTGGGGCTGTTCTTCACTTGGATGCAGGCAAGTCATATGCAGCCTTTGCTCTATGGGTTGCACATTTGTTTCCCTCTTTTCTTCCATCTCTCTGTTTCACACTGGAGCAACGCAAAATGGGAAAGTGATGCTGGCAGGCATCCTTTAGCAGTTCCCATTTCTAAAAAAAACTATCTGATAAAGTGCAGAGATGCCAGGCAATGCATTTGAGAGACTGGTATGCGAGGATGCAATCAAGTGCACGATTCTGTTGGTTAGGGACCAAGTAATACAGGCAAGGTAGGAGATCTAACGATAATACAAGAAGGAAAGAGAGTGCCCAGGAAATAAGCAAAGGCCACCCCGGGGACAGAAGAAGTTTGATGGGAAATAGAGGTTAAATGAGTATAACTAGGAAAGAAGGCAGTGACTGTCCAGCACAGCTGTTCTAGTAGGAGGAAGGAGTCAGCCCAACAGCTAAAAATATCACTGTGGTTGTAGTGCTAGCTGCTACTATTTTCTGAAAGCTCAGAATCTTGCTCTGGTGAGTAAGTCATTCAGTTTTAGAGATGCAGGGAAGGGACTGCTGTAAGAAAGCTGTTTGGTGGGAAGACTTAGTGCTGCTATACCGTACTTAAATGGTCATTTGCAACAGTTTTTGCTTGGGAAAAAAAAGCTCACACAAGTGTTAGAATAGAATAGCAGAGTTGGAAGGGACCTTGGAGGTCTAGTCCAACCCCCTGCCAAGGCAGGAAACCCTACACCACTTCTGACAAATAGTTATCCAACATCTTAAAGACTTCCAGTGTAGGAGCATTCACAACTTCTGGAGGCAAGCTGTTCCACTGATTAATTGTTCTAACTGTCAGGAAATTTCTCCTCAGTTCTAAGTTGCTTCTCTCCTTGATTAGTTTCCACCCATTGCTTCTTGTCTTACCCTCAGGTGCTTTGGAGAATAGCTTGACTCCCTCTTCTTTGTGACAACCCCTGAGATATTGGAACACTGCTATCATGTCTCACCTAGTCCTTCTTTCTATTAAACTAGACATACCCAGTTCCTGCAACCGTTCTTCATATGTTTTAGTCTCTAGTCCCCTAATCATCTTTGTTGCTCTTCTCTGCATTCTTTCTAGAGTTTCCACATCTTTTCTACATTGTGGCGACCAAAACTGAATGCAGTATTCCAAGTGTGGCCTTACCAAGGCTTTATAAAGTGGTATTATAGGGTTTGCAGGGCACTGCTCCAAACCTTCTGAGATGGCTGCTGTAATGGATTTAGCATTAGTCCGAAAATTGCCCTCCCTACCTTCCAGTTCTGTTTTATTAATAATCACTTTCTGGGTATGACATCCAAATACTGTATCTTAAGTAGGTAACTAAGAGCAGGTGTCAAGAGTCCCCCTGAGTTTAGATGGGCAGAGTACATGCCAGGGGAAGTCTGGCAAAACCTGGAACGAGCAGTGCCAAAATCAAATGCGGAAATGAATTCATTGCACATGTGTTACACGTGTTCAGAGAGAGATAAAGAAAGAGACTATGATGGATGGAAACTGAACAAAGAGAGATTCAACCTTGAAATAAGGAGAAATTTTCTGACAGTGAGAACAATCAAACAATAGAACAGAAGTTGCCTTCAGAGGTTGTGGGAGCTTCATCACTGGAAGCTTTCAAGAACAGACCGGACTGCCATCTGTCAGGAATGAAGGAAGGTCCCCTTCTTGGGTGGGGGTTGGACTAGATGACCTACAAGGTCCCTCCCAACTCTGTTAATCTGTATTTGTATGATGTAAACCTTTAAAAAGGTTGCAAACCTTGGCGGTGGTGAGAGTGGTTCAAGTGGTTGATCTCGGAAAGACTGGCTGCCGAGAATAAGAAAAAGGGAAGCAAGTAGGTAAATGCTTGTAGATGCTTCACCAAACACTAAATCTATATGCCTTCAGAACCAGAATAACCACATCGTGCCATTTAATATTTGGAAATGCAATCAAATCCATTGGTCCAGAGAGAAAATGTAGGTGCCTCAGCAAATCCTTCTCATAAAATAGCCCATAGCTGGGCTCACATAGCATATACCAAACAAATGCATCACATTAGGGCTCCAGGTAACTGCCAAGTTTATGCAACATGCTGTGGCAATGGCTGGGTTTCTGCAACCCAGTGGACCGTAAGCTATCTAAATCCTTTTTTATTTTTTGCCTTGTTGTGCGAACTTAGCCCATTGTTCTTCTCAGGCTGATGAAATGGAGAAAAAAACAAAACGGCAAGGCTGCCCCTAAAGTCACATTCTAATGAAGAGAGGTTAATGTAGTCTCACTTTCCCCCACTTATACGGAAAAGGGGCCATTTCTTTGAGAGATCATTTGGGTCAGAATTCTTGAGGATGTTTAGCAAGTTGCCATCTTTCATAGCCTTGGACTTGGGGGGAGAAGGAGGGCAAGCATTTTACTGGTTTATCCTCTGCTCCATTGTCCATTATATATGATCATTTGACATGCACTACCATTACGACTGCTATTGGAGCTAAGGCCCTTTCATTCTTCCATGAAGGGATTCAAGGTGTTTAAAGAGATCTCAGCCCCAAAATTTGGTTTCCACTCCCATCCATGCAGCGATCAGAGCAAGGTGGTATTCAGCCTGTTCTGACAGGTTCTGGAGAACCGGTAACGGGAATTTTGAGTAGTTCAGAGAGCTGGCAAATAGGCCGCCCCCGCCCCCACTGCCTCCCAGCCTCCTAGCTGATCTTCTTTTGTTGCCCTGTATAGGAGAACGGAGCTGGAAAGCAAGTTAGTGGGGTGGGGAAGGAATACAGATTTTGCAGTATCCTTGCCCTGCAGTGGGGTGGAAATGGAAATTTTACAATATCCTTCCCCCAGGAGTGGGGAGGGAATGGGGATTTTGCAGTATCTTTTCCCTGTCGCGCCCACAAAGCCACGCCTACAAAATAGATAGTAAAAAATTTGAATCCCACCACTGGATCAGAACTACATTTCCTTAGCTTTTTAACATGACTATGTCATCATTGCGCCTTTGTTTACTTTCATCTTCTCACAGGAATACAAGCACTTTGAAAAGAGGGCCATATGGCTGCTTCATACATTACACAGAAGACCTAACTTTGCACATTTAATGAGGCACCACACTCAGTGTTGTATCCCTAATGAATAGATAACTTTGCCAGAAAAACCCGCTTACATACGTGTTGCATTCATACCTTCATCATACATGGATGATGGATGAAGGATGATGGGTTGCAATATATATGGCTTAGTGGCTAATACATCTGCCTAATATGTAATACAGCCCAGGTTCGATTCCCAGTATGGCTAGTTGATGAGAGCTAAATAGCTTGAAATAGATCTATACTAGTCTCCCTTTATTTATTTATCAGCACAAATGCAACACAAATGTAACAAAGGCAACATAAAAGATGGTTTTCTGCCATGATGGTCTCCTGGAGTGAGCTGAAAGACAGAAAAGGGAAGCAGTGTGCTCCCTCCCATATTTGGGCATACCAGGGGTTGTGACACAATACATACATATATACATACATACATACATACATACATACATACATACATACATACATAGTTGATATTCAGTCAAGAGGGGGAACCAGATATTCTAACATGTGCTTCAGATGACACAGAGAACTGCAAGCTGATACCAAGTCATTAGTTGAATCCCTGGCTTGTGCTGCAATCTATCACACCCTTAGACCGTGTTCCCCATTAAAAAAGCAGCTGATCCCAAACTTGGTCATGGTATTGTGCCTCAGAGATCAAAATGTTGTGAACTAGATTCTGTATCCTGCTAGAGACTACAGGGGGGGAAAGCCCTCTCGAATCTAGGTATATTTTAAATGCTTAGATGAGATGAAATAGAAAAGGCAGGAGGTGCACTGAACAAGCTCCACTGAGCTTAGCAAAAAAAAAAAAAAAACCACCCCAAGCTGTGAATGTTTCTGCCAATCAAACCACTGACTTGAATCTTGTTTGCAGACAAACCATGAGAGCAGTTGCAAAGAGCGGTGGTGAACAGCCATCATAGCCCTTCTGAGGGTCATTCACAGGAAAACGTTTATTTAAAAAAAAGAGAGAGAGGAATATTTGGAAGATAAATGTACCCAGGTGGAATAATCACACCAGCTCAATCAAGATCAGTTCTAAACTTGCTGGAGCTCCCATTCCCAGCCTTGATTCCTCCATGGAAATGATTCTGCCTCTGACACAGTCTGCCTGCCTCTCCACCACACGCATCATCAACAACAACCTTCCCATCTGCCTGGTGCCCGAATCCCTCTCCGTCTTCTGAAAGCTCTCTGCATTACAAACGGTTTCAATTACAGCCGCGTAAATAGGTTCATGGCAAGAAGGATAATGTGGTTATTGAAACTGTCACATCGAACACATTGTGTAAGAACAGAATGAGGCGGCGGCAGCCTCCCAAGACTATCCAAACCTGTGCCTCTTTGCGGTGAGTTGTTTTAGCCAGACAAAAGTCCATCAGCAGAAATGATATTACAGGAGGGCATAGATGAGAGGAAAAGTTAAAACCGAGGGAAAGGCTAATGCAAGGAATTCCTATGATACTGTAGTAGTTGCTGGTTGGACAAAGGCTGCTCGCACGTATACGCTACACTGAACTAAATATCACGTTTGCTTCACAGTTTGCAACCAGTTGCTGTGCCCAGTCTACCCTCCCCTTAAGAAAATCAATATATTCCTGATCCTGATCAAGTATGCTTTCTGACACACAAGTCCATTTGCATGTATTTGACTTAGGTGAGAAGAATACTCAATAAATAGACTTCTTTCTGAGTTTTTTTTAAACACCATTATATGCTAGAGTTCCTACTTTGCATACAAAAGATGTCTGATTCAAACCACAAGATGGTTTGAGGTTTTTTTTTTTTTTTTTTAAGGTGACCTCTCAAACCCAGGTGATTAATCTCTTTATCTTGGCCAGTTCTTTTCACAAATCTTCTTTCTCTCCCTGAATTCTTTTCCCCTTGCTTTTTCCTATGGTCCAAATAGTGTTGAATTTTCTTAGGACATCCAGTGAATAAACAAACATGGCCCATGTGCAAACTTAACTTGCGGCTCTTTACAAATGACTCCTTCCTCCTCCTTTGCCTGCAGATCCTCTCTGCTGTCAGAGATCTCTCTCTCCTCTCTCTCTCCCCTCTCTCTTTCTCTCCATCACCCCACTTTCTCTCTCCTGATTGGATTGAGGTTGTGCCTTGCTAAGCTGCAATAGCTGCCTCAGCCATCCTGAAGATCCTTCCATCACTGTCCCTCCTTTGTTGCACCAATTATTGTGCTGGTCAGGGGAGGGCTGCTGGGGGTTCGCAGGGATTCGGGAGAACCTCTAGCTAAGATTCTGTGCCGTTTGGAGAACCCCCAAATCCCGTCACTGGCTGGCCCCGCCCACCCTCCCCTCCCAGGAGTCCCCACATTGCCCATTTTTGGATGCAGCTAAGTGCAGGACGTGCATGGAGGCTTGGGGGGGGGGGCGGAAAATGGGCCTACCAGAAGTTCGGGAAAGCTGGAAATGAGCATGTTTCCGGCCTCCAGAGCCTGAGGAGGCCATTTTCGCCCTCCCGGAGGCTCGAAAAAAACCTCCGGAGCCCAGGGAGGGCAAAAATGCCCCCCCTGCCATGGTGTAGAAGGCCAATAGGCCAAGCCCACCATGGCCACACCCACCCAGCAACCAAGCAGAGAACCCCTTGCTAAAACTTTTGAAGCCCACTCCTGTGGCGGGTCCTCCCACAGTATCTCTCATCTGTACCTAGCCCTTTAAAGGACAGGTCCTATACTTGTTTACATAGTGGTAGTCTTTCTTAAAGAGATCTGAATCTGTGCTGCCCCGGAGAAGTAGGAACAGCAGATCCTGGGGCATAGAAACTCAGCTTTTTTCCTGTGAATAGTGGAACTTTCATCTTTACACGAGTTATCCAGTATGCGTTCTTTTCCAGTCTCAAGTCCAGATTTACAATGTTCAAAGTACTTATGTTTATGCTGGTTTCTGGCCCAAAGCCCTCTCTATCCTTCTTTTCTGTGGTAATCCTTGCCTATAAAAGACGAGGCTGCCCAGACAGCTGTAACAAACTGGTGAGATTCAGCAGATTTGACAAGGCTTTGGGAGAAGAAGACACAGTGTCTCCTTCTCCTTCCCTGCCTTGACTGAAGGTACAGCCTTTTTATGTAGTCCATCAATAGTAGGGAGTCTTTTTCTTTGAAGACTCTCAACAGTTTTTGGCCACTTCACACTGGCACCGAAATTCTGCCATAGGCAATCAGGGGAAGAAGGGCTTAATTACATCTTCATTCAAATAATTGGCATTCATTCTGTGATATGTGGTGTCAGCCTCCCACCTGCCATCTTTAGAATACTGTAAAGATTCTTCCGTTATTTTCCCAGTAACTCTGTGAGTGAATTTTGCAAATGAATGTAATATAGGAGGACTCATCCCATCTCTTAGCCACAGGACCTGTGGGACTCACTCAACGTTGCCATCGGACTATAGGCTGCATCCCCACAATATTCCAGATGGGCAGGAGTTTTGAAATGGAGGCACACTTTCATTGCCTTGGTAACTGAATGTCGCCTTCCTGAAAATGCTCTCAAACGACAGGAGGAAGCTTCTTAATAACCTTACTAGGCACCAGCCAATCACTGTTTCCAAAAAAAAAGTGGTGCTAGAGAATATTAAGTTCCAGAATAGGATGGATTAGAGTAAGATAAGATAAGAGCTAAGTCCATCTTGCCCTAAGAACATCCATATTCTTACCTTATATTGGATTCCCACACATTTAGAGCCGTGTTGTCCAGAAGAGCAGGCTGAGCAACCTAAGGCTCCAGACCAGGGGTGAATTCCTGCCAGTTCTAACCCCTTATATAGAAGAGGTTCCACAAATCTACAGTGCCATTTAGAATCGGTTCCAGCTCCCCCCCCCCCCCCGCTCGTCCACACATCATCAAGATGAAGAGCGAGAGGATGAATTCTGGGAGTTGAAGTCCACAAAAGCTGTCAAGTTTGAACACCCCCGGGGTTCTTTTTTTCTAAAGGGTTAGGGGTGCAAGGGTCTTGTAACTGGACAGCTTTAAGACTTGCACACTTCAATCCCAGAGTTCCTGAGCCAACATGACTGGAGGAGGAATTCTGGGAATTGAAGTCCACAAGTCTTAAAGCTGTCAAGTTTGAATACCCCCGGGGTTTTTTTTTCTAAAGGGTTAAGGGTGCAAGGGTCTTGTAACTTGACAGCTTTAAGACTTGCGTGCTTCAAATGCTAGAGTTTCTGAGAGAACATTTTGGTTCCTAAGCAAGAGCGTTGTTAAGTGAGTTTCACCACATTTTACTAGTTGGCCACACCCACCCAGTCACATGGCTGGCAAGCCACTCCCACCCAGTCACATGGCTGGCAAGCCACTCCCACCCGGTCACATGGCCGGCAAGCCACTGCCACAAAGCAGGCCACACCTACAGAAGAAGTTCTAAAAAAATTTGAAACCCACCACTGCTCCAGACCCTGGAATTTCATTTTTGGAGTAAATTCTGCAAAACTGAAAAGATATTAAAGACATGTAAAAAGTGATCAGTGATGGGAGTGCTAACAATATGCAACCACACAAGAAGGTCCTAAGCAGTGTGGGTTAATTCCGGGTAAAAATAACAGTTTGGTCTTATGACTAAAATCTGGTTTTCATTTTATCAGTTTTGAAGTCTTACCTTTCTTTCAGTGTTCTCATTTGTTTTTTATTTGTTTTTACCTAAGACGTATATGCACAAAGCACTAAGCTAAGAATTTAGTTGACTAATTCAAGGCCAAGAATATTGTGCCAACCTAACCAGTTCCATGTATTATGTAAATGCACTAAACTATTGTTCCGGTAGCCCTGAAATAGTGTCTCTCTACCACTGGATCCGCCGTACCCAACCAAGACTGCCAAGAGTTATTGCCTTCAGCTATTTGCTATCCTCACACGCACACAAGCAAACCAACACACACATAAATGTACCTTGTTCTCCCCACAATAGGATCAGAACCAAAAGGGGGGAAAAACAGCTCAGTACCTGCCAACCAATCTGGAGATGCCTAAGTCTTCTGGGACGCCAATTGGCACCAACTATCTCTGTTTAAAACATATACAATACATTAAGAATACACAACGGCAACAGAAAAGCAAAGATGGCTGCTAGGCTTTTTTTCCTTACAGCCAGCTCACGCTCCTAGAAAAAATTCAGAAGAAGAAAAGCCCCCAGCAAAATTCCTCTTTCATTATTTAATCTCAGTCTTGCTCAGGGATTTAGTTCAGAGGTGGCATTCAGCAGGTTCTGGGCAGTTCTGGAGAACCGTTAGTGGAAATTTTGAGTAGTTCAGAGAACCGATAAATATACCACCTCTGACTGGCTCCACCCCATCTATTCTCTGCCTTCTGAGTCCCAGCTGATTGGGAGGAAATGGGGATTTTACAGTATCCTAACCCTGCCATGCCCGCCATGCCACACCCAACAAGCCATGCCACACCCAACAAGCCATGCCAGACCCAAAAAGCAACGCCCACAGAACCAGTAGTAAAAAAAGTTCAATCCCACTACTGATTTAGTCCACTGGCCTTCACAGATGTACTTTACCAGAGGTATCAATCGCATATCCATCTAATTGCACTTCACAGACACTGTGCTAATATTCTTTAAGGACATGTCCTCATGATACAACCTTTATCTCATCCCCACCCCAACATAACTCTTGCCGGGTTGATGCTTTAGCAGAAAGCATCAACTGTTATTTACCTGGTTTTTATTCTCCTTAATTTGTGGTAGCTTGGCCATTTTCACTTGGGCAATAGGGGAGGCACTGGGCAACTAATATGATATGCCAGTCAGGCATTATGTGGGTTCCTTATCTCCATGTTGAGATAAATGCCCCAACAGAGAGGCGGCAGAGCAGTGCTGGCTGAAGTGGGAGAATCCATTTCTCGTCAACAGCCACTCCGTGTAGCTTTTTATTGTTTTGATCCAGCAAGGGAGATCAAGCAAAGGAAAGATGAGTGAGCACCTGAGTGACAGGTGGGAGGAAGTAGGTGGAAGAACCAGTTGGTGGTGGAGCAAGATAGAGAGAAAGCAGGCACAGGACAAGGAAGAAAGCGAGAGGCAGATAAGCCGGCAGACAACAATGCATTGGAGAGAACGTGAGGAAGAATGAAGAGGGTGAGTGGAGAATAAATGAGAGAATGCCAAAGTAAGAGGAGTGAGCAAAAAGACTAAGCAAAAGGTAAACAATAAGACAGCATGGAGGGAGGGATCTGCCGTACTCGATCAACAGAGTGAATGGGAGCTGCCTAGTGAACCAGGAGAGGCACAAAGGCCCTGCCTGTCCCAGAGATCAGGTTTTGACAGCACGACTCTTATCAAAACTCCCCACTTCTTCTAACTGCCATCCTAGTCCTGCAATTGACATTTTTTTCCCCAATTGCAGGAAACCCACCAAATCCTGACTTTAACTTGACTGGCATTAAAACTGGCAGGACAGCATCCATCATGCCACTGAGGCAGAATAGAGATTGGCTGTCAGGATGCTGCAAATGATGCGGGTATACTCTTGGGATTTTTCTCCAGACTGGAACGAAACATGTTAAATCAGCTGCCTAGGATGCACTCCAAAAGAGAGTGGCCTACAAGTCATCCCAAAGGTGGTTTTTTCCCCCCAAGGAAGCCAATTGCCTTTTGAAAAAGCACTTTTTGGGACAACCATGACCTGGCTGACTGAGAATCTCCATAGGTCTGCAAGCCAGTGGGTGCATTTTGATCTTTCTTGTGAGGGTCCCTAGGAGTTTGGGTAGCTTGATCATTACACCAAGTCTGACATACTGACCACTGTATCACATTAACTCAAATCTGGTTTATTATGAGTCCATAGCAATAGCACTTAGACATATACCGCTTCACAGTCCTTTACAGCCCTCTCTAAGCGGTTGACAGAGTCAGCCTATTGCCCCCAACAATCTGGATCATTTTACCCACCTCAGAAGGATGGAAGGCTGAGTCAACCTTGAGCCTGTGAGATTTGAACTGCCAAATTGCAGGCAGCTGGTAGCCAGCAGAAGTACCCTGCAGTACTGCACTCTAACCACTGTGCCACTGTGGCTCAGAGTACACATATTCATAGTCATGTTAATACTCATAATCTGGTCTATTATGTGTTCCAGGGAGAAAAGATAGCTAGGCAGGACTGTATGTACAATTTCCAAGTGTATCTAGGTTTCACAAATGCTTTCGGTCGAGATCATTTGCTAGTTCCAGGACTGAGATGTCCCGAGGCTCCTTAGCAAAACCTTCACTGCCTCTAACTTCCTTGCCTATCTGTGTGTTATTTTCTGCCACTAGCAGGATTCTCACTGAACTTTGCAGGGAATTTGGTCCTGGGGAGTTTAACAAAAGCCTGGAGCAGCAAGCAATTTTTAGCCTGGGAAGCTGCAGAAGACAGATAACATGTTGTATTGTATGGCAATGCCAGTTTGCCTTCGGTTGGCTCTCATCCTCATTAAGATCCTCTGGCTGTCTCCTACCACATATGGGACTCTCATGACTTACAGTCCTCGGTACATTTGTGGGGGGGGGGAATCATAGAGTAACAGTCCCTGCGGCTGAGAATGTGCAGTGTAGATTTCTCATTCTGGGCATGGAAACTTGTGTTTCCCTGTTAGAGGCTTGAATTTCATCTGTGGCTTGGAAGGAAAAAATAGTCATCTTAGTATTGGAGCAAAATTGAAAAAGTGCTAAAGATCACATAGGTAAACTTTATCATGGCCAGAACCAGAATTTTGTATCCACCATCTCCAGAGGTGTTGGTCTGTGGCTCCAAACAATTTCGGCCAAAGTTGAGGAGTATGAAAAACAGAAAGATCCCTTCTCGTGCTTTGAAGTGTGTGGCCCAATCATCTGCAGAGCATTAGAATGGAGAAGGCTCCTGTATGTGCTGTGTGCTTTTTTTTCCCCATGCTATGATCTGCTTGCTTTTTGCTTTACATTGCAATTGCTTCCAGATTGGTACATGCATATTCTTCTTTTCCTTCCAGCAGGCACCCATTTTGGCACAGAAGAAGTCCAATTTCTGATAAATGCAGACAGAAGGTGTTAGACAAATTTGTTTGTTTCACTTGCGCGTTCTTTTCAGATTGCCAAATGGAGATTGTATTGGTCAGCGAACAGGAGAGGTTCAATGTTATTTATATTCCATTTTATGTAACAAGATTTTGACAGTGCTTGTTCCCCCCCCCCTTTTCTCCCCCCCTCCCCCAGTTTTACAGATGGGCATCTGCAACTGAGAGATAGAGACAATGCCTGTGACTAAGCTGATTGGTAGTTTGAACCCAGGCCTAAAATAGTATAGAAATAGTATAGAATATTATAGAAAACTTGGGCACTTGGCCATGGTAGAAGTATGACATTTCAGGTTTTCTGGCATGGTGGAGCTGCAGCTGCTTACGGCTTGTCTGTGGGCTGGATCTGGCAAGCCTCACTTGGTTCTAATGCAGAGGTGGGATTTACTTGCCGTATTTTTCAGAGTATAAGACGCACCAGAATATAAGGTTCACCATGATTTTGAAGAAGTCATTTTTTAAATTTTTTTTAAAAAAAACGTTTTTGCACTCTGCAGGCCTCCCAAACCCTCTGTATGCCTCGTTTTTCGTGAAAAATGGCACATGCAGAGTTTGAGAGGCCCGCAAAGTGCTCCTGGGGGCTGAAGGGGCCAAAAACGAGCAAAAAAACCGGGCCGTATTTTGCCCCCCAAAAAGGCTATGCAGAGGCTTTGGGTGGTTTGTAGAGTGCCCCTAGGGCCCGGGGGCACAAAAACGAGCATAAACGGCCCATTTTCTGCTCATTTTCCGCCCTCCCTAGTTCCCAGGAGCACTTTGCAGGCCTCCCAAACCCACTGCACGTCCATTTTTGCAAAGGGGGCAGGGTTTCGGTAGGCCAAAAGTGCTGTATTCAGTATATAAGACACACCCAGATTTCCACCCTCTTTTTTGGGGCGGAAAGGTGTGTCTTATACTCCGAAAAATACAGTACCTTCCCTACCGGTTCGCAAATATGAGCGCATGGGCCTCACCTGCGCATGTGCACCACCTTCCGCGCATGCACAGTGCTCGCACATTACATCAGGGCAGGTGGGCGGAGCTTCCCACAGCCGCCGCCACCGGTTCACCCAAACTGGAGAGGACCGGCTGAATACCAACTCTGTTCTACTGGATCCTTTTCTGGCCACCTGAATTCATTCTCTTGCCTCTCTTTGCTTGCAGCTTCACCAGCAGTAGATGATGCTCCTGGGCCCCCATGTTACCTGTAGCCCCCATCCAAAGAGAAATTTCTCCTCTACAACAACAGATACAACTGGGCAGCTCTTGATATTTTTTTTAACTATTTTGTACGATGTAGCAGTAGAAGGGATTTCTCTCCTGGCACTGACCCAGCATGTGTGTTTGAAGTAGTGCAGTAGGTCTTCCAGCTTCTCAATATTTTCCTATGGGTAGCCTTCAACTTACGACCCTCTGTTTAGTGCCCTGAAAAAAAGTGACTTACAACTCGTCCTGACACTTACAATTGGTACAGCATCCCCACAGTCACGATCAAAATCCAGGCGCTTGGCAACTGGCGTATATTTATGACAGTCGCAGCATTCTGGGGTCATGTGATCACAACGTTTGACCTTCCCAGCTGGCTTCCAGTAAGCAAAAGTCAATGGAGGAAGCCGGATTCACTTAATGACCACATGGGTCACTTAACAACTATAGTGATTTGCTTTACAACCATTTCAAAAAAGGTTGCAAAACTCGGGCACAACTCACTTAATAACCACCTTGCTTAGCAACAGAGAAATTCTGGCCCCAATTATGGCTATAAGTTGAGGGCTACCTGCTGGGGTGGGCTTCAAAAATTTCAGCAACGGGTTCGCAGCCCGGTTGCTGGGTGGACGTGGCCATGGTGGGTGTGGCCTAGTCGGCCTCCTGCACCACGGCAGAGGGGCCGTTTTTGCCTTCCCCAGGCTCCGGAGGCTTTCTGGAGGCTGGAAACAGGGCAAAATGGAGCCAACCAGGAGTGGGATTTGGAGGTTCTCCGAACCGGCTATAATGTTAGCTACACCCTTGGCTACCTGTACTTTACCACCTCAGTCCACCAGAAGCAGGGATGTAGACACCTGGAAATCGCTATTTGAATCCCAACAGTAATAATAGAACAGGAAAAATATTTGCTCCTTACATCACAGGCACAGATAGTTGTTAGAGGGAGAAACTGTTAGGACTTGCCAAGCTTTCTCCTTCTTTGGATAAAGAGGAAGTAACAGGAGGAAGACAGCTAGGAAGGATCCTTGGTACTCCCTGAACTTGGTTGTGTTCTTGCAGATGTCTCATTACCCAAACTAGGTAACAGCATCAGTGCTAGGGAGGAGTGAGGTTTGCTCTCGGTTTATATTCTAGTGGCTTGCCCTGTCAGTGTTGGTGGGGGCGGTCTTAGAGGTTCTTTGGTTGGACTGTTTACTGTTGGCTTGTTTGGCAGTTCCTTCATTGGGGGTATTGCTTACTGTTGGTCTGATGTTAATCTTGGTGTTAATCTATGGGCATCTGGGTGCTGATTGCTGATGGAGAGGTGTTTTGGTCTGCAAGAAAACAACCCTGAGCCACAAATATTCTCCTTTATTGAAGACACCTTAAAGCAGAAGTTGATTGGCGAGAGTCTTCTGTCAAAACAGAATAATCCAGGAGGAGAAGTATAACTCAAGGGAGAACACATGCAGCAGGTTCCCACTCCTCTGGAAATATTTTTGCCTAGAAAACCACTGTGAAAAAATGTTGAACTAGATCAAGTACGATCAGTGAAAGGCTCACTTTTTGAGAGCATCTAAGGGCCAAGGTGGCTCTGTATGGAAAAGAGATGCAATCGTGCCACACATTTCAAAGCACGAGAAGGGATCTTTCTGTTGTTTGTATTTTGCACCTGTTGTGATCAAAGTGGGTTCCATGGAAAGCAGAAAAGGAAATTGTAGGCTACAGACTGTGTACCCAAATAGATGGGCAACTGGAAGAGTCCTCGTAGGAGAAGCTTGATCTAGACCGCAGGGGTGTCAAACTGGCAGCGTGCAGGCCAGAAGCGTCATGTGCAGGCCACACCCACCCCAGCTCTGCAAAGGCAAAAAAGTCACAATACATCATGTGACGCGATCACGTTTCACATCTGTGAACTAGACCAGAGCTGGGAGACTATGGCCCTTTTATGACTTGTGGACTTCAACTCCCAGAATTCCTCAGCCAGCCATTCCAGCTGGCTCAGGAATTCTGGGAGTTGGAATCCACAACCATAGTTCCCCAACTCTGGTCTAAAGCAGGGATCCCCAACCTTGGCAACTTTAAGACTTAAAGACTTACAGACTTCAACTTCTAGAATTCCTCAGCCAGCCATGGTGCAGGTTGGATACTGTGCTGGCTAGCTGGCTGGGGAATCCTGGGAGTTGAAGTCTATAAGTCTTAACGTTGCAAAGATTGGGGATCTCTGGTCTAGAGGCGATCAGCAGTCTGAATGAAAAGTTCAATTTCCTTATAGAAGTCATAGAACAAGCCTAATATTCATTGTGGAGTGGGGAGGAGTATGACCATTATTTTTGCTTCCTTTCTCTCCAGTTATATTTTTCTTTGCTCTCATTCAGGTCTAGAGTTTTGCTTATGCATCTCACCTCCCTTGAAGGGGGTGGCATGATCAGACAGCCCAGAAATTCCAAAACTGCCCCAAGAGACAACGGGATGAAAGGCAGGCCCCAGGGATGTTTCTGAAGGTTTCACCTGAGTGCCAAATGCCTACAGCTGGCATTTTGAATGATTTGGGCAGCTCATCCATATTTTTTTTCCATTTGCAAGGAAGATAGTGAGAGTCAGGAGTGGGGGAGCAGGAATCCTTGAAGGCCACCCTATCGCGCCCGCATTCCCTGCCCCCTGTTGTGTTGCTGTGATGAGGAATCACACGATTTTTCTTTTGTGTGCACTGCAGCACCCCAAAAAGGAAAAGAAATAAAACCAGAAACATGAAAGAAAAGCAGGGTGGAAGAGGGCAACGAGTCTTGGAGAGACAAGGGAGCAGGGAAGAATTTGAAAGATGAATGGGGCTTAAATGGAAGCATTTTGAGGGAAGATAAGGCTGCTCCGATATGAAATAATCGAGAACAATAGGCAAGCAGGCGTCCCGTAATGAAGTCCACTTAGTGCATTATTCACTTTAATGGGCATTTCATTGAAGTGAAGAAGGATGGATAGAAGACACTGAGCTGATAAAAACGGAGGGAGCCAAGCCGTAGCATGCAGAGATGGCTTATCGTTCAAGCATGGGGTTGAGTTTGTGTCCCACCCAAGCGTCCTTCTTTTGTATCTCCCTGGTCCTTGAAATGAGATCTCAAACAGCAGAAAGCCACTTTGGCTGTTGCTGTACATTTAGAAGAGGCTACGCTTCCCGGGGCTACATCAATTGTTATGCTAAGGCCGCTCTCCTCACCTTTATACCCTTCAAGTCCCCCTAAATTCACAAACAGTACCATACTGATTTGATATTCTGGAGTTGTAGTCCAAATAAAGGGTACCAGGTTGGGAATCGCTATGCCAGGCGCAATTTAAAAAAAAAAAAACACCTTGTGTGTGCTGTGCTCTTTTTTAAAAAAAATTGAAAAATGTGCAATTTGTTCAAATTGTCGTATTTTGTATTGCTTTTTTTTTTAAAGACACATTTTATTTAATTTTGCTAGGCATAAGGATGGACATATTTCCACCAGATGGGGAATTTGATTTAGCCGTTTTTGGCTTCTAAAATGTTATCTTTGTCATAATGGCTGAGGACCAGGTTATCTAAAGTGGCACTTTCTGTATGTGGCTTACCTGGACCTTAAGAGCTTCTAATAAGGCCCTTTTCCAGGTATTTCCCCCAAAAGTGAGGTGGGTCTTTACAAGGAAGACAGACTTTTCTGGTGTTGCACTCCCTGTATGCAATCCCTCCACAAAGAAGCTCAACTGGCATCTATGTTGGCATTTTTTTTAAAGCACGCAGTGGCTAAAATGCTGAGCTTGTCGATTGGAAAGGTTGGCAGTTTGGCAGTTTGAATCCCTAGCACTGCATAACAGAGTGAGCTCCAGTTACTTGTCCCAGCTTCTGCCAACCTAGCAGTTTGAAAGCATGCAAAAATGCAAGTAGAAAAATACGAATCACCTTTGGTGGGAAGGTAATAGCATCCCGTCCTTCGGCGTTTGGTCATACCGGCTACATGACCACAGAGACGTCTTTGGACAGCGCTTGCTCTTCGGCTTTGAAATGGAGATGGGTACTGCCCCCTAGAGTCAGGAATGACTAGCACATATTTGTGAGGAGAACCTTTACCTTTAGTACTGTATTCCTTTTTGTTCTAGATGCTGGCAGCTATCTTCCGGATGGCTGGATTATATGATGTCTTTATTTTGAATTTTATTTGATTTTATTGCATATATTTTAACTCAGATTGTATTTTTATTGTAAACCACCAGATAACTTTGGCTATTGGGTCAGAAATATAAATTCTAAAGCTTTTCTTTTAACTTGACACACACACAAAATGAGTTTTTTTTTTACTCATTTTAAGTTCTGCTCTGCATTTTCTATCTTGGGTGTGTCTGTGGAGATTCTCAGTCATCCAGGTCATGATTGTCCCAAATATGCTTTTTTTCAAGAGGCAATTGGACTTCCTTGTTCTTCTTTGAAGACATTTCACTTTCCTTCCAAGAAGCTTCATCAGTTCTGATTACAGTGAGACAGGTGCAGATTTGTACATTGGGGAAACAAAACAACCACTTCATAAACACGCGGCACAACATAGGAGAACAAACCCATCAGAACAAGATTCAGCAGTCCACTGCATTTTAAAGACAAAGGCCACTCTTTTGAAGACAGCAAAGGCCACATTTTCGACAGAGGACCACTGGTTTGAAAGAGAGGTGGAAGATGCCATCTTGGTCAAAATTTATCAGCCCTCTCTCAACAGAGGGGGGGCGTACGGCATCATCTATATCTAGTCTACAACACAGTCCTTTCAGCAGTTCCAAGAACGCTTCACATCCGTTTGCACTACTCAGGTGATCCTGAGGACACAGATAAATCTCCAAGTGGCCTCAAGGACTCTCTAAAAGAATGCAACTGACCAGCTGTCTGCAAGGAATATAAATCTTTCTATTCCCCACCAGCATCCAGTCAGAGCTGAAGAAGCTTCTTGGATGTGAAGCAAAAAGTCTCCAAAGAAAAACAAGAAAGTCCAGTTGCCTCTTGAGAAAAGCACCTTTGGAACTATCTTGTGCAGGGATGTCAAGCTTGCGGGCTGCGGGCCAGATGCATCACACGCTGGGCCCTTCCCAGTTTAGCGAAGGGGGGGAAAGTCACGATAGGTCACATGCCGACACAAGTTTGACACCCCTGATCTTGTGCCTGGATTTGTACAATATGCTTGCCATATTAACATAAGGAATTCATCCCAGTTTTATGGGTTCCTTTGACACATGCAATCACAAACTAACCTACATCAGTTAAGTTTGGACAGCACATAAGACCAAAATATTGTTAACTATTCTGTGACACCGGGTGTCAGGTGTGAAGACAACCTTTCTTTGCAGGGAGAGAGAGAGAGAGAAAAAATGTCACTTAACTCTTTGAAGAGGGATTCCAGTCCTACAGGCCACAAGAGAGGCTGAACATAAGTCTTTAAGGGAGAAGACTTTTGAAGAGCTACAAATACCGAAGTACAAAGAGTGGAAGTTGTATCAGGAAATAAAGGGATAAGACAGCTATGGAGAGCTTTAAAAGTAAGCCCTGTGTACAGTAAAATTTGCCCAAATATTCTTCTTTCTCTTCTTTCTTTCCTTCCTGCCTGCCTGCCGGCAATTTATAAGACCACTTATGCTACTACTATGACTTTGGACAGCTAACAAAAAATTAGAACAAAAAAAAACAATAAAACAACTTGATTAAATTAAATTTAAACTCAATTAAAGACCAAGACAACCCGCAAACTACAACACCAAACAGTCTGGGGAGTCCAATACCACTCCAAGTTTAGAAAGGAAATCTCCCAACCAGGGAGTGGCCTCAAAACCTACAGCCACTCAGTCTTGTTAGGGTTGAGCTGAAACCTCTTCTTCCAGACCTCCCCACTCAGTCTCCAGGCACTGGGTGGTGGGGAGGAGGCAGGAGATGACAGTATCTCTTGGTTGTCCTCGGTAGAAATAAATAGTTGGTTATCACTGGAGTATTGATGATACCTGTGGGTGAATTATCTCATCCAACAGCTTCTTGTAGATGAGTGAGGAGAGGGTAGAGCCCTGAGACATCCTGGAAATTAGGGTTCACAAGCTTAATATCTCCCTGAAACCAGGCCTTAAGAAAGGAGAACCATCCTACTATCAAGCCTCCTAATTCTCTGAGACAGTCCAGAAGGATAATGTGATCAGTAGTATCAGAATATGCTGAGAGATCAAGGAGGGTTAAGATAGAAGCACTACATCTATCTTAGTTCCACCATAGGTTGTCAACAAGGGGTCTCAGCTATAACCATGCCTGAAACCAGTGGTGGGTTCCTACTGATTCGGTTGAACCGGTAGTGGTTTGGTGGCCTGGGTCACTGCAGCGACCCAGGCCTGCCACGCCCCCAAACTGGTTTTCCGGGCAGCGCCATCAGCGCCACCATCTTGTTTTTTGCTTCTGCGCATGTGCAGAACACCTTTTATTGCACTGAGCATGCGCGCATGCAAAGCGACCACCAGCAAATTGGTAGTAGTGACTGCCGGAACCCACCTCTGACTGAAACCCAACTGGGAAAAGTCCAGATAATTGTTTCCCCTCATAGCTCTCTGGAGCTGGAAGCTAACTATATCTCCTACAAAGGGAAGATTGGAGGCAGAAAATATCCTATCCCACAAAAAAGAATCAATAACCACTTGGTGATTAAATCAATGTCACCTCTCAGGAGGCCTTGACCAACCAGAAGGACTTGGATCTAAAACACAGGTGACCAAACTCAGAGATCCAATGACCCTATTTAGACTTTATCAAGGCTAACAAGCTCAAACTCCTTCCAGATAATTAAGCAAGAGAATAAACTCTGTTAAACCTGTACAAGTGGCATCAGGCAGTGCCATGGATGGAGGGATGGATGGATGGATGGGAGGGAGCTCACTCCTCCCTCTTTCTGTCCTTCGGCTCATCACAGAAAACCATGCAGACAGAAACCCATATTTTTTATTTTTTTAATGTTGCCTTTTTATATTTGTGTTGTATTTGTGCTGATAAATAAATAAAGGGAGACTAGTATGGATCCATTTCAAGCTGTTTAGCTCTCATCAGCTAGTGATGAGCCGAAGGACAGAAAGAGGGAGGAGTGAGCTCCCTCCCATATTTGGAAATACCAGGGGTTGTAACACAAACACATACTTATTTCCCTGGCTTAGCTGATAAAGGAGGAGAACCGGTGGTGTAGTGGCTAGCAAGTCTGCCTAATATGTAACACATCCCAGGTTGAAAATCCCAGTAAGGGTATGGCTAGCTGATGAGAGCTAAACAGCTTGAAATGGATCCATACTAGTCTCCCTTTATTTATTTATCAGCACAAATACAACACAAATATATATACATTATATATATATATATATATATATATATATATATATATATATATATATATATATATATATATATATATATATATATATATATATATATATATATATATATATATATATATATATATATATATATATATATATATATATATATAATATTATATATTATATATTACAGTCACCTGTGGAAATGGGTGGCATAAAAATAATTAATAAAATTCAGGAACCAGAAATCCTTGGCTCACTGTCCCACATCAGCTCTTTCCCCCATCTAATACTGTCAGATACATTAGACTACAACTCCAGCCGTCCCTGCCAGTTGAGAATAACGAGGTAATCAGATCAAATGATGAAAGCCAGGCTCTCCTAAAGCAGAGTAAGAAGCTTAATCAGGATGCAAAAGAGCACCGATGTCTTTAAAAAGTAGGCACAGTGATTCTCATATAGAGAGTACATCATCTCCAGCCATTAGGAAAGATTATGAGCCGGTCTGAAAATTCTCAAGCCCCATTTCCCTTTTTCCATGCAGTGATTTCCTGCACACCCCTTTTTATTAGGTGTTTGAATGCACTTGCGCTGTCTCTGAAAATAGGGAAAATATATAAATAATATGGTAATAATATGGTATATACCCGTGATGGCGAACCTATGGCACATGACCTGGAAATTGCATGCAGAGCCATCTCTCCAGGCACGCCAGCCGTCGCCTGTTGCTCTTCCGGGTTCCGGCACACATTCATGCATGCAGGAGCACTGGAAACCTTAAATGCACGTGCCAGGAAGCTGAGTTTCCGGTTTCCAACGCACAGATGTGTGCCGGCCAAGTGCTCTTTGCACGTGCATGCATGCCAGAAATTGGAAGACCAGGTGACCAGCGCACATGCGCACACCGGAAACTGGAAGCTCAGATGTGCGCACCAGGGAACTGCTCTTCGAGTTTCAGCACTCCCGGGTGTGAGCGCCATGGAGCTGCTCTTCTGGTTTCCGGTGCTGTCCCACACGCATGCGCATGCTCCCATTTCGGTACTTGGTGCCGAAAAGGTTCGCCAACACTGATAGACACTATGGTGGAGAATGTCATGGCAGGACTTGGAGGTTGATATTTAAAATCTTATTCATTATAGTGATTATTATTATTATTTATTATTATTTATTAGCGTTTATATACCGCCCCCTCTCCCGAAAGGGACTCAGGGCGGTGTACAGTCCGTATCAAAATACAACAGATTAAAACATAGAAATAGCTACATAAATACATGTATGAGAGGAGGATAAAATATACCAAACTGTACAGCTAAATAAATAAATCAATACAAAAGTTTAAAATATCAGGTTAAATTTAAAACACTATCCCTCTAAAAACCAGTAAGAATGTATATGCCAGGAGGTAGACGTTGTAAATTATGCCAAACCAGCCAGTCGGAACAGGTGTGTCTTCAGTTTCTGTCGGAAGGAGCGGAGGTCAGTAGTGGTTCTAATGTCGGGTGGGAGGTCATTCCAGAGGGTTGGGCCCATCACAGAGAAGGCCCTACTCCTCGGTGTCGCCCGTTGGCATTGCCTCGTGGACGGCACCAGGAGAAGGCCCTCCCTGTGAGAGCGGATTGGCCACAGGGATGTATGTGGGAGGATGCGATCCCGCAGGTCACTAGGCCCTATGCCATGGAGCGCTTTAAAGATGGTGATCAGAACCTTGAAACGCACCCGAAAGACCACAGGCAGCAGGAGAGGTGTTACGTGGGAGTACCGAGTACTCCCCATGACTACCCGCGCGGCTGCGTTCTGGACTAGCTGCAGTCTTCGGGCGCGTCCCAAGGGAAGCCCCATGTAGAGAGCGTTACAGTAGTCCAGGCGAGACGTCAACAGTGCATGAGTGACTGTGCGTAGGGCATCACGGTCCAGAAGGGGGTGCAATTGGCGCACCAGGCGAACCTGGTGGAACGCCCCCCTTGCCACGGCTGCCATATGATCATCCATTGACAGCCGGGCATCTAGGAGGACGCCCAAATTGCGCGCCCGTTCCACAGGGGGCAATTGTTCGCCCCCTATGGCCAGTGATGGAATCAGCTGGCTGAACCGAGGTGCCAGTAGCCACAGCCACTCAGTCTTGGAGGGGTTGAGTTTGAGTCTGTTGTCCCCCATCCAGACCCCGACGGCTTCCAAACACCGGGACATCACTTCGACAGCCTCGTTGGGGTGGCTTGGGGTTGAGATGTACAACTGAGTATCATCAGCGTACAGATGGTACTCAACCCCAAAACCACAGATGATCTCACCCAGCGGCTTCACATATGCGTTGAACAAAAGGGGCGAGAGGACCGACCCCTGCGGCACCCCACAAGAGAGTGGCCTCGGGGTCGACCTCTGCCCCCCAGTCAACACATATTGCATCCGGCCGGAGAGGTAGGAGCCGAACCACCGTAAAACGATGCCTCCGACTCCCATCCCCTCCAGCCGGCACAGTAGGATACCATGGTCGATGGTATCAAAAGCCACTGAGAGGTCTAATAGGACCAGGATAGAGGAGCAACCTCTATCTCTGGCCCTCCAGAGATCATCCACCAACGCGACCAAGGCTGTCTCGGTGCTGTGCCCGGGTCGGAAGCCAGACTGGCATGGGTCTAGATATACGGATTCGTCGAGGTGACGTGGAAATTGCTGCGCCACCACATTCTCAACAACCTTCGCTAAAAAGGGGAGGTTGGAGACTGGACGATAATTAGCTAGCTCCGTTGGGTCAAGTGAAGGCCTCTTGAGCAGGGGCCTCACCACCGCCTCTTTCAAGGCAGTCGGTAAAGAACCCTCGCTCAGTGAGGCGTTCACCAGGCCCAGAAGCCAGCCTCGCGTCACCTCCCAGGATGCCAGTACCAACCAGGAGGGGCACGGGTCCATTGAACATGTGGTGGGTCGCAGCCGTCCACGCAACCCGTCTAAATCCTCGGGGGCAACAGAGTCAAACTCCTCCCAGAGTGGGCTCACAAGACTCACTGATGACGGCTCGTCCGGTCCACTGGGGGGGGGGGGGCATCCGCTCCGGATCTGAGCGACTTTGTCTTGCAGATATTCCCCAAACTCCTCTGCTCTTCCCTGCAAGGGTGCCTCCCGCGTCTCCTGCGACAGGAGAGAGCGGGTCACCCTAAACAGGGCGGCAGGGCGATTATCCGCAGACGCAATGAGAGCGGCACAATGTCTACGTTTGGCCGCTCTCAATGCCACAAGGTAGGTCCGTAAATAGGCTCTTACCTGTGTTCAGTCAGATTCAGAGCGTGAGGACCTCCACCTGCTCTCTAGACGTCTCCTATGGCGCTTCATCACCCTAAGCTCCTCGGTGTACCAGGGAGCCCGGGTGAGTCGTTGCCGTAGGAGAGGTCGCAGAGGCGCAACCCGGTCCAAGGCCCCCGCCGTCGCCCTATTCCAGGCGTCGACTAGGTCCTCCGACCGAGCGCAGCTCAGGGCTACAGGTAAAGGCCCAAGCTCCGTCTGGAACCTATCCGGTTCCATCAAGTGCTTGGGGCGGTACCAGCTTGAACAAACTGGCTCCGCCTCCTCGCGGTGGAGGGTAGCGCCAGGGAAGTCCAGCCGGAGACATGAGTGATCTGACCATGACAGGGGCGTAATCTCTAAATCCCCTATTCCCAGATCACTCGTCCACTGCTCAGATACAAAGATAAGGTCCAGTGTGTGGCCGCCTTCGTGTGTGGGGCCCTGAATTAGTTGCGTCAGGCCCATGGCTGTCATGGAAGCCATGAACTCCCGAGCCACCTCGGACGTTGCTCCCGTCGACGGCAGGTTGAAATCCCCCATAACCAGAAGTTTGGGTATCTCAACCGCCGTCTCCGAGACCAGCTCGAGGAGCTCGGGCAGGGCCGCTGACGTATAGCGAGGAGCCAAGTATACAATCAGCAGACCCCACTGCCTCCCTGGGCCCCATTTCATACCCAGCGACTCACATCTGAGGAACAGTGAACTCCCTCGGCTCTAGACAATCCCGTATAACTACCGCCACCCCACCACCCCAGTGAGGAGAAGAGCCCCTGATTCCAGACTTGGAAAGTTGGTCCCGTTTGAAGTCTGCCTATCTAGTACTTCTTGTAAGACGACTGACTGAATGATACAATCTTTTTTTCCCCAACCTGGTGTAGAAGAGTGGGATAGGCCATCCCAGCCCCGAACATTAAGCTTGAGAGTCCATTTTTGCTGGCAGAGCGCTCGGGCCACAGGTGCTCGGGCCCGACACAAGTGACATCAAGCTGGCCAACCCCACCCCAGCCCCTGAGGTCAAACACAACCCTGATGCGGCCCTCAATGAAATCGAGTTTGACACCCCTGTTGTAGATCAACACACAGGGAGGATCTGGGAGGCGTGGGATTAGCAGCACATAGGAATAGGGGATTGACTTCACGGCTTAGCACACCAAACATTAAATATTTCTGCTGCAATGTCTAGTCAGATCTCCGTGTATTTTTAGTCCCAGCCCTGTGTTGTCTTCGTTCAGAATACAAAAGCATGGAATTTATGATGCTGCTGGCTGTCAAAATAATTTTTTCTTCCATATTTTGATTCAAAATATGTGCTTTATCCTACCTTCCAGATCCCTCTCTTTATTACTAAGATCCCTCGTCTTTTTTTCAACCAATACCTCTTGTTTGCCACCAAATTTTTCAACCTTAATTCTATTCCCTAGAGGCCTTCTCCCCCCTCACCCCACCAAAGGATCCCTCTTTGGCCTGGCTAAGAAGAAGTCAACAAATAGAGTGGATTCACCCCTTTTTTAAAATCATCTGTCGGTTTGCATTAGAATGAAAAAGAGCTAATCCTACAGTGAGCAGCTAATCTAGGGGATAAAAGGCTGGTTTACATTAGACAGAGGCTACAGCAGGAACCGCTCAAGAAGAAGCCACCATATGACAGCATCTGATTAAATGGGTGCCGGAGGATTAGTGCTTAGGCTGTGGGAAGAGACAGGCGTTATAGGGTCAGCATTTGCTCCTGGAAGAGAAAATGCAAGGAAGAGGAGGAGGAAGAGGAGGATGGTGATGATAAAATTAGACTGTTCAGGTAACCTTGCGGTCTCAAAGCTTTGTACTCTGGCTGGCTGTCACCCAATTGATCAGATGGACTGGAATTACCATTCCTATACAGCAGGGGTGTCAAACTGGATTTCTTCAAGGGCCGGATCAGCATTGTCGTTCTCCACAGGCCAGCCAGGGGGACACAGGATGGATGCCTCCTGCAGCACCCATGGAGTGTGTGTGCGCCCCCCCCCCGGCCCCAGCAACCCATTTTGGCTGCCAGAGGCACCACGGACCCGTCCTTTCCTATCTCCAGCCCGCCCCACGAACCACATTTAAGCACCCCTCAGGCTGGATCCAGCCAGAAGGCCTTTAATTTGACACCCGTGCTATACAGCATAGCCACCACAGAAAAGGATTTGGGAGTGGGTCCTTTCACATATGGAAAACACTATTTGGGAATGACGTTTCTGACCTATGCATTTTATCAGTTCTTGCACTGGGAAAATCTTTCTCAGCGTGTCTGACTGGATAAGTTCAGCACAACTGGAACCAGGGACAGTAATTACTTACTTTCCCTACCAGTTCGCAAATGTGAGCACGCTCACCACATCCGTGCATGCGCTCCGCCTTCCGTGCATACCTTTGCCTTTAAAAAGGGCCTAAATGGGATGCCGTAGAGCCAGGGCGAGTGGGCAGGGCCACCCGTGATTTCCGCTACCGATTCAGGCGAACCGATCTGAACCGCTATAATACCAGCACTGACTGGAAGGCACCACACAGCCTTCTGCTTTCTGGAAAGCATTTCTGAGGCTTCCTGACAATCACAGCATCTGACTCTTCTGGCAACCCCATTGGTGGCCAAATCCCATGCCTTTATTTCATCCTTTCTTCTAACTTACATAACAGCTGGGTGTGCACACAACAAAAATAAAATTAATAATGTATTAATTAACACATTAATTAAACATTAATTGATAATTAATTTGATTAAATGTTAATTAAACTATTCATTAAACGTTAATTAAAATCAATAATGCTCTATCCACATACAGTAACAAAGCCTGCCCAGATAAACCGTGTAAGGTACTCCTTACAAACACAATAGAACCCAACGTTTCCATTGCTAAGCAAGGCGGTTGTTAAGTGGATCTTGCTTCATTTTATGACCCTTTTTTTAACCACAGCTGTTAAGGGAATCGCTGCAATTGTTAAATGAATCGTGCGGTCATTAAGCGAATCTGGCTTTCCCCTATTGGCTTTGCTTGTGGGAAGCCAGCGGGGAAGGTTACAAATGATGATCACATGACACCCCACCACCACTCCCAGGGCAGTGCGCACTACATAACTACACACCAGTTGCCCAGCCCCAAAATTTTGATCACGTGACCGTGGGAATGCTGCAATGGCTGTAAGGGTGAAAAACAGCCATAAGTCACTTTTTACAAGGCTGCTGTTAACTTCGAAGAGTCACTAAACAAATGCTTGTAACCAGAGGTGGGTTCCCACCTATTCGGTCCGGTTCGGCCAAATAGGGAGTAACTCCGGTGGACATGTGACCGTACCGGTTCTATGATTTTGATTTTCTGTTCTGCACATGCGCAGAACAATCTTCATTTTAAAAAATGTAATTTTTATTCAGTTTTTTAATGTGTACATGCGCAGATCGTTTTAAACAAAAAAGTACACGCGCGCGGAGCGTTTCTGTTTTGTTTCTGTTTATTTGGATTTATATGCCGCCCTTCTCCAAAAGGACTCAGGGCGGCGTACAACATTAAAAAAACACACATCCCAAAGTTAAAAAAAAATTTAAATACATATCCAAAAAAACAACCGAATTTAAAAGACAATACATTTAAAATGAGATAAAATTAACAGGCCAGGCTGGCTTGCTGGAAAAGCCAACTTTTTAGGGCGCGTCGGAAGGACCGGAGGTCAGGGATTATGTGAAGCTCCGGGGGCAGCTCATTCCAGAGGGAAGGCGCTCCCACAGAGAAGGCTGGGGGTCACCAGCTGACACTGCCTGGCCGACGGCACCCTAAGGAGGCCAACTCTGCGTGCGCAAATGTCTTTACTACTGAACTGGTGGTAATGGCATCCAGAACCCACCTTGTAATTCAAGGACTGCCTGTAATTATGACTTTACTCAGTGGCCAGTTTTCTCTTAACATGTACTACTACAAATCCCCAACCTCGTTTTAGTCTAATCCAGCAAGGTTTTAGAAACCTTTCAAGAGGTGAGCAGGAAGCAGGAGCACCTATTTTCAATTGACTATTGGTGTGCGTGGATGCTAATAGTTATATTTGTATAGATCAGTGGTTCCCAACGTGGGGTCCAGGCCCCACAGGGGGGCAATTTGATTTTTAATGGAGGCAATTTGAACCTTGTTTAAACCAAGTTAATGGCTTTTTAGGCTTCCTCCGGGTAAGTAGAGTTCACTTTTTGAGTAAAGTAGGAATTATATGTGACAGTGGGGGGTTTGGGGGGAGTCAGGAATTTAAAGATGCTTAGATGGGGCATGGCCAAAAAAAGTTTGGGAACCACTAGTATTGATGCATATTTAATGTTTACAACTTATTTTATGAATTCTGTCCAATGCTCCATGACTTTTTTTTTCTTCCTAGCATTTTCCCCACATGCAGAATTCGCTTCCCACCCCCCCAGATCAATCAAGTGTTCATCCATTGGTTGTGACAGGAGTTAACCAACTTTCATCTAGCCGGCCTGGCCTAATTCCAGCTTTCCCTCCTCAGTTTGTATTTTTAAATTTTATGGTTTGGTTTTAAGGTTTAAGTTTTTAACTCTTATAAATTTGTACAGGGGATATTTAATTCAATTTTAGTTATGTATATTATTGAGTGTATGGTTTTTAAATTTGTACCTGTACACCGCCCCGAGTCCCTTCGGGGAGAGGGGGCGGTCTAGAAGTTTAATAAATTAATTAAAATTAATTAATTAATTTCTTGTCACCCGAGCCTGACATCGTGGGCTGAGGGAAAGGGACTGGCGCAAAGTCACCTGGCCGGCTTTCATACCTAAAATGGGACTAGAATTCCCCAAATCCTGGTTCCTAGCCTAGTGCCTTAATTACTGCCCCAAACTAGCTCTCACGTTTCAGATATAAACATGGTACTTAATTAGATATGAGACACTTATCAATTCAATTTTGAGGGAGGCCTTTTAGCAAGATGTTTGCAAATATTGTCATTCATCTATGGTTGCCCCTCTGCATAGAGTGCTTTAGGGCAGGAGTTTCCAACCTTGGCAACATTAAAACTTGTGGACTTCAACTCCCAGAGTTCCTCAGCCAGCTTTGCAAAGACCCCTAGGCCCCTGGTTTAGAGAATGGCCCTCTTTGGGGAATAAATTGAGTAAGTCACCTCAGGTATCTTTTCCCATGGCAAGGCCTAGGTTTACACGTTTTGTAAGCCATGTTTAACCAGTTTTGTTTTTTTATCTCCTAATGGGTGGTTTTACAGGACATCCGAGCATAAACCATGGTTTGCAAATAAGAGTCGATGTCCAAAAGGTGTTTTTTTTCAAGAAGCAACTGGACTTTCTGGTTTTCCTTTGAAGACGTTTCTCTTCTCACCCAAGAAGCTTCTTCAGCTGAATGGATGAGAAGCAAAACGTCTTCAAAGAAAATCCAGAAAGTCCAGCTGCCTCTTGAAAAAAAAGCACCTTTCGGACAACCATGACCTGGATGACTGAGAATCTCCATAGACCTTTAGAGTGGATGTGTTCGCACAATCTGAGAGACCCAAAAGCAAACTTCATCACAGCTTAATGCAGATATGTAAGCTAGCTGCAGAAGCCTTTGAGAAAGAGAGAGACAGCTTAAAATGAATGTGAAGAATATAAATACACAGGAGCAGCTCCTGCAGTGTATATTTTTGGGATATTTTTGGCTGTAGAGTTATAATGCATTCATTTATTTAGAGCATTTATATAGCCACCATCAACACAGAGATGCACGCACACACACACACGTGCACACACACACAAAACCTTAAATTGCCAACTCTGGATGGGTATCAAATCCCGTAATCCATTGAAAAAAATAATACTGTTGGAAGAAATGTCCTTCTGGGTTCAGTTCCAAGTGGGGGAAAATACACAGGACGGAGGCTGCTTGGAAAGATGGTTTAATGGTGGACAGGATCACATGGCTTGAGCTCCTGAGCAGAAAAGGGCAGAGAACTTGAGAGTCCCTGGGTTTTATGCCCGCTCTGGGGCCCCAGCTCTCTGTTTCCTGTTCCAGTGTAAGAAATGCATTCTGATTGGTTTTCAGACTTCTAGGGGCGGGGAGTGGGGGGGGGGCTTAGCTAACTTTGTAGGTTGTGTATTAAGTTTGGTTGAAACTTGGTGGGTGGGGCAATGAAGGGCAATTAGATGGAGTAGATCTTGGTTATGGAGAATAGGCTGGCTCAGGCCTTAATGTCCCATTGACAAAGGTGGTGGTAAGGAGTCTGTTTCCTGCCTAAAAACTTGTTTCTCTGGCTCAGGCCTTAATGGCCCATTGACAAAGGAGGGTGGGGCAGAGTTTCTGCCTCTCTGAGTTTCTACTTTTTAATATTTCCCAAAATATTTTCTAGGAGAGAGTGGGTTTTAACTTCCTACAACACCCTCCCAGGTGATTGTGCTTCCTTTAAGTCAGGTGGTGGGAACGTGAAAGCTCCATTTGATTTTTCCACCAATATTTCTTAAGGCAGCAGCCTTGTTTATAAGTTCCCGCCCACCCTCCCTCTGCCAAATTCCATTTCTTCTTGCCTTTAAAGTCAAACCATCTGCCAAAGATTGCCAGTCAAATTAAATGGTGTAGTTATGTGGAGCACTCTTTACATTAATTGGAAGTGGGCCTGCATGTTAAAAATGCTTCTTGGTGGCTGAGGAAATAATTTCCTTCATGCTTGTTGCTTCTCACAGCAATTAGAAAGAGGGGGACGAGTGGCACCAAAGCACCTTCTGAAAAACAGGATTAAGGAAGGTCAAGAGAGGCAAAGCCAGAGGCCAGGCAAAAAATCCCAGACTGCCTTGGTTTGTGACTTCCTTTACTTTTGGTTTTATTAGTATTGAGAGAAAAGGTTGCTTTTATCTTAGTATTTTTCTCCGGAATATGTATATACAGGTAGTCCTCGACTTACGACCACAATGAAGCCCCAACCAGGGGTGGATTCCGGATTGTTTTACTGCCGGTTTGCTCAGGGATGTGTTTCGGGGGTGCGTGCGCTTGATGTGCACTATATGCGTATGTGCAGTAGTACAAATGTGCTTCTGCGCATGGGCAGAAGCAAAAAACAAGATGGCGCCGCCATCACCAATAGAACCAGTTTCAATGCATGGGCTTACTACTTACTACCCACTCAGCTGAACTGGTCCGAACCAGTAGAAACCCACTTTTGGCCCCAACGTTTCTCTTGTGAAGTAAAACATTTGTGAAGTCAGTTTTGACCCATGTTATGACCTTTCTTGCCAAAGTTGCTAAGTGAATCACTTCAGTTAGTAAGTTAGTAAATAGTTGTTGAGTGAATCTGGCTTCCCCATTGACTCTGCTGGTCAGAAGGTCGCAAAAGGGGATCACGAGACCTGCTGGGTTAAACCCCACTCGTGTTGGCCTCCAAAATACAGGTAGTCCCTGACTTACGACCACAACGGAGCCCAACATTTTTGTTGCTAACTGAAACATTTGTTAAGTGAGTTTGCCCCAATTTACAACTTTTCTTAATACAATACAATAGTAGAGTTGGAAGGGACCTTGGAGGTCTTCTAGTCCAACCCCCTGCCTAGGCAGGAAACCCTATACCGTTTCAGACAGATGGCTATCCAACATCTTCTTAAAGACTTCCAGTGTTGGGGCATTCACAACTTCTGGAGGGAAGCTGTTCCACTGATTAATTGTTCTAACTGTCAGGAAGTTTCTCCTCAGTTCTAAGTTGCTTCTCTCCTTGATTAGTTTCCACCCATTGCTTCTTGTTCTACCCTCAGGTGCCTTGGAGAATAGCTTGACTCCCTCTTCTTTGTGGCAACCCCTGAGATATTGGAACACTGCTATCATGTCTCCCCTAGTCCTTCTTTCTCTTAAGCTAGACATACCCAGTTCCTGCAACCGTTCTTCATATGTTTTAGTCTCCAGTCCCCTAATCATCTTTGTTGCTCTTCTCTGCACTCTCTCCAGAGTCTCCACATCTTTTTTACATCGTGGCGACCAGAACTGAATGCAGTATTCCAAGTGTGGCCTTACCAAGGCATTATAAAGTGGTATTAACACTTCACATGATCTTGATTCTATCCCTCTGTTGATGCAGCCTAGAACTGTGTTGGCTTTTTTGGCAGCTGCTGCACACTTCTGGCTCATATTTAAATGGTTGTCCACTAGGACTCCAAGATCCCTTTCACAGTTACTACTACTGAGCAAGATACCACCTATACTGTACCTGTGCATTTCGTTTTTGTTGCCTAAATATAGAACCTTACTCTTTTCACCATTGAATTTCATTTTATTAGATAGTGCCCAATGTTCAAGTTTGTCAAGATCCTTCTGTATCTTAAGCCTATCTTCTGGAGTGTTGGCTATTCCTGCCTGCTTGGTGTCATCTGCAAATTTGATGAGTTCCCCATTTATTCCCTCATCCAAATCATTGATGAAGATGTTGAAGAGTACTGGGCCTAAAACAGGATCTTGCCACAGTTGTTAAGTGAATTGTTGCATTGGTTAAGTTAGGAGCATGTCGTTAAGTGAATCTGGCTTCCCCATTGATTTTTGCTTATCAGAAGGTCGCAAAGAAGGATCCAATGACCCAGGGACACTGCAACCGCCATAAATATGAGTCGATTGATAAGCATTCAAATTTTGATCCTGTGATCATGGGTATGCTGCAAGGGTTGTAAGCATGGAAAATGGTCATAAGTCACTTTTTTCCATGCCGGTGTAACTTTGAATGGTCACTAAACGAACTGTTGCAATTCGAGGACTGTGTGCATTCACTCGTTTTTTGCAGACAATCCAGAAATTCTATTTTATGTTATTGCTTTCTGTGCTTGCCTTTTATATTTTCTAAAATTCAATGCACAGGTTTTAAAATAATGACAGTGATGCCATAGAACATTGAGAGTTATACCGGCAAAGTTCCATTGATTTTGTAAAAAAAAAATACTGTATTTTTAATTAAAAGCTTCATGGTCCAGATTCTATTCTTTGCGTTGTTTCCTGTTAAGGCAGAAGGATGAAACCTGAGCTTTTTTCCCCCTACCTTTTTCCTTTTTAGTAATGAAGAATTACTATATTATAAATTTTGAATCTAGTTATTTAAAGCCAAGTGTCTCTACTCCTCAGGAAGCAGATACTGGCACATCTTACTTTAACATTCATCCATTAAGAGCAGTGAATTGCAAGCAATAAAAGAAGAGAACCTTTAAGGAGAAAGCTATCAATTCACATTGTAGATGACCTTTATTAAATAAGATAACTTTGTGATAAGTCTAGTTACCTCGGGCATGGGATAGAATACACAAAATGCTGTTCGGTGCCACAACCAAATTATTTAAATTCTGCTTCCAGCAATGGATTACAGGTAGTTCTCAAGTTATGACCATTCGTTCAGTAATTATTCGAAGTTACAATAGCACTGAGTGAAGGGACTTATGACGGATCCTCAAAGTTCCTGTTGTTGCAGCCCCGTGTAATTTGGGCTCTTAGCAATCAGCCGGCACTTAATGAGTGGTTGCAGCATTCCACAGTCACATGATTGGCATTGACAAGCGGTGTCAATGGGAAAATTATTCGGAAGGTGACATGTTGGTTGGATAACTCTCCACTGCTCCCGCCTGTCTTCAGGCACATGTGCCACACTGAGCTTCCTCCTTTTGGTCACTCGCAACCACAAATGTCCATCTTCCCTGTCCTCTCTGCACTCACACACAAATATGTACCCACCATTGCCTTCCTTCCCTGGCCAATCTGGATATGCTCACACAGGCACGCATCCACTGTCTGCCTCCTTTTCCAACCTCCCTGCACTCACTCTCTCTCACACACACACACACACGTGCATGCACCCACCCACCCCCTCTTTCCCTCGCCCTTGTTGTGTTTGCAAACATCCTGCCTTCTTTTTCCCAGCGCTTCCTGTGATCTGGGATACACACAAACACATTCGTGCATCCTCTGCCCCCTTGTCTTGCATGTGGCCTGTGCCAGGGGCCTCGGCCGGGAAGAGCCGTGGTGGCATAATAGTTAGAAATGCTGTATTGCAGGTTAATTCTGCCAACTGCCAGGAGTTCGATCCTGACCAGCTCATGGCTGATTCAGCCTTCCGTCCAGTGGTGGGATTCAGCCAGTTCCACACCTGTTCGGGAGAACCGGTTGTTAATTTTCTAAGCAGTTCAGAGAACCGGTTGTTGGAAGAAATCTCATTTTGTTTTTTCCCACTTTACAGGGCTAATCCTGTAAGGAAGGCAGGAAGGAAACATTCTGGTGTTGTTTCTAGCCTAATCTTTACTGCCCTGCTTACAGAAACTGCCTCTCCGGTTAACCCCTGTTACATTGTAACAGCTAAGGCGAAGCACCCATTGATTTGAGTGACGTTGGGTTGGCCACACCCACATGATCACATGACCACTGAGCTACACCCACCCAACTGGTCATTAGGACAGAGAACCATGTAGCACCCTGCACTACTTACCTGGAAACAGTGGTGGAATTCAAACATTTTGACTACCAGTTTTGTGGGCGTGGCTTGGTGCGCATGACAGGGGAAGGATATTTTAAAATCTCCATTCCCACCCCACTCCATGGAAAGGTTACTGCAAAATTCCCATTCCCCCCTGAGCAGCTGGGACTCAGGAGGCAGAGAATAGATGGGGGGCGGGGCGAGAGGTGGGTTGCTCCTGGTTCGGCCTGGATCAGGCGAACCGGTAGTGGTGGCAGCAGGAGACTCCACACACACACACCCCGCCTGGACGCTTCTGAGCATGCGCAGAAGCGTTGCGCACACGAATGAACCGGTAATAAAAAAAATGGAAACCCACCACTGGGCGGAGCCAGCCAGAGGTGATATTTACCAGTTCTCTGAACTACTCAAAATTTCCGCTACCGGTTCTCCAGAACTGGTCATAATTTACTGAATACTACCTCTACCTGGAACTCTGCTTCCCACTTAAGGAACAACCCATGTTTCTTAGGGTTACAGCAACAACCGGGACTGCTTGGATTGCTGTTGCTAAGAGATGGAAGTCATGTGCTGTTGCACTTTACAATCGCAGCGCTTAGCAACAGTATCAATTGCAATTGTAACTTAAGGACTATCTGAACAGCATATACAGGGTTATACACTGGAAATACCATTGATTAAGTTGCAATTAAGTAGACGTTCAGCACCATATTAACCGTGTAGAAATCTAGATAACAACCAGATTGGCTATAAGGAGGGAGAATTTTCTGCACTGTTTTGTTGTGTGGCTTGTGTAGCCCTAATTTGGTACATGTGCTGTTAGCAAATATAGTCAAGAAAATTATATCTTTTACCCGAACAGAAAAGAAATAGAGTTTCCCATGGCTCAAAAAAGATGTTCTTGAGATTACATGTGAATGTTATGTATTGTCACATTTTTTAAAAAAAAAGGTCTTAAGATAAAAAGAGGAAGTATTTGTAAATGTGATGCATAATCTCCTGGGACTTTTACCTGCACAAACCACAGAGAAATAAATTGGGAGTCTGAAGGAAAATAAAAGAATTATTTTATGCTGCTGAGCAGGAAAGTTTATTCAACTGAGTCAGTTTATTTGTCTATTAACCCATGTTAACATGGGATAAGTCTAGATCAGTGTTTCTCAAACTTGGCGACTTTAAGTCCTGTGGACTTCAACTCCCAGAATTCCCCAGCCAGCTGGCTGGGGAATTCTGGGAGTTGAAGTCCACAGGACTTAAAGTCGCCAAGTTTGAGAAACACTGGTCTAGATGGTAGTACATTAGCACTGATTGGCACCAGGGTTTTGTTGTTTTTAATATTTTATGTTTTAAGTGGTTTTGAGTTTATAGTTTTTCAAATGATTTTATATGTCTTTTAATTTTTTATTGGAAGATGCTCAGAGTTGTTTAAAAGCGGAGCAGCTATATAAATGTGTAAATTAAATAAATAAAAATGTTTCCTGTTTGGAGATTCTGGAAGCTGCCTTCGGGACAGGTTCTGTGTGGTTTTGCTATCAAGAGCCACATTGGGATTAGAAAGAGTAGAATTTAGTATAGAATTCTTTATAGAATAGAATAGAATTCTTTATTGGCCAAGTGTGATTGGACACACAAGGAATTTGTGCGCTCAGTGCACATACAAACAACAAGTGATGTCATACATCAGGACTCATAGTTACAATCATTAATCATAAGATACAACAACAAATGATAAATCACAAGACACCATAGGAGAAGATAATAGGAAAGATCAGAAGATGAGAAAAGATGAGAAATGAGAAGATGGGAAGGAAAATAGCAATACAGCCTAATAAAGTTCATTTAGTAGCCATCCAAAGTTACAACGGCATTGAAAAATGTGACTTATGACCATTTTTCACAGTTACAACCTTTACAGCATCCGTATGATCATGTGATCAAAATTCAGATGCTTGGTAACTGACTCATATTTATGACGGTTGCAGTGTCCCAGGGTCATGTGCTCGCCTTTTGTGACCTCCTGAGCAGCGAAGTCAATGGGGAAGCCAGATTCACTGGTTACTAACTTATCAACTGCCCTGATTCGCTTAACAACCGTGGCAAGGAAGGTCATAAAATGGGGCAAAACTCACTTAACAAATGTCTCACTTAACAATAGAATTGTTGGGCTCAATTGTGGTCATAAGTCACGGACTACCTGTACATAGGTAAATATCTTTAGACCTAAGACAGTGCTGTGAGAATTAGGTGTTCAGCAGGAAGAAAAACAACAACCTATCTTTGTGTCAAATTGTTCTGGCATGCAATGCTCTATAGTAGCATCCTGAGGGGAGAAGTTCAAATAGATTATGCCCAGGATGTTGAAGGGACTATAGCCGTGATGGGGAACCTATGGCATGCATCCCAGAGGTGGCACGCGGAGCACTGTTCCCTCTAAGGTGCGCGGCTGCGCGGCCGCGCACGTGGCAAGAAAACACCATGCAGCAGTTTCCAACTGCCGCTCAGTGATTTCTACTGTCACAGGCGCCGGAGGCTGGGGAGGTCCTTTGCAGACGGCTAGAACTGGCCGCCCACAAAGGACCTCCCCGGACTTGTTTTGGTGAGCGCAGGGCAACTGACGCTAGTTCAGCAAAGCAAGCCCGGGGAGGTCCTTTGTGGGCGGCCAATCCTAGCTGCTTGCGCCCGGCGCTCGGCTAAAATAAACCCTCAAAGCCCCTGCCGCTACCGGAATATCTGCTGCCTCCTCCTCCTCCTCTAACAGCACCACATTTGCTGCCCGACGCTGCGGCAGATTTCCTGACAGTGAGCAGTGAAGCCGCCAAAGCTCCCGCCGGCGCCCCCGCCCATGGCAGCGGCGCCTCCCCCTCTGTTTGAAGCACCTGAGCTGAGCCCCGCGTTACCCCTGCCCCCTCCTCCTCTGCTGTGCTTTTGAGGAGCCATGAGGCCGCGGGAGCCAGTAGGAAGGCGGCGGGGGGGGGGCAGGAGCAGGGGAAAAAGGCCTTCTCAAAAGCACGGCGGAGGGGGAGGGGGCAGCAGGGGTAACGCGGTGCCCAGCTCAGGTGCTCCGAGTGGAGGGGGACGCGCCGCCGCCGCTGCCACGGGCGGGGGCTCCAGCGGGAGCTTTGGCGGCTTCACTCCAAATGTGGTGGTGCTGTTGGAGGAGGAGGAGGCAGCTGTTATTCTGGTGGCGGCAGGGGCTCGTCAGCATCTTCAGCAGCAGCCCTGCCCCCTGTGAAAAAAACCGAAGATGGAACAGATACACGCAGATGACGTCGCAGCAACATGACTGGAGGAAGAATTCTGGGAGTTGAAGTCCACAAGTCTTCAAGCTGTCAAGTTTGAAGACCCCTTGGGGTTTTTTTTTCCTAAAGGGTTAGGGATGCAAGGATCTTGTAACTTGACAGCTTTAAGACTTGTGTGCTTCAAATGCCAGAGTTTCTGACCCAACATTTTGGTTGCTAAGCAGGAGCGTTGTTAAGTGATACTATATAACACTTTTAATTAAGCGGGTACCTTGAAGAAACATAACTTTGAGTTTCAAATAATACTGATTTCGTTGTTGTCTTAGGTGACACCTGTGAAAAAAATTCAGGTGCTGCTCAGGCATGAAAATGTGCCGCTCAAACACTATACTTTTCTGCTCACACTGAAAAAAAATTAGAGGGAACATTGATGCGGAGCCATATCGGTGGGCATGCAAGCTAAGCTCCGGCATTTTCGACCTCCGGAGGGCCCTCAAGGGGGTGGGGAAGGCCATTTTTGCTCTCCCCAGGTTCCTAGAAAGACTCCGGAGCCTGGGGAGGGCGAAAAATGGGTCCACCGTGCCATCACGTGCCAAAAGCGGTGGGAGCGCAGGGGGTCACACACGCATGCGCAGGGGGAGGGTGCATAGAATTTTGGGTGTGGGCATGCACACACACACGCCCCCCCCGGCGTTTCCCCCACTTTTGGCACATGATGGTTAGCCATCACTGGTCTATAGATATTTTCTCAGCTCTCTTTCTGATTCGTGCAGTATACAGATCTTCAGAGGAAGGCAGGCTGGTTGCGATTGTTTTTCCTATCTGTTGAAGTTGTTGACACAGAAATTTAGTTCAAACAGTGTTAGGGATTCATTCCTCAGCGTTAGATCACATTTTCTTTCTACATTTCCCCGTCTCACTTATGATGTAGGAACAATGATTAAGATTAATTTGCTGGGAAACACAGCAAGCCTTTTAGATTTCCCTACACGGATATCAAATACAAAGGCATTAAAAATAATTGGCAACAGTAGGCTATTTCCCAACCACAGCAAAAGATCTCAGACGAGGTTCTTGTCCTTGAAGATTAATTTCATCATGATTCCCCATCCGTCACAATCCGAACTATTTACAAAAAATCCTATATGATCGTAAAAGTATAAGATTGCAAATGTTTAACAAAATGAAATTCAATGGTGAAAAGAGTAAGGTTCTACATTTAGGCAAGAAAAATAAAATGCCCTGGCACAGTATAGGTGGTGCCTTGCTCAATAGTAGTAACTGTGAGAGGGATCTTGGAATCCTAGTGGACAACCATTTAAATATGAGCCAGCAGTGTGCAGCAGCTGCCAAAAAAGCCAACACAGTTCTAGGCTGCATAAACAGAGGGATAGAATCAAGATCATGTGAAGTGTTAATACCACTTTATAAAGCCTTGGTAAGGCCACACTTGGAATACTGCATTCAGTTTTGGTTGCCACAATGTAAAAAAGATGTGGAGATTCTGGAAAGAGTGCAGAGAAGAGCAACAAAGATGATTAGGGGACTGGAGGCTAAAACATATGAAGAACGGTTGCAGGAACTGGGTATGTCTAATTTAATAGAAAGAAGGGCTAGGGGAGACATGATAGCATTGTTCCAATATCTCAGGGGTTGCCACAAAGAAGAGGGAGTCAAGCTATTCTCCAAAGCACCTGAGGGCAGGATAAGAAGCAATGGAGGGAAACTAATCAAGGAGAGAAGCAACTTAGAACTAAGGAGGAATTTCCTAACAGAACTATTCAATTTGTCTCCAGGAGTTGTGAATGCTCCGACACTGGAAGTTTTTAAGAAGAGATTGGATAACTATTTGTCTGAAATGCTATAGGGTTTCCTGCTTTAGCGGGGAGTTAGATTAGAAGACCTCCAAGATCCCTTCCAACTCTATGTTATTCTACTCTACTGCTTGAAGATTAATTTCAACAGGATTCCCCATCCGTCACAATCCGAACTATTTACAAGAGATCCTGTGTGATCGTAAAAGTATAAGAGGCCTCAAAGGTCATCCAAACCAGCCCCATCGTCTCTCCTGAATGTTTGAGGCAGATTGCAGCTACAGTATCTCTGACAGATGGTTCCTAGTCTTTGTTTATAAATACCTAAACTAAAAGAGAGCCTGCCTCCCACTGAGGCAGCCTGTTCCACGTTTGAACAGCTCTCATCATTAGGAAGTTTGAGCAGGTTGTGAATTCCCACCCAGCTGGTTATGAATCAAATGGGCTTGGCCTGCACCGCCAAGGAAATGTTTGGGTTAAATACATCACTATTGTTTGTTCAACGATGGTTTTCTGAATAAGCCACTGTTAATTAGGTTCACACAGTCAGGCTAAACTATTAATCATGGTTTCATGGAGGCTAAGTTTATGTACCCAGCTAGGTGATAATACCTAGTTGACCTTGGCTGTTCTGAAAGCAGGGACAGTGATCCTAATCCATTCTTGAAAAGAAGGCCACCAGGAGATCCCAGGATTAGGAAGGGGGAAAAGCAAAACCATATCCATGAAGTGAACTTGTCTCAGACAAAAATTTTGCACAGTGGTATCAGTACATATTACGGGTAGTCCTTAAATTAGAACCATTCAGTTAGTGACCGTTTTAAGTTACAACGGCACTGGAAAAAGTGACTTATGACTGTTTTTCACACTTAACGAGCATTGTGGCCTCACCGTTGTCACATGATCAAAATTCAGCCGCTTGGCAACTGACTCATGTTTATGACGGTTGCAGAATCCAAGTGTCATATTCTTACCTTTTGTGACCTTCTGGCAAGCAAAGTCTATGGGGAAGCCAGATTCAATGTGGGTTGGACAGCATCACCATCAGATGGATTCGTAACTGACTGGCCAAGCGCACTCAACGTGTAGTCCTCAATGGAACTGCATCTACATGGAGGGAGGTATGCAGTGGAGTACCCCAAGGCTCTGTTTTAGGCCCAGTACTCTTCAACATCTTCATCAATGATTTGGATGAGGGAATAAATGGGGAACTCATCAAATTTGCAGATGACACCAAGCTGGCAGGAATAGCCAACACTCCAGAAGATAGGCTTAAGATACAGAAGGATCTTGACAAATATGAACATTGGGCACTGTCTAATAAAATGAAATTCAAGGTTGAAAAAAGTAAGGTTCTACATCTAGGCAAGAAAAATGAAATGCACAGGTACAGTATATGTAGTATCTCGCTCAATAGTAGTAACTGTGAGAGGGATCTTGGAGTCCTAGAGAACAACCATTTAAATATGAGCCAGGAGTGTGCAGCAGCTGCCAAAAATGTTCTAGGCTGCATAAACGGAGGGATAGAATCAAGATCATGTGAAGAAGTATTAGTGAATGAATGAATGAATGAATATTTATTTCTTAGCCGCACCCTCTCCCGAAGGACTCGGGGCGGCGTACAATAAAACATATAAAATACATATCTGGACAAGACATACATATCACAAAAACGTGTACTAAGACGTGTACAAGGAGGAGGTGGGCTGATGGATAAAAAAAATTAAAATCACAATATTTAAAAACCCCTAAATAAATAAATAAAATGAATTACACAAATAAAAAACCCGTCAGGAGCGATATAGTTAGATCATGGTTGAGCCAGGCCAGCTACTTGGAATAGTACCACTTTATAATGCCTTGGTAAGGCCACACTTGGAATACTGCATTTTTTGGTCGCCACGATGTAAAAAAGACGTGGAGACTCTAGAAAGAGTGCAGAGAAGAGCAACAAAGATGATTAGGGGACTGAAGATATGAAGAATGGTTGCAGGAACTGGGTATGTCTAGTTTAATGAAAAGAAGGACTCGGGGAGACATGTTAACAGTGTTCCAATATCTCAGGGATTGCCACAAAGAAGAGGGAGTCAAACTATTTTCCAAAGCACCTTAGGGCAGGACAAGAAGCAATGGGTGGAAACTAATCAAGGAGAGAAGCAACTTAGAACTGTAGAGAAATTTCCTGACAGAACAATTAATCAGTGGAAAAACATGCCTCCAGAAGTCGTGAATGCTCCAACACTGGAAGTTTTTAAGAAGATGTTGGATAACCATTTGTCTGAAGTGGTATAGGGTTTCCTGTCTAGGCAGGGGGTTGGACTAGAAGATCTCCAAGCTCCCTTCCAACTCTGCTATTCTATTCATTTAACAACCATGTTATTAACAAGTGCAATGATTTTGCTTAACAACTGTGGCAAGAAAGGTCTTAAAATGGACTTCCGGTTCCGGCGGCTGACGGCGACGGGCAAGTCTTTGCTCGCTCCGGCTCCCCGGTGGGCTTCCCCACTCCTTGGGGGGCACAGGACGCCCCGTAGAGGCGTCCTGCCGGAGGGGCGGCACCGCAAGGAATCCCTAGATTGGCGGCGGCCAGCAGGAGGTCCCCTGCATCGCCCAAGGCACCGGAGAGGAGATCGGAGGGCGCGTGGGCGTCTTCACTGAGAGGCTGATCGGAGAATGAGCAAGCAGAAGGATGCGGCTGCGGTGTGGTGAAGCGCAGATCCCCCTCCATCCCTTTTACTGATCTGAAGAATTTGCCAGCAGTTTAAAACTTTTTCTTTCGGCTGACTTTTTCTTTCGGCTGGAGGGAGGGGGATTTCCCCCCCCCTCAGACAGGCGGCTTGGAACAATTCTGCTCTCAGCCCCAGGGGAAGGAGGAGGGGGGAGAGCCAACCAATGATGCCACACCCTTTCTTAAAGTGATTTCTTTTGAACTTAACCCCATAATACATTGATGATCTGAGAACTTTGGGAACTTTGAACTCTGAAAACTTTGCTATGCCTCTAAACCCGAAGCTGACAGGGCAAGATGGCACACTTCCGTTGTCTTCATGAACTGTGAAACCTGACTCCACCTTTAAAAATTCAGGCTTCCGGTCTTTGTCTCCGTGCTACTCAGATAAATCTTTTGTGGATTGCTACCCTTTGAGCTCCCTGGAGTGAAAAATTTTGCTCTACTGCCAGGGTGATTAGAGAAACTCTCTTCTGCCTGGACCTTCTGCCTTCTGGACTCTTCTGGCTGCTCTGCCGCTCTGACTGTCCATTCTCTACACTGACTGAACTCTTTATTCTACAAACAATGTCTCCTAAAAGACCACCCCCTGGAAAGCCTGGCTTTGCTACCTCTGCCCCGACATCAGCAACTTCCAGCCCTGGTACACAATCAACGATAACAGCCCTGATGCAACCTAAAAGTACAGAGATGGACTTTCAACAAATGTTTCAACAATTACTACAGGGACAAGAGGAAATCAAGAAACAGCTAAAAGAGATGAAAGAAGATATTAAAGAGAACCAAGTTCAAATTAATAAGAATTCACAGAGACTGGACCTCTTGGAGGGCGGGGCGGCTGAGATGAGGGAGGGAGTGGAGGGGGTGCAGAAGGGAAACAAATAACTTGATACCCAACAGATGAAAATAGAATTTGAGAGAATGTCCTTTTATCTTAGATTTCAAAATGTGGTGGAAGCAGATGATGAAAATATAAGGGACATAATGACAAGTATTTTGGCTGAATACATCCATAAAGAAAAACAACAGATGGGGTGGGAGATAGACCTGGTTTATAGAGTGAATTCAGCTTATGCTAGAACACACAAAGTGCCCAGGGAGGTACACATTAAATTTCTTAGAAAAAGCACAAGAGATGAAATTCTGAGTGCACAAAGGGGGCAAGCCTTGACATACCAAGAAAGGAAAATAACCATTCTGAAGCAGATCCCCAAGAAAGTGAGGGAAAAAAGAAAAAATTATTCGCAATTAGCGAATAAATTATACCAGAAGGGGGTGTGGTTCAGATGGTTGATGCCTGAAGGTATGTTAATATTCTGGGAGGAGACAAGAATTAGAATTAATACACCCATAGAGGCACAGGCCTTTATGGAAAAAAACAAAACATGCCTAGAAAAAACAGAAGATCCTATAACAGACACGCAGGACAGGGGAGGGGCCGGAGCCCTGTCGGCGGGGGGAGATGGGGCAATATCAAGAAAGCTCAGATCACAACAATGAATAAGAAAATCTTTTTGACATAAACTGACCAAAAGTACTAATGGAATTAATATGCTGACTATATACTACTATGTATTAATGATTTTTATCTAGATGTATACTATGAGTTTGGAGGGAGGGGGCGCCTACCGCACTTTGCAACTGCCAAAATTTGTATACCTTTTCCACTACCTTTTTCCTTGTAAATTTTAAAAAAAAAACCAATAAAACTTTGTTTTAAAAAAAAAAAGGTCTTAAAATGGCACAAAGCTCACCTAGCTGTCCCACTTAGCAATAAAAATTTAACTCAATTGTAGTCATAAGTTGAGGACTACCCGCACATCCCCAAAGAAAAAGAGAGAGATGCAAATTGACAGATTTGCATATGCTTAAGTCATAACCAATCCAATCCCATTATGATAGAGCCGTAGTGGCGCAGTGGATAGAGTGCAATACTGCAGGCTACTTCTGCTGATCACCGGCTGCCAGCAGTTTGGCAGTTCGAATCTCATCAGGCTCAAGGTTGACTCAGCCTTCCATCCTTCCGAGGTGGGTAAAATGAGGACCCAGATTGTTGGGGGCAACAGGCTGACTCTGTAAACCGCCCAGAGAGGGTTGTAAAAAGCACTATGAAGTGGTATATAAGTCTAAGTGCTATTGCTATGATATAACACAGGTTTTACCTCTGGACATTTCCTAGGAACATTTACCCCTAGCAAAAACAGCAGTAGTCTTTGCTGTTGATCTTGTCCCTTTTTTCCTCCATCTTTCATTAGTATTCAAAGCCAAATGCAACCCTAGCTTGTTTACTTTAAAACATTTAGCATGTGCAAAGGTGCCACATGTGCAAAGGAGCCATGGGCAGAATATGGCATGTGTGCCTAGATTTAATTTAATTTAAATTAATTAAGGATGAGGAGGAAGAAACAGGGATAGAAGTAGAAGGGTCTTTGTATGTAAGATATATGCATATTAATTTGCCTTCGGTCATGTATTTGCGCAAGCACCTGGACGCTTGACCTACCTAAGCCTAGGCCTTGATTGCAAAAGTGAGGAAATTTGATAAGAGGATTTGAGCCAGGTACCTGTCTGGGGACAGGGAGACAACACCACCTAGTGGATGCTCCAGGAAAGAAATTCAAAGCAGGAAGTTTGCAAAACTGAAAATTATGCTGATGGTTATTTTGTGGCCCTTTGGGCTGGGTTTTAATATCCAGGGAGTGAGAGAGATGATTAGTGAATGCTTCTGCCCTTCTTCTCCTTCCTGATTTAATAACAATTCCCGGCATCATCACAGATGCATGCTTTGTTTCCTTTTTTTTTTCCTTCTTCCCTCGTCAGGGCTGGCATTCAGAGCTGGCAGAGAAATGCCTTGATTTATTATTCTGCTGGGGATTTTCCATTTGTTTGATTCCTCTCTTTTGTCATTCCTGCTACTCTTTTGAAATTCGTCATGCAGGATTTTGTAGTTTAGTGTTTAGACCCCCGAATGCCTTTGGTGTTGGTCACTTGGGTTTCACGCGATGTTAAGGCAGGATAAAGGATGTACATGATAATGTATAAGAGATAAAATTCTTCAGGGTAGACTTCCACATTCTAGCCCCTTCCAGGTGGGTGGGGATTACTGTAACCCTTCCAGTTGTAATCCCCACGGATCTCGACATCATTAGATTGGAGTAGACTGGGCTAAGGTCTCTTGTTTTAATCAGAGATATTGGCCATTGGAGCGGCCCTTACCCAGATTTAAACTCAGGTCTTCATTTTTATTCTTGGCTCGTGTGAAGCTCTAAACATAAGAAGATGACTCCTCAGGTTCAAAACGCTCTCTTGTCAAAATGCAAGCACAAATGTGAGGGACACGGGGATTTTCAATTGACTTGACGACAGCTCCTAGCATTCTTCATGGTTGGCCATGCTGGTTGAAGCTATCGGGAACTGCATTTTGGCAGCACTTTGAGAACAGACATTTCTTGCTCAGAACTTAAACCAAAGAGTGTCTTCTAACAAAAGTTGAGCCCAGGGGTGGGAGTCAATTTTTTTTACTGCCGGTTCTGTGGGCGTGGCTTGGCGGGCATGGCTTGGCAAGGGGGTTATGTGACTGAGTGGACATGGCCAACTTGAGTGACGTCAAGTTGGCCATGACCCCACCAAGCCACGCCCACAGAAGCAGAAGAAAAGGCAACTTCTGCAGCCTGTCCCTTTATGGTCTCCCCCTCCCCCCCCACATCGAAGTACCTTAAAGGGACATCGCAGTCTGGCTGCCTTCCAAGAAACTCTGCTGCCAATACCATCCCTCTAGCGCAGCAGGCCATTCTCCTGGCTGGGTCTGGCAATGGGGTGCACCTGTGCATGCAGATTGGCAAGCAATGGGGTGCAAAGAACAGGGCAGTGACAGTGGCAACAGGACTTCAGTAGAGGTGACTGGCAAGGCGATTAGCTGGGCTGCCTGGTGAAGGCAACCTATATAGTGCTGGGATGGGCAGGTCGAGTGGGCGGGCAGGGCAAGCAGTGAGTGGGCGGGGCAAGCAAGAAGCAACCTAGCGGGTGAGCAGCAAGCGGGCAGGGTGAGCGGCAATCAGGCAGCGAGTGGCAAGCAGGCGGAGCAAGCAAGTAGGCGGGTGGGGTGGGGCCGGACAGAGGCATTTACCAGTTCAGCTAGTAAAAATTTCCACTACCGGTTTACCCAAACCAGTCCAAACCGGCTGAATACCACCTCTGGTTGAACCCCATCAGTAACTACTTAAATATTATCCCCACATACCTGTCTCTTTGCCAGTTCTGAAGCCACCTGGGTGGTCGTGGACTTTTCCAGGACTAGGACCCAAGCTGTAGGCACCACAGCTGACTCATAATTTTGCCTTGTTGGATATGCGTCATAGGATCCGGCTTCTAATGTTTCCAGCTAGCTGTTTGCTCACATCCAAATCAATAGAGGCTCCTGAGAAGAGGCATGAGGGAAACCAGCTGCCCTTATTAATAGCGCCAAGCTTGTAGTTAAGTCAGAAATGCATCCCTTCTCTGAATTCAGCCTTCCCAGGAAAATTGCTTGTGTTAGTTTATCCTGAACCTTGATCAGTTGAGGACGGAGGGAAGGCAGGGGAACAAGGCTAGAGCTTGTCTCTAGGAAAAAGGTGAAAAGGCAACTATAATCCAATGCCATCTAATGGAATCTAGGAGATCCGACCTTTGGAATAGGATCTCCCTAGCGAATCAAGTAAAATTAGGTGTAGCGGAAGATTGGAAGATGTGGAGAGACCTGGCCCATAGAATTGCCAAGAGTGAGACACAACTGAATGGATAACATCATCATCATCATCATCAGAGAATCAAATTGCTTGAAATATAATGTGCTTTCAGGGGCCTTGAAAACCTGAGCCGCTTTTCCTAGGCAGAAGATTAGGAAGTATGTGCCTCTGCAGGGATGTTACTCATGCATCTAGTACAAGGGTGTCAAACTGGCGGCCCGCAGACCAGATGCTTCATGCGCAGGCCACACCAACCCCAGCTCCATGAAGGGAGGAAATGTCACAAAATGTCATGTGATGGCAACGTGATGCTGCAAGTTTGACACCCGTGGTCTAGTAATAATCATAATAATCATAATAATCATAATAATCTATGTGATATCTACATCACGTGATATTTCTTTCATTCGATTCGATTGGATTGCACTGGATTGTTTTATCTGCCATCTTGTCTATCAAAGTTTATTCAAATTGGATGGTTTATAGACCTGATATGTACAGGTAAAGGTAAAGGTTCCCTTCGCACATATGTGCTAGTCGTTCCTGACTCTAGGGGGCAGTGCTCATCTCTGTTTCAAAGCCAAAGAGCCAGCGCTGTCTGAAGACGTCTCCATGGTCATGTGGCTGGCATGACTAAATGGGGAAGGTGGCACGGAGCGCTGTTACCTTCCAACCAAAGGTGGTTCCTATTTTTCTACTTGCATTATTACATGCTTTCGAACTGCTAGGTTGGCAGAAGCTGGGACAAGTAATGGGAGCTTACTCCGTTATGCAACGCTAGGGATTCTAACCACCAAACTGCCAACCATTCTGATTGACAAGCTCAGTGTCTCAGCCGCTGAGTCACTGCGTCCCTTTTTTATATATACATACTGTCAGCCTCTGTTTCGCTATTTGCTTTCAGCTGCCATTGAAACGGGGAGGGAGGCCTGGTATTTGGGAGGGGAAGCTTTAGTACAGGAGTACAGGTCTCACCGTCTACTATGTGTGCTGGAGATAGCGCTGGGTGTCGGTGAACGCCAACCGTCCGCACTCCTACCTGATGATGCTCCTTGAAGATGGAACTTATATGACACCTAAGGGATTTACAGATTGGACAGTGGGATTGGGGTTACCAGGGGGAGGGGGTTGGTCACGTATTCATATGTACCGTGTTTCCCCGAAATTACGACATGTCTTGATAATAAGACCATGCCATATTTTTCCTGGGGGCAAAAATATACGCTCTCCCCCAATAATAAGCCCCCTGGACAACCCCCCCTCCAGCCAGGCAGAGCGCCGCTCACCAACCTAGCGATATCCTGAAGATGCAAAGCTGCAGGAGCCAGGGGGAGGGGGGCAAAAGCGCTCACATTGCTTGACCCCTTTGGGTTACCGCTAGGTTGGTGGGTTGCACTGTGCCCAGTTGGAGCAGGGGGTTGCCGGGCAGCTGCTGTCACGAGCAGCCGCCCGGCAACGGCCCTTTCCAGCCGAGAAGAGCGCCACTCACCAACCCAGTAATATCCCAAAAGCGCTAAGCCACGTGGCGCTCTGCCTGGCTGTAAAGAGAGGTTGCGCGAGCACTTGTTTTGCCTCCAGCTCGCGTGCCTCCCAGCCTCACCATGCCCTGCTCTCCCTGTACAGCTGGGCCAGAGTGCCGCAGCCCCACTGCCGCCGCAGCCCCACTGCCGCTGCCGCCGCCATGCTCCAAGCATAACCGGCTTCCAAACTCCAGAAATCCGCTGCCGAGTCTTCTGGCAGTGGCTGCTCTGGGATTGCATTCTATGGTTGTGGGCTGGCTGCGGGAAGACTCTCTGTCCCACCAAGTGCTCGCACAACGTCTCTTTCAAGCCGGGCAGAGCGCCACGCAGCTTAGCCCCTTTGGGATATTACTGGGTTGGTGAGTGGTGCTCTGCCCAGCTAGAAAGGGGGGTTGCCGGGCAGCTGCTCATGAGCATGGTCACCTCATGACGGCTTTGTTGCGCTGCTGCGACAGTGCAGCACAGCCGTTTGCTCCTGAGGCTGTGCCCGGCTCTTCGGGCGCCCGCTCACAAGAGAGCAGCCACCCGGCAACCCCAAACCAATAAGCCCCCCCCCCGATAATAAGGCCCAAGCAAAATTTGGGAGATCAAAAGAAAATAAGACCCTGTCTTATTTTCCGGGAAACGCGGTATGATTTTGCGCGCTTTTGCCTCAGATCTTGCTATGCTTAGCTGCTATTTTTTCATAACCAGTAAAAGTACTCTTAATTCTGCAAATTGGAGTTAAGTGGTTTCTTTCTTGGTTACTGAGGGAGGCCGGCTTGACACATACATGTATAAATAGCACACAACCAATTTTCCATCTCTGCGTCTCCCAAGCCAAGACAAATGTGCTTCTTGAATTCGTTCTTTTTCATTTGCTAATGAAATTAGAGCCATAATAGAAGAAAAGGTTATTCACCACCACCACCACCCCGTCTCCTCCCACGTTTTGGCTCTTGACTGGCATTTGGGCCACATGCAGGCCTGCAGAGTTGCTTCAATTCAGGCACTCCGTTGCCTATTTTGGCTCCTTCTGCAGCTGACCTCAAAATGTTGGCTCCTTCCTCTGCGTTTATTTTTAACTTTACTCTCTTTTCCCCCAAAATAATGGCCTTGCTTTACCTGAATGAGGATAAAAATAACCAACTGCAAGGAAAAGTTGATGGAAGGGTACTCTACAATCAGCTGATCTTTGGGTAGCAAACTGCATTCTTAACGTCTTCCATTGAAACTTTAAAAACACGAACTTTACTCTAAGGTTTATGCAAGAACCCAAAACTTTATTATTCATTTACTTTGTCTACCCTATGTACTGAAGTATATCGGAATTAAGATTATCTAGCACAAACCTGGGCGTTTTAGAAATCCCAGGCCACATTCAGCCCTTTGGCTGTCCCTGCCAGCCATGCAAGAGCAAATGGAAATTACAAGTCAAATGTAAATCACCAGTTCATTGTCGAAGTGAACTGGTTCGCTCCCAGCTGATGGTCGGAACTACCAGTTCACACGAACCGGTCCGAACTGATACAATCCTACTCCTGGTTGGCCTCCAAAATACATAATTTTCATGGAATGTTCCTTTCTCTTTGGTTCTTGCTAGTGTTCTATCCTCCCCAGCCACCTTTGTTTCATAGTCACACGAAACTCACCAGGTTTTGTGTAACCCTGGGATGTTAGATCACATTTCATTCTTGACCTTCTGGACTGGATAACTTGGAGTTTTAACATTTGCATTGAATGCCTTGTAGGCTGCATTTAAACTCTCCCAATGAGCATTAGATGCTAGGTTGCATTTACAAGTTCACCACTGATACACCATTAACGCTATAGGGTTCAGTGTTTGACTTAAAGAATAGTGGTTGTAGCTTAAATTATTGCATTCAGTTTTCCCTATCTTCTTTCCCAAAATAAGTGAGATATTTTTTCCTGAGATAAGTCTTTCACACAGTGCCAAACATCTCAATGTGGTGGTAAAATAGAGAGGAACAGAACTTGCTTTATAAGTCGCATCTTTAATACTCGTGCAAACAAAATTGAAGCGAATTTACTGCTTAAACTAACACACGAGTCAACTACTATTCTTTTGAAAAGGTCAATGCAAATGCATCCAATACTCAGGAAAGAAATAGTGTTCCAAGCTGTTGATCTCAGCCTTATCTACTCCTTACTTAAAATGGCTCTCTTGGAACAGGTGATCCCTAATGCCATACGTACCCTGCATAAAGAATATTTGGCTAATCAAAACTACCATCTTGTGCTGCTCAGAAATTAAAGGAAAGCAGCGCAGGTTGCAGAAGCCTAGATAAGATGTCTCCCTGCCTCACACAACCGAAATAATATATTAACTGGTATTTTTTAGTACTTCTTTCATTTTCAAGGGCAGGGTCTTATATAGATGAATATGCTGACAAAACATGCTTGGATAAAAGCAAGAGGTGAAAATTGGGAATCCCCAAAGCAGCTTCAGATCAGATTAGAATCCAAATCCAGGATGAGTTTTTGCCTTTCTCCACCGTGTCCACCAGAGTGGTATTCAGCAGGTTCTGATCAGTTCTGGAGAACCGGTAGCAGACATTTTGAGTAGTTTGGAGAACTGGTAAATATCTCTGACTGGCCCCGCCCCCATCTGTTCTCTGCCTCCGGAGTCCCATCTGATGTGGAGGGAATGGGGATTTTGCAGTATCCTTCCCCTGGAGTGGGGAGGGAATGGGGATTTTGCAGTATCCTTCCCCTGGAGTGGGGAGGGAATGGGGATTTTGCAGTATCCTTCCCCTGGAGTGGGGAGGAAATGGGGATTTTGCAGTATCCTTCCCCCCCGGAGTGGGGAGGGAATGGGGATTTTGCAGTATCCTTCCCCTGGAGTGGGGAGGGAATGGGGATTTTGCAGTATCCTTCCCCTGGAGTGGGGAGGGAATGGGGATTTTGCAGTATCCTTCCCCTGGAGTGGGGAGGGAATGGGGATTTTGCAGTATCCTTCCCCCCGGAGTGGGGAGGGAATGGGGATTTTGCAGTAATCTTCCCCTGGAGTGGGGAGGGAATGGGGATTTTGCAGTATCCTTCCCCTGGAGTGGGGAGGGAATGGGGATTTTGCAGTATCCTTCTCCTGGAGTGTGGAGGGAATGGGGATTTTGCAGTATCCTTCCCCCTGGAGTGGGGAGGGAATGGGGATTTTGCAGTAATCTTCCCCTGGAGTGGGGAGGGAATGGGGATTTTGCAGTATCCTTCCCCTGGAGTGGGGAGGGAATGGGGATTTTGCAGTATCCTTCCCCTGGAGTGGGGAGGGAATGGGGATTTTGCAGTATCCTTCTCCTGGAGTGTGGAGGGAATGGGGATTTTGCAGTATCCTTCCCCCTGGAGTGTGGAGGGAATGGGGATTTTGCAGTATCCTTCCCCTGGAGTGTGGAGGGAATGGGGATTTTGCAGTATCCTTCCCCCTGGAGTGTGGAGGGAATGGGGATTTTGCAGTATCCTTCCCCCTGGAGTGTGGAGGGAATGGGGATTTTTGCAGTAATCTTCCCCTGGAGTGGGGAGGGAATGGGGATTTTGCAGTATCCTTCCCCCTGGAGTGGGGAGGGAATGGGGATTTTGCAGTATCCTTCTCCTGGAGTGTGGAGGGAATGGGGATTTTGCAGTATCCTTCCCCCTGGAGTGGGGAGGGAATGGGGATTTTGCAGTATCCTTCCCCCCGGAGTGGGGAGGGAATGGGGATTTTGCAGTATCCTTCCCCCCGGAGTGGGGAGGGAATGGGGATTTTGCAGTATCCTTCCCCTGGAGTGTGGAGGGAATGGGGATTTTGCAGTAATCTTCCCCTGGAGTGGGGAGGGAATGGGGATTTTGCAGTATCCTTCCCCCTGGAGTGGGGAGGGAATGGGGATTTTGCAGTATCCTTCCCCTGGAGTGGGGAGGGAATGGGGATTTTGCAGTATCCTTCCCCTGGAGTGGGGAGGGAATGGGGATTTTGCAGTATCCTTCCCCTGGAGTGGGGAGGAAATGGGGATTTTGCAGTATCCTTCCCCCCCGGAGTGGGGAGGGAATGGGGATTTTGCAGTATCCTTCCCCTGGAGTGGGGAGGGAATGGGGATTTTGCAGTATCCTTCCCCTGGAGTGGGGAGGGAATGGGGATTTTGCAGTATCCTTCCCCCCGGAGTGGGGAGGGAATGGGGATTTTGCAGTATCCTTCCCCTGGAGTGGGGAGGGAATGGGGATTTTGCAGTATCCTTCTCCTGGAGTGGGGAGGGAATGGGGATTTTGCAGTATCCTTCCCCCTGGAGTGTGGAGGGAATGGGGATTTTGCAGTAATCTTCCCCTGGAGTGGGGAGGGAATGGGGATTTTGCAGTATCCTTCCCCCTGGAGTGGGGAGGGAATGGGGATTTTGCAGTATCCTTCCCCCTGGAGTGGGGAGGGAATGGGGATTTTGCAGTATCCTTCACGCTGGAGTGGGGAGGGAATGGGGATTTTGCAGTATCCTTCTCCTGGAGTGGGGAGGGAATGGGGATTTTGCAGTATCCTTCCCCTGGAGTGGGGAGGGAATGGGGATTTTGCAGTATCCTTCCCCCCGGAGTGGGGAGGGAATGGGGATTTTGCAGTATCCTTCCCCTGGAGTGGGGAGGGAATGGGGATTTTGCAGTATCCTTCTCCTGGAGTGTGGCGGGAATGGGGATTTTGCAGTATCCTTCCCCCTGGAGTGGGGAGGGAATGGGGATTTTGCAGTATCCTTCTCCTGGAGTGTGGAGGGAATGGGGATTTTGCAGTATCCTTCCCCCTGGAGTGGGGAGGGAATGGGGATTTTGCAGTATCCTTCCCCTGGAGTGGAGAGGGAATGGGGATTTTGCAGTATCCTTCTCCTGGAGTGTGGAGGGAATGGGGATTTTGCAGTATCCTTCCCCCTGGAGTGTGGAGGGAATGGGGATTTTGCAGTAATCTTCCCCTGGAGTGGGGAGGGAATGGGGATTTTGCAGTATCCTTCCCCCTGGAGTGGGGAGGGAATGGGGATTTTGCAGTATCCTTCCCCTGGAGTGTGGAGGGAATGGGGATTTTGCAGTATCCTTCCCCCTGGAGTGTGGAGGGAATGGGGATTTTGCAGTAATCTTCCCCTGGAGTGGGGAGGGAATGGGGATTTTGCAGTATCCTTCCCCCTGGAGTGGGGAGGGAATGGGGATTTTGCAGTATCCTTCCCCTGGAGTGTGGAGGGAATGGAGATTTTGCAGTATCCTTCCCCCTGGAGTGTGGAGGGAATGGGGATTTTGCAGTATCCTTCCCCCTGGAGTGTGGAGGGAATGGGGATTTTGCAGTAATCTTCCCCTGGAGTGGGGAGGGAATGGGGATTTTGCAGTATCCTTCCCCCTGGAGTGGGGAGGGAATGGGGATTTTGCAGTATCCTTCTCCTGGAGTGTGGAGGGAATGGGGATTTTGCAATATCCTTCCCCCTGGAGTGGGGAGGGAATGGGGATTTTGCAGTATCTTTCCCCCCGGAGTGGGGAGGGAATGGGGATTTTGCAGTATCCTTCCCCCCGGAGTGGGGAGGGAATGGGGATTTTGCAGTATCCTTCCCCTGGAGTGTGGAGGGAATGGGGATTTTGCAGTAATCTTCCCCTGGAGTGGGGAGGGAATGGGGATTTTGCAGTATCCTTCCCCCTGGAGTGGGGAGGGAATGGGGATTTTGCAGTATCCTTCCCCTGGAGTGGGGAGGGAATGGGGATTTTGCAGTATCCTTCCCCTGGAGTGGGGAGGGAATGGGGATTTTGCAGTATCCTTCCCCTGGAGTGGGGAGGAAATGGGGATTTTGCAGTATCCTTCCCCCCCGGAGTGGGGAGGGAATGGGGATTTTGCAGTATCCTTCCCCTGGAGTGGGGAGGGAATGGGGATTTTGCAGTATCCTTCCCCTGGAGTGGGGAGGGAATGGGGATTTTGCAGTATCCTTCCCCCCGGAGTGGGGAGGGAATGGGGATTTTGCAGTATCCTTCCCCTGGAGTGGGGAGGGAATGGGGATTTTGCAGTATCCTTCCCCCCGGAGTGGGGAGGGAATGGGGATTTTGCAGTATCCTTCCCCCCGGAGTGGGGAGGGAATGGGGATTTTGCAGTATCCTTCCCCTGGAGTGGGGAGGGAATGGGGATTTTGCAGTATCCTTCTCCTGGAGTGTGGAGGGAATGGGGATTTTGCAGTATCCTTCCCCCTGGAGTGGGGAGGGAATGGGGATTTTGCAGTAATCTTCCCCTGGAGTGGGGAGGGAATGGGGATTTTGCAGTATCCTTCCCCTGGAGTGGGGAGGGAATGGGGATTTTGCAGTATCCTTCCCCTGGAGTGGGAAGGGAATGGGGATTTTGCAGTATCCTTCTCCTGGAGTGTGGAGGGAATGGGGATTTTGCAGTATCCTTCCCCCTGGAGTGTGGAGGGAATGGGGATTTTGCAGTAATCTTCCCCTGGAGTGGGGAGGGAATGGGGATTTTGCAGTATCCTTCCCCCTGGAGTGGGGAGGGAATGGGGATTTTGCAGTATCCTTCCCCCTGGAGTGGGGAGGGAATGGGGATTTTGCAGTATCCTTCACGCTGGAGTGGGGAGGGAATGGGGATTTTGCAGTATCCTTCTCCTGGAGTGGGGAGGGAATGGGGATTTTGCAGTATCCTTCCCCCTGGAGTGGGGAGGGAATGGGGATTTTGCAGTATCCTTCCCCCTGGAGTGGGGAGGGAATGGGGATTTTGTAATATCCTTCTCCTGGAGTGGGGAAGGAATGGGGATTTTGCAGTATCCTTCCCCCTGGAGTGGGGAGGGAATGGGGATTTTGCAGTATCCTTCCCCCTGGAGTGGGGAGGGAATGGGGATTTTGCAGTATCCTTCCCCTGGAGTGGGGAGGGAATGGGGATTTTGCAGTATCCTTCTCCTGGAGTGGGGAAGGAATGGGGATTTTGCAGTATCCTTCCCCCTGGAGTGGGGAGGGAATGGGGATTTTGCAGTATCCTTCCCCCTGGAGTGGGGAGGGAATGGGGATTTTGCAGTATCCTTCCCCCTGGAGTGGGGAAGGAATGGGGATTTTGCAGTATCCTTCCCCTGGAGTGGGGAAGGAATGGGGATTTTGCAGTATCCTTCCCCTGGAGTGGGGAGGGAATGGGGATTTTGCAGTAACCTTCCCCTGCCATCCCCACAAAGCCACACACACAAAGCCATGTCCACAGAACTGGTAGTAAAAAAATTTGAATCCTACCACTGGCATCCACCCAATCTTCTGTTCTCATTTCCCTCCCCTTTAAATCCCATTTCCTGAGCCACTGCAACCAAAGCAGTTTTCTGGCCACAGAGATGTTGCTGCTGTGCTTCCCAAAGGCCACTGGGATCTTTTAAGTGGGGGTGCTGGCCGGATGCCTGATATCAAACATCAAAGATGGGAAGGAGAGACTTCCCTGCTCCTTTGTCCATACGTCCAAAGCATCACCTCTGCTGGAGTGCTTGCAGCTGAAGCCGGCAACCAGAGTGTCTATGGATATTCTCAGTCATCCAGGTCATGGTTATCCCAAAGGTGGGTGTTTTTTTTTCCAAGAGGCAATTGGACTTTCTTGTTTTTTTCCTTGAAGATGTTTCACTTCTCATCCAAAAGCTTCTTCAGCTCTGACTGGATGGTGGGCAATGGAAGGATTCATATTGCTTGCAGACATCTGGTCATTTGCATCCTTTTTAGAGAGTCCTTGAGTCCACTTGGAGGTTAATCTGTGTCCTCAGGATCACCTGAGTAGTGCAAATGAATGTGGATCTTTCTTGGAACTGTTAAAAGGACTGTGTTGTAAATTGGGGATAAATGATGTCGTATCCCTCTCCCTCTATTGAGAGAGGGCTGCTCAATTTTGATATAGATGGACTCTTTGACCCACTTTCAAACCAGTGGTCCTCTCTGTCGAAAATGTGGCCTTTGCTATCTTCAAAAGAGTGGCCTTTGTCTTTTAAATGCAGATGGACTGCTGAATCTTGTCCTGGTGGTTTGTTCTCCTATGTTGTGCCACGTGTTTATGAAGTGGTTGTTTTGTTTCTCCAATGTACTGATCTGCACCCGTCTCACTGCATTGTACTGCATATACCAGAGTGACATACAATATTTTTTTTTAAAGGGGAAGAGTAGGGAGTTTTTAAAAAAAAACTGGTAAGAAGAGGCCCTTGGGTTTCTTACATGAGAAAGTTTAGATTCTCATTAGCTCAGATATGAGACAAACAACACACACACCCCAACACACACAATCACCCCCACACATTGCTTAAATTATAAGGGAAAACCTCAACTCTTTTCTTCAACAATCCAATATCAGTTGAGGTGGGTGGAGAATCAGCTCACCTATCACTGCTTGAGGAGTGTATAGGATTTGTTGATGTTTTCAGGAGTACTCCCCAGTTGACTCCTAATCAACCAGGTCCCTCTACTGGGCATATGTGTGTGTGCACCCCTGCTACTTATCAAAATATTTGTCAGTATAAACATTGTATAGATAATACACATCACCGAGCATGAACTTCTAATCTAAACGAGAGAGAGAGAGAGTTCTGTGCCACGGGGGACTTAACAACCTCATTTAGAAGAGGAGTTAGAACCGCAGAAGGAGAGAAGAACAAGCAAAGAAGTTTGATTTGCTATTTTGGGGGTTTTTTTGGCCCTTGGCCTGCTGAGGGCAACGGCAGTTATTGCAAGAGGTGCTCCAAAGAAAATTGACAGCCTCCATGGCCCTGCCTTTGCTCATGAAAACAGCAGATGCTACTAGCTAAATACGTCTGCGGTATCCCTTAAGCCTAGTTCTTGTAGAAGGACAATTGCAATGTCTCTGAACAGAGAGCTACACAGTCTCAACCAGAAGGACAATGAAGACCAGGAGTGGGAAGATCCAAAAAAAATAAAAAACCCAGGCAATGAAGGAGTAGAGAACAGAGGTGGGATTCGCTTACCTTCCCTACCAGTTTGCAAATGTGAGTTCGCTCACTTCGCTCACGCACACCTCGTCTATGCATGCGCTCCGCCTTCTGTGCATGCACAGTGCTCACACATCACGTCGGGGTGGGTGGCCAGAGCCTCCCTCAGCCACCACTACTGGTTCACCCAAACCGGAAAGAACTGGCTGAATACCACCTCTGGCACAGATGGGTTTGGGGTCAGCTATTTACTCCAAGAGAACATCATAAACAAGGATTTCTGGCTAGAGCGATCCTATCAAAGATTCTGATAGGTGGAACTAGAAGTATCAAGAAAGGACCCTTGTTCTGTATTGTTTAGATCTGGACAAGAGAAGGTTTGGGGCAGAGTCTAGGGCCGGAATGGAGAACCTATGGCACACATGCCACAGGTGGCACGCGGAGCCATTTGTCTAGGCCCGCAAGGCGTTGCCCTGTCAGCTGGCCAGCGATTGCACGCACTGGCCAGCTGAGTTCAGACTTTTTTAAAGCCATTTTTCACCCTCCACAGGCAAAAAGGAGGGTGAAAAATCCTTTATAGGAGCCTGGGGCAGGCAAAAAGAGCCTCCCTACCCCAGAGGCCTTCCGGGGGCTTCAGGAGCTTCCCTCAAGCCTCCGGACCGCAAAAAAACAGCCCTATGGGCAAACAGGAAGTTCGGGAACTGACTTCCAGTTTGCTCGTAGGGTCGGTTTAAGCCCTCCGGAGGCTTCAGGGAAGCCTCCTGAAGGTCCCTGAAGCCTCCGGAGGGCCTCTGGGGGGAGGGGGAGGCTGTTTTCACCCTCCCCAGGCTTCTATAAAGCCTCTGGAGCCTGGGGAGGGTGAAAAAAGCATGGAAAAATGTGGGGAGCGCCTCTCATGCATGCATGCCATAAGGGGGGGAGCGCAGGGGGCATGCCACTCCCATAATGCAACACGCTACCCCCCTGCGCTCCCCCCCCTTATGGCACATGAGCCAAAAAAGGTTCGCCATCGCTGATCTAGGGCATATCATGGGTGATGGATTGATGTGATGTTGACGTACCTGCAGGGAAATGAAGTTGGGGCATAACGAAGCTAAAACCTAAAGTGTTTTATCACCAGATTCTGAGTTCGCTCTCCAGCCACTAAATCCTAGCAGGCTGCAGCCCACGGGCCCACAGAGCTATGTATCAAAATGCAGCCTTCTGGAATTTCATTGAATTTCATTTCGACTGTTTCTTTTTGAATCGTTCTTCTTAAGCCCCGAGAAGGATGAGCTAAGGATTGACAGGCTCAACAACGCTCAATAACAGGCTTAACTTGAATCCTCAAGAGGATGCGTGCACGGACATACACACAGATATTAACTGGAAGAATAATCTCGGAGCAGTGGTTAGGCAGGGGAGAAGGAGGGTGCTGAATCTCTCTCAGTGCGGTCCTCCTCAGCCTGCCTCCTCACCCGGCTGCTGGAAACAAGCAGAAGCAGTAATTCTCCCCGGCTGCCAGGAGACAAACTCTGCGTCAGGTTGCTGGCCTGCCTATGATGGAGTGTTCTCATTATAGCAATGCCCTCCCTAGCCTCTGAAGTCTTTCCCCAACTTCAATTACTTAAAGGTTCCAGACAGCGCTTCCTCCGCCTCCTGAAGCGCATTTGTCTTAATGCAATCCTTGCTAGGAGAAGCACCATTAAGGTGCCCCGGAGGTGTTCCCCTTAATGCCTCAGCAGGCCCCGGGTGCTGCAAGTGGTGGCAATGGAGATCAGAACAAAGGCAAAGGAGGAAGGAGGGGAGCTGCAGGCAGGCTGCTTCTTGCTTCTAAGAATAGCAGGGTCCCTAGGAGAGCCAAAAAGTGGGTGGAGTCTTTTATTCTGCATCCGGGAGAAGACGATAGGGAGCTTACTCATCAGCACTTACTTACGGGGGTGGGCTGCTCCGGGTTTGCCTGAGTTCAGTTGATCCTCTAGAAAAGATTCTGCGCGGTTCGGGGAACCCCCAAATCCCACTCCTGGCTGGCCCTGCCCCATCCCACCCCTCCCAGGAGCCTCCGCATGGCCCATTTTGGATGCCAGGTATGTGCAGGGCCCATGCAGAGACTCAGGGAGGGCAAAAAACGGGCCTCCCGGAGGCTCCGGAAGACCAGATATGGGCCTGTTTACGGCCTCCAGGGAGCATCCGGAGCCTGAGGGAGGGTGAAACCGCCCCCCCTGCTGTGGTGCAGGAGGCTGACTAGGCAATGCCCACCATGGCCACACCCACTCTGCAACTAGGCAGAGGACACGTTGCTAAAAGTTTTGAAGCCCACCCCTGCTTGCTTATCATCGGAGGGGGCTAGGAAGAAGAGAGGAAGTAGATGGTACAAGCACACCTGATGCTACATGGTGCACGTAACAACAGATACTCTGATAGCAAGGTCAGAAGGAGATTCCCAAGAAATGGGAACCCTGTGGCCCTCCACATGTTGCTAGACTATATTCTCAAGTGTAGGAAATCAGGAATTCAGGCCATTCAATTGAATATATTGCCAGTTTAAGCTGTCTACAATAATCTGAAAGTCAAAACAAAGTGGCAGTAGATAAGAGTCAACGGAATTCAAGGTGGGCTGCAGTTAAATCTCTTGTGGGCATGAAGGGATTCAAGGCTAATGACACATTTGACCCCTCCCTCTGTTTCAGCCTGGTCATCTCCTATATATATTCCCAGATGAGCTGTGGTTCAGCAACATTTGGACGATCAGTTTCCCCTTCTCTGTCTTTCGTTTTGGCACTTCTAGGAAGCTACTTTAAGATGGTCGGACATTGCAAGAATGGTACATTGAAAAAGACAGTTCTGTATCATCAACCAATGAATAAAATTCATTTAAATTGATTTGAATAGAATACCAATAAAAGAGACTATTGTGATTTTCTCCTTGGTAATCCCTTGATTAGGATATTGTTTTCTGCTGGATTGTTTGTTTGGTGTTAATCCCTGTTTATCTGGGTGTTGACTGCTGAAAAGAATGTGTTCTGTCTTTTTGTTTCCTTCTTAGCTTTGTTATTGTCTCTTTAGAATGGTGCATAAATGTAATTTATCTCTATGTGTCTATTGGTGGCTGATTTGTCTGAGTGCCAAGCTTCCAGGAATTCCCTAGTGTTTTTTTTTTTATTTAAGATGGTCTAGAACGGTCCCAGTTTCCCAAATGAAACTATGGATGCGCCTGTGCCCTGCAAATTTAAGATTTCATCATATCTTCTGATTGATAGTTCATAGTTATAGATGCATTCTGCTGGACTTCTGCCTGCCTGCCCTACATAGTGGTTGTTACACTCTTTATACTGTATATTGTAAATGGGGCCTCTTTTTTTTATTCTTGAGCCACTGGAACCTTTCGTTTACTTAAGGTGTTTTGGAGGGCTTTAATTGGTTTGAGTGCTACAATGATGCCGTGTGATTGTTCATAGTCTGTTGGTTGTTTCTGAGATGTTTTTGATGTATAGCTGTGCGGTCCTTTCCGTAGCTTGTGTTGACTGTCCGAATAATGGTTTTACACAGCATCTCTTGTGAGAGGTTGAGTTGTTACTTTGGTAATGGAGCACTTGATTAGTCTGGGTTGGGTTTTTTCCCGATAGACTTGTGTTTCTAATTTTCTGTCATTTCCTCTGCTTATGAGGATATCCAGGAAGGATATTGTGTTGTTTTCTTTTTCCCTTATGAATTTTATAACTTTGAAAATGTTGTTGATTGTTTCATAAGTCTCTTTTAAAGGTAAAGGTACAGGTTCCCCTTGCACATATGTGCTAATTGTTCCTGACTGTAGGGGGCAATGCTCATCTCCGTTTCAAAGCCGAAGAGCCAGCGCTGTCCGAAGACATCTCCGTGGTCATGTGGCCGGCATGACTAAATGCCGAAGACGCATGGAACGCTGTTTCCTTCCCACCAAAGGTGGTCCCTATTTTTCTACTTGTATTTTTACGTGCTTTCGAACTGCTAGGTTGGCAGAAGCTGGGACAAGTAACGGGAGCTCACTCTATTACGTGGCGCTAGGGATTCGAACCACCAAACTGCTGATCTTTCTGATCGACAAGCTCAGCGTCTTAGCCACTGAGCCACCGCATCCAAGAATGTCTCTTTTTTTATTATTATGAGAAAGGTGTCATCTACATACTGGATCCATTCTTTTGGATGTATGCATGGGATCATCCTATGGTTTTTAGGTGCTGCATTGCGATCTCTGCTATACATCCTGAGAGTAGCAATCTCATTAGTATTCCTGTGATTTGTTGGTGTATTGTCCATCAAACTAAAAGGAGGTAGTGAGGCAGGGATTGTGGAGGTCCATGATTCTCGGTATTTCAATCTTAGTGTATTTGCTTAGGTTAGTGTACAGTACTGTTGCCATGAAGTCCTTAGCTTGCCATGAAGTCAGGAGTGTCAAACTCTATTTCATTGAGGGCTGCAGCAGGATTGTGTTTGACCTTGTTGGGCTGGGGGGTGGCGTGGCCGGCATGGGTGTTACCATGGTGGGTGTGACATGGGACTCGTGTCAAGGCACCTGTGGTGGCTAAGTGCCAAGGCAGGACTTTCCTGAGACTCTCCCTCATTCTCATTATAATCTCCTTCCTTCCTTGTCTTCTTTCTCCTTCCCTCTTCATTCTCCTTTCTTCTTCCTTCCCCTTTCATTATTTTTCCTTCCTTGCTCTCTTTCCTTCTTTTTCTGTGTCTTTCCTCTTTCCCTCTCTCCTTTCCTGTCCCTTCCTGCATGCTCAAATGCAAAAGGGGGAACATTTCTCCTTCGGTTTTGGTTTGAGTTTGTTTTGATAGCCCTTTTCCCGCAAAAACGGTGCTTGGGGGGGCTGCGTGTACCCCCCCTTTCCCCCCGCACCTCATTTTCAGCCTGAACGGCCTCCTGCAGCCCTCTGCTAGCAAAAATGGAGCTCCATTTTCACTGGCAGAGGGTTGCAGGAGGCTGTCGCGGCCAAAAAAGCACACACACACACCAGCTCCATTTTCACTTAGCAGAGGCATTGTGGGCCCAGTCCTTTGCACTGTTTCCAGGCCAGTCCCGCAGGCCAGATTTTAGCACTCTGTGGGCCATGGGCCCACGGGCCTTGAATTTGACACCCCTGCTCTAGGTCTATGGAGGCAAAGAATGCTGTGACATTGAATGAAACAATAATTTACCTTCTTCAATTTTTAGGTCTTTGATTTTATTTGCTCCCTCTCTCTGTAAGATGTCCAAGCTTTTTGTAGGTTCTTTGGCTATGAACGTACAAAAGAGCACCAAGGACTCTATCTGAATTCAGTGAATCAATAAGTTCAGGACAAAACACCATCCTCTACTGCTCTTTCAAGGAAAGCAATGGAGATAATGAAGTAGAGAAGGCAAAATGTTGTCTAGTATAAAATCAGAAGTTGGATAGCATACAACCCAAAATGTATATATGTTGCCTGTTAGCTTATGGGACCGAGGCTTCATCCACGCATTTGCATTGTTATGTTCCCATCCTGAAGCCAACAGGAAATCATGCTGCCCTAAATCTTTTTGCTCCTGTAGCGTACAGCTAATCCTCAACTTAGAACTATAATTGAGCCTGGCAATTATGATTGTAAGTCACAACAATCGTAAAGTGGGTCATCCCTTGATTGGGCCCAATTTTATCTGAATTTTTGTGTGTGTGTGTGTGTGTGTTGGTTGTTAAGCAAATGCAGCAGTTGTTAAGGGAACCCATTGTTCACTCTATGTTTCCCCCTCCCCCTGGAAACCAGAAATAAAAGGCAGTTTTTTTAAAAAAAAAACACCTCTGTAAATTGGATAAAATGACAGTAGGATGCTGCAAATGGCTATAAATGTGGGACAGTGGTTGAAAGCCCAAAATGCGGTCATGTGATTGTGGTGGTGGTGGCGGTTGTCAAAACTTCAGAACTGGGTCATAAGCAGCGGTGGAATTCACTTAGGTTTACCACCAGTTTGCAACTGTGAGAGCATGCGTGCCTTCCATGCATGCACTTTGCTCTTGCACGCGGCGGGCACACATTGCATGCAGCATTGAAAATGAGGCTACATAGGATGTTTTGGAGCCCGGATGAGTGGCCAAGCCTATCCCCACCCAGACCATTTTACCTGATTCAGGTGAACTTGCTGAATACCACCTCTGGTCATAAGTACCTTTTGGGGGGGGGATCTATCGTAACTTCAAGCAATTGTTAAGCAATCAGTTATAAATCAAGGATTATCTGTTACTGTCATTCTGATTGTGCTGCCCTGCACTCCACACAGCCTTAATTTGCATTTCCTTCGCTAGAATTCCATCCCCACTTAGCATCAATCTACCATGTGAAAAGCCTCTTCCAATTAGCAGGCACAATGACCTGCGTCTTTTTTTTTCCTCACCCCTTTCCTAAAACTATTTTTGCTCCTCTAAACTATGAATCTAGCAATTGACTGTTTGACCACTAGATGGCAGCAAAGAATTAAAAATGTTTCCATCTTTCCTAAAACTATTTTCGCTCCTCTTAAACTATGAATCTAGCAATTGACTGTTTGACCACTAGATGGCAGCAAAGAATTTAAAATGTTTCCACCTTTCCTAAAACTATTTTGCTCCTCTAAACTATGAATCTAGCAATTGACTGTTTGACCACTAGATGGCAGTAAAGAATTGAAAATGTTTCCACCTTTCCTGAAACTATTTTTGCTCCTCTAAACTATGAATCTAGCAATTGACTGTTTGACCACTAGATGGCAGCAAAGAATTTAAAATGTTTCCACCTTTCCTAAAACTATTTTTGCTCCTCTAAACTATGAATCTAGCAAGTGACTGATTGACCACTAGATGGCAGCAAAGAATTAAAAATGTTTCCACCTGTTGGCTGCCATCTCTTGATCCTTCAGATTTATGCAATCGTTGGGTAACTTATTGCTTAAGAGCTGAAGGAAAAGAAAAGAGACGCCAGGACCAAGGAAGCAGTGCTGAGAAGGGAATTACCCGCAAGGTAGACTCAAAACATGCACAAGATACAGGTAATCCTCAACTCACAACCATTTGTTTACTGACCATTTGAAGTTACAACAGCACTGAACAAAGTGACTTACAAACAGTTCTCACACTTATGGTCAGCATAGCATTCTTACAGTCCAGATTTGAACATTTGGCAGCCAGCATGTGTTTACAAAGGTTATAGCCTTCCTAAGGACACGTGAGCCCCATGCAATCTTCCCCCATGGCTTCCAACAAGCAAAGTCAATGGGAGAGACAGGTTTGCTTAACAAAGACATGATTTGCTTAACAAACGCCATGATTCTCTTAACAATCATAGCCACAGAGATTGTACAATTGGGCACAACTCACTTAACTCACTTAACAACTGTCTTGCTTAGCAGTGGAAAATCTGATCCCAATTGCGGTGAGTTGAGGACGACCTGAAATTGTTTTTAATTTTCCATTTAAGATAGAGGGAGGCTAGTCCATTTCAGAATTTCACATTCTTTAAAGGTAAAAGTTCCCCCGCATATGTGTGCTAGTTGTTCCTGACTCTAGGGGGCGGTGCTCTTCTCTGTTTCTAAGCTGAAGAGCCAGCACTGTCCGAAGATGTCTCTGTGGTCATGTGGCCGGCATGACTAAACATCGAAGGTGCACGGAACACTGTTACCTTCCCACCAAAGGTGGTCCCTGTTTTTCTATTTGCATTTTTACATGTTTTCGAACCACTAGGTTGGCAGAATCTGGGACGAGTAACGGGAGCTCATTCTATTACGCAGCACTAGGAATTCGAACTGCTGAACTGCCGATCTTCTGACTGACAAGCTCAGCATCTTAGCCACTGAGCCACCGTGACCCTCACATTCTTCAGATCAGCCTACAAAAAGGGAAGATGCATGGAAGCTGGGATTCCAGCCTCCCTTACAGCCGGAAGATGATAGAGGAATGAGACTACAAATCAGAGACGAGATGGAAGGGGTGGTCCCACAGGAAACTAGCTGAACCGATTTCAGACCCATGGGTCTCAATCCACCTGCACATCTGGAGGTGAGATAAGGAAGGAAACATGATTTTCGAAGCAGAGCACTCAAACAGTCCTTGGGCGGCCTCAGCTGCAAGTTACAGGGGGTGACATGTCAGACCTGTCCTCTGGAAACAGCTGGCGGCTCTTCCTTCTGCAAGAACAAGGAGGTTTTGTATAGATTTGCTCCAGTTCATGAGTGAAGAAAAGCACTTTGAAGATGCTGCAAGACTATGAACTGTTTAAGTCCTAGACTAGAGCAATGTTTCCCAACCTTAGCAACTTGTAGAAGTGTTTACGTCAGCTCCCAAAATGCCTCAGCCAACATGACTGGTTGGGGAATTTGGGGAATTGAAGTCTATATATATTTAAGTTGCCACAGTTGAGAAACACTATCCTGGAATCTACATCTACATCTACAGTCTAGGTGGCAGAAGCTGTTTTGCGTGGTATGTGTAACACGGCAGAACGTGACGGCAGAAACTGTTTTGCACGGTGGCAGAAATTGTGGGAGGAGAAACTTGAGTTTTGCATGACAGGTGTGACACAGCTTTACTGTTTGAGTAAGCAAAACCCAAACAATGGAAGCGGAGGAATAAGAAGGGGCAGCAAAATACTGGAAAATCTCCCAGGTATTCCAACTCCTCTTCCATTCCCCAAAGTCAGCCTAATGACTTCAAGCAATCCTAACAGATGGTGCCTGGTGGCCAGAGATAAACAAGGTTCATCCATTGATCTGGCTAACTTCTTCTATATATGAAAGCAAAATACCACTCACGCATCATCACAAAATCTCCAGAACTGTAAAGCCTACAAACTTGAAATTTAGCATTTATGTTCCTCTTGGCTTCTAGGTGCTCGCTAAGAAAGGATTTTTCAAAATGTCCATCAGATCATTAGTATTTCTTATGCTATTATTAACACGCTCTGATGCTAACAGGTTAGACATTCTACTCCCCCTCCCCATCTGAAAATAACTCTGTTCCAATTGCCACTTTGGCGAGGACATGACCAGCGTGTGATTCATCTGGCTTGTGGATTGAAATGAGGAAAGCTGTGTGGTTCTTTGTTTCATGCATCCAAACATCGATTTGGGAGAGTTTTACCTCCCTGCCCACAAAGGAATGGCACTCAGAGCTTTCAGAGGAGCTGAGACCTAGCTGACCACTTAAGAACCCTTGCCTTTAAAGAGAACGTGGGATCCTAAAATCACCTTCAGCTCTTGAGCTTGAAGGGAGAGCGCAGGCAGAGTGCAGACCTGGCTGCTTTCTCTGTTAATGCCTGAATTCTGCCAAAGCAGTCTTAACAATACTATTTTAACCAGTGGTGGTATTCAGCCGGGTCGGATCGGTTCAAGCGAACCGGTAAATGCAACCCACCCACCCCAGATCTAAACCATCCTATTTAGCCACATTTTCTAATCCGCGCACATGTATGCAAGCTGCGTGTACAAGTAAAGCACATGCGTGGAAGACGCGCATGCTCACAGTTTTGGCGTGCGGCGAACAGGTGGTAAAATGACGTAAAACCCACCTGTGGTTTTAACTCCAAGCAGATCGCTCAAATTCTAAAGTTGTCGTGTCCAACCTGCAGCCCTGGACAGCTAGTAATGTGGCCCCACAAGACTGTAAACTGTTAACATTATTGTGTGATTTATATACATTAACCATGATCTGTATTTATGTGCAGCCTAAGGCAATTCCTCTTCATTCATGCGGCCCAGGAAAGTCAAAAGGTTGGACGCCCATATTCTAAAGGGCAGGGGTTAGAATTGCAGACTCCCTGGTCATCTTTGCAACCGTTCACAACAACTTGTTTGGAAGGCAATAACTGTTACTCGTACTTGCTTCAATACCATAGCAATAGCACTTATATACCGCTTCATGGTGCTTTTACAGCCTTCTCTAAGCGGTTTACAGAGTCAGCATATTGCCCCCCACAATCCGGGTCCTCATTTTGCCTACCTCGGAAGGCAGGAAGGCTGAGTCAACCTTTCAGCCGGTGAGAATCAAACTGCCGGCAGTCGACAGAGTTTAGTCTGCAATACTGCATTCTAACCACGGTGCTACTATGGCTCACTATGGAAGCACGGCGCGCTGATTTGTGCATAGATAGATCTGCAGTGAAAGATGGAAGAACAGGTTCTTCATTTCTCTGCTCAACTGATTAGTGCTGATCACCAGCAGACATCCTTCTGCTTATTCTGCAATTCCTCCTCTCCTCTATTCCCAGAGCTTTCCTAGCCTTCTGGTGCTGGAGCCATACCAACAAATCCATAGATACCTTCCTTCATCCAATATACAAGAGCTCGGTATCTCTCACCTGGAGATATGGAAAAAAAAATATTGAAGTTTCCTTTGAATGCATTTCAGATCACTTTTTAGAAAGAAAAAAAAAGGCAAAAAAGAGAGAAATATTTAAAATCACATGCATCAGGAAAAAAATGCACCACAAAGATTAAATTACGTTAAATCATAAATAAGGCCAGGAGCTATAAATACATGTAGCGGTTCTGGATCATCAAGTAAGCAGCTAATACCAAGTTCAATGAAAAATGTTTTCAGCCCAGCCCATCAACGAGAGTCTCCCCACCCCCCTCCGCCAACAACTGCATCGCTAACTCTATCCGGCTATGAATCTTTCACTGGCGTTCCTAAAGATGTGAGCAGTTCTGTGTTTGCAGAGCCTAAGCTCACCCCATTAAGCCAGACTCCTTAATCTCTGCTCTGCTGAGCCATGCACTTTCTGGGAAATATTTGTAGCTGCTTTATTCCTGGGTCAGGCCATTGGGTCTACCGAGGCCCGTCTTTTCTGCTATGACAGGCTGTCGTCTTCTCAGAGTATTTATTTTTACTTATTACATTTATTTGCCATCTGTCTCGTTTCAAAGAGACTCTCGGCGGCTTACAGCATCAAAAGCGTTAAAATCATAAAAGGTAAATATTTCTAACTAAAAATGGAAGCTGCAATGAAAAACAGAATTATAGTGAGATAAAAGATAGGGGGGAGAGGGAGCAGGATGCATTGTGTGGGGGAGGGAGGTGAGATTGGCTCTCAATTCATCAACCACCTCCAGTGTGATGCTCCTTCATTGGGGACCCAAGCAGAGGTGGTATTTAGCCAGTTCTGACCAGTCATAGCGGAAATTTTGAGTAGTTCGGAGAACCAGCAAATACCACCACTGGCTGGCCCCGCCCCCAACTATTTGCTGTCTCCCGACTCCCAGCTGATTGGCTGGGTTTTCTTTTGTTGCCCTGGACAGGAGAACCCAGCTGGAAAACAGGTTAGTGGGGTGGGGAGGGAATGGGGATTTTGCAGTATCCTTCCCCTGCCACGTCCACCAAGCCATGCCCACCAAGACACACCCGCCAAGCCATGCCACGCCCACAGAACCGGTAGTAAAAAAAATTGAATTCCACCACTGGACCCAAGCCATCTGGATGAGCCAGGTCTTCAGGCCTTCATGGAAGGTCAGAAGGGTGGGAGATGATCTCCCCTCAAGGGGGTAAGATGTTCCAAAGGAGCCGCGGCAGAAAAGGCCCTTCTGGACGAATTCCTTGACTGATAGGGCTCACAGCTTTCTTTTTCTGCCGGTATGGGTGGGGCAGACCAGTCCCAGTGGGGTGAAACTGTTCCTTTAAAGCCCTGCATGACATGGATCTCTAGGTTACTTGAGGAACACCTTTAATTGCACCCGGAAGCAAACCGCCAGCCGGTATAGCTCGCGGAGCAGTGGTGTAACATGGGCCATGCGAGCTGCCCCCAAAACTGCAAATGCTGCCACGCTCAGCACCAGTTGAAGTTTCCGGATGCTCTTCAAGTGGAGTTCCATGTAGAGTGCATTGCATTAGTGAAGCTGTGAGATGGAACTGCTCATTCACAGTTCATTTCAAAACAGCTCTAAAACTTACCTTCTACTGCAGCCCCGGTGAGTAAAACAGCTGAGGCAAAACAATCGCTCTGCCGCATCTATCAGCTGGGCTTCAAACAAAGGAAATAATGGACAGATTAGCATAGGGGCAGGTGGGCAGGGCCAACTGATCGCCGGAACTACCGGTTCACGCGAACCAGTGCGAACCGGCTGAATCCCACCCCTGTGGCCAGGACTTGGATAACTTATTAAATCTCTGTTTATTTCAATATTCAACCTTTTAATGTACTTGCTTTTACTGCGTTGTAAGCCACCCAGTGTCATTTGACAGTAAGATGGGCAGCATGTAAATGCAATAAATAAGACTTCTTTAAATTGGAAGTCCCAAAATTTGAGCAGGACACTTCTAAATGCCAAAGGCCTATATGCTGTAGTTGAACCTTATGTGAAAAGAAGTGTCATCTGTTTGCAAAGCTCGGGTGCCAGAATATTTTTGCACAGCCGAAGCTCTAGTACAGGGGTGTCAAACTCAAGGGCAAGATCTGGCCCCCGGGATGCTTAGATCTGACCTGCAGGGCCACCCGGGAAACAGCCCATTTTCGCTGGCAGAGCTCTCAGGCCACCACAGGTACCTCTGACACGAGTGATGTATAGCTGGCCACCCCCACCCCGCCTCCCTAGGTCAAACATAACACTGATGTGGTCCTCAATGAGATCGAGTTTGACACCCCTACTCTAGTATAATCCTTCCCATCCCTAAGTAAAGAGAAGCATCGTAGTCAAAACTCTCCCCTGACCATTGTGATCTAGCTGCACGGGAAAGCATCATTTGTAGAAGTTTATTTCCTTTATTCCTGTGCCTACTAATTTAGCTGATTATTAGGGAAGCTACAAAGGATCAATTTGTATTAGTACTTGGCTTGATTGGGGAGGGGGAGGAAACCACTTAGAAATTTCAGAGTTATTAGTTGGCCTGGAAAGTAGAAAAAATAAAATAAAATTTAACCCAAGAAGAAGCCCGTCAGTAAATGCCCTTTATAACTGCCAGCAAAACGACAAAAATGTAATCACCAAAGCTTGACTCAAGGGTGTCTTTATTTTATACCTGATTACCAGCAGGTGGCACCCAAGAGTCTCCAGCCGAAAGGGCCAAAGGGGGTGGGGGGGCAGTTCAGAAAGAGTTAAGTCACCAGGATGCTTCAGGAGTTCAGATTATGCTGATCTAGCACTGGCCGGAAAAGGAAGTCCGTTTCCCCACCATTCCCTCTCTGGGGCCCCAAAGAACTGTCCATCTTGCATGTTCTCATCTCTCCTTTTAGGTGGATCAGCAGTGACCAAGTGGCATGAAATTACTCTGTGGCTGCTGCTTAATGGTCTCCCAAGCGCAAGACAGAAAAACCACAAGGAAAGAGAGGAGAAACTTGCAAGCGCAGGAGAGGAACGCCTTCATTAGCCAAAGGCCCGTCTGCTACCTATATAGTTTTGTTCTGCCTGATTGCCCCAAATCCCAAATCTGCAGCGGCACAGACTCCCTTGTGAGAGAATCCTCACCCCAGATACCCTTCCTTTAAAGCAGTGTTTCTCAAAGCATAGCTGGCTGGGGAATTCTGGGAGTTAAAGTCCACAGGACTTAAAGTCGCCAAGTTTGAGAAACACTGCTTTAAAGGGATGTCCGATGTTTTTGAATATTTCTCCTTATTCTACTATTGGAAGAAAGGTCCTTCTGGGTTCAGTTCCAAGTGGGGGGAAAGCCACTGGAAACATGGAGGCTGCTTGGAAAGATGGTTTAATGGTGGTCAGGACCACATGGTTTGATCTCCTAAATAGAAAAGAGGGTGTCACATGCTTCCATATATTGGGCGAAGAAGAAAAAGAGAGCGAGATGCTGAAAGACCCCGGTTTTATGCCCTCTCTGGGCTTTGATCTTGTATTCTGATTGGTTGTCAGACCCCCCATGGGGCCATGCAGTGGCAACTCTCTAGGCTGTGTTTTGAGTTCAGGTTTGGTTGAGCATTGCTTCTTCCCAGATGCCCTGTGGTGAGATTGGTAGAGGGCTAATACTATCAGGCCTTAATCCCATCACCCTGGAATTGAAGGGGGAGATCTTTGTTATGTAGAATAGCCTGGCTCAGGGATTTTAAAGGCCCATTGACAAAGGTGAGGGCTATTAAGAGTGAATCTGCTTCCTGCCTAAAAACATGTTTCTCCATTTCTGATTCAGGGAAATATAATATTCTGCCTTTTCAATATTTCCCAGGATATTTCATTTTTCTAGGAGAGGGTGTGTTTTTTTTAACTTCTTACACTACACTGGCTCCATTGCATCTGGCCAATGTCCACATTTTTCAGTCCGAAAGATACACTGAACGTTAAACACTTTTTTAAAAAAGCAGCAATGTTTGGCACACAATTGTACTGTTACTGAGCATTTCCCCAGTTTAGCGCATCCAAATAATGACCTTCTGATTCCAGGGAAAAGCTCCCTCAATCTCTGGTGGCGAAAGTTTGCCGCCTTTTTCTCAAGCCCCTGTCCCTGCACCTTGAACAGCAGGCCTTAATCCACTTTCATGCTTATCCCTCTGTCATGAAAAGCTTCTCTTGCTGATTTCCACAGATCAAATTATTACTACAGGACTGAGAGCAGGCCAAGTCATCTAGTTTTTCAGCCTCTTTGATTAGCTGAACTCAAGCCTTTGATATGCCATGGAACCATTTCTTCTCGTTACTAAGCCAATGAGTGATGCCAAGCAACTTTCTTTTCCTCCTGGAAAGCAGCTCCTTTGTCTTCAGCAGCCGAAGCCCCCTGTTTTCCTATCGTTGTTAAGTCCTTAACTACCCACCGGCTCCTGAAGTTCAAAGCCCAGAGTCTCAGCTAGGGAAAGGGACAGGGGTGGATTGCTGCTGGCATTACTGCCAGTTCGGTGTGCGTGGAACTTTGCACAATTTCGCATGCGCAGAACATTAAAAAATGATTTTAAAAAACATGCCACGCCGACCGGGGAACCGGTTCAGAAGCATGGCAGGCCTGGGTCACTGCTGGTTCTGGCAACCCAGGTCAGCAAACTACTACCAGTTCAGTCGAACTGGTCCAAACTGGTAGGAACCCACTTCTGGAAAGCTGGGGGGGGGGGGAACTGGTGATCTTACAAGAGTTCCATTAGTAACAGAAGCTATGAATCCATCTGAAATTCAGAGAATTCATTCTGTTTGTTAGCAAGAGCAAAGCACCCCTCAAGCCAGCCAGAGGACATTGGGGAGGTCCTGGCAGAATATATCAGAAATGGTCACCGCTTACTCCCATTGAACAAGGAAAAAAGATGGCCACTCCAAAATTCCCCTCAGCCGTGCCCCTCAAAGGCGTGTGTTGACCTTTCCTATCCGTGGCTTTTTCTCTCAAAAGTCAAAAGTACCCAGGTGGTCCTCGACTTACGACCACAATTGAGCCCCAAATTCATGTTGTTAAGTGAGACATTTGTTAAATGAGTCCTGCCCCACTTCATGATTTTTCTTGCCGCATTTGTTAAGTCAATCACTGCAGTTGGCAAGTTAGCCACGCAGTTGTTAAGTGAATCTGATTTTCCCACTGAATTTGCTTGTCAGAAGGTCACCGAAGGGGACAAACTGAAGCATTTAGTACCACATTTCCCCCAAAACAAGACCCAACCAGAAAATAAGCCCTAATGCCTCTTTTGGATTGATTAATTAATTAATATAAGACCTGGTTTTGTTTTGGGAAAAACATGGTAACCATAGTGGTCACTTTATGACTGTGACATTCACTTAATGACTGCTATGAAACAGTCACGTGACTCCGGGACACTGCAACCATCCTAAATATGAATCAGTTGTCAAGCATCCCGAATGTAAATCGTATGACCATGGGGATGCTGCAATAGTCATAGGTGTGAAAAATGGTCGTAAGTCTTTTTTTTTTCAGTGCCGTTGTAACTTCGAGCAGTCACTAAGTGAACGGCTGTAAGTTGAGGACTACCAGTATGTTTGTGTCCAGGTTGTTACTGGGGTTTTCAGTTCTCATGAAGTATCTTTCTATGGGCATCTATTATCTGTTTAAAGGCTCTTTCGAACTCAAAGTACTGGAAGAGGCAGACAGTCAACTTAGTCCCATTCCCGGCTCTCCTAGTCAGTAAATGGATACGGAAAGTCATCGAATCTCCCTTTATGTCCCCAGACTTGCGGGCTGCTCACTTCTAGCTCTGCAGTGGATAAGATTGCCACACAAAGCAAAAAGGAAAGTCGATCTCAGCCTAAAAACCTTCTGTTGCCCTGCTCTCAATGCAGTGCCTGGGGCATAATGGGATTAGTTGATTTGAAGGTGTCACTTTAGTATGGTATGTGAAATAAGCTCAGTGACATCCTTGTTTGTTTCAGAGCAGCAAACTACCGTTCAAAAAGAGGGCTTGTAAGTAAGTAAGTAAACTTTTATTTATAAACCGCGCCCTTTCCTAAACAGGACTCGGGGCGGTGTACAGACATATTAAAAACCATATAGATACAAAATATAAATGTGCATAAATATATAAACATATAAACATATAAACATATAAACGGAGGAGGTAGAATGTGCTGTACCAAATTTAAATTAAAATACAAATATAATTAAAATTCCCCTTAAAAATTACACAGTAAGATGTTTGCCAGGAGGTTAAAGATGGGACTATACATCAGTCAAGCCAGCTAATTGGAACAGGTGGGTCTTAAGCTTCTGTCGGAAGGAGCGGAGGTCATTAGTAGTTCTAATATCGGGGGGGAGGTCATTCCAGAGGGTTGGGCCCATCACAGAGAAGGCTCTACTCCTAGACGCCGCCCGCTGGCACTGCTTGGTGGATGGCACCTGGAGGAGTCCCTCCCTGTGAGAGCGGATTGGTCATGAGGATGTGTGAGGTAAGATGCAATCCCGCAGGTAACTAGGTCCCATGCCATGGAGTGCTTTGAAGATAGTAACCAACACCTTGAAACGCACCCGAAAAACCACAGGCAGCCAGTGCAGCTCGCGCAGGAGTGGTGTTATATGGGAGTATCTTGTCCCTCCCATAATGGCCCATTGTTGCTGGCATAGTAGAACTTCCCTTGAACTATATGTCAACACAGGTAGTCCTCAACTTAGGACAGACCACTTAGCAACCATTCACTGGTTCGGGTGAGCCAGTAGTGGAAATTGGGACTGGGTTGCCGAACCGGTAGGGACAGCAGGCTGGCCACGCCTCCAAACCTGTTCCCCAGTCGGCCATGCCATTGCTGCCATGTTTCTTTTGTCATTTTATAATGTCCTGCACATGCGCAGAACAATATACAAGCAACTGTGCATGCCCAAGCAATGTGCGGCGGGCACAAAGCGTGTGTGAAGCGAATCAGCAGTAACTCCAGCAGCAACCCATCCCTGATCCTGGGGATACGTATGAGCCAGTTCTGAAGCTCCACTGGCCATCCCTGTATGGCCACATGACCGCATGTCAGGGGCTAAGCAAGTGGCCCCCATTTACAGCCCTTTGCAGCATCCCGAAATCAAATTTTATGATGTTTTTGCTAAAAACAACAACAACACAGTATTTATATCTAGTTTTTTTGGAAAAATCAGCCCATAGAAAACAATTGCTTCATTTAATACCATATTTGCACAAAAATAAGACCCAACTGGAAAATAAGCCCTAGCATGGTTTTTCAGGATGCTCGTAATAAGCCCTACTCCAAAAATAATCCCCACTTAAGATCGTCAGCCAGACCGAAGCATTTAGTACCATATTTCCCTCAAAAAACAAGACCCAATTGGAAAATAAGCCCTTAGGTGTCTTTTGGAGCAAAAAATAATATAAGACCTGGTCTTATTTTGGGGGAAACATGGTAACCATAGTGGTCACTTTATGACTGTGGCATTCACTTAATGACTGCTATGAAACGGTCATAAAAATGGATCCGTCAGAGGTGCCCCGTTTTACAATCGTTACAACTAATAACCGTTATGGGCAGGCTCCTTTATGGGTGTAAATCAGGGATAACCCTATAGGATGTGTTGGCTTGGTTTGTGGTTTTCTGGTTTATTCTAGGTTTGTTTCCTTTCCCAAGTATATACTACTAAAACTCTCAAAAGCTTTAACTGGGCAAAATGCTGTATCCTAGGCCGGCACTATTTCAAATGAGCTAACTTACAGAACATGAACAAAATGTGAGATTCGTGACTTTCGAGGGAATGACATTTAGGAAAGTTGTAGCTGCTTCAATACTGCCAGGCTGTTGCTGCAGTCATGTCATCTTCATCCTTAGCATTCCGTGACAGTTTCCCAGCCACTCTTGCAATCCCTCCCTCACACACAGCAGCAGTCACTTATCTACCTGCTGGAAATGAAAGGGGAAAGAAGGGAGGTGGGGAGGGAGGGAAAAATAGGAAAAGAGGAAGCCTTGCTCACCCTTCCCAGCCCATGCCATACCTCCATGGCCTGTGCGAACTGTGCTGCCCCACACAAACACCTCTTCCTAAATGTACTCTTCCTGATCTATTCCACCTCTCTCCACACACCTGCATGCACAGCACCTCTTGCACATTCCCAAGCACCCTGAGACATCCTTCCCAATCCTCACACCACCTCTTGCATACTCTTGCGACCCTCCCCATACCCTTCTCTACCTACACTATCCCTTCATGACCCTGCAAAATAGGTGCAGCACCTGTGATGCACCCCAGTGCACCCTTCTCAAACCCTGCCTCCCTTCCCAACCCCTGCCCTCCCCAGCGCACAGCTTTACACCCTTTCTAACCTCCATGCACCTTTTGCGCACAGCTTTACACCCTTTCTAACCTCCATGCACCTTTTGCACACAGCTTTACACCCTTTCTAACCTCCATGCACCTTTTATGAACTGCCATATACCCCCCTCTCCTTCTCTCCTGTGACAGCAGCCACTTAGTTGCCTCTGGCCTTGGGGGACGGGAGAGGGGGGGAGAGGAAGGAAGGAAGGAAAGATGTCCCTTCCAGATTCCCACAAGGAACCTCAGTGGGGAATCTGGCAGGAAGTCAGAAGCCATTACCCCTCCACTGCTTTTTTGTCCACTGTTGGTCATTCTGTTTCTCTGTGTGATGATCACCCAACAGGGCACAGGTTGGTCTAGTACACTGCATGGGAGGAAATGGGCGCAGCACACAATGTACAAAAGGATCAGGGCTTTAATTATGAGGCTGTGTCGGCCACCTTGCAGATGTTGACATGCATCTCCGAAGCTTGCACTGAGTGAGAATAAACTTGAATTTTGAATAAACGTGATATGTTGTCCTACTTTCTTCACAAAGTGACAGCGGCTAACATTAGTGTCTTCATAATTATAGGCTTTGGATATTTCATCACGGAACTTGTAGATGACCACATAATGCAGGTTGCTCAAACATGGAGCTTTTCAAAGCTAAGGAGATTGCAATTAGCAATAGACTTATATACCGCTTCACAGTGCTTTACAGCCCTCTCTGAGCAGTTTATACAGAGTCAGCCTATTGCCTCCAACACTCTGGGTCCTCATTTTACCCACCTCGGAAGGATGGAAGGCTGAGTCAACCTTGAGTCAATTCCCAGAATACCCAGTTAGCAAAGCCAGTTATGAGAGTTGCAATGCTGATAGTTCTGGAAAGGTTTTTTTTCTGGGGAATTCTGGCAGTGCAACGTTTGGTTTGAATTATGAACGTAATAAAATTCCTAAGGTCACCCGTTCAAGGCAACTTTATTTCTGGGAATTGCAGCCTGAAGAGGTTCAAACAGTCCTGAGTCTTACCGCATCTCTGTCCAGAAAACAGCCATGTAGAACTTCCAGGATAAAACACAGACTTTGACCATCTTGGCGACCACGCATGATTTAAATCGGAAGGGCAGTTTTATTTAGAGATTCTTGTATCCTTTCAGCCCAGCTATACACAAAGGCTGCAAGAGGTTGGAACTTTGCAACCACATGCTGAGTGCAGGAAACAGTTCAGCGGGGGCCTGGCTTCGGTAGACTCTGAGTTGTGGGGGGGGAGGGAAGAGGAGGAGGTGGTGAGAAGGAGAGATGCTTGCCCTTCCCTCAGCATCTCCCCTCCCAGCCCAACACAGAAATCAAGGAAGCCGATGAATTATTAAACAGGCCCTGTCCAAGGCGCCTGGGTCAGACTTCTGTGCTGCTGTAGGCTGTACATTAATATCCAGGCTGGTCTTCTAGAATGACCCGGGAACGGCTACTCAAGCCAGCACAGCCAGGGACTACCAACTTTGGAGAAGAAGGTCAGAGGAACTGAAGCTTTCCGAGATCTTTGCTTCCATGTGTGCTGGATCTGGAGAGGTTTGGGAAGAGTTTGAGATTCCACAAAGCTGCCTTGGAGTAGACGGTCATCAGCTCCTCCTGCCACTCCTTGCAACAGACCGTCTTCCAAATTCTCTCTGTTTCGGATCCATCTTGTTTTCTTAGGTTGGCATCGTAATTCCAGCCTTGTTTCTTCTTTTTATTCCTTTCTCCTGTCCCTTCTCTCTGTTTCTTTGTGTCCAATCCCAGCCCTTTTCTCACCTCCTTCTGGCATCTCCCAAACTTACTTCGGCTACTTTCTGTTCCTTCCCTTTCCCTAACGATTCACCTCTGACCTCCAGCACTAAGAAATCCTGGGGGGAGTCCTGTTAGTAGCCGGCCAGGAAGGGGGCTATTGGAAGAAACTTGGCAAGTAAGGACAGAATGCCGATCCAGATATTCTGCACCATCTCCTTCTCCTCCGGCAAAAAGAAACACTCTCTCAAGAGCCCTGCTGGAAGTGATCACGACAAATCTCTTTATGGCCAGCACAATCCAGAAGACTCAGAGAAGGACTCCAAAGAGGAAGAAGAACTAGGGGAGGAAGATGAAGGTACAACCCCAAATCTGGCAGCCTTTGCCAATAGCTGCACCTTGCATGGTGCCAACCATATCTTCATAGGGAATGGATTTGGAATCCGCCAGACCCTCTGGGCAGGCGCATTCCTGATCTCTCTGTCCATTTTCTTATCCCAGGTAGCTGGGCGGATTTTTTACTATCTGGAGTATCATCATATCACGCAGCTGGACGAGCAGGAGAGTCCACAGCTGACTTTCCCCGCTGTCACTTTCTGCAACGTCAATCGCATCCGAGTGTCTCAGCTCACCTACGATTACCTGTCTTATATATCACCGCTTTTGGGCTATGATGTGGGTACCTATCTGGAAGCAGGCTTCCCACTGGCTACCCCTCGCTTCGAAGTGCCCGAGGAGCCCCTCAACCTGCTTAACTTTTATGACCGCAGCAGCCATCAGCTGGAGGACATGATGCTGACTTGTAGATACCGTGGGGAAATTTGCAGGCCTGAAGATTTTACTATGGTGAGTGGATGATTGCCTAGTTTCCTTTCTGAGGATTAACTGAGAAAGTTACAAAACATAATCAAGTTTTTGACCTTCTCAGAACTTTTCTACAAGATGGATGTGAAGTAACAATATCTGGGAAAGGCAGGACAGAAAATTGGTCATTATGAAAAAGCACCTTTGCCAAGAATAGATTGTACCGACGTTAAGATTGATTTTGCCATATTGACAGGGTTGGAAAAGATGCTATAGTCAAACCTCCTCCCTCAGTGACAGAAATACCTTGCAGCTAATGTTTAGATACTATCTGGCTTTATTTCTGCTCAAATCTAATACGTACGAGATTCAAGTTAACAAGACATGGGTTTTGAATGGCATCATACCGCCTACCGTTTCTGTTTAGTAATTAGAGTTAGGGAATTACATGAGTAAGCAACATAAGATGCCTCCGTATGTAAAGCTCCATCAGTCCCAGCCAACAAGATCAATAGTAGGGAGTTGTGGGAGTTATGCTCCAAAATATTTAGAGGACACCAAGATTAGGACTTACATCTAAAATGTTTTGCATCTAGATCTAATCTCAGTTTTGTGTTGGAAGGTGGGGAAACAGTTGTAAATAATAGGTTAGGGTTGATTGTCCTTCAATTGCACTTAGGTGCCTCGGTTCACCTAGGGTGGCTTATTACAGGATATCTTGGCTATAATTAGTGTTACAATAATGGATAAACAATTATGGAGGATGTGAGTTGCCTTTACATGATATCTGCACAGTCTGCTGAGTGATGTTTTTTTCATGCCTAAAATTAAAGCATTACTTGGTAGAGATGTTAGCATCAGATATCAGCACTAAAAACCTTTCCTTCCTGATTTTTGATTCTTTCTCTTGACTTATATGCGGGAAATGTCCATTTCTTAACTATTTAATGTCTCAATATTTACCTTCTAAGGGTAATTCTAAAGATCCACCTCTGGCTTGGCAAACTAGTTCTCCACAGATGGATGCGATCTGATCTTGAAAATATCAGCCAGCACAATTGACCTGCATATTCTATCGTTGTATTTGTTGTCCATAACTGTTTGTTTTTTTAAAAAAGCACATTTCCTGGTTCTATCCGCTTCTCAAACATGACTCAGACCTCCACTTATGTTTGTGTGGAAGACTCGTGCGCCTCTCCAGATTCCAATTTAAGCAATGTGTGGGAGAGGATTTCCCCAGCAATGAATTATTTCTGTTGAATTGTTCAGAGAAGCAACCAGCTTGATTGAAAAGCACCGTACCATCATCTGTGCTGGAGGAAAAAAATGTAATATGTATGATAATCAGTTAAATGGAAAAGAGTTAATAGCCTAAAAAAATAAATACTGTAAATTGGCTGACCGGTCAAGTTATTTCTCTTGAGGTTTGCAAAGGAGTGCTTAGCGTTAAAAGAAAAAGTGGGGGGGGGAGAGGTGGCAGCTCGATCTATATATTTCAAAACATTTCTGCATTTTAATGCAGAGGAGCCCTGCTCAAAAGAATAGCCGGTAGCCCTACTTCTAGGCCACATGCGGCACATGTGAAGAACCCTAATCCCAATCCTGGAGGGACAGATCATTTTTTCCTACCATGTCATGCCAGATCCAGGGGTGGGTTACTGCTGGCATTGCTGCCACTTGGGTGCCTCAAAAATTTTGCTACGCGCACCTGCGCATTTGCAAATAAAAAGGTCTGCGCATGCGCAAAACTGTAAAAAAACAAAACATTTCCACTGAAAATTGTTCTGCACATGCGCAGAACTGAAAAACAAGATAGCCCCGAAGGAGAACCGGTTCGGGGTGTGCGGCAAGCATATGTCACTGGAACAGGCTGCCAAGTTACTACCGGTTCAGCTGAACCGGTCCGAACAGGTAGGAATCCATCTCTGGCCAGATCCTGCTTTATAGTAGATTTTGTGTGAGTTTTACCTCTCTCTGGTGCTTATTAAAGCAGGGGCTTTCAATCTTGGTAACTTTATGACTTGTGGACTTCAACTCCCAGAATTCCTCAGCCAGCCAGCTCTGTTCCCAGTGCGCGCATGCACAGAGCTGCCAGAAGAATAGGACAACTCAGAAATCAGGGTAGACTTGGGAGTAAAGTCATAGGTGGGCGGTGAATGGCCCCTCCCATAGGAAATAAAAGAAGAGCGAAAGGGGAGGGGGCTTTTTCAGGAAACAATTCGTTCGCTCGTTCGTTAGATTCGTTTCAGGAGTGTGAAGATCTGTCCGTGAATCTCAGAGACTCTGCGCCCAGTCTTTCCTTGCACAGCACCTCATTTGGGAAAATGTTTACATGGCAGCTTTCCAAGATAGAGAAGGTCTGTAGTCATAAATATTCCTTTGAAAGACTGTTTGCCAGGCCTTTGCGGAATGTGAATGAGAGGAATTCACATTCGTTTAATAAAAGGGATTTTGTCGGGACCAGGACTCTGCCTCGTGCTTTTTGGGGAAGCCTAGGTCAGAACACACAGATCTGTACAATGGTTTAATAGTGATGATATGCATGTCTAACATAGATCATAAGATTAAAATGGAAGGGAAATGAAAACCATGACTGCCCAACCATTGATTCTCAAGGCTGGACTTGCATGCATGCATAACTTGCCAATGCATGGGGGAACAGTTCATCCCCCTCCCTCCCAACCCTCCCTCCCTCCCAGCTCCCTTATCTAGTTGCCGCTTTATTGCCATCTGTTTCTAAGAGCTCAACCGCAGGCTCATCAACTGCAATGGTAGGGATTGCGAGTGGGCCTCGCACAGATTCAAAGAACAGCAGACAAGGGCCAATTAGGGTTCGCAGGCTTCAAGCTGTCCACCTGTGAGGTCCTTAGAGAAAAGAGAAAGTAGGATATAATAACATAAAATGCAGGCGAAACACGATTCTCTACAGAAGACTGAGCAGTAGCTTGCTCTGTAGGGAAAACTACCTTTAAATCATACATTATAAAAAAAAACAGGGCTTTGTTGTTGAACACAGATTGCCCATAGTCCAGTTTTTTTATGAAGTTCTTCAGATCCATAAAGGGATTTTGTCTCCTCCAGCAGTAATTTCCCATCAGAACTGTTGTTCAAGTAGGTTGCGGGGAGGGAAATATCTGAAGTCATTCATTCCTGCGGTTATTCCCCTTGAGGGACCCCACAGATTTCTCATGCACATCGCATTGAAGAAGAATGAATTGTTGTTGTACCAACAATTTCTTTATTGTCATCAGCCCCGTATTAGATATCATTGGAAACACTTCAAATATAAAGGAAAGGCACTGGGAGAATTCCAGTTCTCTTATTTACTGTAGCTCGGTCAAAAAATCACTCAACTTAAGAATTGTTTGGAGGCACTTGAATATCTTTGTTGCTCCATCAGCCTTCCAAAGATGCCTTGCTGACCTATATTTGGGTGTGGTCCCCCCTATAAAGACCAAGCATGTCTTCTGAGAAGTATCTTAATTTTTTTCATGGGCAAAATGAACTCAGGTTCCTAAAAAATTGATTACAAATCCGATGGCACATAACTGATATTCTATGCTCTTTCCTGACTTGTGTTTCATAGAATTATTGTGTTGGAACTTTCCAGAGAGGTCATATAGTCCAACTCCCTGCACAATGCAGGATTCACTACACCAGGGATGTTAAATTCAAGGCTCGTGGGCCACATCTGGCCTGCAGGGTATTTAGACCTGGCCCGCAAGGCTGCCCTGGAAACAGTGAAGGAACAGCCTACAGTGCCTCTGCCAGTGAAAATGGAGCTCGAGAGAGCCATACGCAGACCTCCCCGAGCTCTCTTTTCTCTGGCAGAGGGCTGCAGGAGGCCATCGCGGCTGAAAACACAGCTTGCGAGGACTGCATGCAGCCCTCCTTAGCTCCGATTTCCCTGGCAGAGGGTTGTAGGAGGTCGTCACAGCTGAAAACAGAGCTTGGGAGCCTGTTTTCGCTGGCAGACTGCTCAGGCCACCACAGGTGTCTCCGAAACCTCACACCCACCCTGGCCATGCCCACCCCAGCCCCGCAAGGTCATGATGCGGCCTTCAATGAAATCGAGTTTGACATCCCTGCACTACACTATTCTCAATAGATGGTTATCCAGGCTCTGTTTGAAAAATTCCTGTGAAGGGGAAGAAACTGTTCCATGCAGTAACCCGTTCCACTGATTGACAGCTTTTACTATCAAGACGTTCTTCTTAATATCTACATCCTTGAGGTTCCATCCCATTAATTCCAATTTTACTCTCTATGGAGCAAATGAGAATAAGTCTAAACTCTCTCTTCAATGTGACAGCCCTTCAAGTATTTGAAGACAGCTATCATATCCTCTCTGAGCCTTCTCTTCCACAAGGTCGGCCTAGGTCTTTTAACTGTTCCTCGTAGGATTTTATTTCCAGTCATCTCGTCATCTTGATAGTCTTTCTCTGAACATGCTTATGTTTATCAATGTCTTTGGCCAGAGACCAGTCTTGACGGGACAACGTTTCTTGTCTTTAAATGCAGACTACACAGCTAAAGACTTGGGAGTAAGGCCACAGGTGTAGGATGAATGGCCCCTCCCAGAGGAAATAAAAGAGGAGCAAAAGGGGAGTGGAGTTTGCAGGGGAAAATTGGTTTGCTTAATTGGTTCGTGACTCTCCGAGACTCCTTGCCAAGTTTTGCAGATATCGGCCTGTCAGCTCTCCAAGTCAGATAAGGTCTGTGACTGTAAATCCTCCCTTGAAAGACTTTGCTGGATGTGAATGAGCAGAATTTACAGTCAATTAATAAAAGGGTTTTTTGTCGGGACAAGGAGTTTTGCTTCATGCTCTTGAGAAACCTCGGTCACAACAAGAACCTCCTGCTGTGGATCCCTCAGATTTAGCAACATCGTTAGATGAGAAATGTTTTAACAATGAAAGGACACGTAATTCAGATGGGTTGGACTAGAACTGTGATGGCAAAACCTATGGCACATGGGCCAGAGGTGGCATGCAGAGCCCTCTCTGTGAGCACACATGCTGTTGCCAGCAGTTCTTCTGGTTTCCAGCACTCACATGCACAGCTGGTCTTCGCAGGCACTGGAGAGCTGGAAAACGGCCTGAAAATAACCCAAAAACCAGGCCATTTTCTGGGCATTTTCAGGCCATTTTTCAGTCATTTTCTAGCCATATTTCAGGCCCGAAAATGGCCTGAAAATGGCCCCCAAAACAGGTGTGCAGGCGCTGGCCAGCTGGTCTTTGGGTTTCCAGTGCTCGGCGCATGCAAAGACTAGCTGGCCGGTGTGCATGTGCATGCTGGAAACCCAAAGACCAGCTGGCCAGTGCGTGCATGTGCACCTGCCTGCTGGCCTTTGGGTTTCTGGCGCTGTGGTGCGTGCACATACACACACGTTCTGATTTGCGCACTCGGTGCCGAAAAGGTTAGCCATCAATGGATTAGAAGATCTCCACGGTTCCTTCCATCTCTGTAATTTTTCATTCCGAATCGTTCTCCGGGCTTTTGCTTCATTTTAGATTTTTCCCAATATTTTTCCCCCCTACGGGACAAACATACTTTCAGCGCGAGAGCTTGTCTGAGAAGAAAAGTACCTAAATAGAACAACCAAGGGGAAGGGGAAGGATTTTTCCTCTACTTAGCTAAAATCTCTTCTTTTGTGAATTTATAAAAATGGGATCCGTCTTCCTGTTAGCCTTGCACAGTGGTGAAATTCAAAAATGTTTAAAACCGGTTTGGTGGGCGTGGCTTGGTGGGCGTGGCTTGGTGGGCGTGGCAGGGGAAGGTTACTGCAAAATCCCCATTTCCTCCCAATCAGCTGGGACTCGGGAGGCAGAGAATAGATGGGGGCGGGGCCAGCCAGAGGTGGTATTTACCGGTTCTCCAAACTACTCAAAATTTCCGCTACCAGTTCTCCAGAACTGATCAGAACCTGCTGAATTTCACCCCTGGCCTTGCATTGTAAATTGGGATTGACAGTACAGCCCTTCTAGGTACTCAGACAGGTGTGCTATTTCCAGAGACCGCTCACAGATCCAAAAGGAATTTTCAATTAAGTAAAAATATAAAATATCCAACCCTGCTGAGATTAACCATAATGTGCTTACCTTAGTAAACTTTGAGAATCCCCAGCCTTACAAGAAAAGGGAATTTTGTGCACCCAGACCTGTAGGTGTGCAAAGTATCTTCACCCACATCCACCTTTAATTATTCTTATTTATTTTTTCTAATACAGGGTCATTTTCTGAGGAACAAATGCAACAGTATTCTTACATCCCTCGGGATTCTTGATGAGAAACCAAGACAATTAAAAGTATATTAAAATATGAACCGATAGATATGTCCATAAACTCACAAATCTACTTCACACTTCACATTATGACAAAGACCGTCTATCCCACACTGAATGTAGAGTTTGCATTGAAATTGTCCTTCCATTTTTGCGTTTATTCGCTTGATTTACAATCAGGGCTCCCCATAGACCTAGGAGATTGATGTCCAGGGCTTCACCAACTGTTCTATGCAACTCATATATCTTTGTACTGTAGCAGATGGTAGATGACCTCAGATGGTCCTCAGCCCAGCTACATCTGCTACCTTTTTTTCCCATGCAAGTGCTCTGTTCAGCCCACAGCACTTGCCTTTAAAGAGGACCCGAACTCTTCAGTTGCGAGTGGGAAGGGGTTCCAGAATGCAATCAATGACAATGTATTAATTAATTGTGTAAACAGTATACAATAGCTCCATATTCCTCAGTTAACAGAATAATAGAGTTGGAAGGGACCTTGGAGGTCTTCTAATCCACCCCCCTGCTCAAGCAGGAAACCTTCTACCAGGGGTGTCAAACTCACATCCTCGCGGCGGCGTCACATGACAGATCGGAACTTTTTCCCATTCGCTAAACGGTGTGGGTGTGGCCAAGTGCGTGACACATCTGGCCCACGGGCCGGGAGTTTACCATCTATACCAGCAATGGCAAACCTTTTTTGGCTCACATGCCATAAGTGGGGGGAGCGCAGGGGGTAGTGTGCGGGCGTGCTGTACCCATAATGCAATGCATGACCCCCCCAGTAAACATGCGCTCACTACAGGCGCGACACCCCCCCCCCCATTTTTTGCATGTTTTTTTTGCCCTCCCCAGGCTCCAGAGGCTTTATAGGAGCCTGGGGAGGGTGAAAACAGCATCTCCCACCCGCCGCCCCGGAAGCCCTCCAGAGGCTTGAGGGACCTTCAGGACGCTTCCCTGAAGCCTCCGGAACAGTCAAAACGACCCTCCGAACAAACCGGAAGTCAGTTCCCGAATTTCCGGTTTGCCCGTAGGGCCGGTTTTTTGCGCTCCAGAGGCTTCAGGGAAGCTCATGAAGCCTCCGGAGGGGCGGGGGAGGCTGGCCAGCTGACAGGGCAGCATCTTGCGTGCCCTGACAAATGGCTCCACATGCCACCTGTGGCACGCGTGCCATAGGTTCGCCATCACTGATCTATACCATTTCAGACAAATGGCTACCCAATCTCTTCTTAAAACCTCCAACGATGGAGCACCCACAACTTCTGGAGGCAAGTTGATCCACTGGTTAATTTTTCCCATTGTCAGGAAATTTTTCATTAGTTCTAGATCGATTCTCTCCTTGATTAGTTTCCATCCATAGCTTCCTATTCTGCCTTTAGATGGATTGGAGAAGAGGCTGACACCCCTCCCCTCCTCTTTCTTGGAAATCCCTCAAATATTTGGACACTGCTTTCATATCACCCCTAGTCCTTCTTTTCATTAGACTAGACGTACTAGAATGTTTTAGCTTCCAGCCCCCTAATCAACTTGGTTCTGTACACTCTTTCTAGAGTCTCGACATCTATTTATATCATGGTGACCAAAACTGGAGGCAATATTCCGAGTATGGTCTTACCAAGGCATTAAAAGGCACTTCAGGTGACCTTGATTCTATCTCTCTCATAATGCAGCCTAGGAATGCATTGGCTTTGTTTTTTTGCCAGCTACAGCATACTGCTGGCTCATATTTAAGTGGTTATCCACTAGGACTCTCAGATCCTTCTTCGTTACTGCTGTTGTACCAGATACCACCTATTCTGTATCTATACATTTAGTTTTTCTTGCATGAGTGTAAAATCTTACTTTTCTCGCCATTGAATTTCAGTTTGTTAGCTAGGGCCCAGTGCTCTAGTCTAGTCAAGATCCTTCACAGGGTCGTGAGCCTGGGGAGTTGGCTATTCCTGGCAGTTTGGAGTCAATTGCAAATTTGATGAGTTCCCCTTCTATCCCTTCATCTAAATCATTTCTGAAAATGTTGAAGAGTACTGGGCCCAAGATGGAACATTGGGGAACCCCATTGTTTGCTTCCCCCCATGTAGATGTAGTTCCATTGAGGACTACAAGTTGAGTGTGGCTTGTTAGTCAGTTATGAATCTATCTGGTCATGATGCTATCTATCCCACATTTTTCTATCTTTCCAAGAAGTAGGTTGTGGTATACTTTGTTAAACGCCTTTGTACTTTATGTGCAAGCTTTGTACTTTATGTACAAGCAGAAATGGCCTCCAAAGCACCTGAGGACAGGACAAGAAGCAATGGATGGAAATTAGTCAAGGGGAGAACCAATCTAGAAACAATGAGTACTTTCCTGACAATTAGAAAAATTAACCAGTGGCTAATTGACTGAGTCCAGAAATTGTAGGTGCTCCATCATTGAAGGTTTTTAAGAAGAGAATTGGCAGCCCTTTGTCTGAAATGGTATAGGGCCGTGATGGCGAACCTATGGCACGCGTGCCACAAGTGGCACGCGGAGCCATTTGTCAGGGCACGCGAGGCGCTGCCCTGTCAGCTGGCCAGCGCGCGTACGTGCGCTGGCCAACTGAGTTCACCTTTTTAAAAGCTATTTTTCGCCTTCCCCAGGCTCCAGAGGCTTTATAGGAGCCTGGGGAGGGCGAAAAGAGCCTCCCACGTCCCCCCGGAGGCTTCAGGGACCGTCCCTGAAGCCTTTGGAGCACTTAAAACGACCCTCCGAGCAACCCGGAAGTCACTTCCGGTTTGCTCAGAGGGTGGTTTTAAGTGCTCCGAAGGCTTCAGGGAAGCCTCTGGACAGTCCCTGAAGCCTCCGGGGGGTCGGGGGAGGCTCTTTTCGCCCTCCCCAGGCTCCTATAAAGCCCTTGGAGCATGGGGAGGGCAAAAAAAACATGTAAAAATGGGGGGGGTCACGCGTTTTGCACGCATGCGCACTGGGGTGATCGCGCGTTGTATTATGGGTGCGGCACGCCCGCACTCGACCCCCCTGTGCTCCCCCCACTTGTGGCACGCGAGCCAAAAAAGGTTCGCCATCACTGGTATAGGGTTTCCCACCTGAACAGGGGGTTGGATTAGAAGACCTCCAAGCTCCCTTGCAACTCTGTTATTACACATGTATCCTGTCAAAAAATCAAAATTAATCTGCACCCATCCAGGTTCAATGACAACTTCATCTGATCCATCGCTGAAGATTCTGCCTTAAAGTCAGTTTGGTTACTGGTTAAGGTCTTGTAGTAGCTAAACTGCTGGCCCAGAAACCAAGACTGTAAATCCTAGTCTCCACCTTAGGCATGAAAAACCGGCTGGGTGACTTTGAGCAAGTCACATTCTCCCAGCCCAACCCACCTCACAGGTTTGTGGTTGTGGGGAAAATAAGAGGAAGGAGTATTGGTACGTACACCACCTTGAGTTAGTTATTTTTTTTAAATAAAGCAGGATAAAAATCTAAAAATAAGAGGTCACAATACTTAACCACTCTACCAACCAACACTCTACCTTTATCAGTTAAGGTGTTCAATTACAATTCTGCTGGCTATATGCAAAGTATTTATTTATTTTTTCCCAGCAAGGCAGTAAAACCATCAATGTCATTATTGTAATGTATTTGTTTTGAAAACTTGTTCAGTGAGAGGAGGATCAAAGAATTCATCATGCAGTATTCTCCCCAATCGCTGACCACAAGCAGTTCCTCATAAACTTAAACTGAATAAATTTGATTTCCTCAGATGGAATGCTAACAACAATCAGCATTCTTGTGCAACTCTGTGTGGGAGGGAATACAGTGTTTGAGGCTCTTGGCATTTTTGGGATTAAGAAGATAAAATGTACTACCAATGGCTTCCAGAGAGGTGCACAGATTGTAGTTATTCCTAGTTCAATGAAACAAACCAGGTTCTTGTGATTCTATCTTGTTTGGATGTGGTGGACAGAAACTTTGCTGGTGGATCAAGACTTGAGTGAAAGTTTCTACATGGTTCAAAAGGATTTTACAGACTCTAGAGAAGCACATTTATGGTTATGAGAACTTTGCTTTGAACTTGCCTTCAGATAAACAGTGGCTTCCCTCTTTAGAGTCTTCTTCACATTTTCTTGAATTCAGAGATCTAGCCAGACCTTCAACAATAGCCATAGCTTCTCTTCAGCCATAGCATTTACACTGAGGGGTTCTTGTATACCTGTACGATATACTGATTTACACCACCACCATGGAGGAACACACCAGTTAGTACAGCAGGTGTTGCAAAAATTGTTAGCATGTTTGAAATATATGTGAAACTCTTGAAATGCTATTTCCATCGAACATGTTTGGATTACCTAGGGTATTGTATATCCAGTGAAGGTGTAGAGATGGATCCTCACAAAGTCTAGGCTGTCCTAGAGTGGCATGCCCCAAAGACACGTAGACTGTTGCAAAGCTTCTTCGGCTTTGCCAACTTCTACCGGTAGTTTGTCCCCTTGTTTGCTCAAGTTGCATTACCCGTAACCAACTTGTGTGTACAAAACACACCACAGCTAAACCGCGGCCTGGACAACCGATTATCAAAGGGCACTCAAAGAGCTGAAAGCCCTTTTTGCCAGGGAGCTGGTCCCAAAACATCCCGACTCAGCACAGCCCTTTGTCATGCAGGCTGATGCAAGCGATGTGGCCGTGGGAGCGGTCCTGTTACAAAACAACAGCAAGGGCCAGTTGCAGCCTTGTGCCTACACTTACATAAATATTCATGCAATACCTCATTGATCAGTTGCATGAACACTGCTGGGGCTCCCTGTAACCCAAATGGCATCACCTGGAACTGATAGCTTTCCAGGGGACAATTGAAAGTGGTCTTCCACTTGTCCCCCAGCCTGATGCGGACCCGGTAATATGCCTCTTGCAGGTTGAACTTGGTGAAAATGTGCCCTGTCACTAATGTTGTGAGCATGTCTTTCATCAATGGTAGGGGGTATAGATGCTTGACACACACACCGTTCAGGCCATGGAAGACCACACACAAGCACAGACCCCCGTCTTTCTTCTCCCAGAACAGAACGGATGCAGTCATCCTTGATCTACTGGGCTGGATGAATCCCCTCGCCAAGTTCTTGTCAATATAACCCCTTAACTTCCCCAGTTCCTTTAGCATCATCGAGTACATATGGGGCTTGGGCAGTTTCGCCCCTGGTATCGGCTCAATGGCACAGTCAGTCGGACGGTAAGGTGGTAGGAGCTCATATTCCTCCTCACGGAACACCTCCGCCAAGTCCTTGTAGATATATGGAAAGGTGGGGCCACTGGAAACACCCTCTCTTTCTTTTCATCTGGCTGGGCCTCCACCCCTCCCGGAGCCTGCTCTAGGAGCAGCAGATTGGGACCAAGCACTATCGTTAACTTTCTAAAGCCCCCCTCCCATATTGTCCAGCCAGGCTAACCCTAAAACAATGGATTCAATCATTTTTTTGACTACAATAATCTAATTCTCTCCCAGTGCTCATCTATTTCCAATTTGACCAGCTCTGTGACATGGGTAGCTGGTTTCCCCCCAAGCACTGAGCCGTCCATCTGTTCGAACCGATGGGCTGGTGCATCTTTACCACCTGTATCCCCAACTCATCAACCACTGGCTTATAAAACCCCAGGTGCAACCAGAATCGATCAAGGCACCATACCTCCCCCCATTGGCCATTTGGAGGTTTCTTATGGCAACAGGGATAAGTAAGGGACGAATGGGCCTGCTTACCATTGGGTTCTCCGGGTCATCATCATCACTGTCACAGAACACTACTGGGAACCGTCTGGCCATTGGTGAAACCCTTGCGCCCTTGGCCGTTGGCTGGTTGTCTACCAGTAGCACTTGGGCTGCTCCTTGTGACCATTTGGGTGTCTGTTGTGGTCGCTCCTTGGTCTTCCTGATGGCTGTGGTTTCGAGGCTGATATCCAGGGCCCCGGGACCGGGCATTTCACTGTGTGAGTTGCTGCCAGCCATGCCACCCGCTGCCTCTCCTCTCCCCCAACAATGGTGAGCCCTGGACTGGGGCTCGATAGTTGGTTTCTTCTAAGAAGCTCATCGTCATTTGTGTCAATTTCCATTCTTCCTCAATTTTTAAAGGAAAATTTAGCACCCCTCTGTAATTATTCACAAGAGAACAAGCAGTGAAATTTATAGAACTCGTGCCAAATTGTTGAAGACAGAGAGGAAAGAGATTTGCAGTTTCTTGAAGAATTCCCCGTCTTGTAGGGCTACATCTTGTTTTTAGGACTCTTTCCCAAGGCATGGATATAATATAGGTCTAGAGACTGTAGTCTCTAAGGGGAAAACAATGCCTACAGACTTTCGGCTCATTCTTTCCATGCCAGTATATGTGGTGTGTTTGTACCCAGCCATTTGATGCTCCATGACAGATTCAAGGTGACACATATGAATGTAGTTGTGTTCATTGCATAACTTTAAAGTAAAAGGGAACAGCCCCCAATTATAAGGCCAAATTTTGCTCTGCCAAAAACAAGAGTATTGTCAGTTAAACCACACTACACTATACTTCCTTTGTTTCTCTTAACTCTACTCTCTTTTCAAAAGTGTCATCAGTGGCTCCTTTTCTAGAAGGAGCATTTGCGAGAACTTTCCATTTTAAACAATGTTGAAAGGGAGTAGAATTACCCTTATAAGGCATTTTTAATTTTCATAGCGTTTTTCTGGTTACCATTCAGAAGTCTCTGGCAGAATTCAGAATTATACAGGATTTTTTTTTTTTTTTTGGTTACAGCTTGAAAGAGACAAAGTGGACAGCAGAACAGGCCTAATGCCCTGTAGCTACAAGTGAGCTTTACTGTTTTCACACACTCATCATTTTGCAGCAAAGAAACATGCGGGATGAACCTTTGAAAGAACCATGAGGATATTCTCTGTATCTATGCTATCTACAGTATATCAGGGGTGTCAAACTCAAGGCCCAGGGGTCAGATCCAGCTCGCGGGCTGCTTAAATCTGGCCCACGGGGCTGCCCTGGAAACAGCGAAGGACTAGCCCGCACTGCCTCTACCAGCAAAAATGGAACTTGGGAGGACTATGTGCAGCACTCCCGGGCTCCATTTTCACTCCATGGCCCTCCCAGGCTTCATTTTCACTGGCAGAGGGTTGCAGGAGGCCATCATAGCTGAAAATGGAGCCTTGATGAGTGACATCAAGCTGGCCACGCCCCCTGGCCACACATGCCCTGGTTCCCCAAAGTCAAACACAATCCTGGTGTGGCGCTCAATGAAATCATGTTTGACACCCCTGATCTATATCTACACACACCCCAATCTAACTGTGTCATCACTGACCATTATCTGTTTTATAGGAGAAGCAGATCGACAAATTCCAAACTTCTGTTTATGTTCTTCTTCTTTTTTGTTTGTACCACCAAGCCTGACTTACATTCACAATTTTCTGTGGCTGGTGACTGCAGGCTTTCTCTGCGATAGTGCCACAAAACATTTTTTTTCCTTTTTATTTCTGCACCTACATCAGCTGCTTCACTCGATCCCGCTTCACTTTCTACTCCGTCGCTCAATTGCACGGATCCAGAGTCCCTTTTCCCCTCAAGAGCACTTTACTTATTTCCTTCCTTTCTTTTTTCCCCTGCCCCAGACTGATATGCCTATTTGGCTTTTCTTTTCCACTACTTAGACAAGAACCACACCGTTTTTACCATAAGTCTTTTGAAATAGCTGGGCTGGTGTCACAATCACCATTAAGAGACAGAAACCTACATCTTGATGTGAAGTCTTCCTTTGGAGCACGACTGGAAAATACAGGCATCTGGATATGCCAGATCTGTTTCACTTTTAGGTGTATTTAGCCATAAATCTGTTCCATCCAGATTGAATAGTAATACATTTTCCACAATAATCATTCTTTTTCTAAGTTTTTCCGGAATTTTTATCTCATACTTTTTGAATTTTTGTCTCATGCTTCTTAGGTATTGTCTTAGTGCCCTCTGGTGGGCAAAATAGGCCATTTTGTGTTTATTGCTCTCCTGAACTCTAGTTATTTTATTGCATTTGCTGCAGAGATTAGATGGTGAACTTAAAACGTTGTTCAAATATTTAAGAGCTGCTATCATCAACGAAGCAACCTAGTTAAATAATTTGTTGGTGGGAAGCCCATAATTGCTGTTCTCCTGATAGGGAGTGTTGTTAATATTTCAACAGGTAAAAGCTGTAAAGTATGACCTTACAAATGCAGCAACTACTGCAGGTAAACTGCAAGTATTAGTTTTGCAGACACACACACACACACACATTACACTACATGCTCAATTGGTAAGATTTGCCTTTGTCTTCTCTATTAACGCTCTTTCATACATGCAGGTATACAAATAAAAGGACTGAGCCACTAAGAGAGAAACCAAAACTTACCCTATCAGAACATGAGGAAACCTCTTCTCACTGGCCATATTCTCCCCTTCTCTATTCATCTCTTTACCTCTCCCTGTTCTAGCAGATTGTGTGATGGTGTGAAAAATAAGCCAGGTTGGCAGGCAACCTAAATCACAGCTGTCAACTATCACTTCTCCGGGAGTTGGAAATTAACTGAACATGCTCCATGCTAAATCAGTCTACCTAGCTCGTCAGGAAAAAGAAAGTTAATGCATCATATGTGGAATCAATTTCTATTATCACTGTTTCTTCAGGGATAAAGTTCCTTGCCCTAGCTTGAATTTTTCATCTGCGCCCTTGTTCCTTGAGATTCAGCCCCTGCCATCATCAGACCCTCTAGCCTAGTGGAATATGGAAAAGTATACTGCACTTGGGTGTGGGTGTATTTTATAGCACACATCTTCTGAGTACGATAATCTATAGCCATAATGGCGAACCTATGGCACACGTGCCACAGGTAGCACGCAGAGTCCTCTGCTGGCATGCGAGCCGTCGCCCCAGCTGAGCTCCACCAAGCATATGCGCACCTCCTGCTGGCTAGCTGATTTTCGGGTCTCTGCAAAACACTATACAAGCTATTGAGAATATAACTATACACATCCAACAAGAACAGGAAGTGCCTCACAGGAACAGATAGAGGTAAATCCTAGAGAGGCAGGAAATGCATCATTGAACAATGGAGAGGAATGCTACAGAGGAATAAAGCCACATACAAGGCTGTCATAACTCCTGTAACAGTGTACACATGCACAGGGGGGGAGCATGGGAGTGGGATGGCGACACCTCACGCCCCATTTTTGGTCCCAGGAGACTTGAGGGAGGTCTGCTAGGCCCAAAACAGGTCATGGAGGGGTCGCACATGCATTGTATTATGGGTGTGGGAACACGTGCTGTTGTGAGCGTATGCGTGCTTTCGGCATGCAAGGACAAAAAGGTTAGCCATCACTAATCTATAGAGAAGCTGCAGTTGGCTTTCATGTCCAAATAAAGCCTACTCTTGAACAATTCTAGGGAGCTAGAAAATTAGAGGAGGTGGCCTCAAGGCTTAGGAGGTTTCCAGATACTACAATGGTCTCCTCGTTCCTTATGTCCTTATGTCACTACAGATTTCTTTTTTAAAATAATGTTTGTGAGACAGTTTTGAATCCTGGCAACTTCCTGGACAAGTCTCGACAGTTTTTGGCAGTGCTCTTTCTAAACTTGCTATTAGCAGATGTGATATACCGTATTTTTCAGAGTATAAGACGTACCTTTTTCCCTCAAAAAAGAAGGTGAAAATCTGGGTGCATCTTATACACTGAATACAGCGTGTTTTGCCGCCCGAAACCCCGCTCCTTCACCAAAAGGGCCGTGCAGAGCCTTTAGGAGGCTTATAGAGTGCTCCTGGGGGCTGGGGAGGGCAGAAATGAGCGAAAAACAGGCTGTTTTTTGCTCAATTTTGCCCCCCCAACCTCCAGGAGCACTCTACAAGCCTCCTAAAGACTCTGCATGCTCTTTTTTTGACAAAAAACAGGCCATTTTTGCTCATCCCCCCCCCCCCGAGCACTCTACAAGCCTCCTAAAGGCTATTCATGCCCCTTTTTTGGAAAAAAATGGGGCCGTTTTCGCGAAAAACAGGCCGTTTTTGGGAGGTCTGCAGAGTGCAAAAACTTTTTTAAAAAATTTGCCTCTTCAAAATCTTGGTGCGTCTTATACTCTGGTGTGTCTTATACACTGAAAAATACAGTAATACCATAAATGCATCACACTCCCAATACAATATAGATAAGCCTTAGCTTAGAGTTTAAGTTGAATGTTTGAAAATTGAGTATAGTTGATATTTTCTAATCCCAATGGTTCCCACTCTTTCCAGAAATAACAAAAGGGGAAACGGCTTACTCCTACCCCCAGCCATACCCTAAAGCAGTGATGGCGAACCTTTTTTGACTCGCGTGCCATAAGTGGGGGGAGCGTAGGGGGGCTGTGTGCAGGCGTGCCGCACCCATAATGCAATGTGTGACCCCCCCAGTGCGCATGCACGCACTACAGGCGCTCCCCCATTTTTACATGCTTTTTTTTGCCCTCCCCAGGCTCCAGAGGCTTTATAGGAGCGTGGGGAGGGCGAAAACAGCCTCCCCCACCCCCCCCAGACGCCCTCTGAAGGCTTGAGGGACCTTCAGGAGGCTTCCCTGAAGCCTCCGGAGCAGTTAAAACGACCCTCCGAGCAAACCGGAAGTGCATTCCTGAAGTGCATGCGCGCTGGCCAGCTGACAGGGCAACGCCTCGAGTGCCATGACAAATGGCTCTGTGTGCCACCTGTGGCACGCATGCCATAGGTTCGCCATCACTGCCCTAAAGAGTTCTTTTGGGATCTATTCTAATAGCAAGATCTGGCTAATGCAGAGAGCAACCCGTGGCTGAATTTTCCTACATTGAGCAAGATAAGGCGTTCAGTGGTTCAAGCAGGGGCAAATTTCCAACCACGCTTGAGTAATATATATTGTACTAGTACTACCCAAGTCTCTTCTTCTAAGTATATTTATGTAGGAGTCCTTAACCTACAACCATTTGTTTAGCGATCCCATTCAAAGTTACAACCGCACTGAAAAATGTTACTTGCAACTCACACCTACAAGCTTCACAGCATTCCCACATGATCAAAATGTGTGTGTTTGGCAACTGGCATGTATTTATGATGGTTGCAACAGGAGGATTCAGATTGTTGGGCAATATGCTGACATTGCAAATTGCCCAGAGAGCACTGCAGAGCACTATGATGTATATATATATAGGTTTATACACTATTGCTATTGCCATCAGAGTGACCCATCAGAGTGACCCAAAGCATGAAGTCATCCTGCCCAGTTAAAGCAAAGAGGGTCCTATAGTGGATAGCAGCAATATAAAAAGATGCTAGAGGCAGATAATCCCTTTAGAGACTAGGCAAACACATCAATTCATACTGCACAGGAGAAGGCCTTGGTAAACTATTCCTGCATTTTTTATCAAGGAAACCAAATGGATAGGAAATATAACATGATTGATGATACAATGCTGGATAACGGGCCCCTCCAGTCAGCTGTTTTTCAACACGTTATTGAGGAAGAGCTGAGCTTCTTTTGAAGTACTAATGGCATTTATGACATGGCTAGATCAAAGCCTTCAAGACGTCTAGTTGCTGATGGTGCTATACAAGAAAAGAAAATCCAAAGCTACAAAAACGAAATTATAATGGGAACATGGACATAAGATGCAGGAACACAGGAAAGCACAGCATGGCAAAAGATGAAAGGAAACTGCTACAAATGTACATCTTAGGCATGAGTGAATTGAGATTGACGAGGGTTAGACCCTTTCAGTCAGAAGGTTACCCTATTTATTATTCAGGACATTAAAAGGTGAAAAAAAGAAAACCATGTTGCCTCTATAGTTTGGAAGGGTGTAGCGAGAAGAGTACTTGGCTACAGTGCAATCAGTGATCAAGTAGAATTTGTAAATAACCCTTTAGTATGATGATCATCCAAATGTATGCTCCAACCACTGGTGCAGAATAAGAGAAGTTTGATAAGTTCAATGCGTTCAATTTGAAATAGAACCAGTGGCAAAATTCATTTCTTTTTACTACCGGTTCTGTGGGCGTGCCTTGGTAGGTGTGGCACGGGAAGGATACTGCAAAATCCCCATTCCCACCCCACTTCAGGGAAAGGATACTGCAAAATCTCCATTCCCACCCCACTCCTGGGGCCAGCCAGAGGTGGTATTTTCTCCAAACTACTCAAACTTTTTTTAAAAAATTCAAAAAATACCAAAAAGAAGTTACTTCAGTGATTATAGAAAGGCTTTTAATTATATGGATCATGTTAACTTGTGGAAGATGCTTAGCAAAATGGGGATCCATATATACTGAATACATATTAAGGGAAGCTGGGTTGGAAGATGAGCGTGGTTTTAAGACTGGAGGAAGATGCTGTGCCGATGACTCTGTTTGCGAAAACTGCAAAGGATCTGCAAGCTTCAGTGATAAAAAGTCAAGGAGCACGGTGAAAAAATGGAACTAAAAGTAAAATATGAAGAAGACCAAATCAGTGGCAACAGGAACAATAGAAGGGTTCAATGTTCGATTCTGATCTGAATAATCTGTTTAATTCATATAATTGATAATGATAACTGAAAGTCACGATATGTCTTGGCCACATCCAAATGAAAACAATTATAAGACCCCCTCCTAACCCTGCCTATGTCTGTCAAGGGAGTTCCAAACCTGGAGTCAGCGCTAAAGAAATCAACATTGGATTTAAGGTAATAAGATACTAATGAAGGATAAACTGTCAGCCACTAAGCATTTATTAAAACATGACTAAAGATGGCATTAGAAAACAGCTCCAAACTAACAAAAGGCTTGTTTGGTCATATTATTTAACCTAGCATCCTGACTCCTAGAGTGGCTCACAAAAAGTTCCTGATGTTTTAATTTGGGAAGTTTTGGTTAATCACTATAGAGATCAGGATGTTAAGTTCACTGAGCAAGAATTTCCTTGTTTGCTTACTGCCACAGGTAACTGCTATCCACATATTCACTCAAGTGTCTACACAAGCACAGGCCAATTTTCTTTCACCTGATCTACTGAGGCTGTAATTCTCAGGAATGCCCAGCTGAACAAGATTTGTAAGGCTTGTTAATATAAAGGTAAAGGTTCCCCTCGCACAGACGTGCTAGTCGTTCCTGACTCTAGGGGGCAGTGTTCATCTCTGTTTCAAAGCCGAAGAGCCAGCGCTGTCTGAAGACATCTCTGTGGTGATGTGGCCGGCATGACTAAACGCCGAACGCGCATGGAGCGCTGTTACCTTCCCACCAAAGGTGGTTCCTATTTTTCTACTTGCATTTTTACTTTCAAACTGCTAGGTTGGCAGAAGCTGGGACATGTAACAGGAGCTCACTCCTTTATGTGGTGCAAGGGATTCGAACTGATGAACTGCCGACCTTTCTGATCAACAAGTGGAAAATGTAATCTTGCCAAATTAGGTACTTTTAATTTAAGTACACCTTGGTGTTTTTTTAAAGGCAGCATCCAGAATGGGAAAAATCAAATCAAATTCTTTAGAGCAGTGGTTCTCAACCTGTGGTCACTGGATCCTTGGGAGGGAGGACCGCAATATTGTCACAGAGGGTCCAGCAAGGCTTGAAGAAATGTTATGGTTTAAACCTTGGATTAAGTCTTGGGGGTCCTTGACCACGTTCCGTGGCCACAAAGGATATCTAAAGGAAGACCATGGGGAAGAAAAAGTTGAGAACCCCTGCTTTAGAGGACTAACCAGTTATTTAAGTTCATCTGCTTATTTCATTTCCCCAATTTATTTCAATTCTTATTATATAGAAATAATAAGAAAAAAACATCTTCATTCAGTTTTCATTCACTGATCCTGCTACCTGAATTAAATCTTGCATGTGGGATATGTCCTTGAAAAGAAATTTTCCCAAGTAAAGATTAAAAAATTATGTAAAAGATCAATTACCCAATTTCATTCTTGTACCCTGCAGTTTTCTTTATTTCATCCAGAAATGGCAAAACAAATAATATAAACTCCCTAATCAGTAGGCGGCAGCAACACCTAACAAACTCAGCACAAGATTTTTTTTTAAAGCTAAGGAAGAGTGCATGTTTACCAGCAAATGGTTAAGTAGAAATCTTGATTGAGCAGTCAGTGCTCTCGTCCTTTGACCTGTTCTACAGGGAATAATATTCTACATCTTCAAGTCAAGGAGTGTTTGCAGATTTGTACAAGCACTCTTGCCTGTTTATTAAAGCATCTTTTGGTTCCAGGCTTCCACATGAATCTGAACAAATGTATTGATCAGCTCATGAAAAAAGCTTGTTGTTAATGTGCCTTTTAATTCACACACACACACCTTTTCTCCCCTCAGGCTCATGCAGATGCCTGTAAATAAAAGGCAGGAGCATACTCCAAAGCACATTTTTTCCTAATCACTCTGTAAGCTTACAGAACCATAATACAGAACAATGATCTCTCTTCAAAGCTCTCACCGGATAGTGTTCTGTTTGTTGGTGCTCTTTAAAGCATCCAGAGGGAAAGAGTTACAAGAAGAGAGTGCAGGGGGGATACTTGAAGCTATTGATCAGCAAAAAACACTTGGACCATAATCTAATCAGTCCCATTACTCATCTGGCTTCCCCGGTGTGAGGTATTATGTATTTTTATTTACATTTAACAGATTAACAGAGTTGGAAGGGACCTTGTAGGTCATTTAGTCCAACCCCCTGCTCAAGCAGGAGACACGACACCATTTCTGACAGATGGCAGTCCAATCTCTTCTTGAAAGCCTGAAGTGATGAAGCCCCACAAAGTCCAAAGGCAACTTCTGTTCCATTGGTTGATTGTTCTCACTGTCAGAAAGTTCCTCCTTGTTTTGAATTGGGCCTGGAAATGGATTGGTAATTTCTGAAGTTGTTAAACCGCAAAACATGCTAAGCAACCATAATGGTTTGACTTGCACACCATAAGTTCTGCCACAATATCTTTTCTCACAGTCCTTGCCAAACTGGAGGTCCAATAAAACACACCAGATGATCAGTGGAGAGTCAAAAGATAAATTATTCACCCAAAGTTATCAAGTTGCTTCCTGGTAGAAGGCTGCATAGCCCTCCTTTTTCTTTCCCTTTCTATGTGATTTTGAAGTTTAGAAATTTAGCCAAACTTTCTCAATGGCATGGCATTATTACAAAGGGTTCCTTAATTTACAGATAGAACAGATGCATCTTTATTTATAGCTAAATAAATGTCTCTTTATCTAGAGCTGAAACAGATTTGTTTTTTTAAGTGTAAGATATATATTTTCCTTTACACTAATATGTTCCATGGTGGTGTCTGTATTGTTTCTAATGGAGAAGCAGCTTTTATACAAAGGAATTACTTAATTTAAACATACCATAAACAAGTAAGAAAAATATTCCAACACTTCCCCCTTTGAGTCTGACAGAGACAGAGTATCTAAGGGCTTATTAGTTCCTGGTGGAATTGTATTGCGGTACACTTTAGCCCTAATGGCTAGTAGTTCTGCAGTAGTGAGTAATGACATTGTACCTCAATAGGAGAACAAAATTGTGTGGGCAGGAGGACAGAAAATAAGCATATCAAACAGTAAAAACTGTTACGAAATGTTAACATAAAACAGGTAATAAAAATGACAGGCACAAAGAGATTTCAAACACCCAAAACAGCCAAGAAGTGAGAGAGATTAGAAAAGGAAGATAAGGAAGAATTGGTCTATGTGACGGCATGAAAGTTGGCAGATCGTTGTATAAATAACCTGAACGTGAAGGAAGAGTTCAGTACAAGACTTTCCACGTCAGTACAATGGCTGGAGTTAATAAGAGAACAAATACCTCCTTGACTAGTGAATAAGAAATCCAAGTAATGCAATTTTGGATGGTTATTTGGGAAGTTGAGATAACTTCTGCTTGTAGCTTGCCAATTGTATCGCATTGACATAACTCTCAAAAGATGCCAAAATTATTTAGGAAGGCAAATTCCAAACCTTTTTCTAAAGGGGTGCCAAAATTGTGTGTGGGCGTGCTATCCCGCGTGCGTGCCTACCCACCTGCACATGCATGTGTAACCACCTCCCCACTGCACATGTATGCATGTCGTCCCCCCCCCCATGTGGGGGGAGTTTTCCCCCTCCCCAGGCTTCAGGAAAGCCTCCAGCGCCTGGAGAGAGTGAAAAACTTCTGGTTGACCCGTTGGGCCTATTTTTCATCCTCCCCAGGCTCCAGAGGCTTTCCTGAAGCCTGGGGAGGGCAAAAATGGCCTCCCCTGGCCCTCCGGAAGCCCGAAAACCAGGTGCGTGCTGAAGCTATGGGGTGCTGTGCCGGCAAATATGGCTCTGCGTGGCACCTGTGGCACACATGCCATAGGTTTGCCATCACGGATATGGACCCTCAAAGAAGAGAGTGTAAGGGATATTTCCATTCCACTAAAAGATTAAGGATGATGCAGGAATGGTAGAGAGGGCAGTTAGGATGCCAACCTGAAATGTGAGGCCAAATACTGACAGCCGAAACCCTAGAATGCAAATGCCATACCACGTAGAAGGTAAAATATTATACATGTTGTGTGTCCATATATCCAAAACCACCCAGACTGTGGGATTGTTCTGAATTTTGGGTCAGCAGGGACCAAATAAATCAATGTGCAATCAGTTGCGTTCTAGAAATAAAGTGTGCATTTCCTTTAATCAAGGAATTCATTAGAGGTCCATGTATTTATTAGCTGCTCCTTTATGGTGGTAGTGGATGAATTATACAAGTGAAAGAAGATAGTGCTCTTAAACCCAAACATGTGCCAAGTAGAGAAACGCCCACCTTCAGGTGGAAAGGTAAACATGGCATTGTAAATCAATGGGTTTAGAGCAGGGGTGAAATCAACGTAACTTTGCTACCAGTTCACAAATGTGAGCATGAATGCCCCACCTCCGTGCGTGCGCAGAGCATCAAAAACGGGATGTGATGATGTCCGGGTGGGTGGGTGCCTCCCGCCGAAACCACTACTGGTTTGCCTGAACCGGATAGAACCTGCTGAATTAGAGGCACAGGGCGTAAAACAAAAGTCAAAAATAGAGAGCAGCAAGATAGGAGGAGACAGATTGCATAAATTAATCATAATTACTAACGAGATTTCAGATAAATAACTATGTTCAATGCAAGTAAGTGAATTGGTTTAACCCGAGCAAGCAGATGATGTTTCCCCTGTTGCTTATCTGGGTCACATCATAAATCATATAGGTGTGACCTAAACTGGATTGTCTACAGGTAGGTTGCAATCTTATTACTGTAGGTATGCAGTATACAGGTATGATAAGTCCAGGCTGTTCTGCTGCTGTATGGATAATTAGATAAACCTGGAATGGGCTCTTCCAACTAGGATGGAGAAAAGTGCTCTTAAACGTCTGGATCCCAATCAATAAGATTCAAATTCTCTTCAGAAAGAATGGACTGCAACAGGGTGCTATTCCTCCAAAATTGTCTGATGACCTTGTGAAGAAAGCAGAAGAAGACAGACAAGTCCTGCCCCTCCCCTCTGGAGGGTTAGGGTACCCAGATCAAGACCCTGAATGATAGTTAGTAGTCTTTCAAACAACAGTTCAAATGGGCATATAACCCTCACAGAGTTCAAATCCCACCAGGCTCAAGGTTGACTCAGCCTTCCATCCTTCCATGCTTGGTAAAATTAGGACCCAGACTGTTGGAGGCAATAGGCTGACTCTGTAAACCGCTTAGTCTTAGATAGTGCTATTCCTAACTTCCTGAGATGTGCTCATCAAATTTAATTCTTTGAGTTTTGAGTTAATTCTTTGAGCACTAAGATTTCCTTGAGTGTCTACATATAAAGAGTGCAAACCATACAAGACTTTGAGTTTGACTTATCCTTACTTTTTTGAGACTGAACAATTGATTTCTGTTGAATTACCATCATTTAAAAACTAAGACTTTGTTTCTGGTTTGTTTAAACTGAGGAGAATTGTGGTTGAAAAACTTAGTTTGCCCAAACTGAACTTTGCTACCATAGAGAAGGGCAAGATGTTACAGAGAGGAATGCCAGAGAAGGATTGCCCAGAGAGGCCTGGGCATATTCTGTACCAGTGTTTCTCAACCTTGGCAACTTGAAGATGTCCGGACTTCAATTCTGGGAGTTGAAGTCCGGACATCTTCAAGTTGCCAAGGTTGAAAAACACTGTTCTGTACAGTGGGCCCCTTGGAAGAGATGTGAAGAGTGGCTAGTGGGGAGACAGCCCTAGGGGAAACCGGAAGAAGGGCGGCCTTGGCAGCATTCATCACTCTCTTCTCTCACAACAAACTTGATTCTAGTCATGCCACAGGAAATATATATTTCTTTCCTGGGACTACCTTGTAAAGACGTGTCGGCTCAGTGGCTAAGACGCTGAGCTTGTCAATCAGAAAGGTCGGCAGTTCGGCGGTTCGAATCCCTAGTGCCACTTAACAGAGTGAGCTCCCGTTACTTGTCCCAGCTTCTGTCAACCTAGCAGTTCGAAAGCATGTAGAAATGCAAGTAGAAAAAATATGGACCACCTTTGGTGGGAAGGTAACAGCATTCTGTGCGCCTTCGGCTTTAATGACATGCCAGCCACATGACCACGGAGACGTCTTTGGACAGCACTGGCTCTTGGGCTTTGAAACAGAGATGAGCACCGCCCCCTAGAGTCAGGAACTACTAGCACATATGTGCGAGGGGAACCTTTACCTTTAGTAAAGAATTGTCATACCTTCCTTCGCCTCCATCTGTGCTTGAAGAGCCCATTGTTAATCATTTGAGAACATACCCTTGATGCCAACAGAAGAAAAAAAGACCCATTGACCAAAGTATGAGTGTGCAGGTAGTACTTGACTTATAACAGTTCATTTAGTGACTGTTCAAAGTTACAACGGCACTGAAAAAAGTGCCTTAGGACCCTTTTTCACCTTTACAGCCATTGCAGCATCCCCTGGATAAGGAAGGTGATCAAAATTTGGGTGCTTGGCAACTGGTTTATATTTATGACGGTTGCAGTGTCCCGAGGTCACGTGATCACCTTTTGCGACCTTCTGACAAGCAAAGCAAATGGGGAAGCCAGATTCACTTAACAGGCATGTTAGTAACTTAACAACTGCAGTGATTCAGTTAACAGGAAAGGTTGTAAAATGGGGCAAAGCTCAGTTAACAACTGCCTCACTTAGCAACAGAAATTTTGCCTCAATTGTGGTTGTACATCAAAAGCGAATAGAATAGAATAGAATAGAATAGAATAGAATAGCAGAGTTGGAAGTGACCTTGGAGGTCTTCTAGTCCAACCCCCTGCCTAGGCAGGAAACCCTACACCACTTCAGACAGATGGCTATCCAACATCTTCTTAAAGACTTCCAGTGTTGGGGCTTTCACAACTTCTTGGAGGCAAGCTGTTCCACTGATTAATTGTTCTGTCAGGAAGTTTCTCCTTAGTTCTAGGTTGAATCTCTCCTTGATTAGTTTCCACCCATTGCTTCTTGTTCTATCCTCAGTGCTTTGGAGAATAGCTTGACTTCCTCTTCCTCTTTCTTTGATATTGGAACACTGCTATCAGGTCACCCCTAGTCCTTCTTTTCATTAAACTAGACATACCCAGTTCCTGCAGACGTTCTTCATATGTTTTCGCCTCCAGTCCCCTAATCATCTTTGTTGCTCTTCTCTGCACTCTTTCCAGAGTCTCCACATCTTTTCTACATCGTGGCAATGTAGCTCTTGAATCCTGAACCTGTGGACTTCTTCATTTGTCCTTGCCATCCTGTTTTGCCATCCTGATTGGCAGGAGCATACCAGGGACTCAGACAGAGAAGCATCTCTTCCATGTTCCCTTCCCTTCCATTTCTAAGTGCATATGCCAAGATCTGGGCTCCGGCCCTTCCTCATCCAAACTGTGAAGTCTGCTGGTGCTTGATTGACTCAGGATGAGTGTACAGTAGAGGGAGCCAAAGGCATCTATTTCTAACAATGCCAAAATGATGGAAAATTCACTGTGCCATCAAGAGGCAAATTCTGTATTTTCGGACTTACATTGTTTATTTAAAATATTTTTTATTGCTTTTTAAGTAATAACATAAAAAGACAGAAGGAACAAAACAGTAAAATTACCAAAATTAGAATTATATAAAAAAAAGACAACAAATGCTTAAAAATAGTGAAAAATGCAGCGGAGAAAGGTAGAATATTATTCTACCTTTAAAATGTATTGTTGTTAGAACAATACATTGTTACAGTTCTATATGCAATCTAATGCAAATATTGTGTGTGTGTGTGTGTGTGTTTTGCGTGTTTGTGTATAAAACAAACATCATCTGATTTAATTTATCCCCAGATAATCAGAGGCCAGAGCTCATACATTTCATTAAAGCCCTACCTTCTTCTCTCCCCATAATTTTGGCATTATGATCAGTGCAAATATTTTTACCACCGATTCGGGCTCGCTCCTGCGTGCACTCATGCATGCTCACAACGCTTCTGCACATGCACAGAAGCGTCTGGGCAAGGTGGGCAGGCCCTCCCACCACCACTACTACCAGTTTGGCTGAACCGGGCCAAACATGGCGCAACCCACCACTGACTATGATGGAGTATGAGCCACAGAGTCCTTCCCGTTAATATTTTCCACTGTATATTAATGCATGCAGACTACATTGGGAAGCTTTTTTAAAAAATGCACTGGTAAACTATAACATGACCAAGAAACGTGCCTATATGCCTTCTTCGGAAGCCAAGCTTGACTCAAAGATATGTTGACCTTTAAGGTTTCATTTTATTGAGCTCAGCAGTGTTACGCTGCGTCCTTGACAAGTTGCTATCCATTATCAGAGGATAAACGACTGTGGTCAGACTCAGCAAATGGAAGTTTGCTTCGCTGTCTCTCTAATCACATAGGATCTGCCGATGGAAAGGGGTGGAAGACTCCCTGGGGATCTGAACAGCAGTCTCGTGATTGCAAAATCAGCAGATGAGGCTTGTTGTGGCAGGAAGTAAGCGATCACCATGTGCTCCTGGCTACAGATCAAACTGGGGGGGGGGGGGGCGAGGGGAGGTGGTTGCCAACCTGAAATATTATAATTTAGGAAGTTTGGGGCAGATCAGACATATTTTTCTGCAAAGCCAGTCATTGCTAGAATCCTTTTCACTTATACTCTGTCTATCAAGAATCCTGGATTGGATTCAGCTGGTGCTTACCGTAGTGTTGAAGAGTGGCTCAGTCAGGGCTGCCACAACAGGTTATAGCAGTGATGGCGAACCTTTTAGGCACAGAGTGCCCGAACTGGAAGGCATACATGTGCACATTGCACACATGCGGAAACGCCAGAACGCCAGAAACCCGATGACCAGCTGGCTGAGCTGGGGCAATGGCACACATGCCCACAGAGAGGGCTTTGCGTGCCACTGGTTCACCGTCATGGGTTTATACAAACTGCGTTGCACAGGGGTGACACATGAGGGAGGAAGCACCAATTGCAAGTAAAAAGAAAGGGAGAAGAAGTATAGCCCATGTCAATAGTTCTTAGTTCTAGTCTTCCTATGGAGTCAGTTTCTGGAGGTGCGGTCCCATGTCATGCCCACCATGCCACGACCCACCTGGCCCTCAAAAGTGAAACCCAATCCTGATGTGGCCATCAATGAAATTGAGTTCGACACCCCTGGTATATACCATACAGGAATGTTGACTTTGCACATGCCCTCTTGGTCACTGAGACCTGTGCCTATGACTCATCGGGACCAGTGGCGAAATTCAATTTTTTTACTATCAGTTCTGTGGGCGTGGCTTGGTGGGCATGGCAGGGGAAGGATACTGCAAAATCTCCATTCCTACCCCACTCTGGGGCCAGACAGAGCAGGGGAGGGTTCCAGCCAGTTCTAACCTCTTCTATAGAAGAGGTTCCACAAATCTACAGTGCCGTTTAGAACTGATTCCAGCTCCCTCCCCCCCACTCCCGTCCGCACATCATCAAGATGAAGAGCGAGAGGAGGAATTCTGGGAATTGAAGTCCACAAGTCTTAAAGCTGTCAAGTTTGAACACTCCTGGTGTTTTTTTTCTAAAGGGTTAGGGGTGCAAGGGTCTTGTAACTTGACAGCTTTAAGACTTGCACACTTCAATGCCAGAGTTCCTGAGCCAACATGACTGGAGGAGGAATTCTGGGAGTTGAAGTCCGCAAGTCTTAAAGCTGTCAAGTTTGAACACCCCTGGGTTTTTTTTCTAAAGGGTTAGGGGTGCAAGGGTCTTGTAACTTGACAGCTTTAAGACTTGCGTGCTTCAAATGCCAGAGTTCCTGAGCCAACATTTTGGTTGCTAAGCAAGAGCGTTGTTAAGTGACTTTCACCACATTTTACAAGTTGGCCATGCCCACCCAGTCACATAACTGCCAAGCCACTCCCATAAAGCAGGCCACACCTACAGAAGAGGTTCTAAAAAATTTTGAAACCCACCACTGAGACAGAGGTGATATTTACCAGTTCTCCGAACTACTCAAATTTTCCGCTACCGGTTCTCCAGAACCTGCTGAATTTCACCCCTGATCGGGACCCTGCATGACTTTTGTTATGTAATTCTATTTAATAAATTGTGAGTCTTAAAAACAAGGGTTTTAAGGTGGGACACTAAGTGGGATTCTGCACAAGAGTACTTTATATGCCCTGAGTGGTCCTGGCTAAATCAATAATAGGTCAGGAAAGGGAAATAAGATTGCTCCTGCCACTAGGCTAACCCAATTGCTGCCAATCAAGAAAAAATTCCCTGCTTGTAGAATGTTGCTGTTAGGATTTTGTGGCCTTAAATAATGCAGGATGAAGTGGTGAGCATTTAGGTAGGTAATCTGGTGTCTTCAGATACTTTCTGCTGTAATAACTTTAAGGCTGTGACATTTTAGATCATATTTTGTATTGCACTGTTGTTAAACAGGTAATATCTGTAATTATTAATAATACATTTTACATATGTTTACTGAGAAATTCTCTACAGTACAGCAGGATTGAAAGTGTACTTACAGAGGCATATATTAGAGCTCAAGAAATAATAGTGTGTAAGAAGAGTAATGTGAAAACTCACTGCTTCTGCAAATAAAAGCATTATTTCCAGGAAAAACAAATTATTGCTTTTATAATTTTTTTTTTAAATATTGGCTGCATCTTTTCCATTCACAGTCCCCATCGTGGGCTCAGACTGCATGGCCTTCATCCCCAGGCTTTCCCTAGATTTATGGTAGCAATTCTCAAAGTGAAGGCTAAATGGTATTACTCCCTAACAAAAACAGTAATAGAGTCCTGAGGTGTCTTAAAAGTCTTTAATTGATTTATTATACTATATGCTTTTGTAAATGGCTCGGTTTAGACCTTAAGCATTATTTTCTTTCGGAGTCCAACATGCTTAATTATTGAACTGATTCATTCTCTGGGTTTGCACAATATACTGAGCCATAAAGTAATCAAACTGACTGGATTCTTTACAAAATATTAAGCCATAGAAAAACTAACCAAGGTTAAACCTAGCTGGGCTTCATATGATGTGTGAATGCTCCTGCTGGGACTTAACTAATGTGTTTGAGCACGTGCAAAAAAATTGTACACTGGATGTACATAGAAAAAGAGAATTGGTGGTAACAGGAAAATCAAAGTATTGTAATGCAAAAAGTTTCTTCTGTTTACCTGGAAGTAAATGCCACAATGTCCATTAGGAACTTATTCCTCAAAATTGGACATGCATGGAATTGTACTGCAAATATTGGTTGTGTTAGGAAAGACACAAACTATGCAAGCTTCAGGACTGTGTCCTTTCTCTTCCTCCACACTCCCCTACTCCGTGGGAATCCAGAGAAATTGGATTCTGTGTTCTTGTTCACTCTGCTGCAAACGTAAAAGCTATCAATAAAGCATCTTCCAGGGGGCCCTTCCCGCTTTGTATGTTTCTCTCTGTGTCTTCTTTTTGTCAAAGTAGACCTTTCCAGCCACACCGCTTCAAATAGGGGATTGTCCTCTAAAAATGGCATATGGCCACCCTGAAGCAGGCCTGTGACTCATTCAGCACTATATATGCTTCTGTGAATGCAGCCTCCATCTCCCTCCCCACGGTAGAGATTGTCTTGCTTCCATCTGGCACCCCGCGCACATCGCAAGCTGTCCCTGACATCGACATCTCCTTCTAAGGTTAACAGTAGCTGATGCAGGTCTGTAAAACATGCACACTCACCATTCTGGGCCCGGTTTGCCAGCATAAATGCTGCCGATGTGTCTCGACACACCTAGTTTTATTATTCATGCAAACTAAATTATTCTGCAGAAGATATGTAAGGTATACGAAACATAGGGGACTCTCCAGTGGTGGGTTCTGGATCCCCGGTGCAACAGGGCCAAGCGTCCACCACATGCACATGTGCAACACTCACATGTGTACTTACCGCTCGCAATGCTCCAGCTGCTCGGTGGAGTGTCGTACAGGCGCCCTACACTCCGTGCGCCAAAGCCCCAAACGGCTCAAATACACATCGGAAGGGCGAGTGGGTCCTCCGGAGTACCATACCAGAATGGTACCTGGTGCTCCCAGCAGGCACCGGTACGCCCATACCAGGCCATGCCGGTCGTATTCCACCACTGGAACTCTCCAATACATTGCTTCTTAAAAACAAGATAATATGTAAAGCTTGGTGCCGGCCAGCCTCATCAGTGCTTGAATTAACTGTAAAGATCAGTGGTGGGTTCCTACTGGTTCAGAACTGGTCAAGGTTTGGCGGCCTGGGTCACTGGAACCAGCAACAACCCAGGCCTGCCAAGCCCCCAAACCGGTTCCCCCGTCGGCGCTGCCATCTTGTTTTTCAGTTCTGCACATGCGCAGAACAATTTTAATTTCACTGTGCATGCGCGCCCAGGGTGCATCAAGCACGCATGCAAGGGAACTGGGAGTAGTGTTCACCGAAGCCCACCCCTGGTAAGGATCATCTGCCTGTTACCTGCTATCACAAACAGGTTAGCGGAGGGGGCCTATCAGTGTTCCACTTATATCATGGGTGTGAAACTCGATCACGTCACATGATGTCATGTGTTGTATCATGAATTTTTTTTTGCCTTTGTGGAGCCAGGGTGGGCGTGGCCTGCGCATGATGCATCCGGCCTGCGGGCCACCAGATTGACATCCCTGGCTTATATGATATCCTTTATTTCTGGATACAGCATCTGTCTCCCCTGCAAGAAACACTAGCAGCTTAACCAGTCCATTATTGTGTTCACAGACCCCTTTTCCATAATCTGCCAATATGGAGGTCAGATGTCCTGCCCCCTTCATCAGGCATTCTGCCTCCTTCTGGAGTCCCCTTGATTTTGTCTTACATTATGCGTTGACCTCCTAGGCTTTTATTGTGATGTTGGCCATTCTTATCAGACCATCTCTCCCCTTCGCCAGCCGTTTCATGTCCATTAACATCAAGTACACCACTTGCAGTTCCTGGCAGCTGATTGGCACAATGACTTGAATTGGGACCACTCTTCTTGGGCTGAGGAGGACTGAAGATGACTTTCCCAGCCTCTCAGCTGGAGTCTGTGGTTAATTGCCTTGCTCAGGTTGATGAAAGGTGCTCTTCATGTGAGAAGTGGTTGGCTTCAGCCACTTCTTAGCAATCTGGGCAGCCTGCATTTTTGCACAGCTAGGAATCGATAGACTGCTTGGCCCTGGAATGGGAGCAGGAATCAACTGAATTGGTATGGAATGAAACAGGGGTGGGAGTCAAAAAAAATTACTATTGGTTCTGTGGACGTGGCTTGGTGGATGTGGCTTGGTGAGCAGGGGAAGGATACTGCAGGGGTAGGATACTGCAAAATCCCCATTCCCTCCCGATCAGCTGAGATTCGGGAGGTAGATGGGGGCGGACAACAAGGAACATAAATATATTTGATGGATGATCAATGGGACTATGCATAATTGAAAGGAGTGATGTATAAGCATAAATACTTGGTAAATTCTTTTATATTGTTAAAACAATCAGAAGGAGATAAGTGATTACATAAAGGTATACTGTTATTAAATAGATAATTAAGAATGCAAGGGAATTAGGTTTGTTGAAAGGAAAGAAATATTAACTGTAATTGAACATATGGTGCAAAATGAAAGTGAGGTACTTAGTCATATTAGATGGAAAATTTGTGTCTGTATATGTAACTGAAAATATGGATGCACAAAAGCTTCTAACCAAACGACATGCTGTACATAACGGATGAGAATTTTTTAATGTTGTTTTTATGTTTAAAAAAATAAAAAAAATAATATAAAAAAAAAGAATAGATGGGGCGGGGCCAGTCAGAGGTGGTATTTACCGGTTCTTTGGTAAAGAGTAATTTTTTACTCAAAATTTCCGCTACCGGTTCTCCAGAACTGGTCAGAACTCACTGAATACCACCTCTGGAATGAAAGTGTATCCAAGGCCACTACCATTCTTCTCCTACAGCAGGGGTGTCCAAACTTGGGAACTTTAAGACTTGTGGACTTCAACTCCCAGAATTCCCCAGCCAGCATGGCTGGCTGGGGAATTCTGGGAGTTGAAGTCCACAAGTCTTAAAATTCCCAAGTTTGGACACCCCTGCCCTACAGTCTTCCTATTATCACCTGAGCCTGCCTCCTGGAGGCTAAATCCTCTCTTATTTTGCTCTGCGGCTTGAGTGGCTGTCCTGGGGATAGGAACCGCTTGCTTTCTCTCTGTAGCTACCAGTGCAGCATCTGCCTGGAGAGTTCATTTGTGATCATCCGTGATTTCTCAGGACTGGAACTTCCAAGCTTATGCTGTCTATTGTCCTTCCCCTTAAAAACACTTTATGAGCAGATCATCCAGATAAGCAGAAATACGGACACTCGTAAGAGTGTTCAGGTGGACTACATCAGGCTTGCAATCTTTTGAGTAAACCCAAGAGTGTTGAAATTACACCAAAGGAAAGAGTTTCAAACCGCTGGTGCTCCTGTCCAACCTTGAATCTGAGGAGTCTGTGGGTGTGCTCATCTGATAGAGATGTGCAAAATAAGCATCCATCAGATCTATGGAGGTTTTCTGGATTCCTGATTTGATGAGCCTCGTGATCGCCTCCTGAACACTCAGGGTCTGATTATCTTGTTTAGAAGCTTGAAGATTCTGCATAGATCCATTCCTCTTCAAGCACTAGATACAAAGAATAAAACACAGGCTAGATTTTGTTTCCTGAGATGCTGCCTTTCTGTCATTACTAATTTTCTGTACACGGCAGTGACGTGCGGTGACGTTTATGACTGGTGAGGCTGGTGACGTCATCAAACCACGTGGTTGCTCCGATCGCAGGGGCGCAGCCCAAACGGAGAAATTTCTTCAGCTCCAGCCTCAATCAGCGCAGCCGTGGTCCCCTTCATCTTGCCTCAGGAAGGAGGGGAATGGGACCACGTGTGCAGGGGAAGGGGATTGCGGCTCTGCTAATCTGAGGCTGTGCGCTGAGGAGCCGCCTGCACACGTGGTCCCATTCCCCTTGCAAGGATCCCGGGCTCGCCCGATGCAAAAAATGCCTGGGTACCGTGTTTCCCCGAAAATACAACCTGTCCTGCGCTCACTGACCTAGCGTTATCCCGAAAGCGCCAAGTTACAGGAGCCGGCGGTGGGGGGAGCGCTCACGTTGCTTGCCGCCTTCGGTATACCGCTAGGTTGGGGAGTGGTGTTCTGTCCGGCCAGAGGGGAGAGTTGCCGGGAAACTCTCCAGCCGGGAAAAGCGCCATTCACTGACCTGAGCAGCCGCCCCGCAAATCCCCTCTCCAGCCGGGAAAAGCGCCATTCACTGACCTGAGCAGCCGCCCCGCAAATCCCCTCTCCAGCCGGGAAAAGCGCCATTCACTGACCTGAGCAGCCGCCCCGCAAATCCCCTCTCCAGCCGGGAAAAGCGCCATTCACCAAGCCCTTGCGCAGCTCTCCCAGGCCACCGCCGCTGGCTGCTGCTGCCCGCCGCCGCCCGCCGCCGCCCCGCTCCGCTCCGTGCATAACTTCCAAACTCCAAAACTTCCAGCATCGGCCGCTCTAGGAGTGCTCTCTATGGTGGGCCGGCTGCTGGACAGAGAGTTTTCCGGACAGTCTTCCAGCAGCCGGCCCACCATAGAGAGCACTCCTAGAGCGGGCGATGCTGGAAGTTTTGGAGTTTGGAAGTTATGCGCAGAGCGGAGCAGGGCGGCGGGCGGTGGCGGCGGGCAGCAGCAGCCAGCGGCGGTGGCCTGGGAGAGCTGCGCAAGGGCTTGGTGAATGGTGCTTTTCCCGGCTGGAGAGGGGATTTGCCGGGCGGCTGCTCAGGTCAGTGAATGGCGCTTTTCCCGGCTAGAGAGGGGATTTTCCGGGCGGCTGCTCGTGAGCATAGTTACCTCATGGCTGCTTCGCCCCTGAGGCTCTGCCCGGCTCTTCGGGAGCCAGTTCACAAGAGAGCAGCCGCCCGGCAACTCTCCCCTCTGGCCGGACAGAACGCCACTCCCCAACCTAGCGGTATACTGAAGGCGGCAAGCAACGTGAGCGCTCCCCCCACCCCTGGCTCCTGTAACTTGGTGCTTTCGGGATAACGCTAGGTCAGTGAGCGCGGGACAGGTTGTATTTTCGGGGAAACATGGTACCTAGGCATTTTTTGCATTGGGCGAGCCCGGGATCCTTGCAAGGGGAATGGGACCACGTGTGCAGGTGGCTCCTCAGCGCACAGCCTCAGATTAGCAGAGCCGCGATCCCCTTCCCCTGCACACGTGGTCCCATTCCCCTCCTTCCTGAGGCAAGATGAAGGGGACCGCGGCTGCGCTGATTGAGGCTGGAGCTGAGGAGCCTCCTGCACACGTGGTCCCATTCCCCTTGCAAGGATCCTGGGCTCGCCCGATGTAAAAAATGGCGAGATCGGCACACTTGGGGCTGCTGCTGAGATGTCCAGGGAGGCTAAACCAAGCCGCGCGCCTCTCCCAGCCACTTTCACGGCTTCCTGGAGTAATTCTTTTTTATTTTCATGACGAGAGTGGCTCCGCCTCCCCTGCCTCCCCTGACTGCACGTCACTGGTGCACGGCCCTTTGTTTCCTTCATGCTTTGTTGTTTCTCTCTGCTCTTTAGGGTGGGAGACTTTGTCCCCTGGTCTTGCTTTGAATTTCAGTGAATAGCTTATTCAGACTCTTGCAGGATGCTGGAAGATGTGTACTTGCCCTTATTCAGACTGTTTCCAACACCCATTTGTCTCTACCAGTAAACTTTCAGGGATGTCCAAATAAGAAATATTGCAAGCATTCATCTTCCTGGGAGATGACAGCATTAATATAAGCAGTATTTGTATTGAAACTTTCCTCCATTTGCTTCAACTGCTGATATATTTGGTATATGTCCTAAAGGTAAAGGTTCCCCTCACACATACGTGCTAGTCATTCCCTGAAGAAGAGTGGGGAAAGATGAGGCTTGAGACGCTGAGGAACGTCCAACACAATTTTATTGAATATAACAGCAACTTGTAATACAGGAGAGAATCGCTCGTTCCTCTGCCTGACAGCTATTTATACGAAGAGCTGTCAGGCAGAGAAACCAATCAGGGAAGCAGAACAGCCCGCCTTCAGCCAAGCCGCGCCTGATTGGCTAAGGCGCGGCATGGCTGTTGCTAGCTGTCAACAGAGGGAATCCCCGGTCGTATGTCGGGGAGGAAAGGAATATAACACTCCTTCCCCCCTAGCGAGGACGCATGCGTGACAGCGGAGCATGCGTAGTCGCTAAGATACGCAGGGCGGCGTCGGACACGCCCAGAACGCCTCAGGGAGATCCCACCTTCGTCGCCAGTGAAGAAGAGTGGGGAAAGATGAGGCTTGAGACGCTGAGGAACGTCCAACACAATTTTATTGAATATAACAGCAACTTGTAATACAGGAGAGAATCGCTCGTTCCTCTGCCTGACAGCTATTTATACGAAGAGCTGTCAGGCAGAGAAACCAATCAGGGAAGCAGAACAGCCCGCCTTCAGCCAAGCCGCGCCTGATTGGCTAAGGCGCGGCATGGCTGTTGCTAGCTGTCAACAGAGGGAATCCCCGGTCGTATGTCGGGGAGGAAAGGAATATAACATTCCCGACTCTAGGGAGCGGTGCCCGTCTCCGTTTCAAAGCCAAAGAGACAGCACTGTCCGAAGACATCTCTGTGGTCATGTGGCCGGCATGACTAAACGCCAAAGGCACATGGAGTACTGTTACCTTCCCACCAAAGGCGGTTCCTATTTTTCCATTTTTACATGCTTTCAAACTGCTAGGCTGGCAGAAGCTGGGACAAGTAACGGGAGCTCGCTCCGTTATGCAGCGCTAGGGATTCGAACCGCCGAACTTCCAAGCTTTCTGATCAAAAAGCTCAGTGTCTTAGCCACTGAGCTACCGCATCCCTTTATATGTCCTAAGGAGCCCAAGTATGTACTTACTTGCATCATGCTCAAAACATACTACAAATTTTAATTCCTGGAGGTAAAGACGCCTAACTCCATTTGCCCAGGTGCCAAGAACTACTTGTCTAAAACTAATCTTACCTTGTGCAGTTTTATGTTATTCGTTATTCCCATGCTAGGGACTGTAAACAGCCAGTCACCTCCTCCTCCTCCTCCTCCCTCATCTACACATTTTAAGACAAAAGAGGCATAGGGCTATGTGCTTGCTCAGAAAAAAAAAAGCAAATCCAAATAAAATATTTGCACCCCTTTTCAGGAAATCTCATCCAAAGAACCCTATAAAGAGGGTGGCTAGTGCAAGGCAACCACAAGAGAGAGAATCAAATAGATAGAGCTCATAGATGCTGGGAAAAGGACAATTGTTGGTGGTTTAACATATGCTTTCAATCAACCGAACTGACTGGATACGAGCCGAACTTCACTTGAGTTTGCTTTGCTGCCTGTCAGGCACCATTTCTTTCTAAATAACTACATGCCATTTTCCCCTATGTGCTATTTTTCTGTCTTTCTCCCTCCTCTTTCTTTCAGCCAACACCGCTTTCATTTCTGTGCTTTCCTCTATTGTTCAGCTAAGTCTTCCTTCTCTTAACCAAGCCGATGCCTCTGAATCATCTCCGTACACCCCCATTTCTCTTCTTTCTCTCTCTTTCTTCCACTCCCCTTTCCTTCCCCGCCTTCCTCCCCGTGTCTCCTTTTATTGCCTGCTTTCCTCCTGCCTGTCTTGGCTCTGGCATGCTCTAGGTGGCTCTTTGGGTGCGTGAGCTACTCGACACACAAAGTCTCTTTGTAACTAGGAGAGGCTACTGATCCTTCAGCCAGCTCTCACAGCATCCCCACCTCTTTGCAGTACCAGCCAAAGCCACTGAGATAGAGAGATACAGAAGCAGCAGCGTTTGAGCTCAGATGATGAGGAGAATACAGCTTGTTAAAGAGATACATCCTTCAACCCGGGCTGGCTTCTCCGTCTCTCCGATTGCTAATATGGAAAGCAGCAGGAGTGGCTGTGTTGTAGACCCACCTCGCTTTTCCCTGAAGCAAATCAAGTTCCATGGACTTCACCAGGTCTTCTCAGTGCACCTGTCCTGCCCACACCGTGCCTTTTGGCTGATGGCTATCCTGGCTTCCATGGCCTTGCTCTTGACCTGGTCATCCAACCGCGTCCATTATCTGCTTTCTTGGCCTGTTCACACCAAGCTGCATATCCTCTACTCCCCCAACCTGACCTTCCCCGCTGTCACCCTCTGCAACAACAACCTGGTGCTGCTACGTCGTATGAGTCGAGCGGATCTCCATCTCGGGGGCTACTGGCTTGGTCTGCTCAACAAAAACTTGCAGCCCGCGCCTGCTGTGCAGACCCTGCTGTGGGACCCCCAGTGGCTCTGGTTGGGAAACCTGCTGGACTTCTCCCATTATCTGCCCCCCTTGCCACCACAGGAGCAATCCACACAGCGTTGGCTGGACCGGCTGGGCCACCAGCTCGAGGAAATGCTGCTCTCCTGCCACTTTCAGGGTGAGCGCTGTGGCCCCCACAACTTCACCACTGTAAGTCAGGATTGGGGAAAGGGGGGACTATTGGCGAGGACAACAGACAACTGTTGGGTCCTGCAATTGCAAAGTTACTATTTCAGCAGACTGCTGAAGTATTGGCATATGGCAATCAATCGGGGGGGGGGGGGCGCATTTTTAATTTGGGGGGAGGAGGCAAGGGCTGCAGTGGTCTGGCATGATGCAAGGTTGTGGGGTCATGCATGTAATGGATAGGGACAGCTTGTTTACATTTTCACTAGTTTTAGAGAAAGTCTGGGCAGATGGCAGCCTCTCATTGACCTCATGAGCTGCGGTGGTGCAGTGGTTAGAATGCAGTACTGCAGGCTACTTCTGCTGACTGCCAGCTGCCTGCAATTTGGCAGTTCGAATCTCACCAGGGTAAAGATTGACTCAGCCTTCCATCCTTCCGAGGTGGGTAAAATGAGGACTCAGATTGTTGGGGGCAATAGGCTGACTCTGTAAACCGCTTAGAGAGCGCTGTTGAGCATTGTGAAGCAGTATATAAGTCTAAGTGCTATTGCTATTGCTTATCTAGACTAATCAATTAAGCAGGTTCAGCCAATAGTTTAGAATGCAAGCTCTCAGTGAATAACAAGGCTGGGAAATCACAACCAGATCCTTTAAAAAGGCAAATGGCCAACCACTTCCACACTGTACTATTGTCAAAACAAAATGCTTAGTTATATTCACGTAGCCACTAGGAATTGGGCTCATTTCAAAGGCAAAAAGTTTGGGAATGTTTTTTTTTAACTACCGTATGTTCAGTTGATTTCCAGTTGTGTGTTTGCTGTTTCAGAATGACAGAAAATCAGCTTTTTATTCTCAGGATGGTGTTCTGAGTGGGACTTAAAAAAGAAGAAGATTGTACTTGTATTGCACTTGGCTAACAATTGGGTTAACTTAGAGGAAAAAGGAAAAAGAATTTAGCCTGCTCCCTTGACGATAGAGCAAGAAAGAGAAGTGGTATCTGAAACTCAAAGGAGTACATGAAATATTAATTTTGCTTCTTCTTTGAGCCATGTTTTCTCCTCTCATTTTGATGGATCCAGTGGAAAGAGTCAGAGGTGTATGTGTTTTAGTCCTTTTTGTTTCTGCAGTTCCATTCTGCTCTCAATGAAATTGGAATGTGTATAAAAATGGGTACCTTTGGAATTTCAACGTGTATTTCTTTGACTTGTGAACAAAAGTCATGAAACATGCAGCCAGTGGCTGATCAATTGTGGGTCAGCATGTCTTTTTAAGTTCCAGGCATTTGGAACTCATATATTAATATTTTGGACAGCATTTTGGCCTTTACCACTTTAGCTATATACTGTCTACTTTGGCTATCCTTCTATACAGTTCAGTGTTGTTATTTTCTCTAGTTCTAACCGGGATTCCAATTCCTTTCTAAATTTAATCCTGAAATTTAGAAGCAGAATGCAATGGGCAAAATGAATAAAAATTCATAGAGTTGAATATAGCGAACCTTCGACTAAGGAAGCGTACGACAATTTAATGGAGCAACAAAGAGAAAGGGATTGTAGCGTAGAGATAAGATTGACCGGTGAATTTATAGTAGGTTTCCTGATGTAGACTTCATACACCAGGAATGTTATTGTTCAAATTGTTCATGAAACCTAGCCAAATATGGTAGTTTCCTGCTGCAGATGTTCACACTCCCATCTCTGGCGTTCTGTGGGGGAGATTGATTGACAGTGAAGAGAAAGATTATAGTTACACAGTAGACTAGAAAGCCTAAACATAGCTATGATTAAAACAAACCATAGCTCCCCAAGATATGGAACATAGTTAGTTGTGGCTTGTTCCAAAGCAAAACCAGATGACCACAAGGGAAGGAGAACTTGATGAGACTTGCCACCAGTTCACACCCAAGTACTTTTAGCAGGCCTGAATCTTGTGATTGTGGTACAGTCGGCCACAGATTAAAGAAATGCATATCATTCCCCGTCCATAATTTGCCAATTGAAAACATGAGTCCCTTGAATTATTAAATATTGTGTCTTGAGTATTTTTGCTCTCTGGTTTAAAAATGCATTTTTGGTGTATTTATGTAGATTGTGTTTTTGAAGTTGAACTGTGGTCTAAATATATTTTATTCTTCCCCGTTCGTGTTCTTTTCTTTCAGCGTAGAAAATGACATTAGCTTTGATGTTCTCCTGTTCTGCCTGCCATCTAAAAATCTTTTATCCTCTTCATCATCTATATAGGCTGCCCTGAATCTTCTTGTCTGTTCTTTCCGACAGAGTTATTTTAACTTGTCCTAGTTGTAGTTCAGGCAAATGTCAGGCAGGCAAACAAATATGCTATGCCCTTCACAGTTTCTTAGAACATTTTCATATCGTTAGTCTTCCAGTTTAGTCTCCAGATGCCACTGCCATGTTTCTTAATTCCTTTCTCAAGTTCCCTCTTGTACACCATCTTGTTTCTTCTCCCCAGGAAACAAATCAGTGGTAGGTTGCAGGCGGTATGCCCTGGTACGGGCGTACCAGTGCCTGCCAGGAACACCGGGTACTGTTCCGGTACGGTGCTCTGGAGGGCCTGCCTGCCCATCCGAGTTCCTTACCTTGTTTGAGCTCTTCTGCGCACGGAGCGTACAGTGCCTGTGCGACGCTCTGCCGAGCAGCTGGAGTGTTGCGGAGGCGTCGTGGAGGTAAGGACGCATCTGCGTGCTGTGCACGCGTGCTGCGCATGTGCATGTGAGGGACGCTGAGCCCCATTGCACCATACTGGTTGCAATGGGATCCGGAACCCACCACTGAAACAGATAATGATTTCTTGTGGAGTTTTCTTCCTCCGGTCACTCCAAACTGTTGATTCTGACCCTACTCTCAAACCTTTATAGCAGGAGGCCATTGGCCCTCCCAGAGAGAAAAACTGAAAAAGACTTTCCTCAAATGAATAAAACAAATCTTGGACTCCATCAAGAGACTAAATTGGGCAAATCAACAGCTTCAGTGAATAAAGAGGATGAAAACAAAGGCTCAAATCAAGAGAAAGGAAAGCACAATGGTAACCACAGGGGTAAGCTGACTCAGCAACCTAAGCGAAGAAAATGACAGAAGCGCAAACAAAAGAAAGGTGAGAAAAAAAAGCTTTCTTTCTCCAAACCACAGATCATCTCAGACCTCATAGTTCAGGGGTGTCAAACTCAATTTTATTGAGAGCCGCATCAAGGTTGTGTTTGTCCTCGGGGGGGGGGGGCAGAGGGGTGTAGGCAGCTTGACATCACTCATTGAGGCTCCTATTTTGGCCATGATGGCCTCCTGCAGCCCTCTGCCAGTGAAGCTCCGGAGGACCGCACACAGCCCTCCCGAGCTCCGTTTTCACTGTCAGGGGGCTGCAGGAGGTTGTCGCGGCCAAAAATGGAACACAGAAGGGCCATGTGTGGCCCTCCCAAACTCCGTTTCAGTGTCGGAGGACCTGTGGGTCAGTCCTCGTTGTTTCCAGGGCGGGCCCGCAGGCCAGATCTAAGCACCCTGTGGGCTGGATCCGGCCCGTGGGCCTTGAGTTTGACACCCCTTGGTCTAACAGTCCCCCACTCACCCCAACATTTCTCCATTTGCTCTTTGCTATGATATACAGATCCTTCCTGCCCAAGGAGCTTCTGAGATCATACTATCTACCTACTCCCAAGTCACAATCTTTTATAGCAGTAGGAGAAGGACAAGCCAAAGTTTATTCCTCGAGTTAAAATTATGACCCCTCCCCCAAAATTACACAGAACTGTAACACCTTTTGCCAACTTCCCATTTGTCAGCAAGTATGATAGCTGAAGGAAATGCAACTAATCCTTTTGAAATACTGTAAGCTACTTTTTCATTGATGCTGTAATCCTAAATACATAACATGACATGTATAAGAGTCAAGGCAAACCTCTCCTTGAGATGGTGTCTGGCTGGGATATCTTCTTTTTCATTGCATTCACCTTTACAGAAATTTTAATTGAGCCTTCTTAAGAAGGAAAATCTTTTTTTTTTCCCCATACTGGTTATCCCAAAAGCATAACAAACGAAAAAATAATAGCAGAATGCATACCAAAAATGCAGCAGTCGCTAGCTAGCAGTTAATTCAATAAGCATTAATAATTAAATGATTAATTTAAATATTTGCTATAATTCATGCATCATTCATAATTATGCCATAGTTTAGATTTCCAATGTACAAGTACATGTTTTCTTAAATAACTGAAAATACGGCATGGTCTTAATTATTGCTTTGCATGCTATGTGCTAATTTGGGATTAACAAATCAAGAATGCATACTGGGTGACCTGTGCAGAGGATGGGGTCTTCGAGGGGATGGGAGAATATTAGATTTTGTTTGGCTGAAACCAGGGGTGAAATTCAGGAGATTCTTACAGGTTCTGGAGAACTGGTAGTGGAAATTTTGAGTAGTTTGGAGAACCAGCAAATACCACCTCTGGCTGGCCCCAGAGTGGGGTGGAAATAGAAATTTTGCAATATCCTTCCCCCAGGAGAGGGGAGGGAATGGGGATTTTGCAGCATCCTTCCCCCGCCACGCCCACCTAGCCATGCCCACAGAACCAGTAGTAAAAAAAAAAATGAATTTCACAACTGCCTGAAACCCAGCAGGGACGTGCGGTCAGGGGAGGCAGAGCCTCACCGCTCTCATCATGAAAATAAAAAAAAAAGGGAAAAGGGAAAAGGTGCTGAGGAGCCTTCTGCACACGTGGTCCGGGAATGGGACCACATGTGCAGGAGTCTCCTCTAGCCTCAGCCTCCCTCCTGCACACGTGGTCCCATTCCCCGCCTTCCTGAGTCAACATGAAGGGGACCGCGGAGCGTGAGCCGTGGTCCCGTGGAGCGTGCTCCGCGGTCCCCTTCATGTTGACTCAGGAAGGTGGGGAATGGGACCACGTGTGCAGGAGGCTGAGGCAGCTTCAGCCTCCTGCACACGTGGTCCCATTCCCCGACTTCCTGATCAACATGAAGGGGACTGCGGAGTGCGAGCCACGGGACCGCGGAGCAGTGAGCTGCAGTCCCCTTCATGTTGACTCAGGAAGGAGGGGAATGGGACCACGTGTGCAGGAGGCTGAGGCAGCTTCAACCTCCTGAACACGTGGTCCCATTTCCCGCCTTCCTGAGTCAACATGAAGGGGACCGCGGCTCGCGCTGATGATGTCACCAGCCTCACCAGCCATAAACCTCACCGCACGTCACTGAAACCCAAAGATTAGCATTTGTGTAGAGAAAGATCCTACTACCAAAATTGTGGCTATCTAAATGTTCATTAATAAGAATGAGTATAAATTGTGGGGGGGGGGGGGGTTTCCTTGGTGCTTCCTGAGTTTGCTTGTTTTCTTGCAGATGTTTCATTGCCAGACTAGCACTGATGTTGTTATCTAGTTTGGTAGTGAAACGTCCGCAAGAAACCAACCAAGCTCAGAGAGCAGCAAGGACCCACAGTTCAACCCTGGCTGGTTACAAATATTCTCTTCTATCAATTACCTGAATCATTTTTGTCTTTGCAGAAATCTTAAGTCACTATCAATACTTGCTTTCTATCCTTGACTCAACAACAAGATGGGAACCTTAATGGTTAATACCAGCGACAAGGAAATGGTGGGATTCTAAAATCAAGTGCAATCGCATACATAGCACAGCTCACTATTTCCTAAAACCTCAGTAGATTTAAAGTACTGGCTAATTCTGCAGAGTAGAAACCTGAAAAATATTTTAAAAAGAGGATTGAGTTAGTTGAATTATTTATCTATCACATGTAGTTACCAAGTTCTTACCAATTTCAAGACAAGGACTGCACATATCAAATGTGAGAACAAAGTCCCAAAATTGGAAGGATACTTAGACGCATTCCCTCTTCCTTTATTTTTTTCAATCAGACTTTTTTTCCCCTTCTGTTCAGTCGTGCCTGATTCTTAGAACCTGCTTGACAAGTTTTCTTGGCAAAGATATCAGAGTGGTTTGGTATTGCCAACTTGCTAGGGCTGAGAGAAAGGGATTGGCCCAAGGTCACCCAGCTGGCTTTGTGCCAAAGGCACAAAAAACTCCCAGACCCCTTGCTTTCAGCCTGCCTGCCTTAAGCATTACCCCAAGCAGGCTTCCTATGGAGACATACAGTACTTAATATAAGTACTTTATAGAACTCGGCAGAAGGAAAAGTCAAATTATGACATATACAGATAAATAGACAGGCTCTGCATGTATGGCGGTATTGGGAAAGTGGGCAGAAAAGAAACCTTGCATATTTAATAATAATAATAATAATAATAATAATAATAATAATAATAATAATAATAATAATAATAATAATAATAATAATAATCTTTAATTTATAAACCGCACCCTTTCCTAAACAGGACTCGGGGCGGTGTACAGTCATATTAAAACAGTATGAATACAAAATATAAATATACTTAAATATAGAAATAGGTAAACGGAGGAGGTAGGATGTGGACTGTACAATATTTAAATTAAAATACAAATAAACTTTAAAATTACCCTTAAAAACTACCCAATAAGATGTTTGCCAGGAGGTTAAAATGGGACTATAAATCAGTTAAGCCAGCTAATTGGAACAGGTGGGTCTTAAGCTTCTGTCGGAAGGAGCGGAGGTCGGTGGTAGTTCTGATGTCGGGGGGGAGGTCATTCCAGAGGGTTGGGCCCATCACAGAGAAGGCTCTACTCCTGGGCGCTGCCTGTTGACACTGCTTAGTGGACGGCACCCGGAGGAGTCCCTCCCTGTGAGAGCGGATTGGTCGCAGGGATGTATGAGGTGAGATGCGATCCCGCAGGTAACTAGGTCCCGTGCCATGGAGCGCTTTGAAGATAGTAACCAACACCTTGAAACGCACCCGAAAATTTTCTTTGTGGCTTTATGCAGAATGGTTTATCCCAGTCTGTCTCTGAATTTTATACTTTCAAGAATTTGGCTCAAACCTGCCAGCAAGGCAGAAAGAAGACTACCCAGATGTGTCTACAAATATTTTAAGCTTTCCTCAAGTAGCAGTTGCCAAATGTTATTCCTTTGGCTATTGGTTATATGAATTGCTTGGCAGGGACTTTTATTTGGCCACCTGTAAAGGATGAATTACCCAGCAGCAGGCGAGTGTAAATGCCAGCAGGGCAGACTGCCCTTTAATGGAAGATGCAACCAGTGAATATGCTCAGCAGAACTTGCATTTGTTCACTTTCACTGTGATTTGCTGTTGTTACTGTTGTTGTTCATACTGAAGGATGTAAGGCCACCACTGGTCTTAAGAGAATTCATCAGAGATAGTTAGCTTCCTGAGTCGTGAAGCAAATGAATCCTGCCTGCTCCTTCTATGCATGGCACTTTTTAACCTCCAATCCAGCACATTCCTTATGCCTAACAAGCAAAGGGATATAATTTTTCACAAAGCAGTGTCTTTGGTTCTCAACTGTTTCCCACTGGTTATTATTCATAGTGGAACTCACTGGCTCCAAAGTAGTTGGAACTGGGAAAGGGAGGGAGGTGAGTTCCTAAGATGGTATCCAGGTTGCCAATGAGACCTGAGACATCTGTTTGGCAAGGATGATACAACAGCATATTGATTTAAAGCCGGAACTGTTTTGGGTATTTTACCCAAAGAGAAATATAGTTAAAAAAAATGTATATTTAATTATTCATGTAATAACTGCAGCTAGAATTGTATTTGCACAAAATTGGAAAATGGAAAAAAAATTCCCTCAGAGGGAGAGGGAGAAATGAACAGATTAACGTTGGCAATTAAAGAAAAGGAAGAATCAGTGTATTATAAGAGATGGGGATCTTTTTATCACTGGATAGAAAATGAATATATATAGAGAGAAAGAGAAAATTGAATAATTTGGAAAAGAACGTAGAATTATAGGGGAGGAGTTGAATTAAAAGGCAATTGAAATGTAAATGTAAAGGCAAGATAAAAATAGATTAAAATGATGTAACTGTTAAATATGATGACACAAAGACTGTACCCAGATGACACACTGTAAGATTAATGGTGTAAGAGTGGTTATGGGGGGGGGGGGATTTAAAACTTTTTTTTTAAAGACATATCTTCCTTTTCTCCTTCCTTCAGCTGAATTGGTATTTTAAAAAGAATAATATTTTTAAAGGGGAGCCAGCAACTGCAAAGGAAAGAGCCATTTTTATTTCCAGGCATACCTACAGAGACCATGTTTTCTTGGGAGAGGGGGGAAGAGGGAATAAAGGCAAATTTGAAAAGAAGGTAAATCTGAAAGAGGTTCGTAAGGATAAACAAAATATTAAATTGATTATGTTTCTAACTTTCCCTACAAAGGAAAATTCAAGTGTAAAACCAATAAATGCATATTATGATAAAAATATCTAAAAACCAAACAGAATATATCAATTTGTTTTAAAAAGACAATTCAATGTATGTATGTATGTATGTATGTATGTATGTATGTCATACAAGGGCCATGGTTCCCCACCCGTTGTAGCAAATCAATGTGGCAACCATGTTGGAACTGGGCAAGCCTCTGCCCCTGCAGCCATTTTGCAAGAGTGCCACATCAGGTTCCCAAGTTCCAGATGTGTCCACCGGGCCCAAAGCGTACACTTATTACACTTGTTGAAAGACACAATGTGACACTGCTATAGGTTATCCTCTTCTCTAACCTGCTGTTGGTTATCAAGGCTAGGAAAGTCCACTGGCCTCCAAGAGGAAGAGTCAGGCTCCTATCCTAACCCTACTTTTTCTCCTCCACAGGTTTTCACCCGCTACGGAAAGTGCTACACCTTCAATTCCGGCCAATCTGACAAGCCACCCCTCATCACCATGAAAGGGGGCACCGGCAATGGCTTGGAGATCATGCTGGACATTCAACAGGATGAATACCTTCCGGTCTGGGGAGAGACAGGTAAAAGTGCTTTTCCTCCTTCCCTATCCCTGCATCAGTTCCTCATTTCCCCTCGTGGCAGAATCCTTCGTGTAGAGTCTGCACCAGGGGTGGGTTCCGGCAGCCACTACTGCTGGTTCGCTTGTGGGCAGGCTGCGCAAGGGTGCTTCATTCGCATGCGCAGTACAATAAAAATTGATCTGCAAAACCGGAAAAAAAGATGGCCGGTTGCAGCGACCCAGGCTGCCAAACCACTACCGGTATGGCCGAACCGGTCAGAACCAGTAGGAACCCACCACTGTTCTGCACTGCCCATCCTTAGGCAGCCTCAATTTGCCCAAACCCCCTCCCCTCCTCCAAGACTCCCTCCATTCAATCATTTAAGTAGACTTGCACAACCTCCTGAGACCTTCATCTTGCCTTTCCACATCCTATTTCCTTACTCAGCCTCCCCCTCTTCGCTCCTGTCCTATTCACCATAGCAACCAGCTTAGCAATGCCAACCAGGTAGCTGCCTCTCATCCAGAAATAGCATTTTGTTCTGTTAAGGGAGAAATGTTTTCTTCAAACTGCAGCGGGGGGGCGGGGGGGTGAAGCCAGAGTCCCTAATCAAAGGTCATCAAGAGGCTACGTGGAAAGCATGTTTGCATTCCTAGCTGGCTTTCCATTTCTAGGGAGAAGGGGAGAGAAAGAGAGCTGCATGGGCTGTGCCTGGTTTTAACAAAAATGCTATTAGTGTCCCTGGATCAGAGGTGGATTGCTCCTGGTTCGGCCCGGTTTGGCGGAACCGGTAGTGGAATTTGTTCTATCCTCCTCGACATACGACTGGGCAGCTGGCAACAACCTGATTGGCTAAGACGCGGCTTGGCTGAGCGTGGGTTGCTCCGGTCATTCCTATTGGCTATCCTGCTTAACAGCTCCATATAAATAGCTGTCAAGCAGGGAAAGGTGCTGAACTCCATCTATATATAGTTTAGCTGTTGCCTGTTAATAAAAGCTGTTAAGTTGCCTCAGACGCGTCCTGCCTCATCCTTCGGCCAATCTTTTATAGAATTCAGGCCTGGGTTGCAAATCCGGCAGCAACCCAGGCCTGCCACGCCCTCAAACCGGTTCCTTCGCCACCACTAGGCCGTCACCATTTTGGATTTTGGTGACTGTCATTGTGCAGTTCACTGTAACATGTTTTGCTGCCAAAAAAAAAATCTCTTTTGGTATTTACCAGCCTCCCCTTTCTGCTTGATTTTAATATTTTAACACATCCTTTGGTTTAAAGAAATTTATGGAAAGCTGGCATGCTTGTAAAGGGAAACCTCAATTTCTAAACCATCTTTATTTATTAGAAGGCCTCTGGGCTTCCTTAGACAACGAAAACAGACGAGGGGGAATGTAGGCCAATGTTTTGCTTGAAAGCGTGCCCAGCTGCTCAGGAAAAATAAATAAAACAAAGGGTTAAATCTAGAGGAAACTTCAGGCTGTGAGCTGGCACTTAAAAATTGTAGTGGCTCAGTGGCTAAGATGCTGAGCTTGTCAATCAGAAAAGTCGGCAATTCAGCAGTTTGAATCCTTAGCACCGCATAACGGAGTGAGCTCCCGTTACTCGTCCCAGCTTCTGCCAACCTAGCAGTTCGAAAGCACGTAAAAATTATTATTATTATTATTATTATTATTATTATTATTATTATTATTATTATTATTATTATTATTATTATTATTATTATTATTATTATTATTATTATTATTATTATTATTGTTATTGTTGTTGTTGTTGTTATTGTTATTGTTAAATTTCTAGACCGCCCCCTCTCCCCGGAGGGACTCGGGGCGGTGTACAGGCATAAATTTAAAACATATAAGCAATCAAACACATAAGTAAAACCAGGTTAAACAGCCCCTGTACAATTTATAAAAATTAAAAAACAGACCTTAAAACCAATCTTAGAAAATTTAGAAATAGGACTGAGGTGCGATAGGTGGAATTAGGCCAAGCCGGCTAGCTGGAATAGGTGGGTTTTAAGTTTCTGACAGAAGGAACGGAGAAGTAGAAAAACAGGGACCAACTTTGGTGGGAAAGTAACAGTGTTCCGTGCGCCTTCGGTGTTTTGTCATGCCGGCCACATGACCACAGAGACATCTTCAGACAGCGTTGGCTCTTCGGCTTTGAAACAGAGATGAGCACTGCCCCCTAGAGTCGGGAACGACTAGCACATATCTGTGAGGGGAACCTTTTCCGCTACCTTATCCTGGCACACATTTTGTGACAACACCCAAAAGAGCCTCCCAAAAGGCACTCACTGGCCCAGAAAGGTTGTTAATCCCTATCAGAGGAAACTATGGCAGGTGTGTATTGACAAGATCAGGAGGACCTGCTCTCCACGCCCCTGTAGCTTCAACATCATGCTTCTCCTTGATGCGTGGATGCGTCTCTTGATGTCCCTGGGGATTGGAGAGTGTCAGAATAAAAGAAAGAGACCACCGCCCTTGCTCTTGCCATGCTTTCTATCTCTCTGTGCCATAGATGAGACATCCTTTGAAGCTGGGATTAAAGTGCAAATCCACAGCCAGGACGAGCCACCCTTCATTGACCAGCTGGGATTTGGAGTGGCACCTGGCTTCCAAACATTTGTGTCCTGCCAAGAGCAGCGGGTAAGTTGGAGACACATTTGCTTTATTTAAAATGGTTTCTTGTATTCGTTCTAAAGAGCAGGAATGGTTTTGTGATTAAGGCACTAGGCTGGGACCAGGAGCACCCAGGTTCATATCCACCTTCAGCCATGGAAGTTCACTGAATTATTTTCAGCCCCTCGGTGTTTCTCAGCAAAACCTATCTCACAAGTTATGTTTATTAAATAAAACATGTTTTATGTTCTGACCTAAGCTTCCCCAGAAGCACGAAGCTGAGTCCTCATCCCGATAAACCCCTTTTATTTAATTTACAGTGAATTCCTCTCCAGCAAAGTCCCAGCCCACAGTCTTTCAAGACAATTCACAACTACCGACCTTTATCAGGCTTGGAGAGTGGCCAGGCCGATATCTTTCAGACTCCGCAATACTTGGCAAGAATGCAGGAATGAACTACCGTATTTTTCAGAGTATAAGATGCACCTTTTTTTCCTCAAAAAAGAGGCTGAAAATCTGGGTGTGTCCTATACATCAAATACAGCATTTTTTTTGCCTCCTGAAGCCCCGCCCCTTTCACCAAAATGGCCGTGCATACCCTTATGGAGGCTTTCAGAGAGCTCCTGGGGGCTGGGGAGGGCAGAAATGAGCAAAAAACAGCTCGTTTTTTGTCCCCCCCAGCCCCCAGCAGCACTTTATAAGCCTCCATAAGGCTATGCATGCAATTTGTTTGACAAAAAACGGGCCATTGTTTGCTTGTTTTTGCCTTTCCCCCCCCCCCCCCTCGGAGCACTCTGCAAGCCCCCCCAAGGCTGTTCATGCCTTTTGTTTGAAAAAAACGGGCCCGTTTTCACCAAAAACAGGCCGTTTTTTAGAGGTTTGCAGAGTGCAAAAACTTTTTTTTCCTTTTGGAAAGCTCTTTAACTGAGTGATGAGAATTACATTGATCAAGTGCTGTGCCAGCAAAAACAAAGTCTTAGGTGCTGCAGATTGTCAGCGATTTCCTTCTCCAGCATATGGATAAATACATCTGAAAACATCTGCCTACTCTCTCCCTCTCTCTCCCTCCCTCCCTACTCTATTTCTCTCTCTCTCTCTCTCTCTCTCTCCCTCTATCTACTTACTTACCTACCTACTCTCTCCCTCTCCCTACCTATCTACTGTATTTCTCTCTCTCTCTCTCCCCCATCTACCTATGTACATACCTACTCTCTCTCTCCCTACCTATCTACTGTATTTCTCTCTCTCCCCCCCCCCGCTATCTACCTACGTACATACCTACTCTCTCTCTCCCTACCTATCTACTGTATTTCTCTCCCTCTCTCTGTCCCTCTACCTACCTACACTCTCTCCCTCCCTCCCTCTCTCTCTACTGTATTTTTCTCTCTCTCTCTATTTCTCTCTCCCTCTCTCTATCCCTTTATCTACCTACCTACCTAACTACTCTCTCTCTCCCTACTACCTACCGTATTTCTCTCTTTCTCTCCCTCTCTATTCCTCTATCTACCTACCTACTTTTTTAAAAAAATTGCCTCTTCAAAACCTTGGTGCATCTTATACTCCGGTGCGTCTTTTACTCCAAAAAATATGGTAATTGTCTCCTGCAAACACCCCTCCCCTTTTATTCCCTATGGGAGGGGCCATTCACCATCCACCTGTGGCTTTACTCCCAAGTCGACCCTGGTTTCTTAGCTATTCCCTGCATCTGGCAACTCTACGCATGTGCACACTGGGAACAGGCTCCAGCTGTTCGTCTGCATGTCTGACTCCGAAGGCAGCTGATAACTGGCATACGGCTCTGGCCCCCTCTCTGCCTCCAATGCAGAGCCCTCATCAGAGCCTTCCCCAGACTCCAAGCCTGGCCCACTTTCCTCCCCAACCTCCTTACTGTCTGAATCTGGTGCCAGCTCCACTGGCCGGCAACAATATTTTATTCCTATTTTATCATGAATAAAAATTGAAAATAGTATTTATGTACGCTGCCTTGGATTTCTGGAAGAAAAGCAGGATAGCGAGTGAATGTAAATTCTTGCAAGGGAAAAAAAAAACCAGAAGTGTCCCATTCTCCTTTGTAAAGAATGGCTTAGATTGAAATAGCCCTGAAATCTGAAGCAGGAATCCAGGCTGTGGTCAAATGGCTAGTCCTACTGAATAGCAGGCAGTGACTTCAGAGTTGTATCCTTGTCTACACTGGGATATGCTGTTGGTAGTATTGTTTTATGTGTTTCACTTGTAAACTCTAGTGAGTCCATGTATATGATGTCATCATTACAGGCCAAATGGAGCTCTTCTTTTTGTCTTTGGAAAGACTAAGGAGATATTGACCTTCTCATTCTATCTTCTGTTGCTCAGCTTATCTACCTTCCTCCACCTTGGGGTGACTGCAAGTCAGTGACAGTGGAGTCTGAATTCTATGACACCTATAGCATCACTGCTTGCCGCATCGATTGTGAAACCCGCTACTTGGTGGAGAACTGCAACTGTCGTATGGTGCATATGCCTGGTAAGAAGGAAGGATCTGAAGGGAAGCTAAGGACCGGAGTCCATAGTAGTTGCAATTGTTTATTATTATTATTATTATTATTATTATTATTATTATTATTATTATTATTATTATTATTATTATTATTATTAATAATAATAATAATAATAATAATAATAATAATAATAATAATAATAATTGATGCCAAATGCAGACTCTGCAAAGAAGTTGATGAAACTGTTGACCACATACTCAGCTGCTGTAAAAAAATCGCGCAGACTGATTATAAATTGCGGCACAATTCAGTAGCACAAATGATCCACTGGAATTTGTGCAAAAATTATAATATTAAAACAACAACAAACTGGTGGGAACATAAGCCTGAAAAAGTTACCGAAAATCAGATGGTCAAGATCCTGTGGGATTTTCGTATACAAACAGACAAAATACTGGCGCATAACACACCAGACATCACACTGATTGAGAAAAGTAAGGTTACAATCATAGACATCGCAATACCAGGTGATAGCAGGGTCGAGGAGAAGGAACATGAAAAAGTCGCGAAATACCAGGACTTAAAAATTGAAATTCAACGATTATGGCACAAACCAGCAGTGGTAATTCCAGTGGTAATCAGCACACTGGGTGCTATTCCAAAAGCACTGGAATTGCATTTAAAAAAGTTAAAACTTGACAAAATCACCATCAGTCAAATGCAAAAAGCTGCACTGCTTGGATCTGCACGTATATTACGAAAATACGTTACGACGTCCTAGGCCCCTGGGTGGGGCCCGACTAGTAATCAATGCCAAATCCGGCGAATCAACTGGCCGCTGTGATACAATCGTATAATCATCATCATCATCATCTTCTTATTGAGCCCTTTGCAAGATGAAGGGCTGTTTTATGGGAGTACACTCCAAAATGTGCACGCTATTTTGATATTTAAATGGTGGGCTAGCATGCCACATTTACTTGTGTAACAACAGGTTGCCTATGTTAATGCCTGCATAACCCAGAGCTGAAACTGGATTAGATATTTATTTATTTGTTTTGTTTTGTTTTGTCAAGTGTGTATAAGATAATAGATATAAGTATATACAAGATTATGAATACATGAAATGGATATGAATAAAAGGGAACATTAGGACAGAGATGGTAGGCACGTTGGTGCACTTAGGCACGGCCCTTACAGACCTCTTAGGAATGGGGTGAGGTCAACAGTAGTCTAAGGTTAATATCTCCTCTAGGGTGGTCTCCAGAATGAATCAGGAATATAGAGGACAACTGCATGGCTGTAATAAATGCAAAGGATCTGCAGAATCAGAAATCTAATGTTCCTCAGTTGGATTTCTCTCCTAGTTTTGCATTCTCCAGAATCACTGCTCTGTATTCAAAACAGTAATGAAATAAGGTTGGAGTTAAATTCGGTTTGAAGCATGAGGTGGGGATGGCGGATGGGAAATGAATTCTGACAGTTAAGTGTAGTCGCATTAGGAGATACCAGTACATCTCAATCAGATGCTGTGCTGAAACTCTGCATAGGCTAATAATCATCTGCCCGGCTTCAGTCCAATTCTTCACCAAGTCAGCTGACTGCTGATAGTGCTGGACAGCTCCTCTTGCAGACTGGAGAGAGCTATTGCCAAGTCTCAAACACCCAGCAGACACCACATTCCAGAATTCCAACCATCTCAACTGTTTCAGTTTAATAAGCAAGCGGGAAATGAGAATCAGACGGAGTCATAAAAGCACAAGATTTATAGTGTAGAAGATCCCAGTTCCTCACTTGGAGAAAAGGAGTCTCTGTGGATTTTATTCTGCTAGCCGTTGCTGACTATAGGGGGTGGTGCTCATCTCCATTTCAAGGCCTCTGACAGTCCAAAAATGTTTCTGCAGTCATGTGGCCAGCATGATGTCACTGAGCAGTGTTTCCTCCTCACCGAAGTAGTACCTATTTATCTACTCACATTTGTATGCTTTCAAACTATTAGGTGGTCAGGAGCTAGGCAAAGACAGGTGCTCATCCCGTTGCATGATGCTCAGGTCTCAAACCTGAGCTGTCGGCTTTCCAACTAGTACGCCCAGCATCTTAACCTCTAGCCAGTGGTGGAATTCAAATTTTTTACTACCGGTTCTGTGGGCGTGGCTTGGTGGGCGTGGCAGGGGAAGGATACTGCAAAATCTCCATTCCCTCTCCACTCCTAGGGGAAGGATACTGCAAAATCCCCATTCCCTCCCCACTCCTGGGGGAAGGATATTGCAAAATCTCTATTCCCACCCCATTCTGGGACCAGCCAGAGGTGGTATTTGCCGGTTCTCCAAACTCCTCAAAATCTCTGCTACCGGTTATCCAGAACCTGTCAGAATCTGCTGAATTTCACCCCTGCCTCTAGCCATAGCACCACCCAATCTTCAACTGGGCCTCCAGTTTAAAAAGTTTCACATAGTGAAACTTTTGCAATCAAAAACAATATTGCACTAGAAGTGAACCAATATAAGAATGTGCCATATAGCAATAGCACTTAGATTTATATATCGCTTCATAGTGCTTTACAGCCTTCTCTAAGCAGTTTTACAGAGTCAGAATATTTCCCCCAACAATCTAGGTCCTCACTTTACCGACCTCAGAAGGATGGAAGGCTGAGTCAACCTCGAGCTGGTCAGAATCAAACTGCTGGCAACCGGCAGTCAGCAGAAGTATGTTAATCTGCATAATATATTCAGCTGTGGAATTAACTGTTGTAGGTTTTCAATTCTTTAGATGATTATGATTGTGGTGATGATACTCATACCACCTTTCCTCTTATACGAACCATGAGCAATGTACAAAAGAAATCTATGAAACAATCTTCTGTGGCTGCTTCTAAGCCATTTGACTGCATTGCCTTCTTCATATGAGAAAAGCTGGCAAATCAGTTATCATATACCTGATTTCGCAACATCTAATAAACAGTCCAATTTGGTGCATGATCACATAATTAAGCTCAAATTAAACCACCTGCAAGTGGGGGGAAACCGCCGAAGTCATGCCAACATTCCTTTAAAAAGGTGAAATAAACCATAGCTTTACCTGGGTTAGCTTTTTCCAAATGGTTGGTTTCCAGGTAATCCACCACAATTTCCACCATGCTCTCCCAGAAGATGATGCTAATGTATATGATAATATCTAGTCTATGTGGTCTGTGCTATACATCTCAATAGCTCTGGCATCTTAGAAGTGCCACGGTGGGGCAATAAACTACCCTTAGAATGAGGGTGCTACTTTGTCAAGACGTGAATATTTTCATTTATTTTCAAAGTAATTACCAACATTGCCCCAAAGCAATGGAAGTGAGTTGTTTTACAGTTGCTGAAAATATTCTTTAAAAGTGCTTCTTATTATGGTTCATCTCTAATTATGGCTTCCCCTAATTGAGCCACTCCCGTTCTCTAGTTCTAAGGCATGCTTTAACAGATACCAGGGCTCTTCCAACCACTTCAGATTGATCTGTAAAGAGTCTTTCTTGTTAATCAGAATACCCCTTCCAGATACGTAATTAGCATAGTCGTAACAAGGAAGTGAGCTAATTATTTTAGTCCGCTCCATCTCCTAGGGAAGAGTAGGCAGACTAGCACAGACAAATGATGAGAAAATGGGGTGGGGTGGGAGTATTTTTCAGATTACAGATCAACCCTGATTAGAAATTAATATTGGTATCATTATTTAGGATAGATGATAGACAAGTAAAGACATGGATTAATGCAGGGGTTTGAAATCAATTTTGATTGCATAATGCGACACTGTGTTCAGATTCAGTGTAGGTTCTGACTAATAAGGTTGCCTTAAGATGCAAAGAAAATAGAGACAATGGCAATACCTTCGTTAAGTGTACCATTTTCAATTGGATACTTTGTTTGCACAATGTATTAACACAATATTTGCTCTCTGTGGAAAAATTGAGGACCAGTTTCTATAACCAGAGCAGTTAAGCTCTAAAGCAGGAGTGTCAAACCCGATTTCATTGAGGGCCACATCAGGGTTATGTTTGACTTCAGGGAGCTGGGGCGGGCATGGCCAGCTCAACATCACTCATATCAGGGTCACCTGTGCTGGCCCCAGTGCACTGCCAGCAAAAATGGGCTCCCAAGCTCCGCTTTCAGCTGCGACAGCCTCTTGCAACTCTCTGCCAGCGAAAATGGAGCTCAGGAGGGCTGCCCGTAGCCCTCCCGAGCTCCCTTTTTCGCTGGCAGAGCCCCCATGGGCTGGTCCTTTGCTATTTCCAGGGTGGTCCCGTGGGCCAGATCTAAGCACCCCATGGACAGGATCTAGCCCCCGGGCCTTGAGTTTGATACCCCTACTCTAAAGCTTTCCCTGGATTATTTTAGGTAGGGCATCTAGTATTAGAATACAGTCCCTAAGAAGGAAAATGTTTTCCTTTTCAAAGCTTGAGGATGGAAAGCACTAAGATTAGATTTTCTTCTGCTTGGTTCCCCCCCCCACCCCCCAATGCTTAACAATCACACTGTTTGATGATGGTTGGAAGTCACGATAGTGCTGAAAAAGTGACTTTACGACCAGCCCTTGTACTTAGGACTGTCGCAATGCCTCTGGCAGTCATGTGATCGAGATTTTCTGCACTTTGCAGCTGGCAGGTGTTTACACCTCTTGCAGAGTCCTGCGGTCACGTCATGCAATCACCATCTGCCTGCTTAACAGTCAGCTACCAACAAGCAAAGTCAATTCAGAAGCCAGTAGTAAAATCCTAAGGTGATTTTACTGAACCGCATCATTTAGCAATAGCATTGCTGGTCCCAGTTGTGGTTGTTAATCAAGGATTGCCAGTATAGGGTTGTTGTTTTTCTTATTTCTAGCTATAACACAGAATCTGGTACATAGAAGGTTCATAGAGAAGGGAATCTAACAGTATCTGCATTGTGTAGATATTAAAGCTACACAATGATATATATCTACACAGATATAAAAGCAACAGAAGACAGTGTAAGGCTCACTGTCACATTAAAGCAGTGTTTCTCAAAGTTGGTGACTTTAAGTCCTGTGGACTTCAACTCCCAGAATCCCCCAGCCAGCACAGCTGGCTGGGGGATTCTGGGAGTTGAAGTCCACAGGACTTCAAGTCTCCAAGTTTGAGAAACACTGCATTAAAGGAAGGTTCATAGCCCAGTAATAATAGAGGACCTGCTTTGCACACAGAACAGTCCAGGTTTAATCACTGGGGCTGGAAAAAAATGGCACATGGGGAAAAAATGGCACATGAAAAAAATGGTGAACAGCACTGCCAAATAGTGGCAGTTCTCTCGTTTCCTGCTGTGAATTCCTAGGACATGGTTAATTTCAACTAAATATATTTCCCTTTTAAATATGTTTCACAAGGAAAGGTGGAGAGGCAGCAGTTCTGGAAACAAATATATCAACAGTGTCCATTTTTAACAACTTTTTTTAAATCACAAAATCAAGATGGTCCCAAATATAAGATCGCTCCTTTTCATTCAAATGTTTATGTATTATATGTGTTAGACTTTGCATAAAGTTGATTTCTACAAGTGCTGAATGGGCATTTTAATATAGGACGCTGATCTAATAAAAATACAGATATACAACAATAATTCCAGGTTTACTACTTCATATATTGAAAAACTCCAACATCATAATATAATGCAATCATTAAAATCTAAATATTGCCTTATTAGCCCAAAAGAAAAAAAATGACTTAATTTGATTCCTCCCCCCCAAAAAAGATAGAAATATACTGTGTATATTCATAAACACATAAATTTTTCCCTCACTCAATCAATCTGCCCATATCACAACCTTGTATGTAGATGTGCATATATTTACTTGTCATTCACCACACTCCAAAAATACAATGCCAAGATAAAACAATAATCACCAACAGCTTGAGCTCCTTAACAAAAGACAAGATATAAAACAAGTAAAAGATTTAAACTAAGTAACTTAAATTATTTGACTCTAAAATAAGACACCCTGTTTGTAAAATTATTCGATCCTTCAATCATTTGTCCATTTCAGATATGCTTGTAAAAACTTTCCTCCCTCCTTCCAACCGAAGGAAAGCAGGGTGGAGAAGGGTGAGGAGAGAGGTTTGTTCCACTGGAAAGAAAAGGAACAAGGAGGGAGGGGAGAGAGAGATGAAGATAGGGAAAATGATGAGAGAGAGAAAGGGAGGGAGGGAGGGAGAGAAATGAGAGAGGGAGGGAGATGAGAGAAAGAGATGAGAGGGAGGGAGAAAGGGAGGGGGAGAAGAGAGAAAGGGGGAGAGGGAAGAAGAGAGAAAGAGATGAGAGAGGGAGAGAAAGGGATAGAGGAAGGGAGGGAGAGAAAGAGATGAGAGGAAGGGAGGGAGGAAGTGTGGGGGAGAAGAGAGAACGAGGGAGAGGGAAGGAGAGAGAAAGAGATGAGAGAGGGAGAGAAAGGGAGAGAGGAAGGGAGGGAGAGAAAGAGATGAGAGGGAGGGAGGGAGAAAGTGTGGGGGAGAAGAGAGAAAGAGGGAGAGGGAGAGAGAAAGAGATGAGAGGAGAGAAAGGGATAGAGGGAGGGAGGGGAGAGAATGAGATGAGAGATAGGGAGAAAGATGAGAAGGAGAAAGGGAGGGAGGGAGAAATGAGAGAGAGGGAGGGAGATGAGAGGGGGGGACAGAGAGAAAGAGATGAGAGAGAAAGGGAGGGGGGAGAGAGAAAAGGGAGAGGGAGAGACAGGGAGAGAGAAAGAAATGAGAGAAAGGGAGGGAGAGAAGGAGGGAAGGAGGGAGAGAAAGAGAAGAGGGAGAGGGAGGGAGAGACAGACAGAGAGAGAGAAGCACTTTAGACATTAAGGGTAGAAATTCAGCAGGAATTATCTTCGCCATAATAGCTGCTCACATTAAAACATAACATCACTTTATGTTCTTTTGCAGGTGATGCTCCCTACTGCACCCCTGAACAGTACAAAGAATGTGCAGATCCAGCCCTTGGTAAGGACTAACAGACATCACCTCTCCAGTCTCTTAAAATAAGATGTTACGAACGGTATTTGGTATTTTGTTATTCGAAATCATTGTGACTTCTCCCTTCCTTTGGGGTCTCCAGACTTCTTGGTGGAGCGGGACAATGATTATTGTGTATGTGAGATGCCTTGCAACGTCACACGCTACGGTAAAGAGCTGTCCATGGTGAAGATCCCCAGCAAGGCCTCAGCCAAGTACTTGGCCAAGAAATACAACAAGAGTGAACAGTACATTGGGTGAGTTTTTTTTCCCCCTGGCTGAGTTTTGTCCTTGCAACCAACCCATCTATTATCTTTTTTTTCTTCACAGCCAGGCAATGAAGAAGGCACTATTTGGCTCTTCCTTCCTATTAAAAACAATTCTCTTAGCAAGTGGAAGCACACCAGGAGAACGTTTCTTCCTTTCCCACTTGGTGAACACAGGCATTTGAATACTCACATTGTGTCCAGTTGCACCCCTTCCTGGATCAGGAGTCCCTTCACTCAATCATTCAAACTCCGGTCATCTCACACCTGGACTACTGCCATGCACTCTACATAGGGCTACCCTTGAAGAGCATTCAGAAGCTACCACTGGTGCAGAGTGTGGTGGCATGGGCAGACTCCAGGGCTCTTAAGAGTGAGCCAGGTTATCCCACTATTCTGTGAGCTGCACTGATTGCCAGTCTGCTTCCGGGAGCAATTCAAGGTGTTGGTGATCACCTTTGAAGCCTGCATGGCAGGGGTTCAGGTGATCTGAGGAACTGTCTCATCCCAATGAGATTGGCCCACCTCACCCATGCTGGCAGAGGTGGGCATGCAGCAAATGCCACTGGTTAAGGAATTCTGGCTGGAAGGGTCCAGAAGAGCCTTCTCTGCTGTGGCTCCTACCCTTTGAAACATCTTGTCCCCCAAGGTTAGATATGTTCCCACCCTCCCAGCTTTCCACAAAAGACTGAAAATCCAGTTCTGCAAGATGACTTGGGGCCTCGGTGGGGAAGCATCACACTGGAGGTGATTGATGGACCAATATAAGATCCCCTGTCCACCTCCTCCTACACACCTTGCCCCCTCCCTCCCCATCTTTAATTAGTAATTGCACTTGTATTGTTATTAATAATATTTATTTCTTGTGGTTTTATTGTTTTAATGTTGTACGCTGCCCAGAATCACCATCTTTACTTATAATTGCATTTTATTAGTAGTAGTAATATTTCTCATGGTTTTATTGTTTTTAATATTGTAATCTCCCCCGAATAGCCTACAGTGAGATGTGTGGCAAATAAATTTAATAGATAAAAGATTAGATAGATAGACAAATAGACAGACAGGTGATAGATAGCAGAGAGAGAGAGAGAGAGAGAGAGAGAGAGAGAGAGAGAGAGAGAGAGAGAGAGAGAGAGATATGATGGATAAATTGATGGACAAACTGAGAGAAACACAGAAAGACAGAAAGGTCTCCCATCTCTTCAATCCTGTTCTTCTGAGGAAATGTTCTATATATCTTGTCATGTTTCCACAAACAGCTGCAACCATCATTTGTGTCTTTAGGTTGAGTGTATGTATCGTTTCTCACTAAGTTGGTCATTAGCCAAAACTGCAAACATCACACAGGGTCTACTTACAGGATTCTTTGGTGGGCAGATTTTAAAGTTTGGATCCCTTTTACTTCCCTTCATCTTATATGCAGGGAGAACATACTCGTTCTGGACATTTTCTTCGAGGCTTTGAACTATGAAACTATTGAGCAGAAGAAAGCATATGAAGTAGCTGGACTGCTGGGTGAGGTCACTTTTTTTCTGACGGCCAGTTGGAGCAGATCCTGTAAATGCCAGGCTTCCAGGGCAGGGGTGACCTTTGGGGCTGACTGACTTCAATGTAATGCAAAATCTCCATGTTCCCCCCTTTCCCTTCAATGCGGGTTGGCGTAACACGGGATTACCCAGAGATGGAAGTTATTCCACCTAAGAAACATGCCAAGATTGGGATTGGGATGCATCTAAAGACCTGACATGTGTCTTCCTGTCTCTCCCGTGCAGGTGACATTGGGGGACAGATGGGACTGTTTATTGGGGCCAGTTTACTGACTGTGCTTGAGCTTTTTGACTATGCCTATGAGGTGAGTGTTGGTCACTGTTAACATGAGGAAAGGAACACAATTTATGGCCTATAAGGAGGCATCCAGTAAACATATGCTGCAATTCAGTTCTGAAGCAAACTTTTAGTTCTCTTCAGTTAAGAAAAAAAGCAATCAACTGAATCAATAAGAAAGTAATTCTTCATCAGACTTCACTGAAATACACCATTTTCAGAATTTGACTTCTATGTAAGGGGTGGGGTCACCTAAAGCTTATTTCAATGTGGTTATTAGTGTTAACAGCTCAATCAAATGCAATTTTATTCCCTGACATGTGACGTATGTACATAAGGATTCTAAATAATCCCAATTAATAGTTTCCAACGATGAACATTTCTTCTTGTTCAATCTCTAGGTTATTAAGTTCCACCTCTGTCGCCGTGACAAGTGTGAGAAGAAACACAAAGGGAACAACAGTGACAAGGGTGTTGCCCTGAGCCTGGATGATGTGAAGCGCCATGTAAGTGTCTACACCTCATAATGTAGTACATTCCCTTGTCATCTGCCAAATGGGTGGGCTGGCTACACGCTCGTCTCGAGGATCCCTGAATTTGTGTCATTTTAATTGTGCCAAACTCTCTCAACCAATAAAGCATCTACAGTTTAGTGAAGCAGTTGAGATTTCTCTATTAGGAATCCTGACTATCACTATTGCTCTCTGGTAGAATTACACTTCTGATAATACCATACAATAAGGAATCCAATTTATTTATATCTACAGTATTAATTTTAATATTAGGTTAACTTTGCGAGGCCCCTAAATTTCAGGGTAAATAATCTTACAAATAAATTCTGACCAGAAGCCATTTAAAAGCTCAATGATCAATTCAGCTATCTACACCTGTCCATGCTGCTTTGTGGTGGCTTACCATGGCTAAGGATTTCTCCCCATCGTTATCTACTCAGCCCCTTAACGTTTTACTCAATCACTTTGAAACCTAGCAACATCCATTTTCTTTACTTCGTTTAGCACACGTTTATTTTTGGCAGGACAAATCTATCTTTAGGAGCTAGTATAAAATGCCAAAAATACAACAGTTTATGGGGTTGTATTCTAGCTCTGTTGCCATCCGAGAGCATGACAGAAGAGCCAGATTGTTACAGGTTTACAGTCCCAAGAGAGTTGGAGACATGTGGACCTCAGGAGGAATGCAGCTACCAAGAAGGCAGATTTCCTGGGTCCTATAAGATAATACTAGCAGTAGACTTATATACCACTTCACAGTGCTTTACAGCCCTCTCTAAGCAGTTTAGCATCAGCCTATTGCGCCCAACAATCTGGGTCTTGATTTCACTGACCTTGGAGGAGGGTGGGCCGAGTCAACCTTGAGCCAGACAGAATCGAACTCCTGGCAGTGGGCAGTTAGCATGCAATACTGCATTCTAATCACTGCACCACCACAGCTCTTAGTGACACTGCTATATGAGTACCCAAAGCTTTATTACCTTTATCTATAAAATTTGAGGCAGGCTACTCATATGGTTTGTGGGAATTTACATCAGAATGGACTACCGCAACCTCTCCTATAATGTGCACTGCAAGAGTTGAAGTCTTCTCTAACTATCTGATGTAAAAACCCTTTCATCCTGCCATCTTGTATCATGACCAGCATCAGTATCCAATGAATTGGGCCAAGTGGTGCAAAAAAAGTTCCAATTAGGGGGCGGTGACGATTTCTAGTTCATGAAGGAGCATTGGTAGAGACAGGAAGCTATGTGCAGCAAAGTATCTTATCTCCTTGGGCTACTTTACGGAAACAAGGCCAGTCTCTCAAAGTCTTCTATGACAGATGATGAGGAATACCTAGGGAGGTGCCCTTTATTCCAAGTCTGATTATGTTCTAAAAGTTTGGCTGTTTTTTTTCCAATTCCTAAACCATCTCCCCCTCCATGGCACGGAGTCTCTTGAACCCACAAATCCTGGACCTTAGAGTCCCCATTTATCAATGTTTCTTGCTTACCATGCTACTTTCATGTCCATTCTGTTTATGTCCCTTTTTGCTTTTCCTCTCCACCTTTCCAGAATCCATGTGAGAATATCCGAGGCCATCCAGCAGGCATGACATACGCAGCCAACATCCTACCTCACCACCCAGCCCGAGGAACTTTTGAGGATTTTACCTGTTAACTGACAACTGGATGTACAACTAACACTACCAAAGGGAGGGGGCCATGCTGAGCAGCTTTGGCCCGGGCCAGCCCGTGGACCTGCCAACGTTTTGCAGGGCCTCTATCTCAGACTACTGGAGAGGCAGCCTCTCCTCATCCATCCGCCCCAGGCCAATGCAGCGATACGCACATGGAGCCAGCTGGACAGAGGTGAGGCTCAGCTGCCAGATCCACTCCAGTTTCTGCTCGTTCCAATGACGCCCTTGAACTTTAAACGTAACAGAAGTGCTGCTGGAAGACCCCCCCCCCCCACAGTATCCAACGGAGGTGAGGGCACAGCCTTCTCCGATCCACAAACACTGAAGTCTTAACTGTGTGTCTCTCCTTCTGTATCTGTCATGCTCCCTAACCACAGCAAGCCTTGCGTGGCAGTGGTCATTGTGTGCAAAGCCTCCCCCCCCCTCTCTCTGTGTGTCTCTCTTTTAATCCGAATGCCAAGAAGAACCTACAGGAACAGATAGAGCCAGACTGTTTCTGTGGATTCTGTTTGTAGAGGCTACTTATCCATCGAAAGGAAGTGCTGCTTCAGTTCTCTTCCCCTCTCCCTTCTGACTGTGCACTGCCGGGAGGCCAACAACAATCATAGCCTTCCCTGGAGCAAGACTGCAACCGAGCTGAGAGAGCCATTTCCATAGGATGTGCCGTCATCTGCTCATCCCATCCAACTGGCAGCTTCTCATTTGACCTGGCCTGGACTCTGCTCTTCTTGGAACCCTTGCCTATGCCATCCATCATCCCAGGCCTCCCACGAGAAAGGCGGGTAGCAAAACTGTTCCAAAGGTTACAACAACATTCGCATGATGAGCTGCCTGGGCCCCTTCTGTGCATGTTATTAGGAAAGACGTGACAATTCTTAAGTAGTGAGGATCAGAGACAACAAGTTCTGCCATTTCACAGAATTCTCTGCAATGTACAAAAGAGATTGTTTCCAAAGAGGTCATGCTTCAGGGTCTGTAGCTGCTAATAGGAGAAGAAAGCAATGCACCTGTCTCTTGATTTGGGCTTCCCTCTTTATTTCCCACGGTAACAGGGATATCCCTTGCAGGCAGAAATAACGTGCCAACATTACTTTGGCTGGCAGAAGCTTAGCGCTCGCTTTAGCAAGAAAGAAGAGAAGGGACTTTTAAGGCAATGGTAAAAGTCGCTTGCTTTAGTACAGTGTGGAAACGACATTGCCCCTTAGTTTTTAAGGGCAGAAATGGTCCCTTCTCACTGTCAGCCAAGATTTTGTAGGTAGGGATTAAGATGCCACTCCGAGACATACACAGAGGGTCTCCAGGCAAAATGCGTACAAATGATGCAAGGCATTTCTTTATTATGCATCATTAGCATACCGGCAAAATAAAAGAACAGTTGTGGGAAGATTTTTCTCTGGAATATGTTGTCAAGTTAGACTCTCTGTTTTCTCCTAAAGAAACTTCAAGTCCTATTTTATAACTGCCACTATTACAACCCAGTCACAGTCAACTAGTTAGGGTTTCAGCCATTTAGCCACGATACCGTCAAGCCAAGATGAATGCATTGGAAAGGAACATTTGCAGGCTGGGAATGATGGTGGGAATTCTAGTAAAGCCACAGGTCAGGGAGGGTGGCATGAGTTTCCTTTTTTGTAGCAATTGCTTTTGTCTTAAGTCTCCTAAACAACTTGTCCATAGTGCCTGGTACTTCCCCACCTGAGAAAGGCAGAGACATCAGAATGGAGGTTTGATTTCCCTCCCCACTCCCCCAATTCCCAAATAGGCACCATTTCAATCCAAATTAAGAAGAGCCTGGATGTGTGGTTCTGTGATGGTAGGCCGCACAGCCTACTCAAGAGACTGACAACACCATCAGTGAAGAGTTGTCCGACAGTTGCTTCTCCAAAAATGAACTGACATGACCTTGTCTTGTAAGCGTTCCACTTACTGTATTCCAAGCCATCCTGGTGAAAAGCCTTTCAGAGTTTTATAAATAGGCTATAGTTTGATAAGAATGAGAATCAGAAACAGCAGTGTCTTCCTCACCATAACCTTTAAAAATTTGCTTCTGGTAGCGATGTGGTTTCTTCTCCACTGTTGTTAGTTCAGCCACTCTCCAAGGAGCCCAAATCAACAGAGCTGCCCATACTGTGATAAACACCCACTGGAATCCGGACAGGCTAAGTTTGGGAAGAAATCTTGTTTTTTAAAAAAAAAATCAGAAAAATAAGCCTGGATTATCCGGGATCATCTGTACTGATGTACTGGTGCATGTTCAGCCTTGCTAAGTAGCAGGAGATAAGGTCTACACTTTCTCTGTGCTTCATGAGCTTACAAGTATAAAGAGAAATGGGAAACAAATGACCTTTTGATTACATTAAGGGAATTAATTCTAAGAACTGAGGAAAAAAATAAGCTTCTGTGTATTTCCAGGTGTCCATTCACAACACCAAAGGATCTTGATGGCCCTTGGACTTCCCACTCTCTCTGCCATATAAACAAACTGAAGTTTAAACTGCCTCTAAGACTCAAAGCTGCCAGATGGGGAGAAGCCCATGGACAGTGGGTTTCCCGTCCCCCACTTTTAGAGGAGCTCATCTCCCTTTCAGCCTGGGTCACACACATGGCATCTAGTGCCTGCCCTAGTCTTTGGCACATCCAGCCTCCTTTTCTTAATATGATTAACGTAGACCTGCTTCATGTGCAGCACCCAGGGCCAAAGTTCTCCTTATCTTTAAGAGCTTTTGCAATACAATTGCTCTTTTTTAAGCTTTATTTTACTTGGATCCTGATCATTCCAGAATTGAATGTATTTGTTCATTGGGTGGGCTGTTGTGTAACAGATTTCCCAAAGATAGTATGATCTGCCACGGCCAATTTCCCCTCCCCCCCACAAAACTTTCTAAAGTGTTCTTTGCCCAAAAGCATTTTGTTTATTCTGCGGTTTTTATTGGCGTCATTGTATTTTACTGCTTGAAAACTTTTGAAGATAGGGCTTACATTTTGACCTTCTGTCTCCCATTTGTCTATCCATTTTTACTATTTCATGCTCATGTTATATTTCTTATATATAAAATATGATTATATACAGTATATACATATATATATACACACAGACACACAGACACGTGTGTATATGTATATATACATACATATACACACTCAAACACATACCCGCACATATATGTCATGTCTATGTATATATCCATTCAGTAGCATCAAAAGCCTTGATATTGTGCCATTATAACTTTTTTCCAAACTACCAATCTCTGAATGCCTTCAAATGTATAAAATGTTGAATTCTCTCTGGTATATGTACTATGTACACATTTTCATAGGAAGCACAACAAGAAGAAAAACGCATTGTATATCAAAACTTGCTCCTCTAACAATGATATAAAGGACAAAACCAATCCCGGGAGACTCAGCCTTTTCCTCTTTCACTTTTCTGCAATCTATCTTTCCTTCTTTTTCTTTCTTTCTTTCTCTCTTTTTTTCTCTCCCTCTCTCTTTTTCTTTGTGTTTTGATATCTTCCAGCATAGGAACACCTAGAAGAGAGATGAAAAAGTCAAGATGGCACCAGCAACTGTCCAATCAAATCCCTATCCCTTTTTTTGTGTACAACATAATTAAGAGGCAGGGCTCTCTCTGATTGTACACAGTTGGGGCCGACATTGTGACCTCTCCACCCAATAGAATAACTCTGCTGTGACAGCACCATACTAATTTAAGGTGGTAAGATCAACAAGCATCAACAAGCAAAACCAAAATAATAGCAGTTTTTTTTTAAAGGCAACAATTTTGGTCAAAATATGTAATGCTGAAACTCTCCAGCAACAAAGCAGAATAGCCTTCATTCAAATAGTACTAGGTAAGTTTTTCAAAAAAATATTTGATTAGTTTACGTACCATGCTCAAACTACTTTAACCATGTTTACTGAATACATCAGAGTTCATGCAACACAGACATTAATATTTTATAAACCAGAAACCATGATGGCTGCTCTCACAAAATGTAAAGCACAATATTGTTTAGTGTAATGTAGGAACATTGTCTCTCACTATGTGTATTTGTATGTGTGTGAATGCGTGAATAGATTTCAGTGTATAATATGTGGAATTACTTTAGATACATCTGAACAATGCCATCTCCATCTGTATGTCGGTCAGAACAAAAGAGTTATTAGGAATGCTTGGTCACTCATTATTTTAACTTTGGAGTCCTTGCTCACAGAATTACAAACACATAAATTGCAACCTGCACTATAGATGCATTGAGCTGGTTTCCTTTTTATAAGTATCAATATCTTAGAGAAAGATGGCAGACAGATATATTTAGGAAAACATCTGTCATTTTTTAAGAACAGTTGTACAAGTCATCAGCAAAACTTTTGAAACACAAACTAACCATTACATTTTAGCTTAAATGTGTTGGGCAAATCCAACCCAAGTCATTAATTTATCATTCAGGAGATCATGTTACTCAGAAAACCAAACTAAGTAAATTATGATAACTTTATGTATGTCCTGTGCATACAACCATAGGGCTACATATTAGTAATACCAATACCGATTAACACCAATATATGGGAACATGAATGGAAGATCATCATTTCACCCACATCTTGGAACACTTCATGGTGTCATGTGGTCATTGTGGAAAACAAAATGCTGTCCTAAATAAATCTGATTCAACATAGATTTTGTTATGTACCCTGTCGTTTTGGAAGTTGATGCTAATGTCATCCTTTTAGGAGACAGCTGTATTTTTTATGACTAAATGTCACTACAGTACTGTAAGTGGAATATTTGTATGTTGCTGGCATAGCACACACCTGCATAAAAATCACATTTAGACTGCCCAGTAGTGGCAATCACCATTTATATATCAACTGATATCATTAATGACTTTACTTTGTCCTCTGAAGATTCATTGCAATTTGCCACTCAGAATTAATTGTCCTGCTTGGGTTAATAGCATGGAAATAAGATGGTTGACTACAGCTATAGAACACACATAGGATAATGTAAGCATGGTCAGAACATGGGGGAGTTTTCCTTAACCTAATGCCAACTATGCAGGCTGAGAATCTTAGGATTTTTCTTAACATCTAGGACTGGAATAGTGAAACGGATATAATAAATAGCACCTCATAAGGTTCTTAAAATCCCTCCAATTTTAATAGCTTGCCTCCAACAGCTAAAACCAGATAATCTTGAGTCTGCTGCCAATCTTAACTATTTGATGATGAGCTACATTCAGCTCAAGGTATCTCATGCTATTACTGGAGTTCCTTGTGCTCTTCTTCACAAAGAGGTTTTGATAAACCATGACTTAGATTTGGTCTGATGCCCCAAACAAACCAACTATTCTTACCATTCTTGGAGGCTGATTGTGTAAACTATTAGGCTTTAGACTAGAGTTACAAATGGACAATGAAGTGGTCACATGTGCCAACACTAAAAATTTGATTGGGCATGTCCTCAATACCTAGTGATTCTAAGCCAATATTTTGCCCTTTTCGTGCATAAGCTGTTAATTCAAGTTGCACCATTTTCTCTTAGTCAGTTATTAAGCTGCTTCCCCATTTGCTTAAAACCTTTGCTTTTTCTGATCCTCCACTAAGAAAATACAAGTCTGGGATTCTTCCTTTTTCATATTCCCAAAGCGACTCAGTTACAAATTTGCTGGGGGGAGGGGGGGTTGTTTCTGTCCTGCTTATGACTTTTATATTATATGCTTATGCTGTTACACTTTGGGCCATCATTTTCAAAGCACTGGTTTCTAGTTCTCAGTTGCTGCATGACTGAGCAAAATAAAATAACCTGGCAGTGCTGTCCTATGGTGCACAGTTGAATGGAGAAAATATTTTGCTAATAAAACAGTCTTGAGGACAGAGAAAATATCTGATCTCCAGATGTTGTACAACTTACCCCTAGAATTAGCCACACTAACTGAGGTTGATGGAAACTCCAATACCATCTGGAGTGCCATATATGTTCTACTACGTCTGCACAGATAAAAGCTGTGGAAATCACAATTAAATGTGATATTAAGAGGAGCTATTGCTCTAGTTAACATATAATAGGCAGTGAGAGAAGCCACTGTTCCTTCCATTCTATGAGACTGAAAGGCATTTTCAACATTTCTTTCCAAGTCTGCACTATATGTGTAAATACGTTTGCAACATAAACATGGAATTGAGATTAAAAAAAAAACACCTAAACCTGCAATCCTATGAACTCTTGTTTGACTTAAACCCTAAACCCTCAAATGAACAGTGGAACTTTCATGTGAATAGATATGCATAAACTCTTATTTCACATGTTCTAAAAATGGCAATTTCCAGGCAAAAGTATGCTATCCAGAGTTTAAATCAGTACTAGACCTTGCAAGAAGTATATAAATATTGGCTTACTAAAAAAAAAAACCAACCCTAGAGCAAAATCTGATAATCCCATTTGCTCCTACTCTGCATTCAAATCTCTAATCCTGGATCAGCTTTAGGCTGTGCTAAAGCAGAGTGAATTAAAAGGCATTTTAGCATGACCGGGATATTTCTTATCTTTACAGATCTGGGAAAATATATCAGTCGTGTTTCCACCAAAGATTTTAGAAAAAAAGAGACACAAATAAATAATTTGGGGTATTTTTGCGTGATGGTGGTCCACATCACCACTACTATGCTACTCAAGAAACTTACAGAATGGAAAGCACAAGGCAAATGGTTAATATCAGTGCATTCTTTTTAACGTGTTTAGCCAGTCGGTCATTGTAATCATTATTTCAGGGGCACTTACGTTAAGGCACAATATACACAATCATAAAATAAAGATTCCTACATTATGCCATTACAAATTAGCATATGTATTCCATAAAGCATATGAAGCAGCATCACCATAAAACGTTTGAGGAAAAGTAACATGGAATAATGGTCTTTAAAGCCTATGAAGGTTTTAAATTGATGGGTTCACACATACACATTCCAGAGGAAGTTGTGCTGTAGGGCAGATACATAATGAGCCTATTTCTCATGTTGCAACTTGATTTCACCCCACCACCACCAGCGCACCTGCCATCAGGTCCTCAATATTTCTTCTAAAAGCAATGACAAATTCATACAGTGAAGATGTATGCACATACAATGTCCCTCCTAAAGAGCCAAACACCTTCCTAGATGTGGGCTGGAAAACAAAAGCTGCAGGGAAACTTCAGCAGTTTCAAAGTTGCATATTTTCCTTTCATTTTGTTCTGAAAAACTGACAAAATCACCATTTCAAGGGTTTCCTTACTGGCTTCAACAGCTAGGAGAGAGAGAGAGAGAGGAGGAAGCGGCTAATTGTAGAAAAATTAGTATTTTTATCTACAGCGTCTACCTGCCAGAGAGGACTTGAAAACAAAGATGGCTATTCAAGTATGTTAGGTATGTGCATTGTTTCAATCTTGGCTTCTTCATGGTCATCCTTGATTATCGGCTGGAAGGCAACTTGTATCAGGTTCTAGTTCCCCTTTCAATTCCAATCATAAATGCCTAAGCTAAACATTCCTGATGCATGTGTGGCACTGAAAAAGTCACTTGAAGACAAAAAAAATTGCCAAGCACAAATACTGCAGCCAACTGTGCTATGAAGATGATTAGCGCAAGCACTTATGCAGACGACAGAAACTGTGACAAATATGCAAATTCAATTCATACTTACTTGCACAGAGAAATGTGCCAGAAAATTAACATCTTTAGCTGCACGCTATGTTGACCTCTATTTATATGCATTTCCAACCTGACAGGGGAGCTGGCTGCCTTAGTTCATCCCATTATTATCCCATTCACGTGTTACAAAACATGAGAAGAGAGAGGACGGAAAGGGAAACAGAAGCAGGAATAAGCAAGAGAGAAATCTATCAGTGTATCAGTTATGCATAATTGACTTAATTACAGCAACATAGTAGAAGCCAAGGTCCCTAGTGTAAAAATCCTCAGAGGAAATGGTTAGATCATTACATAAACAAGAATAATGACAACACTTTTTTGATTTTACCGCAAATTATGCTGCTCCAGAACTCAACAATCTGTTCTACAGCTCAACGTTCCCTAACCGTGTGCCTTCCAAATATGTTGGAGTACTAATCCCATCAACCTGAATCAAAAAGTGTTTAGAGAAAATTGCTGCAACTCATCTAGAAATATGCAAGTATATGCACCCACATAGTAATGTTGGTGTCCCTAAACTGCCTTTGGCAGATGACAAGAAAAAGCAGATATTTAACAAAAGAAATGTTCAAAGCTAGAATGCAATGTGGCGGGCATATGGTAAGGAGGAGGTGGAAATGAGGTTGAAGAGTCACAAAAGAACTACGTTACAGCAAGACCCAATCACATGTAATTTTTGTGAACAGGACAGGCAACAGACATAGGATGTAAGGATCTTGAGTTTGTTACCTATCCATATTGTCTGTTCACTGAAGGTAAATTACAAAGCAAAGTGCCATTTGTACACACTTCAATAAAAATATAGATGCAACCCAGTGCCTGCCTTGTGTATGTGACCTGTCACTAAAGATACTATCTTAGTGTTTGAGAATATTCTGGCAGAGCAGACTACAATGAGAGAGGGAATGGCAGAGTCTTCTGGTATGTATGTGTGAATGCATCATGGCATGTCAAATATATTCAGTGTGCCAAAAAGGATAGGGATTCTCAATGGGCTTGCTTTATCTGGATTACTGGGATAGGTAAAAAAAATCCAAATTAAAGAAAACAAATACCCATGTCAACTGCTATCCAAATTCACAGTTGGATAGTATTGTTATTGAGAACTGTCCCCCAAAGCACACAAGCCTTCAAGTTTTCCAAAGCTCTTCATCAAGGAAAGAAACAAAAAGTGGGAGATTATAGAGATATCTTAAATTTAGGGGCAGTTTGTGACTACAAAGCCTATATTTTAGAATTCAGATTAAAAGAATCTGGCAGCTGTGCAGACATCTTGGCGCAAAAAGGTAAATTTCATGAAGCATGTTATGTAGGTAGCCCTCAACTTACAATAGTTCATTTAGTAACCATTCAGTTACAACGGCATTAAAAAAAAGTGCTTTATGACCATTTTTCACATTATGACCCTTGCAGCATCCCCATGATCATGTGATTAAAATTCAGCCTCTTGACAACTGACTCACATTTATGACCATTGCAGTGTCCCAGGGTCATGTGATCACTTTTATGACTTTCTGGCAAGCAAAGCCAATGGGAAAGCCAGACTTACCTAACAACTGTGTTACTAATTTAACAACTGCAGGGATTCACTTAACACCTGTGGCAAGAAAGGTCATAAAATGGTGCAAAACCTACTTAACAAATGTCTCATAAGTTAAGGACTATCGGTACAGTATTTTTAGTGGAGTGTTTACATCTGTCCCAACAAACTTACTTTTTAAAAGAAAAAGAACCCCAGTGAAATGTGAGGGCATATACTAGTTTCAAACACTATTTGCTTCTGCAATCCCAAAAATATACTTTCGATTTTAGTTTCAGTTACTAAATCCCTGTTGTAATACATGACTTAAAAAAAAAACTTTTGGCATTGCAGTATTCAGCCTTGCCACAACCGATTCCTGTGGTATAATTGAAATTTGGAGTATGGCAACAAATGATAAAATAAAATAAATAAAAACTTTTTTAAAATTAGCAAAAAAACTCGATTCCTGTTAGTAGTTTTAGCACAAATTGAGAAAAATCCCTATACAGGACACTAGGCATTAATGGATCCATCAGCGCAGACTGACTTATTCACCTGCCTCAATGGCAGGAACGTTTCTTCTCTGGATTTAATTTAACCGAGTTAAACCAGTTCCAAAGAGTCTGTAGTTTTAGCTATGCACTTCGAGCAGTGGGACTGAGATCCATCTGAACTGAGCGCGCTCCTCTTTATTTGGAAAAAGGAAGTAACTTTGAGAGATTTCCCTCTCAGCCCTTTCAAACACCAGCGAGCCACGAGGCCCAGCGCGCCTCCCCTTGCGAGTCCCTCCTTCCTCCGCGAAGCCGAATCCGGCGACGCTCTATCTCCCCCAGACTTGCGCGTGTCTATGACAAAGCCTTACTAAATCATCCCAACCCCACATCCGCCCTCCGCCTGCTTTTGTACGGCCGAGGGAGGGAAGATGGCGGCGCGGGCGGGTTTCCAGGCTGTAGCTCCGAGCGGTGGCGGCAGTGGAGCCGGCCCTGGGGCGGGACCGCTAGGACCAGGGACGCCGGGGCCTCCCGTGCGGATGGGCCCGGCTCCCGGACAAGGAATGTACCGCTCCCCATTGCCCGGCGCTGCATACCCGGTACCGGTCCGGCCCGGCTGAGAAAAAAAAAGGGGGCGGTCCTTGGTGTGGGGCGGAGCTCTAAAAAGCCAGGCGTGAGCGCGAGATGCTGCTCTGCCACTGAGGGGGCTGGTGGTGGTCGAGGAGGGGGGGAGGGGGGAGAGGCGGCTCAGCTGCAGTGGGCGGGGCTCGGAGGGGAAGAGGAGGACGGGAGCCATTCCTGGAAGATGGAGGGCGAGAGGCGGCTGCTGAGAGGGGGACCCGCGCCATTAAAACATATTGATATATTGATATATTGACCAATAGAGGGACTATGGGGGTGAGGCTGCAAGGGCAGAGTGCTAGGAGAGAGCTCGGGGGGCTGCGGGCGTCGGCAGGGACCGCCTGCCTTTGTGGTTGGGCGGGAGAAAAGAAAGGAATGTGAGGATGGACCTAGAGGGGTGCGGGGCGGGGAAGGCATTGTATGGCTCTGGGCGGTTAATGGTGGATGAACATCTAGGATGGAAGAACTTCGGAGTGCAGGAAATACTCCTTGGTTTTGTTTTTGCTAAGCTTCCCATTCAAAGATCAAAAATATAATATCTTGAGAAAGGGGAGTAAAACTGCCTATCTCATCCAGGATCCAAATTCTAGGGGGGGAGGGGTAGAAATCAGAAGGTGATGGCAAATTGAATCATAACACTTTTTTTCCTGAATGATATACTCCTACAGGCAGGAGTTGCATGGCTATATGCTTCCCAAATCAGAAAGGGTTTTTTTAATTAAAAAAATAGATATATAGATTTTTTCCATCAAACATTATTTATTGGGGGAGTTGGAATACTGAATCTTCTATGAGATGTTTTTAAAAAGAAAATTATTTGAGGGTTCTTTTCAAATTTGCAAATTTCTTTGCAGACAATTTCGTTTGCTGAACTGGTACATTGAAAGGAGGGAAGTTACTTGATTCTGTTGCAGCTGAGAACAAGAAGCAGCAGTTGAGTTCTTGGGTATGGCAACAGTCAATTTGTTTCTTTTCTTAGCGCCCTGGAATGTTGCCTGGTAGCCGCATGACTCCTCAAGGACCTGCAATGGGACCTCCAGGCTACGGTGGGAGCCCTTCTGTCCGACCTGGGATGGCTCAGTCAGGAATGGACCAGTCTCGCAAAAGGCCAGCTCCTCAGCAGATTCAGCAGGTTCAGCAACAGTCTGTGCAAAACCGAAATCACAAGTAAGAGATTCTTCTTTTTCTTTTATCCTAGCATTCAGGAATGTAAGTGTTCTGTTTTAAGCCAGAAGGTTTTACAATAGTACCTTAGTTCTCAGTTGCTTTAAAACTCATAGAATTTGTTACTCAATGCATTTTGATGCAAAAATTTTGTCCTGGTACTCATTGTTTGTTTGATACTCAACTCACAAGCTAGAACTTGTTGATGTTGGCTGTCTTATGACTCAATACATTAGTCCTTATGGAAATAATGTTTTGGGTGCTCTTTTTTTTGGTACTCATCACACCTCCCAGAACCAATTAGCAATGAGTACCAAAGTACCACTGTATCACCTTTGAGATCTCATCCTTAACTGTATTGAATTCTGCAAATAAAATTAGAGAGTTCTAATTAAGACAACTTAAATGAGAAATGCAGTGTATAAAAAGAGGGATTCCATACTGACAGACATTTTTAAGCAATCTTCCAGCAACGCTGGCTCATACTCCTTTTATCAAGCTGAAGAAACTTGAAACAAGAGTTTAATGCAATCTAAATATCAATATATTGATACAATTCCTTCTCCTATTCATCCTGAACAACCTACCCATTCATACTATAATTATTCAGAGTTAGCATTTGGTTAGGTATTTGCACAGAGCCCTCTCTGTGTTTCATGTGGTTTGTACACAGATGGACTGCATTGTGTTACTTAATTTGAGATCCAAAATAACACAGAGTCATCTGTTAGTGTTTTCTGTCACTTACAGATCTTGGTGTGCCGAAGGAATATGTTACGCCTCTGCACCATACAATAGCAGAGTTGGAAGGGACCTTGGAGGTCTTCTAGTCCAACCCCCAGCCTAGGCAGGAAACCCTATACCGTTCCAGACAAATGGCTATCCAAAATCTTCTTAAAGACTTCCAGTGTTGGAGCATTTACAACTTCTGGAGGCAAGCTGTTCCACTGATTAATTGTTCTAACTGTCAGGAAATTTATCCTCAGTTCTAAGTTGCTTCTCCCTGATTAGTTTCCACCCATTGCTTCTTGTCCTGCCCTCAGGTGCTTTGGAGAATAGTTTGACTCCCTCTTCTTTGTGGCAACCCCTGAGATATTGGAACACTGCTGTCATGTCTCCCCTAGTCCTTCTTTTCATTAAACTAGACATACCCAGTTCCTGCAACGGTTCTTCATATGTTTTAGTCTCCAGTCCCCTAATCATCTTTGTTGCTCTTCTCTGCACTCTTTCTAGAGTCTCCACATCTTTTCTACATCATGGTGACCAAAACTGAATGCAGTATTCCAAGTGTGGCCTTACCAAGGCATTATAAAGTGGTACTAATACTTCTTCACGTGATCTTGATTCTATCCCTCTGTTGATGCAGCCTAGAACTGTGTTAGCTTTTTTGGCAGCTGCTGCACACTGATGGCTCATATTTAAATGGTTGTCCACTAGGACTCCAAGATCCCTCTCACAGTTACTACTATTGAGCAAGGTACCACCTATACTGTGCCTGTGCATTTCATTTTTCTTGCCTACATGTAGAACCTTACTCTTTTCACCATTGAATTTCATTTTATTAGATAGTGCCCAATGTTCAAGTTTGTCAAGATCCTTCTGTATCTTAAGCCTATCTTCTTGAGTGTTGGCTATTCGTACCAGTTTGGTGTCATCTGCAAATTTGATGAGTTCCCCATTTATTCCCTCATCCAAATCATTGATGAAGATGTTGAAGAGTACTGGGCCCAAAACAGAGCCTTGAGGTACTCCACTGCATATTTCCCTCCATGTAGATGCAGTTCCATTGAGGACTACACGTTGAGTGCGGTTGGTCAGCCAGTTACGAATCCATCTGGTGGTGATGCTGTCTAACCCACATTCTTCTACTTTATCTAGTAGTAGGTTATGATCTACCTTATCAAATGCCTTACTGAAGTCAAGTAAACTATATCGACGGCATTCCTCTGGTCCACTAATTTTGTCACTTTGTCAAAGAATGCAATAAGATTAGTCTGGCATGATCTGTTTTTGACAAACCCATGTTGGCTTTTGGCTATTACTTTGTTTGCTTCTAGGTGTTCGCTAATTCGTTGCTTGATTATCTTTTCCAGAATCTTTCCTGGTATTGAGGTCAGACTGATAGGTCTGTAGTTTCCTGGATCTACTTTTTTCCCCTTTTTTGAAGATAGAAACCACATCAGCTCTTTTCCAGTCCTCTGGCAGTTCCCCGGTGTTCCGGGATCTCTGAAAGATATAATTCAGTGGTTCTGAGATCTCGTCTGCCAGTTCCTTCAGAACCCTGGGGTGTAATCCATTCGGTCCTGGTGATTTGAACTTGTCTAGGGTAGACAGGTGCTCACTTACCATTTTCTTCAGATGTAGAATGATTTCCTCTATTAACATATTATCCAAATTCTGTAGTTCTACACATATTTCTTAAAGAGCATGTCCCATTGAAATCAGTGGAGCTTTCTTCTGTGTTGGTATGCTTAAGGTTCCTAATACTGACTTCTTCAAAAAAGCTTTTCCCAGTATGGCAAAAAAAAAAAAAATACAATCCCAAATACATCTGTTTTCCTATGTGTTTAAAACAGTCTTGGTTTCAGCAGAATTTTCCTTCAATACAAAATCAACAAGGATGTTCTTAAACATGCATCAAGAATTGATATTTATCATCCAATCTTTCTGTCTTTGTGCAGTGCCAAGAAAAAAAAGATGGCAGACAAAATTCTACCTCAGCGGGTGAGTGAAATTTTGGGTGTTTGGTCTGGCAGTTACCAGTAGTATAATGGCTGTGATGATTGACTGGCTGCATTGAATTCTAGATCCGGGAATTAGTACCCGAGTCTCAGGCATACATGGATTTGCTGGCATTTGAGAGGAAACTGGACCAGACTATTATGCGGAAACGGTTGGATATTCAGGAGGCTTTGAAAAGGCCAATTAAGGTAAGGAGGAAGAGTGCATATGTTTGAAACGCTTTCTAAAAAAAACTAAATAAATCTACTGGCTACATTCACATGTCATCCTAGGTTTTAACTTATTGATTGAATGAACCACAATACTTGGGTTCATTATGAAATGCTCTGAATCTAAAAAGGATTTTTAAAGGTGCAACATACTTCCAGAATATTCCAAATTTTAATAGTCCAGTCAGGGATTAAAATGTTGCATGGCATAATGTTTTGCATATCCCTAATTTACACAATACACCTAAAATATAATCTTACAGATCACAAATGTGGGTTGACCATATCAGGATCAACAAATCACATGATTTACGTGATATGTGAACTAGGGACATATGCATAGTGAAGGCAGAGTGGTCGCAGCGATGCGGCCCTGCACTCCATTTATCCCAGGTCTCCAGTCTTTTAAAGAAAATCTATATAATCACATGAAACCAATAGTCATAGTGAGAAGTGTTGCAGGAGGAAAGTGGGAGTGAGAAACTACTGTAACTACTATCCCATCTCCTGAGGCAGCCGTGGCCTCCACACCACTGCCACCTCCACTACCTATCCTCTTTTGGAGAAGGGATACTTCATGTTGACAGTGCTGAGAGGGAAGCCATGCATCAAAGGCTCTGGGCTGTGATAGCAGAAAGAAACATCTGGGAGATACTTCCTTCTTTTCTCCCATCCATCTTCCATAACTGCAGTCTGGAGAAGAGGATTAGCTTCTACAGGGCCCCACTGAAGTAGTTTGTCTTATGGCCCAGAGAATTTTATTATTCTGCCTGTATGCAGCTTGCTGCTACAGAGGCCCAACAATAGGCATGTCAAGGTTCTTCATTATTCTCCAGCAAATCTATATCTGCAAAAATGGCAAGTTTTTTGTTTCATGCTTTTGCAGATAGCAGTAAGCAGTTAGATTTCACAAAACAGGCAGAAAAATGTGTAGCAATTTTTAGGCTTCCTCTGACTCAGCTGCTTCTACTGAATAGGTTGTGGCTGCTACAAACACGAAGTGTCTAAATCTCTGATACTTTAATTTTACTAAACTATTTTCTGATGCATTCATAGCTTCCTTTCTATCAGTTTTCTGAATTACTGTATTTTTCAGAGCATAAGACGCACTTTTCCTCCCTAAAAGAGGGTGAAAATTTGGGTGCGTCTTATACACTGAATGTAGTCCTGTCCACCCGCTGGCCCCCACCCTTTGGCCTCTGCCTCCCAGCAATTTGCTTCCTTGCAGCAAATAGCAAGCAGCCTGTTTCAGTTTTCGCTTCAGCACAGCTTGATTAATACAAGCAGCTGATTGTTGGTTTGATTGGCCTTCCGACCATCAGCTGTTTCAGGCTGCAGGGATTGCTATTGCTTATTGCCGCCTCCAAGCACCCTATTTTCGGCCTCCATGTGCCCCATTTTCCGCCCATTCTGATTGCCGCCGCCTGGAATGGGCAAAAAATGAGGCGTATAGAGGCCAAAAACGGGGCGTGTGGAGGTTGAAAATGGGGGGCGCGGAGGCGGCAATCCCTGCTTGTGCTAATCAGGCTGTGCTGAAATTGAAACTGAAACATGCTGTTTGCTGCAGGGAGGCAAATTGCTGTGAAGCAGAGGCAGATTTTTTTTTCTTGTGCTAATTAGGCTAAACTGAAACAGGCTGTTTGCTGCAAGGAGGCAACTTGCTGGGAGGCAGAGGTAGAATTTCTTTTCTTTTTCCTCCCCAAAAGCTAGATGCATCTTACACTCCGAAAAATGTGGTACTTCCTATTTTAGCCTTTTATTTATCTAATATCTTTTTCCTTTAACCCCAGTACAACCTCTCTCTTATATCTGGACAATTAGCAGCCTTAAGATCACCTGTAGTCCCTAGTTTTTACCTCAAAAGACCTTTGGAAGCAATTACTTAAGACTTTTGACGAGAGTGAACTGTCCTTCAATCTGTCTTGTGGGCAATTAGGAAGCAAAGAAAGCAAAAAGAAGGAATCACACACACACACACACACACACATCCTGTGGTTTTCAGCCCATCTGTTATTAGCATGCAGTCTCCAACAGATGGCCTGCAAAAGCCTTCTTTCAATCTGCAGCCTAGTGTCTTTAACTTCTTGACCCAAGCTTAGTGATTTCTGTTACGTCCTAAGTCAGTGATGGGTAACCTTTTCCAGACTGAGGGCCCAAAGCATGCAAATGCATGCATACCCAGACTCCCAAAATGCAATGCGCGCGCTGCACCCCACCCACCCCTGCTCATGTGTGCTCCCCTCGCACTCCCCCCCACATGTATGTGTGCCCCCCCCCGTGTGGCAGAGACCCGAAGGCCAGCTGGCCGGCGGGAGGCGCGCACATGCGCAGCAGACATAAGCTGGGGCAATGGCTCGTGTGCCATCAGAGAGACGCTGTGTGCCACCTCTGCCATAGGTTCGCCAACACATTCCTAAGCATTGTTTCTCTGTTGCTTCTTCGTGGACACCTTCATGTTGTAGAAATGCCTTAGAAAGATATGTATCTTGCTCAGATGCAGAGATTTGTGAGGATAGAAATACTGCTGTTTGGGAGGGTGAGGGAATAATACTAGCAATCTCAAATGTTGATTCTCGTTTTCACATCTATGGGATTCTGTTCCTTTTTAGCAAAAAAGAAAACTGCGCATTTTTATCTCCAACACCTTTAATCCAGCCAAGTCAGATGCAGAAGATGGAGAAGGCACCGTAGCCTCATGGGAACTCCGAGTGGAAGGACGACTATTGGAAGATGTGAGTGAGGAATGGAATTAACATCACCACGTATTCTTGTAGAGAATTTAGAAATGAGGCAGAGGTGAATTATTCATTCCTGGTGGTCTTGGAACTAGATAAGATGGAGAGAGAACAAGTACATGTTTTAGTTTGGCAAGTGTAAGAGCATGGCCAAAGAAACATTTTTGCACAAATTGTCATAAGATTTTCTGAAATGAGCAATTCCACAAATTAGATCTCTCTGCAGTAAAGTTGTTTTTTGCTTTATATTGCATTCTTGTGCTGATTGGCGTTTCATTGTAGTGGAGGAATGAGATGTAAGAGCTTTCCCAAGTACTACTCTTAAACACTATTGGCTAGGGTAGTTTTGGATAGCCTGATCCTTCTTCACTTCAGAAAACTCCACATTATTCTGAAGTTTGCAGGTAATCACAGTCCAATTGCTAAAAAAAGTGAAGGACATCTAATTTTTTGAAATAAGGAAAGATGTACTTTATTTGGCCCTTCATTATTGTAGAAAGGGTCTATGGCAGGGAAATTGGGCATGTAAGATTAGAAATATATGCAAAATGATGATCGGTGTTAAGATACGTTACATATTCCCCTGGAGAAAAATCACTGTGATAGTTCATAGTTTTATTTTCTGAGGTTTCAGTGCTGTTGGTAACTATGTCTGTTGGGTATTGGTATTGTTATCTATAAAATGATTTTTCTTCCCTTTTTTCCTCCTGCAGTCTGCTCTCTCTAAGTATGATGCTACCAAGCAGAAGAGAAAGTTCTCATCCTTTTTTAAATCTCTGGTGATTGAGCTGGACAAAGACCTCTATGGCCCAGATAATCACTTGGTGGAGGTGAGAGGTTTCATACATTATAGCAGAGTTGTGCAGCATTTCTTGGCCTCAAATATTCTGACAAGAAAAATGTGGGGGAGACGTGACACACACTATTTTTTTAATGCTTACATTTAAAATTAAATTGTGAATAAGATGGTTTGCCAGTTATATATTAATACTTTTCTAGCAACATTTAAACAATGTTTGATAGCATCTTTGGAGGAGGTCTCAGGAGGGGCAAAATTTAGAGAGCTGCATGCTGGATTTGGCCTCAAGATATGCATTTCTCATACAGAGCAAAGAAGATCCCAATTTTTAAAAAGCCATTTATGTTTATGCAGATCTTCCAATTTTCCTCTTTATCTTGTTCTCCCTTTGAAAGAAACCCAAAGCAATATATTGGGATATCAGCTTTCCTCTTTTCTGAGTACTTTTCATCACAGGGTTCCAATTTTACCTGTTCCAAAGTTTTTATTTCATGAATCAGAATCTATCCCCTGTGCAGTGTTGGTTCTCACATTGTTTTGTTTCCTCATAGAACGTCTTCTGCTTTTCCTACTTTCCATTCTTTTGTACGCTTTCCCTCCTAGTGGCATAGGACTGCTACAACCCAAGAGACCGATGGGTTCCAGGTGAAAAGGCCTGGCGATGTGAATGTGCGCTGCACTGTTCTCCTGATGTTGGACTACCAGGTAAGGGGCATTCCTCCCGGGGCCGAAGGGGAGGATTCAGATTGTACCTCAAATCAAAATCTTTATTAAAGCCATAGGTCAGCATGAGGAAGGTAGGATTATAAACAATATTTTTTTAAAAGACCTAAAATTACATTTTTTTAAAAAAAGTATTAAAAATATATTTTAAATATGTGTATGTCGATACCGTGTCTCCCCAAAAATAAGACCGGGTCGTGTCCCTCCCCTCCCTCCCGCCACCTCTACCTGCCTGCCGCTGCTTGAGAAAAGGACAGGCAATTGTGGAGGATTGTGGGAAGTGCATGCTTACGATAGAAGCAAAGCCCAGCTTCTCCCTTTCAAGAGATTAAATGTCTCTGTGAGAGAGAGAAAGAGAAACCATGGAGGGAAGTAACAAGAATTGCAGGCAACACTGTTTCCTTTCCGCCATTTCTCCCCCACCCCACTCTCTCTCACACATACACACACGACAGACATTTGTTGAGAAACGGTGGAGGGCAACTGGGTAAGGGGACTGACTTCCCCCACCTCCAGCTTGCTTCCTGCTCAGGGTGGCGCCCCGAGGCCCAGCATCTGTGGGTGACCCCTGCACGGCCAACAAGAGAAATGGACTGCCTCCTTGGCATTTCACCTTCCTGCCTTTTGCGAACTTTTGGCTGCACACAAGGAAAGCAGAAGAAGTCTTTCTCGCTCCCAAACTCCACCAGAAATGAGTCTTTGTGAGGCTCGCCGCGCCACCACAGCCTCTTGGAGCAGGAGCCTGCCAGGCTTGTGGCATTGCATGTGTGAACAGCAGTACCGCTGCATGCTTCATCACATCAGCACAGCTGGCATCCTGCCGCTTGCGGCTGTGCCGGTATGTCTGTGCTGAACTTGAGGAAAGGCTGACAGGCAGGAAACTTCCCCCCCCCCCCCCATTTTCCTGCCATTCGTCAATAAGGCTCTATTCCAAGCGTTGCAATCCTGGGATGTGCATCCTTTTCTCAAGCGGCATTTGATCGCTTGAAAGGGACAGGCTATGCCAGGAGAGAAGGAAGGAGAGGCAGCTCCCGGCCCTTGCTGGCTCAACTGATCCGCAGGCCCCAATTAAGGGCCAAGCAGCCATGAGGTGATGGGGAAGGGAAGGGCTGCCTCCTGTGCTGGCCATGCCCACCCTCTAAACTACAGCTAATTTTGGAGGCAGGGGGCAAATTAGGCTTGGCCTTATTTTCAGGGTGGGTTGTATTTTTGGCGAAACAAGGTAAAAAGACTAAAAAATAACGTACAGTGAGGGGTAAAAACATTAGATAAATACAAGAAAACGTAAAATTTAATATATGGCTAACTAAATCTATTATAGTACAAAAACATTCTTAACGCACATATTTAACTATTAAGGCTGGTTAACCTTTTTTTCCTCCCCAAAGAAAATACTCAGATGTTTACTCTTGCTCCTTTTTTTGAGTTTTGCTGTCTCTTTGCAGCCTCCACAGTTCAAACTAGACCCGCGTTTGGCTCGCCTCTTGGGAATCCACACCCAGACCCGCCCAGTGATCATCCAAGCTCTGTGGCAATACATCAAGACTCACAAGCTGCAGGACCCCCATGAGCGGGAATATGTCATCTGTGATAAGTACCTCCAGCAGGTAAAAGGAAGGGTAGGGACCCCAGTCCTTGCTGTCCTGCCGAAGCTTGGCTCTTTCTCAGTGGATTCTTCTTGAACATAACAGATATTCGAGTCTCAGCGAATGAAGTTCTCCGAGATCCCACAGCGGCTTCATGCATTGCTTATGCCTCCAGAGCCCATTATCATTAACCATGTCATCAGGTAAGATGGATGGGTGGATGGGGGGGAGGCACTTGATGTGACGACTTAAGGCTGAACCACAAACTCATGAAATATCTTTTCAGCTCTGCTGAATATTGCAGTGCGCAAACACAGCTGTTCCAGTGCATGCTTCCTATTTTTAGTATTACGTCCTGCTGTGAGTTATATCGCAGGCTAGAATTTTAAAGTGTGATTCACTTTAGCGTTCCCAAAATAGTTATGTAACAAATTATTCAAATTCTGTCGCCAGAAATGGAAATATTCTGGATCACTTTTAACAAAGGGAAGTAATTATCTGGCCAGACATTTGGCCATGGATAGAGAGAGATTTTGAAAGCAGCAAAGAACTATCAAAAATTGAAACCTCTACATTAAGAAAAGTTACCCTATTGTCTCAAATGACCTGTGTTGGGTTGTTTTTTTTTGGGGGGGGGGGTGCTTTATTGAACCAAGCTTTGAATCTAGCATTTTCTCTCTTGTCTTGTTTCCCAGTGTTGATCCAAATGATCAGAAGAAAACTGCTTGCTATGACATTGATGTAGAAGTAGATGATACTTTGAAAACCCAAATGAATTCTTTCCTGCTTTCTACCGCCAGCCAACAGGAGATAGCTGCACTGGATAACAAGGTGCGAGTTCCTGGAAATGATTTTTTGGGGGCTAATCTTTCTCTGTGAGGGACGTCTGAGAAGTAACACTTCCTCTCCCCTACCCAGGCTTCACTGTGCGGTTAGATGTTACTTCAGTTCCTTAAATCAGTACAATCCATTAAAGTAGCAAATAGTACCAAGGTTTGGCTAAAATATTCAGTAATTTTCCAAAAGAATCAAGAATAGGCCTTTGTGAATTCTGGTTTGGTTGCAGCTTTTCCCTTCCTATAATATGAAATTTGGCCCTATATAGGCCTCTTCAGAGCACATCTGTTGCCTTCTGTGGACTTTGCCTCCAAGGGAAGCCTACAGCAGAGATTGGCATCTTTTTTTCATACAGCAGTAGGAATATAAAAAATTTTCTTACATTCTCAGTGTAGACTGTGAAAGTTGGGTCACTAACTTTTAGATATGTATATTGTAAATGTTAATATTAAAAGCCGTTGGATGTATGGCTGTTAGAATACTCAAATGCTGCCAGGAGGTTGTCTTGTTTTTTTCACAGTTTTGTAGTGGACCCACAGATTAACCTGGCTTTCTCTGGTTCCTGGCCGACAGGGAGCATCTCGTTGCCTCTGGGAAGATTGCCCAGTGACAGGCATTGAAAGATGAAATGAAGCAGATTCCTAGCTGTAGGATTCTGACTCTAGGCAACAGTGGAAACATCCACTCTTTTATCCAGAACAGAAAGAGCTTATAAGGAAGAGAGAATGCGATGTATTTGTTTGGCTCTGTAGTATTCTAGTCATAAAGCCCTTTTTTCTTAACCTGGATATCCCCTGGGTTTGAAATTCTGTTGCATAAACTGTGAACAAGCCTCACTGTTAATATGGGACAGTTGCCTTGTATAGATGCATAAAATCATAGCTCTCATGTCATTCCACTTCTGGGTAATAGTTTTAAGTATTCAGTGTTCTTCGGTTGTGACACTGAAACCATATATTCCTGATAACGTGTGTTCCTTTACTGAGCAAGAAAAAAGTTGCCACAAGATGGTATTAAAGTTATTTCGCTCCTGAAGCTATAAAGCTAAAGAACAGTATTGTCTAGTGGTTGCATTGATACAAGGAAAGAAAGAAGGTTGGGACTAAAGAGGCTGGTTGACTCTGGGTCAGGAGTTACAGTCCAACCATAGACATTTGTATCTCTGAAGTAGCAATAGCACAAGGTCCTCATTTTACCCACCTTGGAAGGATGGAAGGCTGAGTCAATCTTGAGCTGGTGAGATTTGAACTCCTGGCAGTGAGCAGTGAGTTAGCCTGCAGTACTGCATTCTAACCACTGCGCCACCACGGCTCATGAGTAGATGTAGATGTACTTTGAGTTGTAAAAAATACAAGAGACTAAATAAATGAAGGGATGTATTGTAGCCTGACTCCATGTGCCTTTTCCAGAACTAACTAAACCCGTCCCCTGTGCCTGCACCCAGTAACCCACTTCAACAGAGTATAATCCTATTCTTTTTCAAATGTATTTGTGCTGTATTTTTTCATTTCAGATCCATGAGACCATAGAAACCATTAACCAGTTAAAGACCCAACGTGAATTTATGCTGAGCTTTGCCAGAGATCCCCAGGGTTTCATCAATGACTGGCTGCAGTCCCAGTGTCGAGATCTGAAGGTGAGAGGCCTTTGAGAAGAAAACAGACGTGTGTGTGTGTGTGTGTGTGTGTGTGTGTGTGTGTGTGTGTGTGTGAGAGAGAGAGAGAGAGAGAGAGAGAGAGAGAGAGAGAGAGAGAGAGAGAGAGAGAGAGAGAGAGAGAGAGAGAGAGAGAGAGAGAGAGAGAGCGAGCCTTTGCTGTGTCTTCAGTTTTATTTTTTAAAGAGCAAAACAGCACACCATCTGCCAGAGGGATAGAACTGAGAGCCAAGACAGGTATTTCAGGGAGAGCAAGATGAGTAATTGGAGACTTTGCTCACCTTCAGGCTATGACGGATGTCGTTGGGAACCCAGAAGAAGAGCGCCGAGCTGAATTTTACTTCCAGCCTTGGGCCCAAGAGGCTGTATGCAGATATTTCTACTCCAAGGTAAAATGGATCTATCCAGTGGGATCTCTTGTGAATGGAACCCAGCAGCTCGGTTAAGATCCTTCAGTCCTGCTGACTGGTGGGCAGATTTCCCTTTTCTGTTTCTGCAAACTGAACAGCAGATGGAGTCAAAGAGTTGAAAAGCACCCCTTCCTGCTCCTAACCCTTGCCTCAGACTAAAGCAGGCTTCCCAATGTCTGGTCCTGCAGCACCAATCCTTAACTGAGTGGGCTGTGAACAGAAGAGGAGGGGGGGGAGAATTGTTATAAATTTGGAAAGTGCTGGATTGCAAGTTGGGGAAGGTTTGACTTGAGCTTCTGGCTCGCAGCCTAATGCTTGTTCCCGATGCTTGAAATTACCAGAGGCAGTTCTGTTTGTTGTTCTCTCTCTCTTTTTTTAACCTGTGCATAAAGATGGTCCCTCTTGCTTCTTTCGCAGGTTCAGCAGAGAAGGCAAGAACTTGAACAAGCTCTGGGAATCCGCAATACCTAAACGGGCAGGCCTCCCAACAGGCAGCATCTCTAACGGCTAGAAACACTGCAGGGATTCACTGCTCAGGCCTATACAATTCCTATTCCAGCACAGAACCTTCCATTAATTTCCAACCGACATCTTTTCTTTCCACTGATCCAATGGACTCCTCATTGGGGATGATGATGTTGGTACCCAGGCCAAGGTCTTGCATTTCAGCCTGGCTCTCCTTTCTTTTTGAGCCCCACACTCCCCAGGTCCGGCTCTGCCTGAAGTTCTTCCACACTTCCATTCAGCTTCCATTCAGAGCCTACTGTGGCAGCCCAGGAACTCTTCCTCTCTTCTCCCCCAGAACAGTCGGCTGGGCAGTTTCTGCGCACGGCGGGGCCCAGATTCGAGGCAGGTTTCTTACACTTTCTGGCCTCTCCTGGGGACAGGCGGGTGGGAAGTCCAATACAGGTCCATCTGTTGGGAAGGAATGGACTCTTCCCTGCGCGTGGCCTTCAGGGAGCTGCAATCCAGGGTCACGATCTTTGCAGGTGTTTGATTCTGGCTTTTGTTCTTTTTAAAAGGGGAGGAAATTAGTGGCAGAGGTGCCAGGTAGTCATAGGCCACCTTCTTGGTCACAGTGCATATCCCAAGTCACTGCCTTCTGGGGAAGAAAGCCTTTCTAATCCAATTCCTTATCTCTTCTTCTATCCTCCCCTCCCACTCCCCAGCACTAATTCTTTGTATCTACAGTGCTTGGCAGGAGGCTAGTTTCCTTCAGACTAGAGTTAATTCTCCTTTTGACTTCCTCACCTGACTGCACAGAGCAGGTTTCTGGGGCAAATGTAAAGGTGGGGAGCGGAGTTATGCAAGCAGGTGTAACCAAGGCACTGCGGAGCAGACGACGCTGTGCAAAAAAGGACATTTCCCTCCTAGTCTGTGCTTTCTTAGTCTTGGGCACCTATTGGTAGGACTGGGTGGGGATGCTGTCGCATCTTTCTGCTGGCTGGTTTTGGAAACTGTAATGCAGCTGGACAGGTCCCAGCTGCTTCTGTTCTGACACTATCTGCAAGAATCAAGTTACTGACAAGCCCCCATCCTCTTCCATGTTGAAAATGAGGCTAGGGACTGCTCTGAATTCAGGAACCCTAATTTGTGTGTGTGTGTGTGTGTGTGTGCTCATGTCTACCTTCGGAGTGAGCGATTCTGACTCTTCAATCTTGTATTTGCCCTACGAAAGGCACCCTGCCCTTCTGTCCCTCCTAGCTTTGTGATCCTGGAGAATAAGGACCCTGGTTCCTTAGGTGGCTCTCAGGGCAAGTATATGTGAAGTAAACTCTGAGATCAGCTGCCTTTGCAGACTTCTAAAATTGCTCCCCATGTTTTGCATTCTGTGGTTTTCTCTTCTTCCCCCCTTGGACCAATTTTTTTTGTACTGTATCCTTTTAGATGTCACCCCATTTTAATAAAAGCTGCCTCTGAAAGTAGTTGCTCTCTCTGTCCTTTGGTAACACAGCCCTGTCTTTTTTCAATACTTTCAGGAGGAAACTATATTGTAAGAAAATAACCTTTTTTTAATCCTTCAAACTAGGCCAGATAGAGGAAAGCTCTTTCATTGGCCTGAAGGGGGAAAAACTTTGGATAGAGTAAGAAAACTCTGCCTCTGTGTGCCTGCTTAAGCAATCATCAAAATATTTGCAGAGAGTGTGCAATAGTGAGAGATAACCAGTATGATGTTGAGCAACCTTTTGATATCCTGGATCACAGTTAATATTGAGAGTAAAGCAGCCAGAGTTACTTTACATGTAGTAGGGTTGAACGTCTTTTTTCCCCTGGGGTTTGGAAGAGGGGGGTCTTTTATTTTGAAAATAGTTTGTGCTGGGACTTCTACAATGCTTACTTCCCTGCAGGACATTTATTTTTTTATATAACAATGCCAATAAGATTTGGTAACGAGGTGAAAAGGGGTCCCTGGGTTTTTCAAGGAAGGGAATTGAAGAGCCAAACTGAAGAGCTTTTCCTTACATCAACAGTCAAAAATTGCTTTAATCATAACGTACCGTACCAGTCTTTTCACAAGAGTAAAAAGGAAACAGATCCTTATTTAGGGAGCTTATGTGCTAAATTTCAGGAGAGGGAGATAAGGTGCAGAAGAAAAAGTGTGTTCGTTCTTTTTATAGTCATTCAGAATGAGTTACAATAAACCCAGCTATATAGAACTTGCCTGTAGGAATTAAAACTGAAGACCACTGAAAATGAGACAGGATCACAAAGAAGCCGAGCAGGAAGAACTAAAAATAAATAAATAAAGCTATTGGGACTTTTGAGCTGTAAGAGAATCTGGGTTGGAGCCAGGAGCAGACGAGTATTAAATACAGCCCTCACCCATTTCTGTCAGTCATTTTTATAGTAAAACTGGATCTTTTTAGATAAAGCTAGTTCTCAACAGTTCATTTAGTGACCGCTCAAAGTTAACAGTGGCACTGAAAAAAGTGACATGACCATTTTTCACACTTAGCAACCATAATAGCATTCCCCATGGTCACATGATCAAAGTCCAGATGCCTGGCAACTGATTCATGATGGTTGCAACATCCCTGGGTCATGTGACCATCTTTTGCAAACTTCTGACAAGCAAAGTCAATGGGGAAGCCAGTTTTACTTAACAGCCGTGTTACCAATTTACCAACTGGTGATTCACTTACCTGTGGCAAGAAAATGGGGCAAAACTCACTTAAACGTTTCACTTAGCAACCGAAATCCTGGGCTCAATTGTTGTTGAGGACTACCTGTGGATGACAGTGGATGGTTTTAAGACTGAACACAGTTTGAAATCATGTGGCAATCAGGAATGCATGGTTTGTAATGCTTTGTAATTTCCTCTCTTGTTTGGGTTTTGATGCCAATCAAACCAGAGAGATGCAGAACAAGAGGAGTGAAAACAAGGAACCAGCCAAACGACTGCTCACTTATGAGATTGGTGAACAAACGATGGCTTAGTATGATGTTTGAAAGCAATTGCTGACGCCATTAATCCTAGACTACCCTGCAAAACCCCTTCATGGATTACTGCCTTGTCGTGGCAAAGGGGCTTGCATAGCTCAATGAAGTTATGAGCTATGCTGCACAGGGCTACCCAAGACGGACAGGTGATAGCAGAGAGCTCTGACAAAACGTGATCCACCGGAGAAGGAAATGGCAACCCACTCCAGTATCTTTGCCACGAAACCCCCATGGACAGTACCAAAAGGGCTGGAGGAACGTTGTCCATGGGGTCACAATGGGTCGGACACGGCTTCACAACTAACAACAACAACCCTGCAAAAATCTAGATGGCAGTAAAGAATTCGAGTTTCCCCTTTCTCAAAGCTACCATGTAGTTGTAGCTTTGGAGTTTTGTAACTTGCATCTAATAGCTGTAATTGCATTCACTCACTTTTATTTTCTCCTGGTCATTTTAACACGCCTGGTTTACACCACTTTGATTAGTGGTTAAGACACCACACCAGGCTGGATTGGATTGGATTGGATTGATTAGATTTATATGCTGCCCTTCTCCCAAGGACTCAAGGCGGCGTACAGCATTAAAAAACACATAGTACAAAAGTTAAAAGGAAATTAGAAACAGTCCAAAAAACAAATCCAATTTATATAACACTCACATTTTAAAAATGAGATAAAATTAACAGGCCAGGCCGGCTTGCTGGAAAAGCCAACTTTTTAGGGCGCGTCGGAAGGACCGGAGGTCAGGGATTATGCGAAGCTCTGGGGGCAGCTCATTCCAGAGGGAAGGCACTCCCACAGAGAAGGCTCTCCCCCTGGGGGTCACCAGCCGACACTGTCTGGCTGACGGCACCCTGAGGAGGCCAACTCTGTGGGATCGTACTGGACGGTGGGAGGCTATTGGTGGCAGTAGGTGGTCTCGCAGGTACCCTGGGCCAAAGCCATGGAGTGCTTTAAAGGTCATAATTAGTACCTTGAATCGCACCCAGAAGACAACTGATAACCAGTGCAGGCCCCCTAAAAGGGGTGTAACATGGGAGCACCATGATAACCCGCGCGGCCGCATTCTGGACCAGCTGAAGCCTCCGGGTGCTCTTCAAGGGCAGCCCCATGTAGAGAGTGTTGCAGTAGTCCAGGCGAGAAAGGACGAGGGCATGAGTGACTGTGCACAGAGCATCCCGATCCAGGAAGGGGCGCAACTGACGGACCATGCGAACCTGGTAAAAGACCCCCTGGTCACGGCCATCAGATGTTCTTCTAAACTAAGCCGCGTATCCAGGAGGACTCCCAGATTGCGAGCCTTCTCTGAGGGGGCTAAAATTTCTCCCCCTATCCTCAAAGATGGAACAAGATGCACAAATCGGGATGACGGAAACCACAGCCACTCAGTCTTGGAGGGATTGAGCTTGAGCCTGTTCCTCCCCATCCAGATCCGCACAGCCTCCAGGCATCGGGACATCACGTCGAGGGCATCGTTTGGGTGGTTTGGGGTAGAGATGAAAAGTTGGGTATCATTAGCATATTGATTATACCGTACCCCAAAACCATGGATGATCTCGCCCAGCGGTTTCATATATATGTTGAACAGTAGGGGTGAGAGAACCGACCCCTGGGGCACCCCACAAGTGACACACCTAGGGGTCGATCTCTGCCCTCCAGTCAACACAAACTGCGACCGATCCGATAGGTAGGAGGAGAACCACCGTAAAACGGTGCCCCCCCCACTCCCAACCCCCCGAGTCGTCGCAGTAGGATACCATGGTTGAGGGTATCGAAAGCCGCCGAGAGGTCTAATAGGACCAGGACAGAGGAGCACCCCCTGTCCCGGGCCCGCCAGAGATCATCGACCAATGCGACCAATGTCGTCTCCGTGCTGTACCCGGGCCTGAAACCCGACTGAAACGGATCCAGGTAGAAACAGGACACAATGAATTCTAATCCACCTTAGGCCCAAGGTCTGCTGAGTGATCTTGGGCCAATCCCTCTTTCTTAGCCCTGGGAAAGAGGCAAGGGAGAAACATTTCCAAACTAGTCAAGAAAATTGCAGGAATGTTTCCAGGTAGGCACCAGGAATTAAAACTGACTCAAAGGCACATTTTATTTAGATCAGTTTGTATCTAAGGGAGATTGTTGCCCCAGATAAGAGAACATGACACACATACATACACACACATACATACACTCCTTAGTAGTGGTAGTGGTAGTGCTGCTTCCCACGGACCTGCCAGAAGAACAATTAACTTGCAGCCCTATAAGCATCACCCAGAAGGTGGGCTCAGAATGATGACCCTGGTAGGTGACCCTGGGAACTACCTGGGCACTGGACAGCCAAGGCACTGGGCCATGTCAGCACATCATTGGTGGATCCTTCAGAATGATATTGTCTCCTGAGAGCTCTACATCTTCAGTAAAGCAGCTGTAGAGCCACAGCTTGGCTCCTTCCTGTTAATAGTAAGGGCCAATCCCATCCTCCTATTAGTATTTGCTAAATTTGGCCCCAAATCTAGACTACAAATCTTGTGAGTTTTATTTTCAACTACTGCTTTTATTTTTTATCTCAAAGGAATGTTTGAATGTTTTTTCCCCCTAAGGCACTGCTTCTCAAACCTGGGCAAATTGTTTTCTTTTCTGGATGACACATAAACCCATTACCCAATCACAACAGGACATTTAAACTGATTTAAAGGTTTTTTTTTTTTAGTTACACTGAGTAAAAAGGACTTTCTGATAAGCCATTGGGTAATGTAATGGAAAAGTTTAGGAAACACTGCCCTATGGGGTCTTTCCGTAATATTTCCAACTTTATATCATCATTAACTGAGTAGGATCATCTCTCGTCTCTCTTAAAGATGGTTTCTAGGCAGCAGATCATCTCTGTGGCCACTTCTTCCAAACTCTGACTGGTGCTTCTTTTAATTTCACAAAGCAGATGGTCATCTGGCAAAGCTGTCCTTTGTTGGCTTATTTAGGAGCATGCTCCACTGAGTCCTTAGTACCCTGTTTCCCTGAAAACAAGACCTCCCTGGATAATAAGCCCAATCGGGCTTTTGAGCGCATGCACTAAAATAAACCCACCCCTGAAAATATTGCAGCAGCAGCTGTGAAGTGACCACGCTCACCGCCTCCTGCACCTAAAAATCATAAGACCTCCCAAAAAATAAGGCTGCTTATTTCAGGGGTCAAAAGAAAATAAGACCCTGTCTTATTTTTGGGAAAACACAGTAGGTATACACAAGATTGCAGCTTGATGGGACTTTTGTGCTCTGCATAGAGAAGATTTACTGGCTGCACGTGTGAACATTTTTTTTTGTTTAATCCATTAAACTCGCATGGCCAGAAAGGCAGAGTCCAGAGTGCTATTTTGTAGCTGGCAAGCTGCCAAACCCATGCGCCTCTATGCTACTTTCAAATGTCATTTCAGACAGGAATTTATGGTTATGGCCTTGGTAAGGAGTTATCTTCCTCATGTGGAAAATAATCTTGATCTGTGCCACTGAACTGAATTGTTTCAGTATCTTCCCCACCCTCACCCCCCAACATGGTTATCCGGAGTGCAGCCTCTCTCTTTACATAGGAAACTAAGACATAGGATTTGCAAATGAAAGAGTTTTCATTTCTGAACCTGTTACTGTGTGGTATTCTGAACCTTGTCGTTACCCTGGGGTTTGATGAAAAATAGAATAGAATAGAATAGAATAGAATAGAATAGAATAGAATAGAATAGAATAGAATAGAATTCTTTATTAGCCAAGTGTGATTGGACACACAAGGAAGTGTGATATGCTCTCAGTGTACATAAAGAAAAATAAAATAGAATACATTCATCAAGAATCATAAGGTACAACACTTAGTGATAGTCATAGGTTACTAATAGCAATCAAATTATACTAGGAAACAAATACCCAATGTTAGAAGGCTTCGATTGTTCCATAGCCCTAATATGTAACTGAAGGATGACAGAATTGGCAGTTCTGGAAAGCAATTCATGAAGCCTCTTGCAATGGAATACATTGGGCCACTTTGAAAGAGAAATAAGACACAAATATAAACATTTGCTTAAAAGCAATTCAGAGATACTTGCAGTCCTGTCTTGTTATCCTGTCCTGTTAACATAATTCAACAATAGTGACGATGAACACTAACCGTGCTCAAAAATGTCCCTCAGTCCTAAATCTTGTCATTGGATTTGTTCTCTTCCCTGGCTAGTTAGAGCAGCTTTATTTTTCCTCCTCTGTGTAAGAGTCCCCGAAACTCTAACCCAGAGCTCTTCAAACTTGGCAACTTTAAGACTTGTGGACTTCAACTCCCAGAATTCTCCAGCCAGCTATGCTGGAGAGTTGAAGTCCACAAGTCTTTAAAGTTGCCATCTTTGGGGACCCCTGCAGTCTAACCAAATGTTTGCCTTTTTGCCCCCACCTCCTTGAGAAGAGCGCTGGTCGGGGAGGGGGGCAGGAGGCGGGGGAAGCACACAGATGCGGAATGAACCTGAAAAACTGAGGGGCTCCGCTGTGGGCTTCCACCTGTGTGAGACTGACTTGGCAGGTGCAGAAAAACTCCTTCGCCGACGGGTCGTCCTGCCTGCCTGTCTGTCTCCCGGCCGTTTTGCCTAAACCTGAGGGGGAAATAGTAGAAGGGACGTAACGCCGGTGCTTGTCGAGAGCCGGCGGCCACCCAGCAGAGGCTCAGCGCGCACCCCGCGGCGGCCCCGATCGCCTTTCCCAGCCTGAGCGCCGTTTGGGCGAAGAGCTGGGTGGGCGGAGGGCGGGGCCGGCCAGCCGAGGGGTTATAATGCCTGGCGAGGCAGGAGCGCGGCTGCCGCGGCTCGGGATCCAGCGCTGTCACGGCCATGGGCGGAAGGAAAGTTTGCATCGTGGGCTCCGGCAACTGGTGCGTTGGGGCGGCGAATGAGGGAAGTGGGGGGACGGGGAGAGCGCGAGCAGTGGCTTCAGAAAAGGAAGGCGGGGAGAAGACCCTGGAATTTGCCGGGGGAGGGGGGGCGTCGTCAACTTCGATGGCGACAGCGACGAAGAGTTCTGTGGCGCCTCGAGAACTGCCGCATTTCTTCTGGGCGTAATCGGCTTTCGCGGATTAGCGTGGCACTTTATGCGAGCTGGTGAAGCGGACGCTGGCGACGTTTGTCTTGAGTGTGCCACGAAAGGAGCGCAGGCTCGCTTCGGAGTCCCGTCGGGTTTCAGAGAGGTGGTGCCCCTGGCACTCTCTCTCGCGCGTGCTCTCCTCTCTCTCTCTCTCTCTCTCTCTCTCTCTCTCTCTCTCTGTGTATCTCTTTTGTATCTCTCTCTATATATATCGCTCTCTGGCTGGATCTCTCTCTCTCTGTGTATCTCTCTCTCTTTTGTATCTCTCTCTCTTTTGTATCTATCTATCTATCTATCTATCTATCTATCTATCTATCTATCTATCTATCTATCTATCTATCTATCTATCTATCTATCATCTATCTGGAAGTCTTTACGAAGATGTTGGATAGCTATTTGTCTGAAACGGTATAGGGTTTCCTGCCTAGGCAGGAGGTTGGACTAGAAGACCTCCAAGGTCCCTTCCAACTCTACTATTGTATTGTATTATTGTATTGTATCTATCTATCATCTATCTATATCTGGATCACTCTCTGTGTGTGTATCTTTCTGTGTGTGTGTATGTGTGTGTGTGTGTGTGTCTTTTGTATCTCTCTCTCTGTGTATATATATAGCTCTCTCTGGCTGGATCTCTCTCTCTCTCTCTCTCTGGATCTCTCTCTTTGTGGATCTCTCTCTCTCTCTCTCTGGATCTCGCCTGCGGGAAGGGGAGCAGGTAGCCCCCCAATAACTGTCTTGAAAGAGGCAGGCTGCAGGTGTCTTAAGCAGTTTGAACTACGGGGCACCACGGACCAAGGGCTGCTCTCTTATCCCGTGGCTGCAGAAACATAAGCCCATAACCGGAGGGGTTTCCCCCCCCCCCTACTAAGGCGTATATGCCTTGGATTTTATGCATTTTGTTGCGAGATGCTTATGGGTTTTAAGCCCTTATGAAGGGATGTAGTGGCTCAGTGGCTAAGATGCTGAACTTGTCAATCAGAAGGTCAGTAGTTTGGTGGTTTGAATCCCTAGTATCGGGTAATGGGAGTGAGCTCCCGTTACTTGTCCCAGCTTCTGCCAACCTAGCAGTTCGAAAGCATGTAAAAATGCAAGTAGAAAAATAGGAACCACCTTTGGTGGGAAGGTAAGAGCGCTCTGTGCGCCTTTGGCATTTAGTCATGCCGGCCACATGACCACAAAGACATCTTCAGACAGCGCTGGCTCTTCGGCTTTGAAACGGAGATGAGCACTGCCCCCTAGAGTCAGGAACAGCTAGCACATATGTGAGAGGGGAACATTTACCTTTATCTTTAAACCCTTGGAGAACTGAGACTTTTATGACATCTGAAAAGTAAATGCACATAATTATAACATTAAAATCCACCCTATTGGATAGCTGACCTATTGACTAAGGGTCATCGTTCATGGCCAAAGCCAATTATCACAAATTCATGAAATATTTGCTTTTTCTTAGTCGTGTTATTTCAATCTGGATCTGACTTTCCATGCAAGAGCCACTCAAGCTGGCCACTGCATGATTTCCCAGCTGGTTTTGAGCATATTATGGCACAAGGGCCTCCCAGGCTCTGCAGAACTTGCAACTCCCAGCAGCCACAACGAAAATGGAGAGCTGGAAGGGCTGCTAAATGGAACGGTACCTCCAGTTCAGTGGTGGGATTCAAAAATTTTAATTACCGGTTTTGTGAACTTGGCTTGGTGGGCATAGTGCGGCTTGGTGGGTGTGGCTTGGTGGGCATGGCAGGGGAAGGATACTGCAAAATCCCCATTCCCTCCTGATCAGCTGGGACTCAGGAGGCAGAGAATAGATGGGGGCAGGGCCAGTCAGAGATGGTATTTACCGGTTCTCCGAACTGCTCAAAATTTCCGCTACCGGTTCTCCAGAACTGATCAGAACTTGCTGAATACCAGCTCTGCTCCAGTTGCAAAAAAAAGTTGAACTTTGAAAATAATCTTAGGGGATTCCATCTTTATGTTACAGACGATTCTCTCCAAGCGGAGACCTTTGCTAGAATTCTGGTCTCCCGATGGAAGAATGTGGGGAAAATGTAGTTCCAGGAAGAAGGAGGAGGGTTACATCTCTGTCTCCCTTCCTGCTGCAGGGGTTCAGCAATTGCCAAGATTGTGGGCAGCAATGCAGCCAAACTGGATATGTTTGACACCACGGTGAAGATGTGGGTGTTTGAAGAAGAGATTGCTGGCCAGAAGCTCACCGAGATCATCAACACACAGCATGAGAACGTCAAGTATTTGCCCGGCCATAAACTTCCGCCCAATGTGGTGCGTTTGGCAAGTTGGAGATGCAGCAGGAGCTTTTGGGGAACTATACCCTAGATTCAGTTATGGGATTCAAATTTTTTTACTACCAGTTCTGTGGGCGTGGCTTTGTGGCGTGGCTTTGTGGGCATGGCAGGAGAAGGATACTGCAAAATCCCCTTATCCTGGGGGTTGGGTACCCAAGGCCAGTAATATAAAACTTCTTAACAAAAATAAAATTAAAATTTTAAATTAAATTAAAATTAAAAATAAACAAATCTATACCCCCAACACTGCACAACAATGAAAAATGAAGCATACAAAACATAAAAATAAAAACAACAAGCTTTTAATAATTAAGATAAATCACAATTCATTAATGAGGCTGAATGTTATGTATGTACATGGACTTCCTGTCATGCATAATTGACATCGGTTGGAGCATCTCATCTTCAGAGCAGGGAGGAACCGATCCCACCAGGGGAGGTCAGGGGAGGCAGGGGAGGCAGAGCCTCACTGCTCTCATCATGAAAAGAAAAGAAAAGGGAAAAGGCACACGTGGTCCGATTCCTTGCCTTCCTGAGTCAACATGAAGGGGACCGTGGAGTGCACTCCGCCGGCTCGCACTCCGTGGTCTCCTTCATGTTGACTCAGCGTGCTCCGCAGTCCCCTTCATGTTGACTCAGGAAGGCGGGGAATGGGACCATGTGTGCAGGAGGCTGAGGTTACTTCAGCCTCCTGCACACGTGTTCCCATTCCCCGCCTTCCTGATGATGTCACCAGCCTCACCAGCCATAAACCTCACTGCACATCACTGGATCCCACATAGGATCAAAAGGCTTGGAGGTGAAATGTGGCATTGTCCGCTAGATCCATCCTTAAAAGCTTGCATTGCAGTTTGCAAAATGATATTTCACTCTCATTGTGTTTATAATATTGTATTGTCCAAAACCTTAGGAAATGGGCTTTTATTGCAGCCCACTGAATATGCGTCTCAGCCAGCCAGTGGGGTCCACTCAAACCATCAAGCAGTACCTCCAGGATTTCAAGTGGAGAGAGTAAAATCTTCAACCAACTCTCTGAGGAGATGCTGGGACTGACTATAAAGAGTTGAGATTTAAAAGACATGCTATATTAATTAGCCATGGTTCCACTCTACATCAGGGGTCATCAACCTTTCACACCTCAGGGACCACTAAATTCATAATTTTAAATCCCGCAAACCACTAATATGATCTGCCTAATGACTAGTTGGATGGGTGTGCCTAGGTCGTCATGTGACTGAGTGGGTGTGACAAACTCAACGTTACTTGAGGGGCGAGGGGCGCCTCGCCAGCCTCTACTCACCCCTCCCCTTTCAGCCACTCCTCACCTGCCCTCCCAAGCTCCTTAGGGCCCCAACAGGAAGACATTGTAGGAGCTAAGCAGCCACCATGAAAAACAGCTCAGTTCAAATTGGATCTGACCAAGAAGTAGGCACCTCAGTAAGGACTACGAGCATTGGCTTTCCAAGCAGAGGGAAGACCTGCGGGAGTGCAAGGCTAGGTACAGGGGCATGGAGGCTCAGTGGGCTGAGATGGTCAGTTCCAGGCCATGATGCAGTCCCACTGGAACAAGGTCCTCTGTCTCTTCTCCACCAGCGGCGCTTCCCTCTAGCCTTCGCCCAAAGCCCCGCACCAGGAGGCTGACGCAGACCCCGAGTCAGAATTTCTGCCCCCCTCTGACCCACACAAAAAGATCCAGAAGGGGGAGACTCTGCAGCAACACAAATGTTCATTGTACGTATCTAGCCCGGGGCCATAGTTTGAGGACCCCTGATTTAGTGCCAATAATTTATATGTGGACCACCAAAATTTTCTCATGGACCACCAGTTGGTGACCACTGCTCTACATAATAAACTTTAGATTATCAGATGGGCATCTATGAGTGTACACCTTCCCCCTTCCCTCTCGGTGATTTAACCATGTTTCAAATTACTATTAGCTCTTGTTTAATTACCTGTCATTAATTACAGTCCTTTTGCGTAATGGCAAAATATGCCTTGTAGCTATTGCTGAGAAGTACAATCATCAGCTCGAGTCCTAATCAGGAGTTGCACTGTACATAGAAAATCTCTCTTTTTCAATGTCATCTATCCTAAAGGAAGAATTTGAGAAATTCCCATCATCTTTAAAATGGACAAATTTCTGCTTAAAGCTGCTTAACCTTTAGAACTCCACATTTTAAGGGAAGAACCAAAGCAGCTGCTTCACTATCTCTTAGTTAATTGAAATCTGGGGAGATGGAAAAGTTCTTGGATTTGGCTGGAGTTTGGCCAGGGTCATGGATTTATTCTCCAACTTAAAGATGAATAAGGGAATGTTTGCCAAAGCTTTTCAACTCTTAGTGACTTTTTGAAATTTTTAGTCATTATTATGCAAAATATATAATGGTAAATACAAAACGGAAGGGTAAAAGAGAGAGATTGATTGCAATAAATTTCAGATGACTCAATATTTCTGAGATTTTGACCATTTTTCTAGATTATTTAAAATTCCTTTAAAATCAAGTTTTTGCACCCACAATGCCAAGTTTTTATGTTGCGGCTGATCCTTGTTTTAAACAGCTGGGTTTTTTTAAACTTATATGGAGTTTACTTTTTTATTTTATTGGTTGTACATGTTTTAATTTTGGAACATGCCACAGCCTTTAAGCTTTGGGAAGCTTCCCCCAACCAATAATAGAAAATTGCTTGAGAAGGAAAAAAAAAGAATTAAAGCTATTTAGGAATGTCAAAGAATTTATTCTATCTACTTCAACTTCAGTCTTCTGTGCCTTTTTAGTGTGTTGGATGATAGTTTCCATTAGTATACTCTGAAACTTTGGGGTAGGTTTTGTTTTTTTATTTTGTTTTCGGGGTGTGATAGCCTTTGAGTCAGTCTTAACTGCTGGCAACTGCCTGGAATTGTCCCTGCAGTTTTCTTGGCAGGGTTTTTCAGAAATGTTTTTCTTGGCTTCCCTCCTAGGACTGAGAGAAAGAGACTGGCCCAAGGTTACACAGCTTGTTTTGTGCCACAAAGCAGGACTAGAACTCACAGCCCCCCTCCCTCTCCCCTGGTGTCTAGTCTGGTATCTTAACTACTAGCCAGTTTGGTGCACTGGTTGAGACATCAGTCTAGAAAGTGGGAGAGCTTGAGTTCGAGTCCAACCTTAGGCACAAAGGCAGCTGGGTGACTTTGAGCCATTCACTTTATCTCAGCCCTAGGAAAGTTGCCAAAACTTAGACACGTTCTGTCTCGGGGGCGTCCTTGTTCACTTCTTCTCTGCCGTTAAAAAGCTTCTGGTGAACACCTACCCAAGGCTCACCTTCTGCAGTGGGGCCTTGGCTTTGCCAGGAGCATGGCCTTAGATGGCTTAGCCCCATCATGGTTGTAACTTTCTCTAAAAGCAACGCACGTGGGGTTCCCCACTTTTGTTTTTGCAAGAGTCTGCAAAAAAAGGGACTCTCTGAGATTGCTTTCATTCACTTCCTTTAAACTTACAGCGGTCCTGTTTGATTGTTTTTTGCAAGCTGGTGTTTTTTTTGCCATTTTAATATTTTGCTTTATTGAGGCGAGCTGCAATTTTGTTTTTAAAAAAATGGAACAGAAATTTACAAATAACATGAAAATAGAAAGATGCATGCTATTGGTTCCTGGTAGTGCTCTTTAGCTTGCAGGGACACCCACCCTGTCCTCATCCCGAAATCCTTTTAACACGCCCTGGCAGTAGCAAAGCACACTTGTGCCTCTTCCAGCCAAAGGAAGATCCGGGAAGATGTTGCCTTGGTAACAAGAGTAATAAATAAACCTTTCACTGCTTAGCAATTAATATGGTTTCCTGGAGCTTAGCAGAGTGTCAAGGAAGCCCACTTGCTAGAGGAAGGCATTACAGCCATTTAAGCTTTTGCAACAAAAAGCCATTGTGCACCTGCTGTTCTTAATGTCTCAGTCCCGTGTTCTAGTGTTGGTATTCATGAATTGGGGCAGAACATAAATATTGCATTCAGTCCTCAGCATCTCCAAGGAAGACTAGAAACATTCCTGCCAAAAACGATGGGGAGCCAACCTAGCCAATACTAAGCTAATAAGCTGGATGGTAATAAATGTTACCAGTGGCATGGGGGACATCAAATTAGGAAGGGCAAACACAGGAAAGACTCTTCCGCTCTTCCTATTTCTTAAGTTGGATTTGCACCCTGGGACTCCTATCAGCATCCCAGTCACATGCCTCTGAAAGCTCTCCAGCCTATCAGCATCCTTTCCTAGCTCGGTGGATAGAACTGGCTGGAATGAACGTCATGTCAGATTTGTTCTAGAATTCCAGCACGCCATTCATGCCTAGCAATCTGGATTATGTGGTCTGGCCACTAAGCTGCTGAAAGGAGTTGGAAGACGTTGCCAGTGCCTCTAACGCTGCCTGTGTTACTTCTATGGGCCCATTTCCTTTTGGGACTCAAGTCTTTGGGATGACATGACCAGAATGCTGTGGCTTTCAAGGAGGACCAGGCTAAGAAACAAGTGTCTAGCATTTATGGTCTTCCAATGTGTGAGCAACAGCCGGTGAAATATTCAAGCATAATCCAGTGGCGCTGGAGTTCTGGCTTGAGGCTTTCAATTTTGTTGAGCTCCCTGCTATTCATTACTATGACAAGTAGACACATAATAACTGCAGGCAAGCTGTGTAAATATATGGTTTGCATTATTTCCACAACCAGCATTCAAAAGCAATAGAGGGTTTCATGAATATATTGAGTGCATGGAAGTGTCCACCAGATGAGTCCATTTTTAGTCCCCTCTCTGAACATCTGAATGAAAGCAGAGTTCCCTCCTGGGCCAACAAGCTAACTTCTTTTTCCTGGCTCCTGGATTGCTGCAGGTGGCTGTGCCTGATGTATTAAAAGCGTCCGCCGATGCAGACATCCTCATTTTTGTGGTGCCCCACCAGTTCATCGGGAAGCTCTGCGAACAGATGAAGGGACATATCAAGAAAGAAGCAATAGGCATCTCGCTCATCAAGGTGTGAGTGTGGCTGGGGTCAGGGTTGGGGGGATCAGCTGGTATGATCTTTGAAAGGACTAATTGGAAGATTTGGCTGGGCTTTGCTGGGAGGGCATTTCACCACCATGTGAACGGATAGAATAAGGGAGATACCTGCAGTTACATGTAGTTTAGTAAGGATGCTCTTTTATTAGAGAGCTTGACTTGACTTGGCCACATGGTTCGGCCCTGAGCTCTGATCTCCAGTTCATGAAGGAAACATGAAGTTCCTTCACTTCTCTGAGCATCCAGCAAAGACGCAGTCCTCTCAGTGAAATGTCTATTATTTTAACTCCTTCACCTGGAAAGGAAGAATGGCTAAATCCAGAACCATTTCTGCAGTCTCTTTCCTCTCCCACAATTATATTGGTAACAATCACATAGTTAAAGAGGGAGCGGGGTCTAGTTTGTTTTAATGATTTAATTGTATTGATTTAAAATATTTCTATTCTGTTACGCTGGTGTGTATGTGCGTCTCCTGCCAGTTAGATTAATTAGATTGTATTTAAATGCAGTAATATAAATTATGGCGCTATTACAGAAACTATTCAGCTCGGCCACCATGAGCTCCGAAATGCCAAGGTAGATGAAAATTGCATACCAAATTGGTGCAACGTTTAGTTTATTTTGGAAACGAATAGAGGCAACCTAAATATTGCAAATTAGAAGGAACCATCTCTTTACAATTAATCAGACAAGTCATTTTTGGTTCTCAGCAGTCACTTATCCATATCAGTTAATGGATGAATCTGAATGGCTTGAATTAACCTTCTCTATTTTTCAATGGGTTTATTATAGTATATGTTGTTATAAACCATTTAATCAGAAAAGCCGGTGCTATTCTTGATAGGCAGCCATATCAACAGAGTCAAATAGTGTGAAACAGTGAGCTCAAGTGGCCACAAATTTGAAAAGGGCAATCAGTTCCAAGCAGAGCGAGGGTCTTCTTAGGATATTTAGTAGCATCCTAATAATGTTAGCGAAGATATGATGATAAGAGGGCGACACCCAGGAGTAGGGCTTTCTCTGTGATGGGCCCAGCCCTGTGGAATAACCTCCCCCTCGATATTAGGATTACCTCCGATCTCCGCTCCTTCCGTACAAAACTCAAGACCCACCTCTTTCAATTATCCGGCCTGGCTCAACCATAGTTCCATCTATTCCTCCTGACAGTCTTTTTAAATTCGTAATTTTTAAACTGGGGTATTTTATTGGCTAATAATTTTATTATTATTATTTTATGTATTTATGATTATTACCTCCTCCCTGTATGTGTATGTGTATGTGTTTATGTATATTCATCTGCTTTTTATTGTACGCCGCCCCGAGTCCCTTGTGGAGAGGGAGCGGCTAACAAATCAAATAAATTCAAATTCAATTCAAATTCAAGAAATGAACTGCCTTTACAATCCTACATTAACAGAGTGCCTAGGAATGTACCTAAGTCCTGAATCTTATTGCTGGAGTGGCACTGAGTCAGTCAAGCAGGACTATTGCGGAGTCCTTAGTCGAGTTAATTGATTTGACATGACTGGTATGTTTGGCTTGCAGGGTGTGGACGAAGGTCCTGACGGGCTGAAGCTGATCTCAGACATCATCCGTGAGCAGCTAAGCATTGAAATGAGTGTGCTGATGGGAGCCAACATAGCCAACGAAGTGGCAGAGGAGAAGTTCTGTGAAACCACCATTGGTAATGGACTTGAGTTAATGATTCACATGGAAACTGGAGACAAGCTGGAGATCAGCTCTCCAGATATGTGCTTTAAATGTAATGCTACACTCCGTCCTTCCTTGCGGATTTTAGTATTGGGACACGGTTGTAACAAGAGCCGTTCCACCCAGACATATTACTGGCTGCTGCTGGGAAACGAAGATGGCCATGTACCAGCCCATACATTAAAGATGTACTTTTAAATCTCCCATTGAGATGGCACTAGTTCCATCATTCTACTATTGTGAGCAGCTACTCCTGTGAGTAGCAATAGCACATAAGACTCATATACCGCTTCACAATGCTTTACAGCCCTCTCTGAGCGGTTTACAGAGACAGCACATTGCCCCCAACAATCTGGGTCCTCATTTTATTGACCATGGAAGGCTGAGTCAACCTTGAGCTGCTCAGAATTGAGCGCTCCAGTATTGCATTCTAATCACTGCGCCACCACGGCTCTTACCACGGGTAAGTGGTAAGGAGAAAAATGTCGTGCAGGACAGGGAAAGTCTCCTTGCTCAGTTTCATAAAGCACTTGTCTTCTGCTGGTAGAGAAGATTTGCACCAGCTGAGCCAACAGATTGGTAAACAAGGAATGCACAGAATGTTCCCCCATGGTCTAGTGCTTTGCTTTGCTTTCTTAAAGGGAAAGGAACCAGGCATAGTTCAAACGAAGAGAGACATTGTCAGAGTGGAAGGTAGGGTGAAAGCCTTCTCTCAAGACCTGTTGCAGGCTCAGTCTACGTTAGATTACACTTGCAATCGAGAGAGATTCCCCCATTCTTGCTAAGGGTTAGTTGGGGGCAGTGGTGGGATTCAATTTTTTTTTATTACCAGTTCTGTGGGCGTGGCTTGGTGGGTGTGGTGTGGCTTGGAGGGCATGGCAGGGGAAGGATACTGCAAAATCCCCATTCCCTCCCGATCAGCTGGGACTCAGGAGAATACATGGGGGCGGGGCCAGTCAGAGGTGGTATTTACCGGTTCTCCAAACTACTCAAAATTTCCACTACCGATTCTCCAGAACCTACTGAATGCCACCTCTGGTTTGGGGGGGGGGGCTGTGCAGAGATGCACTTCCATTCTTCTATCCCTCATGTTCCTCCTCATTTTCTCTGGCATGCAGGCATCTAGATAGGTCGCATAGCAGCTAGAAAGCAAATGACAGCAACAGGTTGGGAGCCGGACAGCCCTGGCCACCTTCTCTCTTAGTACGTATCTGATATCAGGCGAAGGCAGTAGTAATATTAGACTCAGCCATGAGACCTTACACCGCTGCATATACATTTTCCACAACCAGTTGGATCACACGGTGAGATCCTGTTGCATGATTGCTGCAGAAATAACGAGACACCACAGTGCAATGCAATGCAATTTTCAGAGTCATATTTAGGCTGGTTGCAGCTCCTCCTCCCCCAACGAAGACTTATAGCACCTTCAGGATTAACAAAGATTCGTTGTTGACCCAAATGCCCTTCTGCCGAAACATTCCCCATTATAAAGCAAATGTTGATACGGGTTTGGATTGTCTCCTGTTCCTCTTCTGGATGGGTTATTGTCCAATAGTACTTCTTAGTTTGAGAGATCAGTTTGCTTGGTGCAAGGGAAGAAACCAATGCAGAAATCAGTGGTTAACATCGTCTTGATTGCATGCTTCATTAGCTAATCAGATGGCTTTGAATGGTGCCGAGAATTCATTGCTTCATTTAAAATTAGAATGAGTGAGCTGGAAGGGACTGTGGAGGTCTTCTAGTCCAGCCCACTGCTCAAGCAGGAGAACCTATACTATTTCAGATAAGTGATTATCTAGACACTTTTTACAAATATCCAATGATGGAGCACCCACAATTTCTGGACGCAAGCTCTTCCATCGGTTAATTTTTCTCACAGTTAGGAAGTTTTTCCTTAATTCCAAGTTGCTTCTCTCTTTGATTAGTTTCCAACCATTGTTTCTTGTCCTGCCCTCAGGTGCTTTGGAGAATAATTTGATCCCCTCTTCTTTGTGGCAGCCCCTCAAATCCTGGAACCCTGCTATTATGTCACCCCGATTCTTCTTTTCTTTAGACTAGCCAACTCCAAATCCTGCAGCCATTCTTCATATGTTTTAGTCCCCAGGCCTTTGATCATCTTAGTTGCTCTTCTCTTAACTTTTTCCAAAGTCTCAACATCTTTTTTTGTAGTAAGGTGACCAAAATTGGTTGCAGTATTCCAGGTGTGGTTTTGCTAAGGTTTTATAAAGTGGTACTAATACTTCCCGTGATTTCAAATTCTGTTACCAGTAAATGACAGTATTTCATCTCTGGAAAAAAGCAACCCTAACCATCCAAGATGTCTTTAGCTGAGTAGGCATCTGTTCTGCCCCCACATTTCCTTGGATCTCAGGGACTCAACAGCACTTCTCTCTGCCTTTCTTAGTGTTGACAGTTTCCAAGGGACAAGCCACCACCTAATGATAGAGCAAAGTTCCAGATGTAATGTATCACTATGTCACTGTGCTTTCCTGCTTTTTGGGGGGTGGGGGTGGGTGGGAACTGTGTACATCTCATCAGCCCAGCCTTGACTGGTAAATCCCATCACATTTTTCTCTAGTATTGTCTTTTTTTCCAGGCCTTCTAGGTCTTTTGGTTTTCTTAGGATGTTTTGGAGGGCTTTAGTTGGTTTGTGTGCTATGGTAGTGCCATGCTTTTTGTTGTCTGTTGGTGGTTTTTGAATTACTTTTTTAATGTATGGCAGTTAAATGTCTATGGAGATTCTCAGTCATCCAGGTCATGGTTGTCCCAAAGGTGTTTTTTTCAAGAGGCAACTGGACTTTCTGGTTTTTCTTTGAAGACGTTTCGCTTCTCATCCAAGAAGCTTCTTCAGCTCTGAAGAACCTGAAGAAGCGTCTTGGATGAAAAGCAAAACGTCTTCAAAAAAAACCCCAGAAAGTCCAGTTGCCTCTTGAAAAAGCACCTTTGGGGTATGTATGGCAGTGTTAACCTTTTCACCACTTGTGTTGGTTGTGCTACATTGGGTTGAGTGGGCAGGCACTTTGTGATAAAGTTGCATGGGTGTACATCAATTTTATTGGAGGATGTTGTAAAGATTATCTATTTCCTTACATCGCAACCAGCACAAGGATGATGTGAAAAGGATGAAGCCCTCCAAAACATCCTAAGTAAACCAAAAGACCAGCATCCGAGTGGTGGGATTCAAAATTTTTTACTACCGGTTCTGTGGGCGTGGCTTTGTGGGTGTGGCATGGCTTTGTGGGCGTGGCAGGAGAAGGACACTGTAAAATCTCCATTCCCTCCCCACTCCAGGGGAAGGTTACTGCAAAATCCCCATTCCCTCCCGATCAGCTGGGACTCGGGAGGCAGAGAATAGATGCGGGTGGGGCCAGTCAGAGATGGTATTTACTGGTTTTCCGAACTACTCAAAATGTCTGCTACTGGTTCTCCAGAACAGCAGATCAGAACCTGCTGAATACCACCTCTGCAGCAGCCCCAAAAGAAGAGACAGGAGTCATCTACAACACACAGTTAAGAACTATAACAGCCACTGTGTAGGACAAACATGCAGAAGACCAGCAAAGTGCATTCATGAACACCAATTAGCAGTTAGAACACATGATGAAAATTCCTTAATTTCATAACACATGGATAGACTTAACCATAGTTTCAACTGGGAAACAATAAGCATCCTAGATCAAGCCAAATCCAAAAATGCTAGAGAGTTCCTAGAAGCATGGCCCTCAGACAAATCAGCAATCAACAGGCACATAGAGATAAAGAACATCTACGTTATCAGCTGGCTTGGGGCTCTGGTGAGAGAGTATCAGGGTGGAGGTAGTTGATACCTTAACAATAGATCCCACCTCCCCCCATCCTACTCCTGCCCTCCCCATCTTTTAATTGGGGTGCAATATTTGGATCCTCACAGTATTTTATCTATCTATCTATCTATCTATCTATCTATCTATCATCTATCTATCTATCTATCTATCTATCTATCTATCATCTATCTATCTATCTATCTATCTATCTATCTATCTATCTGGAGATAGATAGATAGATAGATAGATAGATAGATAGATAGATAGATAGATAGATACTGTAGATAGATAGATAGATAGATAGATAGATAGATAGATAGATAGATAGATATGTAGATATGTAGATATATAGATATATAGATATAGATAGATATAGATAGATAGATATAGATAGATATAGATAGATATAGATAGATATAGATAGATAGATAGATATAAATCTTTCTAAGATTGGAAACCAGCAAGGGTAACCCTGTGGTATGAGAAATTTTACAAATAAATAAATAAACCTCCTGCTTCTTTTAGGCTGCAAGAACCTACAGCATGGACAGATTCTGAAGGAACTGATGCAGACACCCAACTTCCGAATCACAGTGGTGCAGGAAGCAGACACAGTAGAGCTCTGTGGTGCTCTCAAGGTATAGGAATTAATTTCCCCCTTTTGGGGACAGAGAAAATGGCCAGAAGCAAATCTCAAGCTCTCGTTCAGGAGGAGTTTGGTTAAGGCCACAATTTTCTCTACCACGCCTAGAGATGGTAGGGAGCAGGGGAAAGATACAAGATAGACTAGAATGTGGGGTTCTCAAACAGTGTCATCTCAGTGGGCTCATTTGTAACTTTATTTTGTCCACCAAAGGCTGCTGTGTTGAATTGATCTTCAAAGCTAGCTAAGTACCAAACCTTTCCTGGTTATCAACACTTTGCATCCCTTCTTTCTCCCAGAACGTGGTGGCTGTTGGAGCTGGATTCTGTGATGGGTTGGGCTTTGGAGACAACACCAAGGCAGCTGTCATCCGTCTGGGCCTGATGGAGATGATTGCCTTTGCCAAGCTCTTCTGCAAGGGACCTGTCACTTCCTCCACCTTCCTAGAGAGTTGTGGGGTTGCTGATCTGATTACCACCTGTTATGGAGGCCGTAACCGTAAAGTAGCTGAGGCGTTTGCCAAGACTGGCAAGGTAAGCAAGCCAGGCCATCAAGGTGGTTTTGTGATTCAGTGGTAATATATGACTACATAAGACATAGTTTCTGGAATAAATCACTGTTAGTTGAGTCCACCCCAAAATGTCTGAGGCAGCAATTGTATCAGGGAGGGTTGGTAAATGCGCCAAGATTTATTTGGACATTTGACACAATTCCATCACACATCTTGTTCTGTTCACTGCCAACTTTCCAGGTGTCTTCACATCCTAATTTCTGCTAGTATGTGAGGGGGGAAATCAATTCCTCCTACAACCTTTTCTCTTCTCTTCAGAATGAGTCTCAATTTCAAAATGGGGTCTTTGAAGGATGAACTTATATAATAGTCTAGAACCAGAATGCGATACCTTGATCGACCGGCAATGTTGGAAAAATAGTTGAGACTCTTGAGGGCTTTGCCTAACTATAGGGAAAGGCATGGTGAAATCATGGTATAATAGTTCAGCTCACTTAAAATAGAATAGAATAGAATTCTTTATTGGCCAAGTGTGATTGGACACACAAGGAATTTGTCTTTGGTGCTTATGTTCTCAGTGTACATAAAGAAAAATAAAATAGAATACATTCATCAAGAATCATAAGATACAACACTTAGTGATAGTCATAGGTTACTAATAAGCAATCAAATTATACTAGGAAACAAATAAAACAATACAAATTTTAAAGATACAAGCAACATGGTTATAATCATATGTGGAAAGAGATAGGTACTAGGAAGGAAGAGAAGAATAGTAATACAGTCTTAGTAAATAATTTGATAGTGTTGTGGGAATTAGTTATTTAGCAGAGTGATGGCATTTGGGGAAAAACTGAAATACTTATATGAACAACTAGAATTATTAGGAAGTGGAAACGAACAATAATCAGTGGAACAGCTTGCCTCCAGAAGTTGTGAATGCCCCAACACTGGAAGTCTTTAAGAAAATGTTGGATAGCCATTTGTCTGAAATGGTATAGGGTTTCCTGCCTATGCAGGGGGTTGGACTAGAAGACCTCCAAGGTCCCTCCCAACTCTGCTATTGTATTGTATTAATAGGAAACAAATGAACTTGAAAAGGGCATCTAGAATTGAAGGGCTTTGGATTTAAGGGCACGAAGGACAGGAAGGATGTACTATAGCAACTGAGAACAGCTGAACAGATTCCAGGTAGGTAGGTAGGTAGGTAGGTAGGTAGGTAGGTAGGTAGGTAGGTAAGTATATGTATGAAACTCAGTGGCTGCCAAAGAGTAATGGCTGAAGTGGAGATTTTTCCTCCCTTGCAGTTTACAAGTATTTCCTGAGCATAATTCAGAAAGAGATTCATAGTGCTGTACTTGCTCTGCCGAGTTACCGATACATTTTGCCAAGGGCCTTGGGAATATATATATAATTAATTGTTGCAGTGTTAACCACAATTAATTGTTGTTCTGATTGCAACATTGAGGATTTCACAAAAACTAGTATTTATGTCAAATCTGAATTGCAAAGGACAAGGCCTGGAACTGGATTGCAAGGTCAGTAAAATTTGGCTGAAAGAAGCCTGACATCAGAAGTGGCTGAAAAGCACAGAAAGAGTAAACACTTTGGTTTCAGGCAGCAAGGCTGTTAGTGAACTAATATATGGTGGCATAACGGTAAACTGCTTCGCAGGGCTGCAGAAGTTGGAAAGCATCTTTCAGATGGCATAGAGGATCTTCTGCAATATCGTGAGAAAAGAATCCTGTACCATGTCTCTTGAAACCATAGGGGGTACAACTTGAGTTCATCCTCTTTGATCTGGCCCCAAATGAGAAGTAATTCTAAACTCCGGCCTTGGAGAGCATTGGCTAATTTCATGAACTTTATTTTTTAAACTCCAAAATAGAAACATTGCTCTGCTATAAAGCAACAATGTGCAATCTCTGGGTGGCTAGAGACCATGTGCATTGATTTTTGAGGAGAAGGAAACCTGCACTCAGGAGATGATGATGAGGTCAGTGGGGCTAGATTATGCATCTAGGTGGGAATAGGATTTCTTTCTTTCTTTCTTTTTTTTACCATGCCTGCATATTTAAATTATATTGAAACTATTTTAGGATGATGCAATTTTCATGAGTTTCCTGGCTACTGTCCAGGAACTGGGGCAGTGGTAAACATGCACTAAATTATACTTACAATTCTGTGCGACCCCAACTTTTAGGTTGACCACTCTAAGACGGGTTATCCATTAATGTTTGTCTTATGTTTTGCTACTGCTATGACTTTTCACAAACAATCCTGGAAATCATGGCCACTAAGGATGCCAAAACCTGTACTCCAGTGTTCTCTACATCAGGGCTCTTCAAATTTGGCAACTCTTAAGACCTGTGGACTTCAACTCCCAGAAATTCTCGGTGTTGAAGTCCACAAGTCTTAAAGTTGCCAAATCTGGAGACCCCTGACCCAGATCGTATATGAAAGCATAGTTTTTTTTATTACTAAACCATAGGCTGCAGGATGCCCCTAAGGAGAAACAAAGACACGTGGAGTTTAGGTTTGTCCAAAGCAAAGGAAGCCACTGTAAATTTTCCCCTTAGGGAGTCACCAATAAAGGCTCAATAAAAGGTACTTGGAATACCCAGACCATCACTCACAAGTGGGGCTTTGTCTTGTATTTCACAGTCTATCGAGCAACTGGAAAATGAGATGCTCCATGGACAGAAACTGCAGGGTCCTCAGACCTCAGCAGAGCTGCATCACATTCTGAAGCACAGGAATCTGACAGACAAGTAAGTTTAGCAGCCTTCCTTCCCATTTTGCTTGGCATCAGTAACTGGGCTATGCTGACACCCTGCAAATTTGTGTGATGCTTGGTAAGAGTTTTTAACATAGAGGGACACGGTGGCTCAGTGGCTAAGACGCTGAGCTTGTCGATCAGAAAGGTTGGCAGTTTGGCAGTTCGAATCTCCAGCGCCGCATAACGGAGCGAGCTCCCATAACTTGTCCCAGCTTCTGCCAACCTAGCCGTTCTAAAGCACATAAAAATTCAAGTAGAAAAAGAGGGACCACCTTTGGTGAGAAGGTAACAGCGTTCCATGCGCCTTCGGTGTTTAGTCATGCCGGCCACATGACCACAGAGACGTCTTCAGACAGCGCTGGCTCTTCGGCTTTGAAGTGGAGATGAGCACTACCGCCTCCTAGAGTCAGGAACGACTAGCACAGATATGCAAGGGGAACATTTACCTGGTAAGAGTGCCAGCCAGTTTGTAGAACGGCTAGCCAGTTAAACAATATGCGACTAGCAACTACCAGCTCTTTAGTCGCTTAGTCAATCATTCAGGACATTAGCATTAGATTATAGATACCCAGACTATATTGATTAATAAACCAAAAGTTATTATTTCTATATAGGAGGAAATGTCACCTGGTTTATTTAATATAACTGTATTTACCTGAAAGAAAGTCTAGGTCCCCGTCCCCCAAATAACTTTGTAATGAAAAATAATTTTGTTCTTTCTAGCCTTTCCATCCCAACAAGAAAGGCTGTCTACCTTTCTTGTTGGGATGGAACATTTAAGAAAGGTTCTCTTTTGGTCTCTTTTTGATCATTTTTCTTCAGTTTGTTACCTGTATCTTTTCCCTTGCAGATTCCCCCTCTTCACCGCTGTCTATGAGATCTGCTACAAAAACAAACCTGTTTCTGAGTTCATTACATGTCTTCAGGACCACCCTGAACACTTGTGAGTGCCTTTAACGTCTCTCCAGCAAGAAGCAGAAAGATCTGACCCCCCCACCAGCTTCACAACTGCCACCCTAACAAGGGAAAGGAACCAACAACAACCATGGCAGTCTTAAGCAAAGCACGCTTGCGAGGCATCCAATGCTCCCCAGCCATAGAACTCTGGATGAAAGGAGGAGATTCCTATCCTTTTCCAGGCCTGACTTGGTATCTGCTGAATTGCCTAGGCTGACAATCCTGCCTGTCTCATTAGCTCTCAGTTCTTGTTGGAGTAAACTTCCTTTCGTAACATCCACAGCAGCTTTGGATCCTTACCTTCTCTCTTAAAGAAACGTTTCCTTGCCCTGCCTCATCACTGCTCCATTTCCCTGACCTGAGTTTAACTGGGTGCAAACTGGATTCTTGATAGTTTTACCTGGCTAAAAAGCCTGTAAAAACATGGAGTAAATTCTTATTTTGCACCTTAGATCAGAAGTACTGTACCAGCCATATTTAACACTAAAAGCTCATTCCTGAGTCCTTTTTTTCATGACAAGGCGCAAAATCTCAGCGTTCTTGATATCCGTAGGCATGGGAAAAATCGTGAATGTGAATCTTGTTATTTTGAAGAATAAATCTTGAAATGAGAAATGTTTGATTCCTGGCCTCTGGACTATACACAGGCCAAGACTGAGGGGATGATACTAAGCTCTCCGCAGCATGATTTTGAAAGGGAAAGAGGAAGAATCAACATAGAAGGAATATTTCAACACTAGAATTGTAGTTCATCTTTATACAGGAGCTTAAACTGTCTTTTACATGAGAGGTTAAGAAAGTGAAGGAGAGGCATTTGTAATACACATACAAGAGTCTGGCAAGTTAATGGATGTCCTCTTCAGTCATGTGAAAATACCCTTAACATGTATTCTTGGAGGCTGAGATCACATTTGAGAATGTCCTATTAAATGCAGTTAAGTCTTAAGAATTTACTGTACTTATTATACTTACTGCATTTGATAGCACCCAGCATCAGGGATCTTCTGAATTACTGTAGTTAATAAAAACGGTAATGCTGTCCCTTCAGAGATTTCCAGACACTTTTCTTCTTTCTGTACTTGCTATAAAATGGAGGTTCTCAAGATTGCCAGATACGACAGCAGTCTTCCAATATTTGAGGGCCTGCCACAGAGAGGAGGGGGTCAAGCTATTTTCCAAAGCACCTGAAGGCCAGACAAGGAATAAGGGATGGAAATTGATCAAGGAGAGATTCAACCTAGAAATAAGGATGAACTTTCTGACAGTGAGAACAATCAACCCATGGAACAGAAGTTCCCTTCACAAGATGTGGGAGCTTCATCACTGGAGGCTTTCAAGAAGAGACTGGACTGCCATCTGTCAGAAATGGTGTAGGGTCTCCTGCTTGGGCAGGGGTTGGACTGGATGACCTACAAGGTCAGTTCCAACTCTGTTAATCTGTAAAGATGAGAACAAAAGAGAGCACAAAGTACCTGGATACTAGGTGCCAGAAAAGTTCTCAGGACAGAAGCTTTTAGGCTCCAGACTTGGCATCGGAGAATAGAAGGTGGCAGAAGGCTTTCCCACCATTTTTGCTAGATGTCTTTCCCCTTTCTGAAGTGACCTTTTCAGTCCTGCCTGTCTCCCAATAGCAATTTAATCTGCTGATGGGGCAGAAGTCATGCCTTTTATTAGACACTCAAGACACTCTTTGACCTTTTTAATCAGTCAGTTAAAAGAATTAAATTAAAGGGGAGGGAGGAGAATATGTGTGGCCTCACAATTTCTGCCACAGTGGATTCATACGATTCATGGGACTTCATGAATTCATACAATTCATACGATTCTACAAACTTCTCTAGAATTACTGTAATAGAAAGCACAATTATTAAAATTCCACACACACACACACACACACACACACACACACCAGGGAAAATCAGGGAAAGCCCTGTACATGAGGGTATGAAATAATATAACATCATGCTATGAAGTTTGGATGATCAAATGAAACAAACAAAATGTTAAAAAGTTAGGATATTTACTGTATGTAGTTACTTACCAAGCACATCTAAATTATATAAAAATAACCAAAATATCTGTCATGTCACAACTTTTGAGCACCCCCTCATGTTTGGAAATTGAAAGCTGAAACATTTGACAGGCCCGAAAACCTTATAACACTTCCAAACAGCCATAACCATGCTAGAGGGACGTCCTCCAAGTTATCCTCAGTGTTATCTCAAAAATTATTCCTTCCCCCCCCCCCCGGCAGCGATGGGCTTTAAAATTTTTAGCAAGGGGTTCTCTGCTCGGTTGCTGAGTGGGCATGGCTAAGGTGAGTCTGCCTCCTGCACCATGGGGGGGGGGATTTTTGCTCTCCCCAGGCTCCGGAGGCTTTCCTTGAGCCTCTGGGAGGGTAAAAATGACTTCCCCAGGTTCTGGAGGCCAGTTTCTGGCCTTCATTAACTACCAGTAGGCCTGTTTTTTGCCCTCCTTGAGCCTCCCCGCGTGCCCTGCACTTACCTGCATCGAAAATGGGCCGCGTGGGGACTCCTGGCAGGGGAGGGGTGGGTGGGGCCAGCCAGGAATGGGGTTTGGGGGTTCTCTGAACTGCACAGAATCTTAGCTAGAGGTTCTCCCGAACCCCTGCAAACCCCCAGCAGCCCCCCTGCCACCACCCAAGAAAAAGACATCAGTTAGTTACAGTCTAGTAATTAGTTTGAGGAGGACCTCCTGCCAAATGATGAATGATTTCAGCCATGCTTTTTTAGCAAGATGGTCTACAGAGGACTAGCTTAGGGCATTCTTAATTTCAGCCTGTTTTCCCTCTTTCTTCTGGTTTAGCAAAAGGACAAGGCACACTTCTGCATAGCAAATTTTTGTAGGGAACCACTAGTCGACCCTCCCCTTCAAAACAAACATACAGCCTTGGTGAATCATTTTTCCAAGTGGCATTTAAAAGTAGGTCTTGGCAACATATTCATTATGCAGCTCAGAAAACATAGATGGGATTTTCACAGAACCTATAAAAACAGTCCTTGCCCCATCAGTTTTTTAATCAAAATTTCAAAAGCAGTAAATGGAAAACACGTGCTTCTATTGCCACATTTAACAAAATAGACATTATTTTAAAAAATACCCAATTTCTCTCTGTATGCCAACTGTTCTTGGGTCTTCAGGTATATATTGAAGAATATTGCAGCCAATTAGCTTATGAAATGGGGTCAACCAAATGCCCTTTTTATATGAAACTTGAACTTGGTTATTATTCAAAGGAAGTAACCTTAATCATATTTCAGGTGAAAATACCATTTCTACACTGGCTTCAGATTAACCAGATTAGTAAACTTTAACTACAATATATATCCAGAATCTGACCTTCCTGAACATTATAGAATACAATGTGTGATTTTTTTTCAAATGGCAAAATCATTTAGTTAGGTATCTCAGGCTTTAGACAATTTAAAAATATGTGACTGGCTATTAATGTCTGTAATATTTCCAGCCATGCTCACAAATGATTTATCCGATTGATGTTTGTTATTATAATTGTCTTGAACAAGGCACCAGGGATATTGTGCAAGTATTTAGGGCGGTCAGTTGGAAAGGGATCTTTCTACTAAAATTATCCATATTGAGCAGGGATTTAAGATATAAATATATGTTTCTGAACCACTCAATGATAAATTCCCAAATTCTTTTATGACTTACTGCTTATGAAAGCTATAGGAGATTTGCTTTTTAATCTGACAATTCTAACTGGCTTTCAATTGTACTAGTAGTTGAGGGGGAAATTATCTTAATGCTGACCACAGCTGAGAAATAACAGTTACTTAAGAGAAATGATGAACTGCCCAAACGGAGAAAACTGTGCTCTGAAATACTCCTAGCTCTAGATGGCAATTCTCCTGCCCTTTGCTGTTGCTATAAAAAGTTCCCTTTGCCATTTGGAGTTATGTTCTGCCAGCACAGCAGTCTGTTAAGGGCTGTTCTCTGTCTTGGGAGAGAGAAAAACCGGGCAGTGTAAGCTACACAATCCAGTATTTGTTGAACTTGGGAGGATAAAAACACCAGCGTTAGATCCCTTCTTTCTCAGAATCTGCAAATGATCATTTAATCAAGCAAAAACTGCATCACGAGGCTATATATTTTTAGAAGGTGTGGATCTGTTTAATGAAAGACAGTGTTGAGAAGACCAAATTACCCTGTTTCACTGTTTCCAAGGTGAAGAATAAGTAAAACTGTCTTTAGAAAAAAAAAGCAAGCATCATGCTAGAACAGATCCAGGAAAGCCTACATAAACAAGCATAAATAGATCTTGTTCTCTGTCAACACATAATTAAAAATATCCTTACACTTCCACGACTGTTCCTCGGTGACAGAAGTGAGATAATTGATACAAGGCAGATGACTAAAACTACATGTTCCGAATTATGAATGTAGGCCTCTGGTTTTTGAGATGAAGTAAGTATCTCTCAGTATGCATGTAATTTCTAAACGTCTTTCAAGTAGACATCCATGGTATCTAGAAAGAGTTTGGGGGGGGGGGGGCAGAGACGGGTTGTTGTAGCAAAGTAATGTTACCAATCTTCTTTCCAAACCACCGTATCCCTTTCATATATGTCACTGAGCTCTCAGCTGTCAGAGAAGCAGGGTGAAAGCATCCCGATTCGGCATAATTCAGCTGAAGTGGTAGGGAAGATTGTCCTTGGTTCTGCGAACCGGTAGTAAAAAAAATAAAAATCTTCCGAGGATCGCGCAGCTCAGCTGTGAGCCATGCAATCGTTGGAAGCTATTTTTTAAAGCTTTTTAAAGCATTTTTTCCCTGCCAATTCAGCCAAACCAGCAGGGGAAAATATGCTTTAAAAAGCTAAAACAATAGCTGAAAGTGGGGGGGAAAAATGGCCACGCCCACCCAGTCACATGACCACCAACACCACCAAGCCACGCCCACAGAACTGGGGGGGGGGATCAGATTTCACCACTGTAGAGAAGTATTGAAAAAATCAAGCTTTAAGGGTAGCTATAGGTAGCCCTTGCTTAACAATGGTAACAGGGATCAGAAATTCCATCACTAAGCAATGTGGCTGCAAAGGGTGAGATTACATGATGACATTGTTTAGCAATAGCAGTCCTGGCACTCCCCTTTGTGGTGCTTGAGCAAGCCCATCCTCACAACTTCCAACAAGCAAAATCAATGGGGAAGCCAGCGGGAAACTGCAAGTCCCAGATGGCTTGCAAGCAGGCCAGAGGGCAGATAGGTGGCTGCTGCCAGGTGAGGGAGCATGCGGAAAGGAAAGATTCAAAGATTCAATAAAGAAAAAAGTGCCAGGAATAGGATATCGTAAAAGAGAAATAAAAGTAAATTATGTACAAATGATGATCATGTGATTGTGGTCACATAGATGCATACTGGTTGCCAAATATCCGTCTCCTGTGACTACAGTGACACTTGGACAACTACAACTACAAGGATTGGTCATAAATCTCCTTTTTCAGAGCTGTCATAACTTTGAATAATCACTGAACAAGTTTGACCAATACATTTTTGGAATAGGAAACAGCACTGAGTACATTTTATTAAACTATTTCAACTTTTTAGTGAACGTAAGAGCACAAGTAAGCTCTTGTGGATACAACGAGGCTGACTATTACATAATGGAAAACGAGGTGCTAGATGCAACATACTCTATTACTGTTAATTGCTGTCAAAACATGGTATCCCTGTGGCAGGGCTGTCAAATTCCCGGCCCGTGGGCCAGATGCATCACACGCTTGCCAAGCCCATGCCTGGTTTAGCAAAGGGGGGGGGGGGAGTCCCAATACATCATGTGATAATGCTGTGATGATGTGAGTTTGACATCCCTGCCCTATGAATAATTATTTCTAGAATGACATATATCACCCTGCTGGTCTTTCCTTGGTGCATTTTCTAAGCACAATATCTTTCTCTAACCTTTCTTTTTGCATCAAGTGTCCAAAACAGGAAAATTATAGTACAGTTATGTGTTTAAGCCTGATTTCCTCCAATAATGATTGATTTGTTTACCAACAGACAATGGTACCCATTGCACCCTTCACCAGCAAGTAATTCTGAAGAATTGATTTTATTCCCGACTTATTTCTTCATTGTCCAACTTGTGGCATGTTATCATGTCTAATTTTGCCCTTATCAAGACTTCCTCAGTATATTATTAATTTCTAGAGATGTGACAGTATTAGACTGTTGTAACAAAAAACATGTTCTTGGAATATTCAGCTTTCACTTTAAAAGTTCTTGTAACTTTTCTACTTTTTATTATTCCTAGCTCATTATCATTGTGAAGGTTATTCTGATGTAAGTAGCCTCAAATTTTTCCCAATCCCATTAAAGATATGTTACAATATTAATAATATTTGACACATTTTAAGGTAGTGCATTTTCCATGTATGTTAACCATATCCCATCGTAAACAAAAGGACTCTTAAGGCATGGCTTAAAGGATGTCGTTTTGCTCACTGAGGCTAGCAGCCAGACCATGTTTATGCGAGTTTCAAGTAAATGAAAAAAATATATGAAATATCTGACTATTAAAATTCAGTCTCAGGGCTCAGTCGGAAGTGGATTGGATGAAACAGAGCCAGCAAAAAATCCACATCCACCACATGGTGGGAACAAAGAGAATATCTTGCATCCTTGCAGTGTCCAGATTTTTGCAACTCCAACGTAGATAGTAGCCGTAATCCTATTCCAGACCAACGCTAGGAAAATCCACAAGTAATTGTAAAAATATCATGGCAATAGCATCCATTTTGTTATAATGTAAACGTGAGCCAACCCTTCACATCCCAGTTACAGTGAGAATGACCTAGAAACCCAGGTTAGGGGTAAAGCATCACAGAGAAAATCTACCTACTGGATATGGTTGCTAGCAATTGTAAACGACTTGGGGGTACCTCAGCATAATGTAAGAGTCCTCACTCACTAGTTGCTGAAGTTCTCACTCAAGTCCGCTATTGAAGAATGGAAAAATATTGGTTGACCTGCTAACAGCCTCCTATAAAAGGAGCGCCGCCAGCCAGGCTGTTTTGTTTTGTTTCATTTTTTATTTTATTTTATTTTGTTATTTATTTATTTTTATTTAGTCACTCATGTACAAGATAACAGGAATAAGAATAAACATGAATAAGAACACAGGAAATGGGTACAAATAAATGGGGACATTAGGACAGGGACAGCAGGCACATGCACCCCCCTACTGACCTCTTAGGAATGGGGTGAGGTCCAGGGGTGGGTTCTGGCAGTCACTACTGCGGGTTCACTCGTGGGCGTGCCAGCGCAAAGCAATAAAATTGCTCTGCGCAGAAGCAAAAAACAAGATAGGCACTGCCAAGAGAGCTGCTTCGGGAGTGTGGCAGGCCTGGGTTGCTGCCAGTTCCAGAGACCCAGGCCGCCAAACTACTACTGGTTCAGGCGAACTGGTCCGAACCAATAGGAACCCACCACTGTTGAGGTCAACAGTAGACAGTTTAAGGTTAAAGTTATGGGGGTTAGAGGATGTAACAACAGAGTCAGGTAGAGCCTTCCAGGCGTTGACCACTCTGTTGCTGAAGTCGTCTTTTCTACAATCGAGTTGGGTGCGGTTTACCTTGAGTTTGCATCTACAATTGAGTTTGAACTCAATTCGGATGAACTAATAAAAAGAGCTTTGCTGAAATCACTCTGACTCAGCTTCCATTCTCATCCCGAACCTAACACTTTCAGTAGGTGTTCCTTTTTCGTTTTGGACTTCCCAACTTGTGGTCCTAACAATACAATACAATACAATACAATACAATAGTAGAGTTGGAAGGGACCTTGGAGGTCTTCTAGTCCAACCCCCTGCCTAGGCAGGAAACCCTATACCGTTCCAGACAAATAGCTATCCAACATCTTTTAAAGACTTCCAGTGTTGGGGCATTCACAACTTCTGGAGGCAAGCTGTTCCACTGATTCATTGTTCTAACTGTCAGGAAATCTCTCCTCAGCTCCAAGCTGCCTCCCTCCCTGACCAGCCCCCACCCATTGCCTCTTGCTCTACCCTCAGGTGCTCTGGAGAACAGTTTTACCCCCTCCTCCTTGTGGCAACCCCTGAGATACCGGAACAATGCCACCATGTCTCCCCTAGTCCCTCCTCCTCTTAAGCCAAACATACCCAGTTCCTGCAACCGTTCCTCATATGCTCTAGTCTCCAGTCCCCTAATCATCTCCGCCACTCCTCTCTGCACTCCCTCCAGAGTCTCCACATCCTTTTTACATCGTGGCGACCAGAACTGAATGCAGTATTCCAAGTGTTAATGGTAGTCTAACAGAATCCTTTAAAACTGAAAAAAGAACAAGACAGGGGTGTCCCCTGTCTCCATTATTGTTTATTTTAACTTTGGAGTTATTGCTGAATAGAATACGTGGGTCAGATGATCTACAGGGAATTAAGATCAGAATAACTTCCCTGTGTTCCCTCCGTTTCTACTCGGGTGTAACACGCTAACTCACTCCAGCGGTATTGCTGGCTTCACTAGGGCTATTTATATTGGGGGGGAAAGCGGATCGCGAGATACCAATAAGGGGCAAATATTGGTTATAGGAACAAATCTATTACCAGCTCGTGATCGGTCTGTATTTTGCTCCTCAGGCACAGAATCCCTATTTTAACACATCCCCACCCTCATGGAATCGGAGATCCTGAGAGCTGGGAAACTCATTAAAAACTACAAGCCCCAGTATGCACCGCAGCATCGGTACACCCTAATGACAAGCCTCGTGAAAACATACCGGCGCACATAGAGTTATAGCGCTGAGACTCGACCATGGATTACAATATGTTATCGCCTTTAGAAGTCGTGGATTATAGATGTGGATTCCTGAGAAAGCTGACTAGAAAAAAGGCTTTTCATGCTGCAAGCCGTCCAGAGTGGCTTCGCAACGAGACGGGAGGCAAAGGAATCTAATAAATAAAATAAATATAAATAATGCATCGAGTAGCATCGTATCTTGCCTCCTGGCTAAAATTTATTAATCTGGTTTAAATAAACCGCCACTTTAAAATGGCAATCATGGAGAAAACCTATGCGGTCGTCAGGAAAAAGGACTCCGATGGCACGTAAATTAATGTTGAAAAGCACATAAGACACACGGGTGTCTGTGCAATTTGGCACGGACGACCGATTTTCACGCTTGCGTTTTTTGACATTGTAGCGGCTTCAGCGTCTAATTAGGCTGTTTTATTTTTTATTTTAAAAAAGCATTTCCTCAAGTAATGCCTAAGCCGACCACCTCAGTAATCCTTCTTGGTTCCTGTCTTTGAGTTTGCACGAGAGGGCTGGGGGGGAGAGAAGTGGGGTTTATGAAGGGAGGGGGCAGCAGAGGGAGACCCAATGGGCCAGTGGCTCTTCCACCCCACAGACGTGGATCTCATAAGGGAAGGGCCTCCAAGGGGGAGGGGATCAAACCCCAGGTCAGCTTTCCCCAAATTTCATGGGGGGCAGGAGGGGGACATTGAACACTGGAGGGTCACCAGAGAATCAATTGTTTCTAAAACTCCAACTTTTAATTCACTGGGGGCGGGGTGTTTAAGAAAAGACTGGACAGCCATCTGGCTGAAATGGCATAGGATCTCCTGCTTGAGCAAGGGGTTTGACTAGAAGGCCTCCCAAGGTCCCTTCCGGCTCTATTCTGATTCAAAATAAACCCAGGTCCATTTAAGACTCTAAATTTTAGAGGCGTCGTTTCACGCTCTTGTTCCGGAGGAAGGCTGGAGGAAAGGGAGAGCGAGCGAACGGCCGTTTCTCAGACGTTTTTCCGTTGCCAGACAAGGTAGATCGGGAGATCTACACTTTTTCCTACGTCTATGCAAACCACGGCGGTCCTCCTGATCGGAAAAGCCCTTTGGCCGAGATAGCCGAGCGAGAGCTACTCCGCAGCCGCGTTGAACTCGGAAGTGCAAGAAGCCTTGCGTTACAAAACCGCAAGCAAAGCCAAGCAGCGGCAGGAAAGCTTTGCGGGTATGTTTGGGACTGGTGGGCTATAACGGAGGGTGGAGTGAAAGCCTGATACAAATATCGGCCGGAGCCCCCGGCCGAGAAGGTTGCAAGATGCTCGCGTCACGAGACGTGGGGAAAACCCCTGCCCGGGCTCATCCCCGTGACGCTGGGAGCTGGGTGGGAAGGGAAGAGGCGCTTCTGATTTCCTCTGTGAAACGGTCAGAAAGCTCCGTTAGGCCTTTTTTTGGGGGGGGGGGGGGGCTGCGCCTTTGAGTCAGTCTTGGTGACCATACAGAAAAGTCCCTCAAGATTATAATTGGGGGTGGCTGGGTGTCAAGCTTTTAGAAGCGACTTGCTCATGTCTCCTTCCTATACGTCCCAAAGATGCTTTATTTTAATTTTCCAAGAGGCAACTCGACTTTCTGGTTTTACTTTGAAGACGTTTCGCTTCGCATCCGAGAATCTTCCCCAGTTCTGACTGGGTGGTGGTGGGGAATGGAAAGATTTATACTCCTTGCAGACGGCTGGTCATTTGCATCGTTGAGAGTCCTTGTGGCCAGCTGGAGGTTTATCTGTGTCCTCAGGGTCACCCGAGTGGTGCAAATGAATGTGGAGCCTTCTTGGGACTGTTGAAAGGACTGTGTGGTAGACTGGAGATAAATGATCTAGGGTTCAGAGTGTGTGTGACTGGCCCACGTCATCCGGTTGACTTTCTGTTAAGGAATCTGGTTAGACTAAATTGATATTAGTATGATCATTAGACAGTCCAAACAAATAAAATTGTGAAAGTTACTCTTTACAACTCTTGCTTCTGTGCTCCCCAATCTAAAATTGCTAGGATCACCTCATGGAGGTTCAACCCCTTAATTGCTGCCCACTCATCAAGTAAAGGCTGTGCAATTCGGTCCAGATCTCCAGAGCACCTCCCCAGCTGCTGGCCTCCTTCCCCTTTTCCTGCCGATCGTTCTTTACTTGGGATGGCAGCACAAACACACAGCCTAAAAATGCTCCATCTGAAGCCTTCAGCCTTGCAATCTGAAGGGAGGGGTGTCTGTGCTGCGGTCCCAAAGAAAGAAGTGTGTTTGTGTGTGTGTGTGTGTGAGAGAGAGAGAGAGAGAGAAATCCGATCCAACCTCGGGGAGTTATCCAGAACTGGAAGCAATGTTCTTTCCGTGCCCCCCCCCTCAAACACATAGGTCCCTCACACACACACACACACCCAACCCTCCCAAGGCAGCCACATCTTTACTATCCTGCTTTACAGCTCCATCCTCCACTGGCACGTGCATCTATTAGGCCTCCTGACCCACCAGTCAATGTCACATGAGGCCTTAAAAGGCTAAAATGTTAACTATCTTTTCTTAACTGTCTTTGGTGAGAAGTCTTTTGTCCTAGCATCCATATAATCCAGAGGGAGGTGTCCCAATTATGATTTTAAGTTCTTCACTTTTTCCCCCCCAGCAAAAATGATTTCTGCAAAGCAGCTGGCTGACCTTGGCTACAAAACATTTTCGAGCTCCATGATGCTTCTTACTCTATATGGTGGCTACCTCCTGAGTAATGGTGTATATCAAGCATATCAGAGAAATAAGCGACTGAAGGAACAAGGGATAAATGCTGATGATGCTAAGCAATGAACACTCAACACCTCATAGTATGTGTAATAAATGGAAGACTGGTGTGCTTTATCAGAAACCTCTGGGATTTTCTGCCGTGAAGAATGGGAATTTCAAATTGTGTTGAAAAAGTGGAAATATCTGTTTGATTCTACAGTCATTTGATTCTTCGCTCAGTTTCTCTCAATCCTACAGTAGAAACTGTTAAGCAACTACATTAAAGATTTATTTACAGATAATTTACAATATGTTATTTCTTTCTGGCCTTAAAAAAACCCCCCTCAAATAGAATCGTTAGACCAGAGTAAGGTTTTCATTCTTACCCACTTCCTGTCCCAATTTTAAAACAATGTCTGTATCTCACATCTCAAACAAGTTGTTTCTTCTGGCATAGGGAATAGTTTAAGTAGCTCTTGAAAGATGTGAATTTCTTGGATGATTTATTCCCTGACCATTCTTCAGTTGATTATAGCTGGATTCTTCTATTCCATCAGTCCTTTAAATCTATGTGCTACCTAGCATGCAAATGGGTTTGCTATCCATTTCCATTGCACCAGAATAAAAATAAAAAGTAATGAAGAAAATTATATTTAAACAGTCTGAGAGCCAATATAGGATCATCATCCACAGCAGAACACCATGCTTAGGGTTAGATCAGCAATCATACCTACTGAGACACAAGCATGAGCTATTTGTTTTGCAAAGTCAAAATGATAAGTTGTTTTTCGTCACTGAATCTTAACAGCAAGCAATGTTACCAAGACTACAGTGAAAATTACCTTTTTCAATAAAACAAAATCCATAGATCCTATTCATCAAGGATTTTTTAATCACAGAGTAAACAATAATATAAAATGATAATTCGGGGGATTTCCAAAGCCCAAGTCCTATCAACACTTCCCCATCTTCCATCTTCTTTGAAGTACCATTGAATAAAAGGCAAGTGGGGGCGGGAGACCCATCCAGTCCCTGTGAGATAGCTATCGCATCCCAGCAGTATCATACAAGATTGAGGTTCGTCCAGGGTATCACTTTTCTTCTGAAAACATGGGAACGTTCACAACTTATCTTTATGGGACAATCACCAACAAACACTGGTCATCCCTATCTATAATACTATCGCTGAAAACTACTCATCTTGTTTTGTAATTTTTAAATGAACTCAAATCCAGAATTGGTAAGAAAAGCAGGATTGTGTAGGAAATCACAATGAAGGCTTTGGAGATGCTGTACCACTCAAGGAAAATAAATGCCAGCTTCATCTTTCTTATCACTCAGTAAGATGACATGAGGAAAAAAAATATTGGTCATTGATATGACATGCTCTAATAAGCAAACCGTTCACTCTATCTGTACCACAATCCCCAGGTTGTTTAGGTGTAGCCCAGTAGATCCTAGAAGAAATATGGATTGATAGATCGTTGTCCAAAAATTCTGGAATACCATAAAACAGAAAGAACCTGTTGGTGATCAAGCTTAACCCCCTCAAAAAACCCCACCGTGAAGCCTACTTTTTCTCTTACATATTTCAACAAACATTAAACACAAAATGGCTTATTTTTTAAAACGTTAAAGTTGAAAAAGGTTTTGCACTAGTAAACAGCTTCTTCATCCTGTGCAAAACTGCCTGTGTTGTCCTGTTTCAGATTCGCTGGAGTCTTTGGGAGTGGTGAGACAGTTGTTTAAAAATTTCTTGTAACTGGGCATTTCTAGATATTTGAATTTGGATTGTCGGGCAGCTGTCCCGTTTTTATTCTTCTGCCCACTGGTCACTAGTTACATGGCCATTGATTCGATTGTGATCATTGCTTGAAGTGTTAATAATTCCTTTTCTGTTGTTTGATGTCCCACCATCATCTTCAGAGCTGCTCTCCACATCACTGCGCTCATCTTTTGATACCTGATAAAAAGAAGCAGAAATATACCACAAATAAGGACTTTTAAAAAAATAGCTAAAACAAGTTCATATACGGTAGATACGTTCTTTAAATGGAATGGTTTAGACATTTAATTATGGAACTAAAGAATTAAAAAAAACACAGCACCAGGAAGCTAGACATCCTCAGAAATAAGCTTTCTTTGAGAGCAAGCGTTGCTCAAAAAATGATTTTTTTTTTGAGGGAGGCAGAATCATAGATGTACATGCTAGTTTAGATCATTCTATTATAGTGAACAGAGCAGATAGCATTAATTATAGCTAACAATCAAAATGTTAATATACTACTAATAAATGTACTACTAATAAAAATTAGCCTTAAAAAACTAAATAGATTTAATGTTCTTAAGAATATTTAAAGTATCAGCTTTAAAATAGCTGATACTAAAATTAAAGGCGTCAGATTGATCTGCCTAAGATACGGTGTTCCATAACCTGCCCGACAAAACATCTCAGATGAAAGAGAGGATACTCCATAATTTATCTTGAAAAAAAGCAGTATCATAAGAGAAGATAGGTAATTTCCAACCATTATTCTGAGTTGAACTTATCTCTTTCACTGTAGGGTATTCAAACAAAGTAATGGAAAAAATAGCCCATCTCCTGACACTTTTATCTTTTCCCATTTTTATATTAAGCAAGAGTCAATGAAAGAATCATGGGAACCGCAGAGCAATGTTGCCACAAAATAATCAGTTACAAAGCAAATGAGAAAAGACTGGCCTGAAACAGAGAACATATCTCAGCTTGCAATACAAAAAAAGCAAGTAGCTGTAGAACAATAAATAACAGTTGAAGAATTTGTTAAAGACAGTCTAGAACTACAGAAAAATATCTGATAGTATTTCTATTCTTATCATGTTTGTATTATCAGAATACCCTGGAGTACAATTTTTTATTAGATATACATGATCAGTTCAGAATCAACATGCATTAAATTGAGAAAGGAAAAAGAACTGAACATATCCACCAAATTTACCGTATTTTTCAGACTATAAATACTACCATATTTTTCGGGCCCTTTTTTTGTCCGCTTTTCACAAAAATGGGGGCATTTTTGCCTTGTCCCAGTCCTGCTGAAACTTGCAGAGTGCTGCTAGAAACTGAGGGAAGGCAAAAAAAGTCTCTGTTTTTGCAAAAAGTTTTTCACAAAAATGGGAGCATTTTTCAGCCCTGCTGAAGCCTGCAAAGTGCTGCTGGGGGCTGAGGGAAGGCAAAAAAAGCCTCTGTTTTTGCAAAAAGCGGCCTGTTTTTCCACAAAAATGGGGGTATTTTTGCCTTGTCCCAGCCCTGCTGAAACCTGCAGAATGCTGCTGGGGGCTGAGGGAAGGCAAAAAAGCCTCCGTTTTTGCGAAAAACAGGCTGTTTTTCACAAAAATGGGATGCGGGGGCAGGGCTTCGGGAGGCCAAAAATGGCTGTATTCTGTGTATAAGATGCACCAATATTTCCACACTCTTTTAGGGGGGGGGGAAAGGTGTGTCTTATACTCTGAAAAATGTGATAATTTAAAGCTGAACAGAAATATTCTGCAATAAATTCACAGCTGTCAAATTCACAAATCTGAAAATAATTTACATGATATTTAGCATGATCAGCTCCTGGCTGACCCTGGTGATGAAGAAGAAGGCTCTTCTTCTAATTCTCACTATAATATCACTTTGATAATTACTTTATCTCAAAGAAATTGCAAAAATGTGAATAACTGAGACAGTTAAGATAAACTATAACACACCAATACGGTATTTTGATATAATAAAGACAATCACAATAAAGACAATCACAATAAAGAGACCAAGGGAGACATTTAACTGAAATGGAAACGAATAGAAACATTATGCATGCCATTTATTTTCCTGAATATCATCTTCTATGAATGAATTTGATAGTCCCTATTGTAAATGGTGCCATATGATGTAAGAAAATGTAACCTGATAATAAAATTATAATGTCCGTTGTATCAAACATTGGAGGAAATAGGCTTTGCATTCCAAATCACTAAACTGATCCAAATATAGCAATGTTTCCCAGTATAGTAATTCAAAAGTGATTATCTTGCACTGAAAGAGGGAAAGAAAGCAGAATTCCATAAACCTCATAGTTTTAGCAGTTTGGATTGCCACAAGGTGGCAATATATCACTGCTGAAAGAAAAGGAAAAGCATTAATTGAGATTAATAAACCAGGCTGAACTGCTAAGATCCTAATGAGCCAACAATGATTTTATATTATCATTTGAACACTTGCCAAGGGCAGATATACCACTGACTTAGCAAGGCTAAGAAGGTTAGGATATGTTCAGACTAGCCTCACCCCTGATTATTGTCAGCCAGGTGTATGCACTTTGAACAGCCTAAGCAAGGCACATAAAAATCAGAATAAGGCCATACCAGTGGCAAGTTAATGATTGCGTAGGACAATTGGAGAGACCTACTTGAGACCTACTTAAATATCCTGCTCTTGCCTGACATTTCTTGCACAAAACAGAAAAAAATGGACTGTGATCGATTGTTAATTTATGAGTATTGGTTTCCTGAAGCAGCTGTAAGAAAGCTATTGGAAAATGCTTTAAAGCAGTGGTTCCCAAAGTGGGCGCTACCTCCCTCTGGGGGGCGGTGAGAAGGCTTAGGGGGGCGGTAAGAGGCCAGGGGGGCGGCAGGGGGGCGGCAAGAGGCAAAGGGGGCGGCAGAGGAGTGCTGGAGGTGGCCTTCTCTAGCGAGCTATTCAGAACACGTTTGCTCACTCACCCCCGCCCATCCAGAAGCTGCTCGATCGCTCGCTTCCCCCGCCCATCTGCACTATGCTAGCCCTGCCCACTCACTGATTGGCTGGCTCACCAATCGCCCCGCCCACCTCTAAGAGCCCTATCTAAACCCAGTTAACTTTTTTTCTGCTTGGGTTTCTATAGATAGGGCTCTTAGAGGTGGGCGGGACGATTGGTGAGGCAGCCAATCAGTGAGCGCAGGGCTAGCATAGTGCGGACAGGCAGGGGGAGCGAGTGATCAAAGGGAGGCCACTTTGCCTCCCTTCGCTCCCACTTTGTCTTGATGAGGTCGCTGCAGCTGCGGACGGACGGAGGTAGCCGGAGTGGTGGGGAAGCCCGGGGGGGGGGGCGGGTGAGCGAGAGAGCTGCCTGATCCTCCATTGCTCGCCCGCTCGCCCGCCCCCCCAGGCTTCCCCACCACTCCGGCTATCTCCGTCCGTCCGCAGCTGCAGCGACCTCATCAAGACAAGGTGGGAGGCGAATGGGCCTCGGTGCCCTGCCTGATCCTCCTTCGCTCGCTCGCTATTTTGCCTGCAGGGGGTGCCTCAGCGGAAGCCCTTTGCTAGCGCCCAGACCTCCTCTCCCCAGGGCGACAGCACATCCATGATCACCGTCCCAGTAACGCTGCGGCCGCTCGGCCTGCGAAGAGAGGGAGGGAGTAAGAGTGAAGGGTGAGAGAGAGCAGCAGGAGCTCTCTGCAGGGGCTCTGCATTCCCCCCCCACCGGAGCCTTCCCAGAGGAGGTGGGGCTGGGGAATGTGGGGCGGGGAGGCGCTGTCTGGGGTGGGACTAGATGACCTCTGGGGGTCCCAACCGGCCCTTCTGACTCTGGAGACCAGAAGCAAGCAAGCAAGCAAGCAAGCACACACACACACACACAGACACACACAGCAAAAGTGTCTGGTTTTGAATATAATCCTCCCTAGTGCTTGGGGAAAAAATAAGAGGAACATTTGGATATACATTTTGAATTAACTTGGAAAGAAAATTGCTAAAATCACTTTTAGTTGTGTTCTGCATTAAGAATTCATGCAGTAGCATTTCTTGTTGAATTAGCAGAGTAATGTTTACAACAGCCAGCTAAGATAGTTTTATCTGTCTTATAATGTCCGTGGGTAGAGGACTTAGGCCTAAGTGCAATGTTTGCCTGTGATTATATAATAAATTCACATCTTATACATTTGAATTAGATGTTATTCAATTCATGTTTAACCTATACTTGATATACTTGTATTCAATACATAAGGTGTTAATTATGTCAATGGAAGAGATAGGAAACTGCATTAGTGATATATATGTCAATGCGTTGTACTAAAAATGTTTAGTTTAAAGAAGTTATAAGGAATCACAAATATGAGTGTGGAAAATGTAATGTAGTTTGGATGACCCTTTGCATGAGTTGTATTGGGAAAAATAAATAATAATAATAATAATAATAATAATAATAATAATAATAATAATAATAATAATAATAATAATAATAATAATAATAATAATAATAATAATAATAATAATGGAAAGTCAGAAATAGAAATAGAAATCCAATCACTGACAAACACTGTCCGAGTATTCAGCACCGATATTTCAATGCAGTTTGGCATGGAAAAATGTGCCACTGTATCCATAAAAAGGGGCAAAATCACTACATGTGAGAGAATTGAAATGCCCAATGGCCAACTAATTAAATGCAACGAAAATGAAGCCTACAAATACTTAGGCATTTTGCAGTTGGATAACATCAAACATGGACAAGTAAAAAATATTGTCAGGAGAGAGTACACCAACAGAGTTAGGAAAATTTTGAAATCTAAATTAAATGGTGGAAATACAATCAAGGCCATAAATACCTGGGCAATACCAGTTATAAGATACACAGCTGGTATAGTTAACTGGACACAAGCTGATTTGGACATTTTGGACCGAAAAACAAGGAAACTAATGACAATGCACTACAGTTTACATCCACGTGGTGACACTGATAGACTATACCTGCCCCGAAAATCAGGTGGCAGAGGATTATTACAAGTGAAGCAAATAGTTGAAGAAGAAAAACATGCACTAGCTGATTATTTAAAAGAAAGTCAAGAACATCTATTAATCGAAGTAAAGAACAAAAATCTACTGAAGGCCCAACAGACGAAACAAGAATACAGAAAAGATGTGATAAAATCAAGAATGGAGAGTTGGCAGAACAAAGCCTTACATGGTCAATTTCTGGAAAAAATAAAAGATAAAGTGGACAGTGAAAAAACTTGGTTATGGTTAACAACAGGTACATTAAAGAAAGAAACAGAGTCACTAATCCTGGCTGCGCAAGAACAAGCTATCCGAACAAATGCCATTAAGGCCAAAATCGAAAAATCCTCTGATGATGCCAAATGCAGACTCTGCAAAGAAGTTGATGAAACTGTTGACCACATACTCAGCTGCTGTAAAAAAATCGCGCAGACTGATTATAAATTGCGGCACAATTCAGTAACACAAATGATCCACTGGAATTTGTGCAAAAATTATAATATTAAAACAACAACAAACTGGTGGGAACATAAGCCTGAAAAAGTCACCGAAAATCAGATGGTCAAGATCCTGTGGGATTTTCATATACAAACAGACAAAGTACTAGCGCATAACACACCAGACATCACACTGGTTGAGAAAAAGAAGGTTACAATCATAGACATCGCAATACCAGGTGATAGCAGAGTTGAGGAGAAGGAACATGAAAAAGTCGCGAAATACCAGGACTTAAAAATTGAAATCCAACGATTATGGCACAAACCAGCAGTGGTAATTCCAGTGGTAATCGGCACACTGGGTGCTATTCCAAAAGCACTGGAATTACATTTAAAACAGTTAAAACTTGACAAAATCACCATCAGTCAAATGCAAAAAGCTGCACTGCTTGGATCTGCACGTATATTACGAAAATACGTTACGACGTCCTAGGCCCCTGGGTGGGGCCCGACTAGTAATCAATGCCAAATCCGGCGAATCAACTGGCCGCTGTGATACAATCGTATAATAATAATAATAATAATAATAATAATAATAATAATAATAATAATAAATGATTCCCCAAAGAGGTAAAAGGCTACATTTTGCTAGAGCTATTCTTCCAAACTGTTGAGGAAGGGGATTGGACTCCATTGTCTATATTTCCCTTTCCATCCCCATGGTTTAGTGAAAATTATAACCCAAGAACATATAGATCTGTTAAAATGTTCCCATTCTCAATTTCCATATTGGGAATCCCTAGGTACCATGCAATAATCTCATCAAATAATTCAAGCAAATGTTGGTGACATTGAGCTGAAGCCAAAGTTCAAGAAATTGTACCAAGAGTTTTAGTTACAGAAAGAAATTTCTGATCGCTATCCTGCACTATGGACAGTGGTTAAGCTCCTTGTTGCATTTCCAACATCATATTTGGTGGAACATGGCTTCAGTGTGGTCTCCAAGCAAAGAAATCGACTCCAGATTACTGAACATGGTGATTTAAGACTCCTGCTAAGTGACTTAAAACAAGACATTGGGAAACTGGTATCACTTCATCAAGCCATCCATCACATTAAGAATTTACTGAACAGTGAAGTAGTTACTAAAGTTTACTGAGTTTACTAAGTTACTAGTTATTAAGGTTCTTGATAAATGACTATCAGACTTTGAAAACCTGGTATCACTGGATCATGTTCAACAATTTTGTTGAATTAACTAACTACAAAGGTTTTTAAATTGGATTTTGAATAAATGTGCAATTAATTGTTACAGTTTTGAATTTTACTGTTACTATCTTTATTCCTTCATGCAAACCACCCAGTCACATGACTCCCCCAGCCACGCCCACAGAACCGGTCGTAAAAAAATTTGAATTCCACCACTGGGTGGGGGGCACTGAGGATCAGTTTGTAGCACCAAGTGGACTGAAAAAGTTTGGGAACCACTGCTTTAAAGCATTTATATTCTGCATTTCTGTGCCAATTCCAATTACAAGTTGTTCCAATTTTAACTTTTAAATGCCATGTTCCCTTGGTCCTATGTGCTGAGGGCATTATGACAGGTTCCCACGCCTTGTTATATCATCAGGGGGAGACCTGGAATTGTGGGCCCTATACAACCCGTTTGATAAAATCTCATCTTCCCAAGATGAACAAAAGTATTATTTTGAGAAGCAATGAGATGACTAGGATTTTATATTTTGCACATTGTAGTTTTTCATCATAAAGCTTATGTGATCTAAAATAAAATATTTTAACATTTTATTGTGCCTGGCCTTCCTAATTACTTTTTTTAACTTTAAAAAGAAAAGATTTATTAAATAAAAATAAATTTAAAATCAATACAAGTAGTAGTTACAGAGGTGAATAATACTGAAGATTATAACTTCCTAGTTTAAGCTTTGATTTTCCTTCAAGCGGCTTTCAGAATAATAACAATTTAAAAGAGATGTGTGAAGCAGTTTCCACTTGACATTAGGCAGCTCTAAGATTTAATTTCTGATGATAGCATTTAAAGCTCGGAAGGGGTGGGAAAGGCAGCCCTCCCCATTTCCCTTACAACTGTAGCAGAGATGGCACTTACATAAAAAAGAGAGACAGCTTCAGTCTGGTACAGAGAAAAGGAATGAAAGAGGATGGAGATTACAGGGAAGAGTCCACTCCTGACTAGGAACCTGATCAGAAGAGAAAACCAAAGAGAAGAGAACACCCCCCCCCCCAACTTGGAAATTATTTGTAGCCATTCAGCAGAAATACACACATACACTTTTAAATTAGTAACTATGAAATAAAATTAGAGAAAGCAAAATAGGAAGATACAAACAAAAGATGAAGATAATTTGAATACACAGTACAGAAAAATCATCCAAACATAAACAAAATGTTCTTTTGAAAAATAAATGCATAATATTGGAATAGAATTATATGTATTTGTAGAAATATTGGTTTCTGAGACTATAGTCCAACACTCTAATCATAAGTCATTTAGATTCCTGTATTAAATGATGAATTCAATGATTATAAATTGTACAATCCCTTTCCCACATTACAAAAAAGTCCTGTCCTACATTACATCAGATGCTTAAAGCTTTTTTTGTGCCATGTATAGCTAAACCACCTCTCTACTGCATCAGGAGATTTGATGTACAAAACTCCATTCTCTTTAATCTCACTTATTTTTTTTTATTTTTTTTGGAATATATTTTTATTTTTACATTTTAAACAATGCAGTACCGCGAAGTCGAAGTGACCATACATTCACATTATATACAGTTAGTCTCAAGCATTAACAATTAGCCTACTTAATACATTGTCTATCCTTATGTCCAATCACAATATATAGAGTTTGTTCCAGTCTTGTCACCTTGTCTTATACCCATCATAAAATCTGTTCCAGACTTCAAAATATTCTGATTCCCCTTTATTTTTAAGTTCAAGGGTGAACCTATCTGCTTCCGCACAGGCCAACACTTTTCTGATTATATCTAGCTCTGATGGTGCATTTTTTCCCCAATATTGTGCATAAGTTATGCGCGCCGTAAGTACATGTATAATTAGATAAAGTGTATCTTTCTTAAACCCCTCCGGTATTATACCTAGGAGAAATTTTTCTGGTTTAAACAAGATTTGGTCTCCCACCATTTATTCTAACCATGATTGAATCATTTTCCAATATTTGTTTGCCTCATTGCACGTCCACCACATATGATAAAAAGTGCCTGGTGTTTTTTTACACTTCCAACAATTTGGGGCCAGATTTTTAAACACTTTGGAGAGCCGTGCTGGAGGGAGATGCCATCTGTAGAACATCTTATAAATATTTTCTTTATACGCCATAGCTATTGTTAGTTTCTGATTAAGTAGCCAAAGTTTTTCCCACTTAGCCAATTCCAATTATAACCGAATTTTTTCACCCAGGCGACCATAGTTTCTTTGACATGTTCCTCCTCTAGCTTATACTCCAACAAAAATTAATACAAAACTTTGATCAGCCTGTTTTCTGTCTGTATCAAAAGTTTATCTAATATTGTGTAATCTTTGGCAATACCTTCCTTCTTCCTATCCTGTGCAAACCTTGATTGTATCTGTAAGTAGGACCACCATTCTACTTGTACCCCTTGTGATGCCAATTCTAATCTAGTTTTGATCTCCCCCTGTCTGTTCAATAACTCTTTATATGTAACTATATTTTCCATATTAATTAAATTTGGGTATATGTATGCTTCCATCGTAGATAAGCAAATGGGTGTTTTGGTATAGTGGTCGTGTTTAATTTTGTTCCATATTAATAACAGGGACTGTCTGATATAGTGTCTATTGAAATATTTGTGTGCAGATCCTTTTTCATACCAAAGGAAGGCATGCCATCCTACTTGGAGGTCATGACCTTCCAATTTGAGTAATCTTTTATTTCTCAACATTATCCATTCTTTTAACCATGTTAGAGTGGCCGCAGTATAATAAAGTTCCCAATCTGGTATGCCAAATCCTCCTTTTTCCTTAGTGTCTTGCATAGCCTTGAGTTTTATTCTTGGTTTTCTTCCCTGCCAAATAAATTTCAAAACCAATTGATTCAAATACTTAAAAAACCCTTTTTCTAATTTAATGGGAATATTCTGAAATAGGAAAAGAAATTTTGGTAATACATTCATTTTTATGACTGCAATCCTACCCATCAAGGACAATTGTAGGTTTTCCACCATTCTAACTCTTTCTTAGTTTTATTGATCAAATTAGTATAGTTATCTTCTTTGATGGACACATACCTCGCAGATAAATGTATACCTAGATATTTGACTTTTTTGACAGTTTAGATACCCAATTTCTTCCTTAACTCCCCTTTCGTTTTTGATGTCATATTTTTAATCAGCATTTTAGTCTGTCATATTTATCTTTAAACCCACTACTTTCCCATACTCTGTCAATTCCTCAATAAGTTTCATACCATATTTTATAGGATCCTCTAACCACAAACACTAGATCATCTGCAAAAGCCTGTAATTTAAATTGTTCCTTTTAATTTCTAGTCTCTTTGTCTGTTCCTCTTTACGTACATTCCTGGCTAAAACTTCTAAGGTTAATATAAACAGCAGCGGGGATAGAGGACAACCTTGTCTTGTACCGTTCTGGATTGCTATACTTTGCGTTAATTCACCATTTATTACCGTGTTTCCCCGAAAATACGCCAGGGGCTTATTTTCTTTTGCCCCACGAAATATGCCCTTGGGTTTATTATCAGGGAGGGCTTATTGTTTTGGGGCTGCCGGGCGGCTGCTCCCTTGTGAACTGGCTCCCGAAGAGCCGGGCACAGCCTCAGCGGCGAAGCAGCCATGAGGTAACCATGCTCACGAGCAGCCGCCCGGCAAATCCCCTCTCCAGCCGGGAAGAGCGCCATTCACTGACCTAGGGGGTAATCCCTAAGGTGCCAAGCCATGTGGCGCTCTGCCCGCCCTCCAGCTCCCGCGGCTTGGCACATTCGGGATACCCCCTAGGTCAGTGCATGGAGCTCTGCCCGGCTGGAGAAGTGGGTTGCACGAGCGCCTGTTCCGCCCGCAGCCTCACCAAGCCCTTGCGCAGCTCTCCCAGGCCACCGCCGCTGGCTGCTGCTGCCCGCCGCCCCCCGCCGCCGCCCCGCTCCGTGCAACTTCAAAACTCGGGGCCGAGTCTTTCAGCATCGGCCGCTCTAGGAGTGCTCTCTATGGTGGGCTGGCTGCCGGACAGAGAGTCTTCCAAAATCTCATTAGTTCAACTCGCGAGTTTTTTTTAACAAGGGGATTCAATGAGCGAAAGGGCGAGGAACGCAACAGAGCTGTCAGTCTCTGGTAGCGCTAGGACATGCGTCTCGCTTCTCCCCCCCCCACCTCTCCCCCCTCACTAAAGGGACGGCAGGAGAGGGAACCAGCCAGGCTGCCTTTATCATTGGGGCGAGGTGGGCGGTGTTGGGCTGTGAGGTACACCTCTTATCTTTCCAGCTTCATCACGTTCCTTGCCCTTTCGCCCATTGAATCCCCTTGTAGGAAAACCTCGCGAGTTGAACTAATGAGATTTTTTTTACAAGGGGATTCAATGGGCGAAAGGGCGAGGAACGCGATGAAGCTGGAAAGAGGTGCGCATCGCAGCCCAACACCGCCCACCTCGCCCCAATGATAAAGGCAGCCTGGCTGGTTCCCTCTCCTGCTGTCCCTTTAGTGAGGGGGGAGAGGTGGGGGGGGAGAAGCGAGACGCGTGTCCTAGCGCTACCAGAGACTGACAGCTCTGTTGCGTTCCTCGCCCTTTCGCTCATTGAATCCCCTTGTAAAATAAGATCTCACGAGTTGAACTAATGAGATTTTTTTACAAGGGGATTCAATCAGCGAAAGGGCGAGGAACACGACGGAGCTGGAAAGGTAGGAGGCGTGCCTCGCTTCTCCCCCCCACCCCACCTGCCGCCCCTCGTTAAAGGGACGGCGGGGAAAGGAACCAGGCAGGCTGCCTTTACCATTGGGGCAAAGTGGGCGGTGTTGGGCCGCGGGGCGTGCCTCCTACCTTTCTAGCTTTGTTGCATTCCTCGACATTATATTCAGGGAAGCCCCTGGTAAAAAAAAAAAACTTATCGCGATTTCAAGATGTTTGATTGAACTCGTGAGAAGTTTTTTTTTTCACCAGCCGCTTCCCTGAGCACAATGGCGAGGAACGCGAGGAAGGGAACCAGGCAGGCTGCCTTTGCCGTTGGGGTGGGCGGTGTTTTTTTGCACGAGAAGGAACAGGCAGGAGGGGGTGATCACATTGCTGGCCTGCCGCTGTTTTTGCGGCGAGCCCTCTTTTTGCCCCGGAAGCTGTACCGGTAGGTGGTACAGTGTTAATGGCGGGGACTGGGGGCGGGCTTATTTTCAGGGCAGGGCGTATTGTGGCGCATGCTCTGAAAAGCCCGATTGGGCTTATTAGCAGGGCGTGGCTTATTTTCGGGGAAACACGGTATTACTTTAGCTTTTTGATTTGTATATATTGCTCTAATCGTGTTTATAAATTTATCCCCAAATTCCATGTGTTCCAATTGTTGATGCAAAAATTCCCAGTTCACAATATCAAATGCCTTTTGGGCATCGAGAAAAAATAGTGCAACCTGTTTTTCATTATGCACTTCATAATATTCGAGAATGTTCAGCATAATTCTCATATTGTTTTTAATTTGTCTTCTGGGGAGGAATCCATTTTGATCTGTGTGGATGAATGATGTAAGGAATTTTTTCAACCGTTCTGCTATTATTAGAGCAAAAAATTTGTAGTCTGCATTTAGCAGTGAGATTGGTCTGTAATTTTGTATAAACATCTGGTCTGTGTCCACCTTAGGTAATAATACAATATTAGCCTCCATCCATGATAATGGTGTCTTCGCCTCTTTCAACACAGCATTATAAACTTCCAACAGCATTGGAACAAGCATATCCTGGAATTCTTTATATATTTCCGCTGGCAGTCCATCTGGCCCTGCAGCTTTATTATTCTTTTGTCTTTGTATGGCCTCAATTATCTCTGATGTTTTAATTTCTTCATTGAGCATATCTTTTATTTCCTCTGGTATCTTTGGCAGATCTGACTTTTCCAGATATTGTAGTATTCGTTCCTTTGTATAGTCTTGGTGTTGGTGTCTATATAATTGTTCATAGAACTCTTGGGTAATCCTTTTCTTTTCCTCTAGTTGATAACAGATCTCACCTTTTTCATCTTGTAATTTATTGATCCAATTCTCTTGCTTCTGCTTCCTCAGCCTATAGGATAGCCACTGCCATTTATTGATCTCAGGAGAAAAGAAGTAAAACTACATTGTCTCAAGGAGCTGTCTCCAAAGCAAGCAATTTTACAGCTTGCAGATGTAAAGAATCTCATTTTTAACAGCAACACTGCATACACAGACCTGAAATAGTCACTATACAAAGGGAAGGAGGGTTCAGTAGCAAGATGTTTTGGTTTGTTTATCAGAAGCTTTATTTCCCTCTTGTATTCAGACGTAAACTAAGTGTGATTTAGATATTCTCATGGCACAAATTCCTGAGAGATTATCTTGAAATGAGAAATGTAGTTTTTAAATAGGCGGTTCTTACATAATGCTTCAATAAACTGCACTGTGTTTATTATTATGGAGATAATATTTCTCTTTTCTCGTGAAAGCTTTTGAAAAATATTTTCTTTTCCTTGTAAATTAGCAGTTATGGTCCTAAACCTGTCTCATCAGCAAGTAGATGAAGTTTTCAGATTAACTCTAAATCTCTTCATTTTTTTAATAATTAGAAGCATGAAAGAGAATAATTAATCTGGAAGAATTCTTTTTATATAAAAGCAAAAACTTCACACAAGATAAGCATGCATTGTGACTTTTCAGTAAGAGTCCCCTCCCACCCCTGATAGTATAAAATCTGAATTTAGGACATTTTTGCCATGTAATCTTCATTTTTAAAAAATTCGATCGTGGCAGCCGTTTGGCATGATAGCAATAGCACTTAGATTTATATACCGCTTCACAATGCTTTACAGCCCTCTCTATGCTGTTTACAGAGTCAGCTTAATTCCCCCAACAATCTGAGTCCTCATTTTACTCATCTCGGAAGGATGGAAGGTTGAGTCAACCTTGAGGATCGAACTCCCAGAGTGAGCGGTGAGTTAGCCTGCAGTACTGCATTCTAAGCATTTCACCATCACGGCTCTACATGATGTCCCATGTATAGTTTGTGGTTTCACAGTATGACGCCTTGGAGCTTGTTTTTCACAATCATTATTTTAAAAGCTTGGTTTGAAAATATGTAAGAATCCAAAGGGGAAGGGGGAATCGATAAGCATTGTTTCCAAGCAAAAGACATAGCTTCAGTGACTCGCATAACCCAGCATGGGTTTGTAACTCTCTTTCTATCAGCGCAACTTGTTCTATCTAGATAATTGATGCTACAGAAAACATCAGGTACTCCAATTACATAAGTTTGCCTTATATTAACTCAACTTTACACAGACCTCTAAGCACGCAAGCAGAAGTGGCATCTTTCCCTTTCCAAGGAGTGACCACTAGGATTGCATTTCCAAAAATGAAACAGAGAGAATGTAGCAAGGAGTTCAGGGATAGCTGAAGGAGTCTCATCCCCATTCACATGAAGTTGGCCATAGCCTGCATCTGGTGGGCTTGGCCCAGAATAGGAATAAAATATCACCAGTTATCATTCTTTTACACAATGTTTGGAGGACAGCTGATTCAATTCCAGATTATTTTAAAAAAACTGAATTACTCAATATTTCCAGACTGGAATGGTTTCATAAGCAAGTGCCTATATATTTTATATGTTATTTATATTTCATAATACATTAATGAATGAGGAATCCTTCCCCATGATCACACCCTTGCAACCACGTATTTCTACCTTTCCTGCCCCCCATTTCCTTTCCTAGTACAATAAAGTACTGTGAAAACCAGGTATTTTTAATAAACTCAACTTGAGTCCCACACACGACTAAAAGGCATGAAAAACTGATCTGACTTGCAAAGTCAAAGTCAAAGATCTAGCTGACCCTGATGATCTCAAAAAACAAATAAATGTACAAACCCTACAAGTTGAACCTTGTTTACATTTGGATGAAAGACTGTCAGGAAATGTCAATACTAAAGGCTAATATGGGAAGTTGAAAAAAAATATGGAAGAAAGCTGTGGCAGACCATTTCCATTGTGTTGTCAAGAAAACAATATTAATGAACCTAATAGTACAGAGTGTAATTAACGTATGCATTATAGTATAATTTAGGATGGCAACCTTCAGTGAGGTGGCAACCCTCTTTCTTCAGAGTGATCGACTCAAAAGACATTGTGAAGAAAATGAAAGCCATACTCATTTTTGTGGTAATGAAATTAGTCATGCATACCTTTCCTCGTGCCATAGCTTTGTAGGCAATGCGAATGATGAAGTAGGACCAGTAGATATGTAATACTTGTATTGTTAAGAGAAGGCTATTGAACAACCACCAGGATGGGTAGGGGCCAATTAGTTCCCAGCTTTCAAACATAGTAGTATTCAGTATCCTAGAAATCAAACAAGAAGAGGTTTGCATTCGTTGTCTTATTCTGAACTTTAACAAGAACCAAATTCTAGACAAATTCTAGAAACCAGTTATCTAAATCAGCGGAAACTTCTCTCCCATAAAAAAGAGTGAAAATGCTTCAAATCTCAGCAGGTAACTCTGAAGAGATACAGGTTTTCTCTCCACTTTGTTTTTCCCCACAGTAATCTGGTGAATTGCTTACCAATTTCTTAGATAAGAACAGTGAAAATGGCCTGATTTATTTCGTTAAATGATTTTCAGGATTTGGAAGTCATAAGTCTCACAGAATTAGAAAAGTTGTTCAAGATAGGTAACTATGCAAATCTTTTAAATAAATAAATAAAAATGTCTGATCAACCTATAGTAGGCTTGCCGTTGCCTAGATAGCTTCAAAAAGAGCCACACAGAAAATTGAAGAGGAAGCTAATGGAGTCAACTTCCTTTTGTAGAGGGAGCTCGCGAGTCTTGGCAGCTCCTCTCCTGCCAGTCTTCACTAACTACGTTTGCCTTCTGATTTTTTTTTGAGGAGAGACCTTTTTGCCAGGAGAGGGAAACATTAGCCCATTCTTTGCAATCTAAGGAGAACCATATGGTATTGCAAAATACATAGCAAAAGAATAGCAGAGCTACTTCCCAGTGGTAATGTAAGATAAACGGACTCCATTAGGAAATCGGGGGATTAAAATAAGGGTAGTGAAAATGTTAAAAATTCACTGCTTTCCTACCATCCACTAATGGTTTGCTTAGTGATATAGCAAATAATATGGCCTAATCATTAAGACTGGCACACATAGTAAAAAAACGAAGTCCTTATATGCAAATACCAGAGTTCCAAAAAAATTAACTAGGCAACAGAATCACAGTGCACTCCTTTCTAAACTCAAGGAGAAGATTATCATCGGAACTGAATATTGAGGACATATTTCGCTTCAAACTAAAATATAACTATCTTGGGCACGAAGCAGCTCTTCCAAGGATTCAGTGCAACTTTATTGCCTGAGGAGTTCTCATCTATCCTGATTTAAATAGGAGGCAGGAATGTTAGGTATGTTGATCAAAACTAAAAAGCAACAACAACAACAACAACTGAGTCAATTTTGATCCATCTACATGTAAATTTAATTACTCCTCAGATCAGCATTTTTCTTGAGGAGCAAATATTATTCAGTGGAGCATGGGGTGCCTTGTGAGAGTTCCTGGGAGGCCTAGTGCAGGCTAGGCCCAGAGTTCAGCACTGCCCCAGTTCATACATTGCTGTTCTTATGGAGAGCATGTAGTGCCATCCCAGAGTGGGCACCATTTTAGAGTGGCCACAATTCATTTCCCAATGGCGCCTGTTTCTAAGACAGTGCCATGCAGTCTCTGTACTGTATCCAGAGGCAGATCAATTGCTTCCCGTAGATCTATGGAAAAAGTAAGTGGACTGAGCCATGATGGGGGTGGATGGGGAGGAGAGCAAAGGACCCAGCAGGGTAGGAAACAAGCCCAAGGCCTGAGGCTATCCTGTCAACAAACCATATTCAATTAATTCAGGAATTAGTAACCTTCACAGGTCCTACATGCCCCTAGGTAATAGTATAAAGCTATTATAATTTTCTGTAAATGATGAAAAGATAATATTAGTAATGTTTATGATTTGTGGAATAAGGAATTGGAATATTCAGTTCCAAAATCAATGGGTGACAGTTTAAAAAATATAAAATAGGACTGTCAACCCTCTGTGTTGACATTCCATGCAGAGCGACCACGAAGCCGGATCTCAGATTACAGTAGCTGGGTTGAAATGAATGAAGCTATTGGATAACATGATTTATGACAGGCTGAAGGGAGAACAGAAACACGGGCAAAGTTCAAAAGCAAATAAAGAAAGCAAAAAAAAATGGCTGCAAATAAGAAATGCCTAATGAAGAATGCCTAATGAAGCTGTTAATAAATCACTGCTTTTTGTATTACAATATGGGGTCGCTTATTATGAAACAGGCATCGTTAGGGTACTTTACCAGGACTTCTTGTGACTAAGACTTGAAATCAATTTCTCAGAAAACTTTGTGTTCATTGGACTTCTCAAATATATATATTTTTAACATGAGTTTCTGTTTTGGCACTGTAAGATATTTGATGACTTTTGACCACACAATTTGGCCATGTTCTTCCATGACTCTCTTCTGGTCCTAAATCAATGTATGTTTGCCTGCATGTACTGTATGTACAATGAACCCCGGGGGTGGGGGGTTTAGTAGTTATATAGGTCATGCTGAATTATACTCCAAAATTATGAAATTCAACATCTGGATTTATCAAGCCTAGGATTCAATAAAGAGAATTATCCTATAGATGGGGGGGGGGGAATTACACTGAAGTTAAGAGATGTATTCTTGATTAATGTTTGAAATGCTTTTATATTTGAAAACTGAGAAGACAACTTTCTATACAGCTTTGATTTAATATTATTGGACAATTTTTAATGAAAATTTTATGGATTTTTATATATTATCCCTTAAAATTTAATTTTCAGGATCATTAAGTATAATTTTAATTGAACCATTATTGACATATTATTTTTCTGTTTATTATATTTCACAAATAAAAATTATACAATTAAATGACCTGTTTACTATTTCTACCTCTGAGAACACTGCACTATTAAGTCTTCACCAAACCACTTCCTTGATCTTTCCAATGTATATAATTTACAGCTGGGTGTCCCTCATCATACTTACCAAATAGGAAAAATCCCCAAGCGGGTAATAAGAAACGCTACACCAAATAATACAAAGGTGGCATCACAGAGTCGCTGATACTTCGCATAGTTGAACAATTTTGCAAGCTTGGAAAAACAGAAAGCATTAAAACAACTTCAGCTACACATCTAACAAAATTATCATTTAGAAAACAGATTCTACTGATTTTCTTTCTTAAGAGAAAAAATAACTATGATTCTGATTTTCTTCAGAAAAAATACAAAATAGCCCAATATTCTTTATTTTCAAAATACAAGTTCAGAAAGAACTAATAGAAAACAACTATGGCAAAGAGCAAGAACTCTCAAATAACAGCCTCTCAAATTGAGAAGTTTCAGGCCTGGTCTTATCCAGTAATATCAGTCAGAATCAGTTACTAGTACAGGCAAGCCTTGTTTAGCAACCATAATTGGGACTGGCAACTTGGTCATTAAGTGAAAGCATGACTGTGTTTATCATTTTAACTCAGCTTTATTTTGCTTTACAGACCTGCAAAGGCCATAAATGCGAGGAGTGGTTGTCAAATTGCCTTTTCATCACTGCAAATGGCTGTTAAATAAAGCAGTGGCTAAATGAGGACTACCTATAGTGACAGTATATATTCTAAAAAATGCTCCTTACGTATCAAAGTGTTTGCTGCTAATAGTGATTGACACGAAGGGCAGGGGAAGTTTTTGGCTGCTTCTACTGTTGGTTCGCTCAGGAACGCAATGCGTGCGTGTGCTACGCATGCATGTGCAGCACTATAAAAATGCTTTTGCGCATGCGCAGAAGCAAAAAACAAGATGGTGTCGCCTATGGCACCGCCGATAGAACCGGTTCGGGGGCGTGGCAGGCCAAGTTACTACCTACTCAGTGAACCAGTCCGAACCGGTAGGAACCCACCTCTGATGAAGGATCATCTAAGCATGTTTAGATGATTATCTATTTGTATTCCACCTTTATTTTTACAAACAACCCAAAGTGATGAACACATCCTACACATCTTCTCCTATTTTTCCCATAACAACCCTGTGAGATGGGTTGGACTGAGAGAGTGACTGGCCCAAGGTCATCCAGCTGGCCTTCATGGCTCAAGTAGCACTTGATGATCTCCGGTTTTCTAGCCTGGTGCCTTAACTACTAGGCCATTCACAAATTATTTCTTTTTTTTTTTTTGAATTTTTTTTTATTAGTTTTACAAAATTTTAAGGAAAAGGGTTATTCACAAATTATTTCTAAAGGGCACTCTTGCCTTAAATGGACTACTTACAAATAATCATGCTATGTATAGATAGTATAACACATTGTTTTAATCTCTTTTTTTTGTGAGGGGAAAAATCCCATAAAAATTAATGGTAAGGAAATCAATACTGTAGACTGAATTATAGTATTAAATAATAAAACCTGGAGTACTCACTTCTAATAATATATCTGCTGAATCATGGAGACATAAGACCAAAGTACCTACTCGCACCATGTGGTTTATGTAGGAGAAGATAATGAGTGCAACAGTAGCCACATGATGGACAAACATCATGAAGAAATCCTGGATTTAGAGGAAACAGGATAGAAATAGCTATAATGATCAAGGAATTAATGTATTCTGACAAAAAGAAGCATTCAGAATAACCCAAGTTTGGAAAAGTTTTATGGTGTGCTAACTGCTGGATGGCACAAAAATATACTTTCAAGTTAAGACTAATTACCGTGTTTCCCCGAAAATAAGACATGCCTTGCTAATAAGCCCAATCGGGCTTTTCAGAGCATGTGCCATAATAAGCCCTCCCTCGAAAATAAGCACATGCGCAACCGGTCCGCACCATTACCACTGTACCACCTACCGGTACAGCTTGTGAGACAAAAAGAGGGCTCAACGCAAAAACAGCGGCAGGTGAAGCAAAGTGCTTCCACCTCCCATGCAAAAAGAGCCTGCCGCAAAAACAGCGGCAGGCCAGCAATGCGATCACCCCCTCCCATCTATTCCTTCTCGCGCAAAAAAACACTGCCCACCCCAATGGTAAAGGCAAGTTGCCTGATTCCCTTCCCCGCCGTCCCTTTAGCGAGGGGTGGCAGGTGGGGGGGGGGAAGAAGCGAGGCGCGCCTCTTACCCTTCCAGGTCTGTTGCGTTCCTCGCCCTTTTGTACAGTGAATCCCCTTGTAAGAAAAACCTTGTGAGTTCAACTCGCGAGGTTTTTTTTACAAGGGTCTTCACTGGATGAAAGGGCGAGGAACGCAACGGACCTGGAAAGGTAACAGGTGCGCCTCACGGCCCAACACCGCCCACCTTGCCCCAATGGTAAAGGCAGCCTGCCTAGTTCCCTTCCCCGCCGTCCCTTTAGCGAGGGGTGGCAGGTGGGGGGGGAAGCGAGATGAAAGGGGGAGGGACGCAACGGACCTGGAAAGGTAAGAGGCACACCTCGCTTCTCCCCCCCCATCTGCCACCCCTCACTAAAGGGACGGCAGGGAAGGGAACCAGGCAGGCTGCCTTTACCATTGGGGCGAGGTGGGCAGTGTTGGGCTGTGAGGCGCACCTCTTACCTTTCCAGGTCCATTGCGTTCCTCGCCATTGTGTCCAGGGAAGCCCCTGGTAAAAAAAAAAAAACCGTTCCACGACTACAAGAAGTTTGATTGAACTCGCGAGAAGGGTTTTTTTTTTAACAAACGGCTTCCCTGAACACAGTGGCGAGGAACGCGACAGAGCTGGAAAAATAAAAGGCGTGCCTCGCTTCTCACCTGCCCCAGAAAATAATAAGCCCTCCCCTATAATAAGCCCAAGGCCATATTTCGTGGGGCAAAAGAAAATAAGACTCTGTCTTTTCGGGGAAACATGGTGCCAAGAGCTGGTTTTCAAATCTTCAGTTACTCAATTATGCTCTTAAGAAACTATACTGTTTCCTTCTCAGTAAGGTTTTGACCCTTTAAAGGTATGACAGAAGCCCTGACTAGTTTCCAAAGCGTGATTAAGTTTTCAAAGCTCTTTAGTATTTTGTGGAGAAAAAAATGACTTTTAGGTAGCACAGGATTATGTAGTTTATATATGGCACTAACAATTCTGTCATTTTACTCCTATAGTAATCCTACCTATTTCCATCCATTTCTTCCCTCCTCTTACAATTGTACAATTATTTAGTCATTTATTTGCTAAATTTACATGCTGCCTTTCTCACCGATAAGGCAACCATGGGGGGCTTATAAACCATAAAAAGATAAAATGTAGAAGCAATTAAAATTACAATTACAATAATTGTTTAATTTTAATTATAAAATCAACCTCATAGGATTTTGCGCCATCCATTTGAAATAGACACAATGTAAACCTATGTTCTTCAAGGTGCCTGAGGCAGGATCTACAGAAAAGATAAGTGACTGATCTGTGGGGGGACGGGGAGGGGAGGAAGATGTGGGACCTCATAGGGTGGGAAGCAGGCCCAAGGCCTGAAGAGACCCACTGGGATGGATGGCTTCTTATTGCTTATTATACATTGTGAGCCCTACTGATTGACAAATGCAGTTAAGACAACTTCATCACTAATCAACTGATATATACGCTCACACAAAAGTGTATACAATGCACAAAATCTAAATGAAACTTAAGATTCAAGACTATCAATACTATCCAAATTATCTATGCATCTCACTGAAAACAAAAATAGTTTCTCTGCTGCAAGGAGTTAGAAAACAATCCTAATCCCAGAATATAATTATTTTCTCTTTATCAAGGCAGTTAGTTTGAAGAAGGTAGCATTTCATTTTATGAGAGAAAGCCTCTGATGGAAGAGGGGGACTATTGTTCTTCCTTTAAGAGCCCATCAATCTTACTTGTGGAGTTTGTATGAATGTTGGATAGCCTTCCATAGGTTTGTCCTGAAATAAGTGTCCAACATTAGAAATTCCTTCTGAAGAAGGAAGACTGCTCACAACCTTTGCAATTTTAGTAATGTTAAAGAATGAGAAATGCCAATCCTACAACACTCATCTTAAATCAGCCTCACTGATTTAAACTTATTGAATATTTTTTTAAATTTTTAAAAACATCTACAGTAGCAGACATTTTCTGAAAAACAATTAAGCAATTTATTTAGTGCTACAGCCGAATTCTCCAGGTGTAACTTTTAGAATTACTGCTTTAGAATTACTGCTTTAGCAAATTGAGATATTTTAACCCTTCTGAATTGTGGTGTGATCTGCTATAGTATTTAATCAAGGACAAAGAGTTGTATTTCTATTATTATGGTCAAAGGTTTTTCAACCTAACTAACTAAAAAGGATTCCTTTAAGCGCTTAGAAAAAAAGTTGTTTCTTACCTTTCGCTTAATATCAGTAAACTGTGAATACATAAGAGACGTGTAAAAGGCCAGTTCGATGACATAATAGTAATAAATGCCAGCTGTTATCGGCTGAAAAACAGAAAAATAATATTATTTACATGGCTCATCCAACATAGATTGGTCCAGTAGTTAAAGCGTCAAGCGAGAAACCAGGAGTTATATTACGCATGAAAAACCAGCAGTGTGACTTTGGGTCAGTTACTGTCTCAGGATAGTTGCAGAAAAAATAGGAGGAAAGAATATTAAGTGTGTTCACAATCTTGGTTTATTTATAACAATAATAAAAGTAGGATAAAACTAAATTAAATAAAATCTCCATTAAAGGAAAATTTTATAAACCTAAGCTTTGTTTATTATATTTTCAAATTAGAAAGCTATTTACTCTGTCTTATTCTTATCTGTGCAAAAATTGCTGTCAGTCTTTAAATAGTGGGAGATCGGATCACAACCATAATATTCTTCTGAAATGATGTTAAGATGTAAGAAAATATATCTACTGTATTTTTCGGAGTATAAGACCTATCAAGATTTTGAAGAGGTAAATTTTAAAAAAATGTTTTTGCCTTCTCCAGCCCCCAGGAGCACTCTGCAGGGCTCCCAAACCCTCTGCACCCCCCATTTTTTGTGAGAAACGGGGCATGCAGAGTTTTTGGGAGGCCTGCAGTGTGCTCCTGGGAGCTGGGGAGGGCAAAAGCACCCCCATTTTTGCCAAAAATAGGCCCATTTTCCTCTCGTTTTTGCCCTCCCCAGCCCCCAGGAGCACCTTGCAGGCCTCCTAAATCCTCTACGCGTCCATTTTTGTGAAAAACGGGATGCACGGGGGGGGGGGGGGGGTCGGGAGGCGAAAAAAGCTGTATTCAGTGTATAAGACACACCCAAATTTTCACCCTTTTGGGGGGAAAAGGTGTGTCTTATACGCCGAAAAACATGGTATATCATAGATGGCAAAAGCAAAAAAGCAAAGCAGCATCTTCTTTCCTATTAAAAGCTCTTGGTGAGCAGGTGAAAACTGATGTTTGCAGTGCCTTCCCCACAGAACTTCATGATACAGGAGGGGCATGGTAATAGAGATGTTGCTCTACGTACGAATGGGTTATGTTTCTAGAGGCTGTTAATAAGTTCATTTTGTTCACAACAAGCATTAAAAACATGCAGAGTTACTCTTGGCTTCCTCTTGTCCCTCACACCTAGGGGTTGACCAAGTGGGCATTCTCCTGATGATGGTGGGGCATTTCCCTACTGAAAGCCTCTCTGGGGGTATTCAGGAGAGATGTGGGCATGGTGCACCTCAACTTGTTTTTTTACTTCACCACCTGATCAACTGTGGACTCTGCAGGCCAACCCACTCAGGTTGGTATTCAAGCGGGTATTCCTCACCTTGGTGACCCTCTCCCCTCCTAGGGTGCTCAGACCCTCTTTTGGGCAAGTCCTTGTCCACTTCCACCCTCATGAGCTGACATGTTCCATTGGCTCCATGACCTCAGATGTGGGATGTAGCTGTCCTTCTCAACAGATAGTTCATGCAACAGTGCTGCCAAGCATATGTATGCAGTACATCATAAACTAACCCTTTCCCACTTTCTCCTGACTTCTGGGACTTTCTAAATTAGAATTGAGGACACGTTTGTTCATATCCGCAAAAGTTCACAACTCAAAAGTTTGTAAGTCGAGTAATATCTGTAGAGAGAGCATTTACCCCTTTCAGAACTAACTGAAATAAAGCGGAGGGAGGCACTTATTTATCCTCATCCCTGAAATATGTGTTTCAATGCGGAATAGGGAGCAAAAGGATGTCCAAAAAAATGAACTCAGCCATCTCTAAGGCAATAAAGGATATGAGAATAGGAGATGGAAGAATAACAGGGAAATGGTTGGAAGAAAGAATGTACTTGCATATTTTCCTTAGCTTATTAAACACAACATGCCTGGCTAGTAATTAACAATGCTTGTTTCATTTAACTGAGGACCATGAAAAGAGGCATATTAATGACCCGTGTTTGCTTTGGATGGCTGAGTATTCCCTTTCAAAACATATTTTAAAAAGAAAATATCAAAACAGCATTCAACATCAATATTTTAATATTTTCTTGAAATTCTTCTGCACAAACAATTTTTAAGTGAGTTGTTTGAGAGAGTGATATGGAATGAAAACGCCACTAGTTAAATGCATAACCCAAAGAAAACCTCTATTTGCTTGTTTGTCGGCTTTATTATTCCCACCCTTCATTCATAGGCTCAAGCCAGTATACACAGTCCTATTTCCTCAAATTTAATGAACCATTCAGGGAGAGGAAGCAGTTCCATTAAATCTAAATTTATATCATTTGTGTTCATTTGCATTATTTGCACAATGATCACATTGATAGAATTATTTGCAGCTAAACTTCAATTTAATGGATCTTTAACTCAATGGAAAAGGGGACGCAATGGCTCAGTGGCTAAGAGCTGAACTTGTCAATCAGGTCGGCAATTCGGTGGTTCGAATCCCTAGCGCCGCGTAACGGAGTGAGCTCCTGTTACTTGTCCCAGCTTCTGCCAACCTAGCAGTTCAAAAGCATGTAAAAATGCAAGTAGAAAAATAGGAACCACCTTTGGTGGGAAGGTAACAGCGTTCCATGAGCCTTCGGCATTTAGTCATGCCGGCCACATGAACACGTTTTGGATAGCGCTGGCTCTTCGGCTTTGAAACGGAGATGAGCACCGCCCCCTAGAGCCGGGAACAACTAGCATATATGTGCAAGGGGAACCTTTACCTTTAACTCAATGGAAAGCCCTTCAATTTGATGAGTGAGTTATGAAATAGATAGGAAGGCTGGATGAAAAATGTGTGCTTGATATTAAAGGTCCCCTAAACCAAAATGAATTAAACCAGGGGTTGGCAACCTTAAACACTCAAAGAGCCACAAAGGTCCTAAATGGAAGCCCCCCCCCCTTCAATTCTGGAGCCACCAGAGTCTCCTCCTAGTGCAGTATCCTTTTTCCTCTGCCAACTGGAAGTCTGGTTCCCCCACCATAGAGTCTCCTCCTAGCGTGGCATCCTTTTTCCTCTACCTGTCCTAACTGAAAGCCCTATTAATTTTAGAGCTGACCAGCAACAGGGAGCTTCAAAAGACGGATGAAAGAGCCACATGTGGCTCCAAAGCCGTGGGTTGCTAACCCCTGTATTAAACCAGATATCCAATTCTTACATAGAACTATTCTCTTTGCTGCGTTCCAGGCTCAATAAAGCCAAAGCTCTTCATAAAATGTCAAACTCCATATTTTAGGAGTATAATTCAGTATCACATTTACATCTGTAACTACTGCATTTTTTTTCAGCAGCATATAAACATACACTATGTGCACAATTGTTAGGCAAGCTGTATTTTGGAGGATTAATTTTATTATTAAACAACCATAGTGTTCTCGATCAATCCAAAATGTTAGTAAACCTCAAACCTGAATATTTAAGAAAGTAAAAGTTAGGTTATGGCTTTCTTAGGAGAATATCTATGTGTGCACAATTATTGGGCAACTATTAGTGTGCAGAATGATTATGCAACTAAATGAAAATTTTCCCATCTCACTCATTTATTTTCATCTGTTAAAGTGAGAATAATAAACAAACTCAAGATTACAAATAAACATTTCTGACAGTTCAAAAAAGAATATCAGTGACCAATATAGCCACCCTTCTTTTCAATAACAGTCATAAGCCTTCCATTCATGGAGTCTGTCAGTTTCTTGATCTGTTAACTGATCAACTTTTTGTGCAGTAGCAACCACAGTCTCTCAGACACTGTACAGAGAGGTGTACTATTTTCCTTCACCATAAATCTCCCGTTTAAGAAGGGCTCACAAGTTCTCAACAGGATTTAGGTCGGGTGAGGAAGGGGGGAATGTCATTATTGTTTCATCCTTAAGGCCTTTATTGGTTAGCACACAGTAGAGTACTTTGATGCATGCAATGAAGCATTGTCCTGCATAAAAATCATGGTCTTCTTGAAAGATGCAACCTTTTTCCTGTACCACTGCTTGAAGAAAGTGTTTTCTAAAAGCTGTCAGTAGGTTTGGGAGTTGATTTTGAGTCCATCTTCAACCCCAAAAGGTCCAACTAGCTCATCTTTCACAATAACAGCCCATACCAGTACCCCGCTTCCACTTTGCTGGCATCTGAATCGAAGTGGGGCTTTGTGCCCGTTACTCATCCATCTGGTCCGTCAAGAGTCACTCTCATCTCATCAGTCCGCTAAACCTTTGAAAAATCTGTCTTCAGGTATTTCTTGGCCCAGATGTTTCAACTTATGTGTCTTGTTCAGTGGTGTTCGGATTTCAGCCTTCCTTACCTTGGCCATGTCTCTGAGCATTGAACACCTTATACTTCTGGGCACTTCAGGTAGGTTGCAGTTCTGAAATATGACAGCTCTGGAGGATAATGGGTTCCAGGTAATTTCATGTTTGATTCTTCTCAAATCTTTGGCAGTTAAGGTGCATCTTTTTTTCTCAACACGTTTCTTGCAACCCTGTTGACTATTTGCAACAAAACGTTTGATGGTTCTATGATCACAGCCAAATATCTTAGCAATTTCAAGAGTGCTGCATCCTTCTGAAAGAGTTTTTACAATTTTTGACTTTTCAGGGTCAGTTAAATCTCTTCTTTAGCCTATTTTGCCTGAGGAAAAAAATGCCTAATAATTATGCACACCTTGATATAGAGTGTTGATCTCCTTAGGCCACACCCTCCCTCATTACACAAATACACATCATCTGATCTGCTTATATTCACTAAGCATTTACATTTATACAGCTTGGAAGTGGACAATATGTATACAAAGGATGATATGGTCAAAATACTAACTTGCGGAATAATTGTGCACACAGTGTATACCATAACATAAAACCAAAAGGAAGCTGTGGCTGGAAAACAACGAATCATGTTAAGTTAAAGAGATCTCAAATTTCTTACAGTGACAATACAACAAACCCCCCCCCCCCCAATAATCTGCATTTGTTGCCACTTTTTTTTTACATTCTAAAATTAGAAGGAGGAACAATTAATTTCAACACGATCTAGATTTAAAAATATATTTCAGGGTTGAATTAATTTTCTGTTGAGACGACATGGATCTCCTTCCCCTGCTTTCATTACTGATGGCCCTTGGCAACTCCATCATGAAGAAATGCAGTCATAAAGTGCCAACCTACAGCAGCAGTTGCAGTTATTAAGCGAATTGCATAAAGCTTGTACACTTTGCAATGTCAAACTTTATTTGCAATTATGTGCGACTTCCTGCCAGCTTTCTCTTGACTTTGCTTGTTGAAAGTCAACAGTGAAGATTGCAAATGACATACATGCATCCATAAGACACTGCCACCCATCACAATTGCCGCCCAAATTGTGATCACATCATCGTGGAGATGTGGCAATGGCTGTTAGTCTCCTTGTTCAGCAAGATCATATTATTGGTCACTGAATGAATGGTTGTTAGTTGAGGACTACCGTACATGGAGTTACTTTTTCTTCATTTATGCTCAGTTTAACACCATAATGTATGTCACTTTTTCACTATAGAACCACTGATGTACCTTTATTTTTATATTTTTATGTTATATTCATTAATTTTTAAAAATGAGCTAATTAAAAATATATATTGAGCCACAGATTTACTGTAATGATTAATATAATAAGCCACATGTATTTTAAAATCAAATATGTCCAAATTAATGTGCTTACGCATCATGGTATACTGTAACTACTTCATGACACTCATGAAGCTCAGTATCTCTATCAATGTTACTTACAGTGCTAGGTCAGAATTTTAGTAAGGGGGGAAATGTTGGAAATGACATATTAATAGTCAGCACAAATGCAACAGCACCTAAACCAAATTATCTTATAAAAGTATTTATGTATTAATTTAATTTATATACCACCCATCTCACGATCAAGTGAGTACAGCAGTTTACACCACCATAAAAGCAACAATATAAAACATTAAATTAGCATTACATTGGCATTGCAACAAATATTATTAAAGAAAATGGATACCTGAAAAGGATAGCTATACCAGCATTGTTGTATATCCCAAAACCAGGGTGACTACAATAAAAATAAAAATAGAGTAATACAGAGCACTCTTATCAACAGGATTTTAACATCTAAATGGTTGCTTCAGAAAGATGTTTTGATTTCTTAGTTTAACTCAGATTGGAAGTGTTTAATTATACTTAAATGTCAAGTTACTTATTTCCTTTAAATTATCCATTCAGCCCTATCAACAAACATTACATTTTAAAGGTATGACATCTCCCATAATTGGATAGCAATGACATTTTCACCAAATTTTAATATGTTTATATGATAAATTATATCTAATCTCAGCATTTTCTTTAAGCCACCAAAGAGCAATATATAAGCATAATGCTTTAATAATGAATTACATGCAGATACATTCATACAAGACACTGGGAAATCTATACTCTTGAGTGTTATAGATCTATAAGGAATAGTGTATTGCAAATCTCAAACAAGTCCTACTGGTTCTATAATAAAATATATAAATGAATTTCTATGACAAAGCATAACTGAAAGCTACTTTTCCAGTTCTGTTAAAACAATTAAATAAAAACTGAGCATCCAAATAAAAACGCTAGGGAAAAGCACCAAGTATCAACTCCTGCAATGAAGTTATTATCATTTCATTTAACATAATTTGAAGATGTCCAACATACTCACCGACCAAAGAAATCTGAGTCCATATATAAAAGTAGATAAATAAAATGTAAGCCTCCACCTAGAATTAAAAAACAAGAATATATGGCATACAAATATTGATCTAAGAAGAGCAAAAAACATGTTATAATAAAGTAAATCTCTTCATGCTAAGAGAAAATGTTTGCCCAATCAAAATTTCAGATTCAAAATGTTTTTAATTTTTGAAAACTCTTATTATTTATCAAACAGATTTTTATAGTGCACAGAAGATGGAGAGTCCCACTCACCTATGGTATATATCTTGGGGAAGTAGTCATTGAGGAAGAGAGGCAGAAGCCATAGAGGCAGCAGGCAGGAAGGCAAAATGCTCAGATACTATAGTGATACAAGCCATGCATTAAAAAAGTGAGAAAATAAATTTAAGTAGGACAGAAAAGACAGAGACAAGAGTCTATAAAAAAGAATGCTTAGGAAAATAACCCCAGACAGTAAAAGGCCACTTGATAAAAGACACAAATCCTGCAAATAAATAGTTAGATGTTTTTATAGCTGTAAATTCTACTGAATAACTCGGAAGAGATAGCATTAACTAAGATATACCACAGTTTGGATAATGTGGAAGAGATCCAGATATAGGATTGTGTCTTCAACAGTTCTTTCTGTTGAGCGGGTCTTTACCACTCTAGGTATCCCTACTGGTATAAATGTTATAAAGATACTATTTTTATATTATGCATTACTAATTCTAAATCCTGAAATTCTATTTGATCTTTACTTTTAAAATAAAGAATTCAAACTCTTCACACAAACTTACATGCTCTCACAGAACTTTGTAAGGGTGCTTGGTTTATCCTGGCTCCTCCGGTGACGAAACCAGCGCTGGATTTTTCGGACATCCCAATCTAGTTGTTTGGACAAACCTTCTAATCGTCTTGCATCTGGACACTAGGAGATGATCAAACAGGTATAAAAAGAGCTCTCTCTTTTTTGGCTTCTTATCACATTTCTAAAATAGGTTCTTCCCATTTCTGCCCAATTGTCCTTCAGGCCGCAACCTGCTGGATATTACCTGGAACTGTATGTTTTGCTAGGAAAGGCAAACAGAGGAAATACTCAGTCTGAGGAACAAAGTCCTTGCACAATTATACCGGAAAAACTTCCAACTATTTTCAAAAGCAGGTAGTCCTCAACTTATGACAATTGAGCCCAACATTTCTGTTGCTAAGCAAGACAGTTGTTAAGTGAATTTTGCTCCATTTAATTACCTTTATCGCCACAATAAGTGAATCGCTGCAATAATTAAGTTAGTAACACAATTGTAAAGTAAATATGGCTTTCCCATTGACTGTATCAGAAGGTCACAAAAGCTGATTACGTGACCCGGGACACGGCAGCCGTCATAAATATGAGCCAGTTGCCAAGCATCCACATTTTGATCACATGATCATGGGGATGCTGCAATGGTTGTAAGTATGAAAAATGGTTATAAGTCACTTTTTTCAGTGCTATTGTAACTTTGAACAGGCACCAAACTGATGGTTGTAAGTCGAGGGCTACTTATATATTCAGTACTGCTGAAGTATTTTCTCCACAATTACAGACACTTCTCCAAGTAAATCATTCTGATTACTGTACCTGCAATTTTCTCAGCAAAATCTGGATGCAAACTCAGGCAGAGGTATGGGGTTTTGGTTTTTAAGGCGTTTATGGAAGTGGGTTTCATGTCTCTTGTTGCACTAGGTAAAAATCTTATTTCTCCACTAAGCAAAAATGATACAGGGCAGCCCAGACTATGATATATATATAGCATAAACAGTATAAACACTATAGATGTGCAAAAGAAGCGCATGTATTTGCATGTTCCACATAAGTAAGAAGAAGCCTACACAAAAAACTTCCTGTCTTTCCCCCTCTATCTAACGCAGCTAGAAATCCTTGTTTTAAGAATAATTAGTTATTAAATATTTACTAGTCTCTTACAACATACATATATGAGTCTGAGGTTGAGGGAGGGCAGGGAATAGGCAGTAACAAAAACAAAAGAATGAATTAAAGGAGTGAATTAAAAGATAAAAGTAATTATTTAGACCAACTTAAATTAATTTTAAATATTTTAAAAGCTTACATACTTCTTCCATACTACAACAATTCAACAATAAGAAAAGAATACCAAATAGTTTTATACCATACCACAGCGATGGCGAACTTTTTTTGGCTCACGTGCCATAAGTGGGGGGAGTGCAGGGGGGTCGTGTGCAGGCGTGCCGCACCCATAATGCAATGCGCGACTACAGGTGCTCCTCCCCATTTTTACATGCTTTTTTCGCCCTCCCCAGGCTCCAGAGGCTTTATAGGAGCCTGGGGAGGGCAAAAACAGCCTCCCCGCCCCCACGGGGGCCCTTTGGAGGCTTCTGGGACCTTCAGGAGGCTTCCCTGAAGCCTTCGGAGCGCTCAAAGCGATCCTTCGAGCAAACCAGAAGTGACTTCCGGTTTGCTCGGAGGGTCGTTTTGAGCGCTCCAAAGGCGTCTGGGAGGCCTCCGGATGGTCCCTTAAGCCTTCGGAGCACTCAAAGCGACCCTTCGAGCAAACCGAAAGTCCATTCCCGAACTTCCGGTTTGCCCGTAGGGGCGGTTTGTTATGCTCCGGAGGCTTCACAGAAGCTCATGAAGCCTCCGGAGGGCCTCCGGGGAGGGCGTGGGAGGCCCTTTTTGCCCTCCCCAGGCTCCTATAAAGCCTCTGGAGTCTGGGGAGGGTGAAAAATGGCTTTAAAAAAGGGTGAACCTCGCGTGCCCTAACAAATGGCTCCGTGTGCCACCTGTGGCACGTGTGCATAGGTTCGCCATCACTGCCATAGCATTTGCCCCAAGGAACTAAAGTAGCATGCAAAATAATAATGCAGAACAACTTACTTTAGTGATGGATGTAAACACTTTTTCTAAAATTGCATTAGATTGAGCTCTGCGAGGTCTATTGTCTTGAATGTCGACATGCACAGCACAGGGCTTGGCAAGAAATCTGGGGACCCAATTCCAGAAAACAATCATACACAAAATACTACCAATATTGTGAAAAGGTAACATGAACATTTAAACATTCTCAATTACATGCTGGACATCACAATAGCTACATGGTTAAGAGCTCATCCATATGAAATTTAAAATGTTAACATTTGAGAATGTTTTGTTGCTAAAGATTTTAAAACTTTTCAATTTTTTCTAAAGCCTAAATTATTTGATTGAAATGTTACCAACCACCACTAACACCTAATCATTAATTAATAATCCTTTGATTCATCACGACATCTACTTGACTACTGTAATGATGTACAGTGTAACAACCATTTTAAAATTCATTGGTTAGAGAGGGGAGAGATCCCATAAACAGCCTTTCCAAGTAATGTGCTCTACAACAATGCCATTGATAGTGGGAAGATCCAAGTGAAGCAGTTCTATCCAAAACTATGTAGGGCATTTAAACTATAAAATTGTGTCTGGAATATAAAGGAGACCCTACAATAGTCTGCAGAGGGCCCAAGTCTAGCTGTAATATTTAGCTCCTGCTGCAGTTTCCAAACACATTCCAGAGAGCTTTTCCCTAAGATATATCCAATGTCATCTTGCTTTCTGCTTTTACTTTCTGCTGCTTTAAGGTGGGAACTGGTGTAATTCTTACTGCTGCCCTTATTATGTTTTGGATTGGCTTTAACCTAATTGTGGATGTTTTAAATTTTGAACATATAGATTGCAAGCTAGTGAGTCATTTTGATTGTAGTTAACACAGATGTACTGTTCCTTCATATATGCCTATTCCTCTTTTTGTCTATTCTTCTTGAATAAAATATACTTTAAGTCACTGATGGCTAAACTTTTCCGGAGTGAGTGCCCAAAGCGTGTGTGTGCGTGCACCCAAACCCCCAAAATGCAATGTACACACACACCTCTTGCCCCCATACACACACGTGCCCTGCACATGCACAGCAGAGACCCAATGACCAGCTGGCTGGCAGGAGGCACACAAACATGTGAGGTGGAGCTGAACTAATGCGATAGCTCGCATGCTACAGACGGCACTTCATACCACCTGTGTTCGCCATCACGGCTCTAAGTTCTTGTAGTCCACTCATGAAATTCATCCCACCTGCTTTCAATAATATCTACTAAAACATGTTTGCCTCTCTGCACTAAGACATGTAGATCTTGTCTGTTTCCCATGCCCTGTGAATTTGTATAATAAGAAAGGAATCTTTGGATCATATAACTATTCCTTCTTCTGCTTACATGCTTTTTTTTCAATGCCTCCATATGTTGCCTATTCTTCCAAGTCCCAATTCTTGACACAATTTTCTGAGATGGTGGATTTGGATTTTTCATGAGCTGTACGCCATAGTCATCACAATTATGACAAATCACGGCTTGAACTATCTTGCTTTGCATGTAATGAGTCTTATCTCATATATTAGTTTCACCTTTTAAGTTGCATTACTGAAATAAATGAACTTTTGCACGATATTCTAATTTTTTGAGTTTCACCTGTATGTTAACAAGCAGGCCAATCCAACGCATATAAGTAAAGAAGTAACAATGGACTTTGTCTTCATAGGCTCAAAATTTTACAGGTATGGTGACTCTAGCCATGAAATAAAGAGAAGTTTGCTTCTTGGGTGAAAGATAGACTTTAGTGAAAGATAGAGTTAGTGAAACATTAAAGTGCAGAATCATTACATGGTCAACACAGCTATACATCATCAAGGCCAAGGTTATTCCCATTTGGAATATTTGACAAAAAATGGGCACCACCACAAAAGGTTAAATAAAAAGGGTGTTGGTACTTACCTGAGACGCCTCTTCTCCTAGGGTAGAGGTAGCATCCAGGCTGGGTTAACCTTCATCCAATCATATTGAGGACTGAGTCTGGTAACATCTTTAAGCTCCGCCCCTGTTGCTAGGTAGACCCAGCTTTTGACGAAGAGAAAACCACAGACCCCGTGCGTCATCGCCCATAGTTGTAATATACCTGTACTCCGGACATCCAGTTGCGCCCGTCTGCCATGCCAATAACTCCTCTATCCGTCCTTATCGTGCCAGAAATCAAGACGACATTTTTTTTTATTCAACAGGTAACAGCAAGAGCAAAAAAACAGTAACAAGTAAGGCATGACCCAGGAACAAACCCCAATCAGGGAGGGGCTGGATGCTGTCTCCACCCTAGGAGAAGAAGTGTCTCAGGTAAGTACCAACGTCCTTTCTCCCTAGTGGTGGAGGCAGCATCCAGGCTGGGACGTACCAAAGCAGTAACTGTCCCAGGGTGGGTCTAAGACTGTGGCAATGAAGCATCAGCCCCAACAACTGATTGCAGCACCCTGCGACCAAAGGCCGCCTCTGCTGACGCAAATGGATCCATCTTGTAATTCTTAATGAAGGCATTAGGGGTAGCGCAGGTGACAGCCCTACAGATTTCCTGTAGGGATGCCTGAGCCGCCCACGCTGCTGAGGTTGACGCGCTTCTAGTGGAATGCGCAGTGATCCTAATTGGCACTGGAAGAGACTGAGACTGGTATGCCAAAGAAATGCAGGCCTTTAACCACCTGCCTATGGTAGGGGAAGAGACCTTGTTACCCAGAGAAATGGGCTGAAAGGATACAAAGAGAGCGTCAAATTTCCGAGTTGCAGATGTGCATTGTAAATAAATCTTGAGAGCCCTCCTTACATCCAAGGTGTGCCATTTGCGTTCCAGTGGATGGACAGGATGGGGACAGAAGTTGGGTAGAACAACCTCCTGAGTCCTGTGGAAGCAGGAACACACCTTGGGGACAAAGGAGGGGTCCAGGCGTAAGACCACCCGGTCTGTATGAAAAATGCAGTTCTTTCCTGGATGAAAGAGCCTGAAACTCTGAAATCCGGTGCGCGGAAGTTATGGCCACCAGAAATGATACTTTCAATGTTAGAAATCTGAGTGAAACCTCCCTCAGAGGTTCAAAGGGAGCCTTAGTCAAGGCGCCAAGTACCTTGGGTAAATCCCAGGAAGGGTACCTATGGACCGCAGGAGGTTTGAGATTGGACGCCCCTTTGAGAAAGCTGCGCACCATAGGCAGCTGAGCCAGGGAAGGAGAATCCCCACATGCCAAAATGGAAGATATGGCTGCCACTTGCCTCCTGATGGTATTTGGGGCTAGTCCCTTATCTAATCCATCCTGCAGGAACTCTAGCAGTTGAGGTATTGTGACCCTGATAGGCTCCAAAGTCTTACCAGAGCACCAGGAAAAGAAAGCTCTCCAGGTGGCGTTGTAAATTCTGTCTGTGGATGGCCGCCTAGCGGTCTGAATCATTTTGATGACCCTGGAGGAGAAATTGTCCCCCCTTAGGACGCCCCGCTCAAACGCTAGGCGGTCAACTGGAACCACTGAGGATCCAGATGTTCCAGTGATCCCTGACGGAGGGAGATCCTGTCCCGAGGGATCCTCCAGGGTCTGTCCACCGAAATTGTCTGCAGGTCTGCGAACCAAGTCCTGCGTGGCCAGTGTGGGGCGACCAACACAACCTCGGCCTTCTCCCCCAGGATTTTCTGTATAACTCTGGGTAGAAGGGGCAGAGGTGGGAAGGCATATAGAAGGCCACAAGGCCATCTGCAACTCAAGGCATCCACCCCCTCTGACCGATGTGCTGAGTACCGAGTGAAAAACCTTGGAAGCTGGCTGCTGCGTGGGGTGGCGAATAGATCTATTACCGGCATGCCAAATCTGTCCACTATGTCCTGAAAGATCGAGGGGTGCAGTTGCCACTCGGCATTGTCCAGAACCTTGCAACTGAGCCAGTCTGCCTGCACATTCGCCACCCCCGATATATGTTCCGCCATGAGGGAAAGTAAGTTCTTCTCGGCCCAAAGGCCCAAACTCATGGCTTCATCCATGAGTGCACACGATTTGGTGCCCCCTTGCCGGTTGATGTGCGCCTTTGCAGACACGTTGTCCGTTAGCACAAGCACATGTTGACCCCTCACCCATGGGAGGAAGTGGCGGAGAACCAGATGGACCGCCCTCAACTCTAGCCAGTTTATATTGTGTGTACGGTCCACCTGGTCCCACTGGCCTTGTGCTACCTGTGTCTGAAGGGTGGCCCCCCAGCCGAAAAGGCTGGCGTCTGTTGTGACAGTCAGAGAACCCTGGTCCTTGAAAAGAAGACCTTTTGTGATGGCCTGAGACGTCCACCACCTGAGGGAACGGGTGATCTCCGCCGGGATATGCACCTTGGCCAGGGAACAGCTCAATAGCTTCCTCTGAAAAGGTAAGAGGAATCATTGGAGACGACGTGAATGCAAACACGCCCACAGAACAATCCCGATGGCCGTGGTCCCCAGCAATTTAGAAAGTGAAGCCAAGAAGCACCTATGTGTCCTGGCCGTCTGACCTGCCAATGTCCTGAGAGTGTCCTGCCTCGTACACTCTGCACTCAACTATGTCAATCAACGCTCCAAGTGCACCAACCTGGTGGAAGGATGGAGGTGGCTCTTGGGAATGTTGATCGAAAGCCCATGCTCCTGAAGAGCCTGGATTGTAGATGCTAGATCTCTACGTGCCTGACTAGGGGATGACGATTAAATGAGGATATCATCCAAATAAGCTTGAAGTCTAATAGGTACCTCCCTTAGTGCTGCGATCAATGCAGCTAGCATTTTCGTAAACACTCGGGAGACCGATGACAGTCCAAAGGGGAGGGCAGCGTATTGGAAGTGCTGCCCTAAATATGAGAAATGTAAGTAACATCTATGTTGGGGCAAAATTGGAACGTGGTGGTATGCCTCCGTTAGGTCAATGGAACTAAAAAAATCACCATGTCTGATGGAGCCCAGAATAGAATGTAAGGAATGCATTTTAAAACGCTTGTAACAAATAAACTTGTTTAATTTTTTAAGGTTCAAAATGGCTCTCCAGCCCCCCGAGGCCTTAGGTATAACAAAAAGGGTAGAATAAAATCCCAGGCCACATTCCTCAGCCGGTACAGACTGGATGGCTTGAATGTTGAGGAGATGTTGTATCACCTCCAGCATGAGGTGCCCACGAGCCGGATTAGAGGAAACCGGGCAGGCCCTGAAGAAGCTAGGGGGGATGGACAAGAACTCAAGGGCAAGACCTTGCCTAACAGTGGACCTAACCCAAACATCGGAGGTGGTAGCATCCCAAACATCAGCAAACCTGGCTAGCCTACCTCCAATGGGATAACTGGCCCCAGAGGTGCTAGGTTCTTCGGTAATAACGCCCCCCCTCCTCGAAAGGGACGTTTGGAGGACTTTCCCCGCTGAAAGCGGTCAGGTTGAGACCTCTGCCTGGAAGAATAGCCTCCCTGCCGCCTAAAGCCCTGGCCCCCATAATCCGCCCCCCGAAAGGAGGAACCATAGTCCTGGTTCCGAAAGGATGAACCCAGGTCAGGGCCTCAAAAGGACGAACGCCTGGGGTAAGGCGTTTGGCGGTTGAAGCCCTTCTTAGGAGCTAAGGGGAGAACCTTCCGCTTCTCTTTATTCTCCACCAGGAACGGGTCCAAGACATCCCCAAAGAGAGAACCGCCCTTGAAGGGAGCGGAGGCCAACTTCCACTTGTGGCGTGCGTCAGCCTGTCATTGGCGAAGCCACAGAAGCCTCCAGGATGCCACCGAAGAGGCCATGGCTCTGGCGGCGAATCTGGTGGAAGACAAATTTGCATCCGAAGTGAACTGGACAGCTGCCACTAGTTTCGCAATGTCCTGGTGAGCCCTGTCAGAAATAGGGACTCGCTGTTGCAGTTCTTGCAGCCAAAGAAGACAAGGCCAGGTGAAGAACAAGGCTGTTGTGGTGGCCTTGACCGCCCAAGCCACAGCCTGGTGCCCTCTTTGTAGGGTAAGATCAGCCCTTTTCTCCTCTGGCTTGAGGACATCCTCTGAAGCCCCTGGCATATGAGCTGGAGTGTAGAGGGCGATCACTGGGGCATCAATCGAGGGAACAGAGAGAAATTGCGCCAAGTCGTTAGCGACATTAAAGAACTTCTTATCTGAAGCTGAAGGACCTGGACGAGGTGGGAGCAGCCCACTGCCTCTGGATTAAATCAATGAAAACCTTAGGCATAGGAATTGTCTCTGCTGGTAGAGTTTGTTCAGCGTATAAGGATTCCGCACTAACAGCAGCTGGCCGGGGAGTGGCGTTGCCTGCTGAGGCCCAATTTTAGAGGCAACCTTAGCCTTGTACAGCAGGGAGGAAAAGAGAGCTGGAGGGAAGAGTCCTGAAGAGGTCTTTTGGTCAGTCTCCCTTCCTTCATCTTCAGAGAGCTCAGCCTCTTTGAGCTCACCTTCCTCTGATTCAGAGGTTAGCTCTTGATCCTCCTGGTCAGAAGCCACCAGGTTAGTGGTTGTAGCCACTGTGGGTGGTGTTGGTATTGGGAGGGCTGTAGCAGGAACCTGTCTCTGGGAAAGGGCCTCCCTCTGCTGTATGCCTGCTGTGATGCCCTGTGAGATGGTGCTGGCAATTAACTCCTGAAAATTTGGTAGGAGCACTGGAGGTGTCAGGCCCAGGTGTGGTGTCACAGAGGTGGAAGGGAGAGAGTCCAATCTCTGGACCGTAGGTGGTAGCATAACACTCCTGTCAGGCATAGAAACCAGAGGTTCCTGAGAAGTCCCCCATATGTTTGAGACATCAATGGGGAAAATAGGGTTAATAGGAGCCTCCCTATGAAGCCTGTCACCAGGAGACATCAGCAAGGACAACTGACCCCGTGCCTGTTGAGGCTTATCTGCTGCCTGAGGAGAAGGAGCCTTTTGCTGGCTGCCTTCTTTTGAATACGCTCCAGTGTCTTTTCTTTCTGCTGCTCATAATGTGAGCTAGAGGCTTTTTTTGGTTTCTTTGTTTTTGATGCAACTTTTCCAGGTTTCTTTTTGGAGAAGCTAGAACCCCTGCCCCCAGAAGTGGAAGGCTGATGGGAAGCCTGAGGTGCCAAGGCCACATCATCTGCCTGAGTATCCTGCATCTGCCCAGGTCTCTCTAGCATTGCAGAAGCCTCAGAATCAATGGCGGCCGCCATTTTGGAATTTTTCTTTTGACAGCAGTTTAAAATGGCGATTTGCGCCCTTTTCCAACGGCCGCTCAGCTCGCTTCTGAAATTTGGCTATGGGAGGTATTACTGGCCTCTCTCGCGCGCCGCTGTGCTGAGCAGGCTAGAAATCTTCTGCGCTCCCCTCTGGGTTGCTCCGCAGCTGTCCGAAGTCCTTTTAAAAACTTTTTTCCTTTTTGTGAGGGAACTGCTGCGGTTCGCCGCTCAACTGCTTAGCAGGAGCGGCGGAGTGTTTCCCAGCAACTAATAAACCTGCATGAGGAGGAAGGGCAGCCCAGGGGCGATCGTAGCCAGGAACGCTTTCCAGGCAAGGGCGATCGAGAGGGCGCAGGTGGGCCGATTGCGAGCTCCTTCAGATAGAATGGCTGCCTCAGGCACTATCAGTGCTTGAGCCCTGAAGTGGCTTGGAAGCTCCGACCCACCAAAGGCTTGATCCCTGAGGACCTTAGTGCCATGGGCCTCTGTGCCTCTGCTTATTTCAATACACAATTACTCACAATCCACATATATAACGATCAAAGGCTAGTTATCAGATCGGAGAGAAGCGATGACGCAGTCGTCCTCTTTGAAGGACTGAGTCGAAAGCTGGGTCTACTTAGCAACAGGGGCGGAGCTTAAAGATGTTACCAGACTCAGTCCTCAATATGATTGGATGAAGCTTAACCCAGCCTGGATGCTGCCTCCACCACTAGGGAGAAAGAAGTATTCCTTTTTATTGTGGTGAAAGAGAAATACAACAGTAAAGCTTATAAGTTTGGGCTATATAATGTGAAAGCAAAAGTCTTAAGAGTCTTAAGCATGGTTAGAAAAAATGAAAGTATTCAGGAAAATGGCTGACAGGAAGTAAGATGGTTTGATATTACACAACACAATCATAACCTTACAAGAACTCAAAGAAATAGTTACTGAGACAATCTTCATGCAATACAGACCAGCATCCAACTATAGTTGGACAGATCTGGTTTAGTAATCTTTTTTAATCAGAGTGATGTATGTATGTATGTATGTATGTATGTATGTATGTATGTATGTATGTATGTATATGAAAATACTGATTTTTAGTATCACAATTGAGCTTGTTGTCCTGAAAATAAACTCCTTAGTTTTCATCCCATCTGTAAAGTCACTTTATGTTGAGGTTTACCACAGGGAATCAGAAATATTTACTCATTGAACTCTAATCATACAAAGTTCTATCAGCAAGCCTAGACTTTGGATTTTCTCTATCGACCTGTAAAATAATGGACTGCAGCATGTTTTATAAGGGTCCCATGGCCACTACAAAAGCTGTTTCAAGCTGTCACTGCTGAAGAAGTATCTGTATGTGTGCTAATGAAGTTCCAGATAGAGTTGTCTGGAAGTTGAGTAATGGCAATTGCACTTATTGTGGGTGTAAAGGGTTTTGCTGCTTATCTAAAATTGAACAAGCTACTTAAATAAGCAGCGAAACTTTTTGAACCAACAAGAAAAGAAGTCCAGTTGCCATGCCTCATCTGTACATGTGTGTATTTATTTTCCACAGCCAAATGTAGCCAATGTATGCACTGCTAATAAGAATAAAATAGAATAGAATTATTTATTGGCGAAGTGTAAGTGGACACACAAGGAATTTGTCTTTGATGTATATGCTCTCAGTGTACATAAATAGAATCTCCTATTAGGGTCTCTTATTAAAAGCACATATGCCTTAATGCAGTGTTTCTCAACCTTGGCGACTTTAAGTCCTGTGGACCTCAACTCCCAGAATCCCCCAGCCAGCATAGCTGGCTGGGGAATTGTGGGAGTTGAAGTCCACAGGACTTAGTCGCCAAGGTTGAGAAACACTGCCTTAATGTAACAATATATTGTCAACGAGAGAAATGCTTTATCAAAAATTTGTAATTTCAGCTATTGCTTATATTCACTTCAGTATGACGACACACTGTATTTAATGATATGACCACACATTATTTTTAAGGTTGAGCAAATTTCTTCAGCAAAATTACATGTATTTGAAAGATTTTTTAAAAAAATACAAATATACTGCATATTTCTTCCAGACCCAAGAGAGAAAAACGTTCATAGAAGTATCTGGGAAATTAAATAGATACGTATTTTGTATTACAGCAGTATAAATATTCACCACTGGGACAGACTAGATGGGCAGTTTCATTCATGTTAGATCTTGTAAAGAGGCCTAAGCAGCCCTGATTAGGTGTTATATGCATTGTATGTACAACCCAATTTTTTCTTCTTTTTAAATGAGGGCTTCTTATGCCTCACAAGTTACAAAAAAAAACCACCCCAAAATCTGTTATCTAATGCCTCCTAATGGTCAGTAGTGATGATCACTATATAATGTTAAAAATTATACAACCCTAGATCTGAAGCTTCTAGTAGGAAGTCCAGACAAATTACCACCTTTAACTCTCCTTTAAGAATGGAAACAAATAAGTTATATCACTCACAACCTATAAATTAACATTTATACATAGTGTATGTATAGTACCTAGCCTCATAAAGCCTTCTACAATCAGTCAAGAGAAAATCGTAACTGTTATTTCTCAGAATCCTTAGCAAGACTGAGTAATTTTCACAATGAGTTTAACAACATCAGTTATTGCTAACTACAACAACATATACAGCAGAAATATGCCACAGAGACCACTGCAGCAGGTTTCTTCTATTAAACTATAAAGGTTCTGTGTCTTTGACAATTATCTGGCAACTGGGACTTGCACTGAATTTGTCATTACATTTAAAACAGCTATTATCATGGGGTTCCAAACAGTTTGCAGTACGTTTCTGAGATTTATTCATTTATTCTATGTGTATACTTACGAATCAAGAGAGGTTAAAATGCTGGTTCTGATATGTAAAGGTCTAAGAACATGTTCTACAAATGAGATTCCCACTCTGAGGAACTACTTCAAATGCATCTTATTCTGAGATGGTATGTTATCAAAAAGACTAAATGAATATTCGGTGTATTTTCCAAGGCAGGGATTCTCTCAAGGGCATTTTTTTCTTTGTGTGAATGTGTGGGAGGAGAAGATAAAAGAAAGAGAGAGACCAATCAGAGACAGGAATCAGGCCCTTTTAAATAATGTTCTGTCTTCAGACTTTTTTCCCTTGAAGAGGCTTTCATGGCATTTGCTTTCTTTTCTTTTTGGCAGCTGGTATAAATCTTGGCATGTCTTGCAGTTTGGGATTTTTAAAAAGCTATTTCAGGTAATCCTTGATTTATGACAATAGTCGAGCCCCAAATTTCTGTTGCTAAGTGAGACATTTGCTAAGTGAATTTTCCCCATTTTGGAATCCTTCTTGCCACAGTTATTAAATGAATCATTGCAGCTGTTAAGTTAGTAACACAGTTGTTAAGTGAATCTGGCTTCTCCAAATCTTGACTGCTTGCCCAAAGGTTGCAAAAGGTGATAACATGACCCTGGGACATGTGATCCTGGGACATGTGACTTGCAACTCTCAAGCATCTGAATTTTAATCACATGTCCATGAAATGCCACAATAGTTGTAAGTGTAAAAAACAGTCATAAGTCACTTTTTCAACGCTGTTGTAACTTTGAATGGTCATTAAACAAACCATTGTAAGTCAAGGACTACCTGTAATGGGTGCATTAAGTTAGTGTGTGTGTGAGTGCTTTATTTTGATCTTTATTATTTGTCAACAAAAATTACAAATTCAAATGAGCAAAATGAAAAAAAAATACAATATGACAGGGACGATAGGCACTTTAGTGCACTTCCACACATCCTCTTAGGAATCTCTTTAATTTTTTAAATTAAATGCGAGGTCCACCGAAGTTGAATTAAAACTGTGAAAGTCAGTAGCTGAGACAAAAAATGATTTTTTAACAATCAAATTTAAACTTTTAACATTATAGGCTAAACTGAAGGCTGATCAATAATTGAATACCTTAACTGAACTTTTTTTAAAGCCCATACTATAATAGCAATACACTTCATGGCACCAATAGTGAATCATGATCAGCACAGTTGCTTATGAAAATACCAATCTGTATTAACTGCCCCACAGAAATGAAGGTTTTCTAATTTCCTAAGGAATTTAAGGTCAACATGCAGATGTAGTGTTTTGCTCCCAGTTGGAAAATGCATCACCTCCCTGTTCTCCATAATAAGTTAAGAACAATTAACATTTTGTATTCTTCCTTAGTGGATAAGATCTAATTTAATGAGGTAAATATTTGCTGTTTTTTTCTTCTGTTTAAACAAAATGGAAATAGAAAAGAAATATTAACACTTTCCACCAAACAGATTTTAGTAAAGACATAATATTCTATCTCAATAGAGAACTTCCAATTAGCTGTAAATAAAAACAAGAAGCAGTTTGGCGCACTGGCTAAAGTAGTGACCTAGAAACCAGAAAGCCAATTTCTATGCCTGCCTTAGGCATGAAAGCCAGTTGGGTGACAGTCTCTCTCCCCCCCCTCTCCCTCCCCCCTCTCTCTCAGCCCAGTCCATCTCACAGAGTTTTTGTCAGGAAAATAGGAGGCAGAAGTATTAGATGTCTGCCATCTGAGTTAACTATAAAAAGGCAGGATAACAATCTAATCATTAAACTTAAAACAACAACAAATACAATACAACAATACATTTAAAAATGTAAATAAATAAGAAATACTCTTTCCCAAGCAGGAAAGAAACTTAGGGGAAAATAATTCCAAGAAGCAAGAGGAGGTCATGGGACATGAAGAATAAAAGAACTGCAAGTTTTGTAGCATTCCCCTACATTTATAATTATGTTTGTGCATTAAGGGATCTTCCTGCAGTTTTAGAAAATATTTTTCCCACACCAAAAATATTGAGTATGTGTCATAATAAAATAACAAAATCTCCATTGTCCTAAGAGGGGGATGGGGGGAAGATCTTTTGTCACTCTGAGTTAACTCACCAGCAGATAAGTAAAACCTCAAAAATTGAAGTTTCATAACAATTTCATATTATTCCCTTTCAATATAAGCAACACTATGTAAATGCAAAAAAAGTATAATAAGAAATAGTGAGAAGAAATTCAAATCATAAGCTAAAAACAAAGAAAGAAAATACTGAACCTACTGTACACCAACACCATTCACTACATGTTTCCAGACCCTTGTATTCCAACCAAAGTGTTGAAGTTACTTTCCCAAGATTTCAGTCTGATGACCGAAAACAATGGAAGGAAACAATACAGCTCAGCAAAGTTGTTAGGTATTAGTTGATTTAAGTATACTATCTCCGTTTTATGTTGTTACCTGATAAAAGCCTTTCCTAAAATGTATTGAAATTAGTTTCAGGATAAATAGATGTTCATATTTGAAAAATGAAGCTGGATACAAATAACTATAAAATTTAGTAATAAATGTACTTTTCAAAAGAAAACTGGCTTCAAAAATTTTAGTATTCCTCAGTGTGTGTGCATCAGAGAGGAATCTCTATAGCCCTTTGGATGTTGCTAAACTACAACTCCTAGGAGTCATTATTTGCCATGATGTGGCTAGGATTACTGGGAGTTGCCATTCATGCCATAGATCAGTGATGGCTAACCTTTTTGCCATGGCGTGCCAAAAGCAAGGGGAGCGGGGGGCATGCGCGCATGTGCCCACACCCATAATTCTATGCACTCTCCCCCGTGCATGCTTGCGTGACATCCCCCCCCCCCTGCTCTTGCCATGCAATGGCATGGTGGATCTGTTTTTTGCCTTACCCAGGCTCCAGAGGCTTTCTAGGAGCCTGGGGAGCCCCCCCCCCCCCCAGTAGGCCCTCCAGAGGACAGAAACGGCCCATTTTCCAGCTTCCGGTTTGCGTGTTGAGCTGTTTTTCACCCTCCAGAGGCTTCAGGGAGGCCTTCTGAGGGCGAAAAATGGCAGAAAATCATGGCAGTAATCAGCGGAGCTGACAGGCCAATGCCTTGCGTACCCTCCCATATGGCTCCGCATGCCACCTGTGGCACACGTGCCATAGGTTCGCCATCATGACCATAGATCATTCTTATGAATGGGAAAAAAATCATTGGAAACAGAAAACTACAAAATAGAATTCTAAGCTTTCTCCTGGCATGCCAATTTTCAATATATACATATTAAATTTTTGATATGAATAAAAATAAGACAATTTTTTTATTTATGATTTGCTGAAACAGTTGTATTATGAAAGTGTTATTACAATACGGGTAGTCCTTGACTTATGACCACAAAGTGAAACATTTGTAAAATAAGTTTTCCCCATTTTGTGACCTTTCTTGCTGCAGTTGTTCAATGAATCACTGCAGTAGTTAAGTTAGTAACATGGTTAAGTGAATCTGGCTTCCCCATTGACTTTCCTTGTCAGAAGGTCGTAAAAGGTGATCACCTGGGATACTGAAACCATCATAAATACAAGTCAGTTGCCAAGTGTCTAAACTTTAATCACATGACCATGAGGATGCTGCAACAGTAGTGTGCAAAGCGGTCATGTTATTTTTTTCAGTGCCATTGTAACTTTGAAGGGTCACTAAACATTGTAAGTCGAGGAGTGCCTATATATTTATTACTCAATTTCTAAAAGTGCAGCTTGATTTGCACTAATAAAAATAACATAAAACACAAATACTTTACATGAGAAAAATGCATGTTCAGTCCCAGACTAGAACATGAAGGGATTGCCAATCCAATTTAAACTACAATTAACAGTCCACTTATAGCCATTGTTTATGAATCATTATAGCAGATCACTCTGTGCCAATAAATGTTCTCATGTAAATCACTATTTCAAATAGTTATGAACACATTTTATTCCAGGCGTATTTCGGGAACGGCATTTTCAACAAAAAATAATTCCTACATCAAAAAAATCTAATACAGGAAAGAACATAAAGATACGGCAGTGTCTCAGATCTCATAAAGCAAACATTCAGACTGAGAAGAAGAAAAGAAATGAGTTCAATTGTGATCTCTTCATTGCTTCTTAGCAGACACAAAGTGGGTCATTAAGGCCCACGACTGTCTTGGCCCAGAACAGCACTCACCGTATCTTGAGGATTTAATTACTAGAATGCTTAACCAAAAACAGTGCATCAAATGCACTCACCAAAATATATCTATGGCCTGCACAGTTTTAGTTAAACTTGGGCTTTAACAAATCATTTCATAAATTAGAGCACTCCCTCTCTCTTCCCCACCATTTTTACATTCCTGTTTTATATATCTATCCTGTTTAATCATTTCCTTTCCACCCTGATTTTTCAGCACATATCTAACCTTAAAACACTGATAGGTTCAATGAAGAAAGCAAGAAAACACATCTTCTGGTCTGCAAAGTATATAAAACTATTTTTAAAAGAAAACTGACTTCACCTTCATCAATAATGAATGTTGAGACAAACAGCAAGAAGTCTACAGACGTCTTACAGGCAGATTCAGTTGCAAAGTACGACGGGGGGGGGGGCACTCGAGTTCAAATTCCAACTCCCCCCATGAAGGTCTAAGGCAGTGGGTCCACCACCCCATAGGGGGGCAATTTGATTTTTAATGGGGTCAAGTTGAACTTTGTTTAAACCAAGTTAATGGCTTTTTAGGCTTCCTCAGCTGAGTAGAGTTCACTTTTTGAGTAAAGTAAGAATTATATGGGGGGGGGGGTTTGTCAGGATTTTAGAGATGCTTAGATGGAGCATGGCCAAAATAAGGTTGGGACCCACTGGCCTAAGGTCATCTCCAAGCCCTCTTTCTCTCAGCCCATCTTCACCCTCCAGGATTGGTGCAGGGTAAGATAAAAGATGCCAGCTAGATGCGAACCTTCACCCCTACTCCCACCCTTGCCTTCCTTTGAGATATCGAAACTAAGCAAAACGAAGCCAGCTTCATATTTGCAGACCGGGCTGAGCACTCGGACTGACACCCTCAGAAGGGAATCCGGTAGCACGACCGCGGTTTACGGACGTCTCATCGAAACCATTAGGGAAGCTAGTCATTCGGAAGACTCGCCGAGGTGCTTTGCTAACCGCAGACCCGACAATCTCTTGACAGGCCAGGAGGACGGACGACTCTCCGCAACCCCGGGAAGGAAGGAAGGAAGGAAGGAAGGGGGGGGGGGAAAACCCAGCCTCGCCTGGAGCCTCTGACAGCTCAAGAGGAGGAAGTCAATAGTCAGCCGCCGCCGCCCCGCCACCCCATAACCGGATCCGGGAGGACCGGTCTGTCGGGCGGAAGCGTCGCCCCCCGACCCAAACCGTCAACACCGCGCGGGGCGGGGCGGGGCGGCCGCCCCTGCTCCTCCTCCCCTTGCGTCCTCTGAGGAGCCGCCGGCCACCACCTCCCCGCTTGTCGTTACCTCTCGAAGAAGTGCCTTAGGACCAAAAGGCCAGCGGCGAGCGGGATCGCCGCTAGAAGGTGACCGGCGCGGTATCCCTCGGAGGTCTCTTGCTCCAAATCGGCCCAAGTCACGTTGCCCGGAAGCCAGAAGCGCTCGTTCCAGAACCAAGCTGCCACGACCGCCATTTTCCCACCAGCCCACCCCCACACGCGCCCGCCCGCCCGGGCTCGCTCTTTCCAGCAGCAGCGGCCGCCACCAGAATGCCTCGACTGCCGCCGCCGGCGCGAGGGGAAAAAAGGCGGTAGCGAACGAGGGGGTGGGGCCTGGCCAGTCCCCGCCCATCTAGCTTCCCGAGAGAGGTCAAAGCCGACGCCCCTTTCCTCACCCCCTTCGGTACCGTTAGGAGTAGCAGAGCGCATGCGCCCTGTTGAAGCTAATTCGGCGGGCGGGAGGTGAGGAATTTTTGAGGCTGAGCGGGGTGGGAGGCGGGAAGAAAGCTGGGCTGAGGGATGGCGCTCCGCTGACTAACTGAGGCAGCTGTGTGTGTTGGCCGACCCCCGTCTGTATTCCGAAGTTGCAACTTGGAGGGGGAAAAAGCCATCCCGCCGGAAGACAGCGGAAGGAACTGCCCGTGGGAGTTGGATGGCTTAGTTTCTGCCTTTTACGGTTGTCACTGTTCCACCCAATTTAATAAGCGGTTTCCTCACTTCTTCGTTTATAAAACCCTTGGAAAGGAGAAGAACTGGGGCTGCGTCGCGTGACGCGCCGTTTTATCCTCTCTGAGGTGACGAAAGAAATGTCTATGGGCCCGACTTGAGCCAACCGCGTGGCTGCTTCAGTGTGTCATCCAGTGGTGTGTTAACCGTTAAGCAGACTAAGCACGTGTTAAGGGCATCAAGCCCAAAGAGGGCACCACAAAGTTGAAAAAAAAAACTGTATAAAAGATGATTTGTACAGTATGTACAAAGGAGGGGGTCATCAAGATTTGCCAGTGCTTAGGGCACCAGTGAGCCTTAATCCGCCCACTGGTGTCATTCAGTCCACGCTGCAGTCCTTGGTTTAGGACCAATATCCAAGAGCATCAAGGACCCCACAGTTCAACTCTCGGCTTCAAATATTCTCTTCTATTGGAATCCACACTGCCCATAGATTATAGAGCAAAAGTCAGTATTTCTCTATGGATATGCACACACCTGTTGAAAGAAATGTCCAGTTTCTTTCCCCCCACTTGGAATTGAACCCAGAAGGACATTTCTTCCAACACACCTTTTTAAAATATTTAGTTTGTCCTTCCCTATCGAACAGAAAGGTATAGATGGGATACTCACATCCACTTTTATTAAAAGTTCTTTACTACTCATCTCACTTTTTAAAACAGTGGTGTGAGTCGTCTCATTTTCCTTTTTCTTACAACATGTGGTTTAATTCAAATTTTAGGAAAAATATGTAAGTTGAAGTAAGTTTCTTCTCCCTTTTTTAAAATAATGCCTGTCTTTTAAGCCAGAAATGTTTCAGAAGTTTTGCAGATATCTTTAGTATATCCAATTGAATAGTTTGACTTTTTGTTTGCCACGAATATGAATCCCTAGCACTGCATAACAGAGTGAGCTCCCGTTACATGTCCCAGCTTCTGCCAACCTAGCAGTTTGAAAGCATGTAAAAATGCAAGTAGAAAAATAGGAACCACCTTTGGTAACAGCCTTTGACATTTAGTCATGCCGGCCACATGACCACGGAAAAGTCTTTGGGCAGCGCTGTCTCTGGTTTTGTAACGGAGATGAGTACCGCCTCCTAGATTCGGGAACGACTAGCACATATGTGCAAGGGGAACCTTTTTTTAATCTTTTTTTACCTTTTTAATACTGAAATCCTTCAAAACCTTACCCAAACTCCTTCGTGTATTTGATTTCCTGTTATAATAGTTTTGATAATTCCTTCAGGGAATAAGATAGCCATCAGTGCTATTTCTAATGCCCCTATCCTTCTCAATAAGTTTAATATTCAAAATAATAAAAAAATTATCCATTACAACTTAGTGTTCTGTAACTTCATTACATAAGCTGTCCATCTTTTCAAGAAATGTATCTAGTTAACAAGGTTGGCAGTCCAGGGTTCAAAAACCTATTACAGATATCCATTTCGTTCTTCTTTATCTTCTAGCTCCCTCTGGTGTCCATCTCTCTCTGATGTTAACCTTATTATAAAAACACTGCAAACAATCACCATTTTCCGGTGAGGGAAAAGTTCTTCTAATTAATTCAAAGCTATAATTTCAAATTCATCTGGACTCTTCCAGATTCTGCTGTTAACTTTCCAAAATCTATATTCTAAGCACCCTTATGCTGCATATCCAAAAAATATATTTCCAAAATTTTTAAATTCAAATTTGCACCACCTTCCTCTAAGATTCACCTGATGAATACAACAAAACCTTGCCAGTCTGAAGGATCTTAATTTCTCCAGTACAATAAAAAATCCAAAAATTGATCAAGAAATGAAGAGTCAGTCAAGCTTAAATGTCAATAAAAGGCTGTTTTATCAGTGTGAACAATGCAATTCCAACCTCTAGCCCGTGATGGCGAACCTATGCCATGCGTGCCACAAGTGGCACGCGGACCCATTTGTCAGGGCACGTGAGGCTCTGCCCTGTCAGCTGGCCACTGCGCATGCGCGCAGTGGCCAGCTGAGTTCACCTTTTAAAAAGCTATTTTTCGCCTTCCCCAGGCTCCAGAGGCTTTCTAGGAGCCTGGGGAGGGCGAAAAGAGCCCCCCCGCCCCCCCGGAGGCTTCAGGGACCGTCCCTGAAGCCTTCGGAACGCTTAAAACCACCCTCCGAGCAAACCGGAAGTGACTTCCGGGTTGCTCGGAGCGTCATTTTAAGCGTTCCGAAGGAAGCGGGCGGCGGCTGCAGAGGCGGCGGCCCCGGAGAGGCAGAAGGAGATTCCCCGGCTGGCGCGGAGCAAGCGCCGAAAGGCGATGCACCGCCGCCTCCGAACCGCAGCAGGCACAGCTGCTCCAGAGGCGGCGGCGGAGGTGGAAGAGGTAAGCGTGGGGGGGCGGGGCGGGGGAGGCAGGCAGGGCGGGAGGCGCCACACGACGCCTGGCAAACTTTTCCTGGCTGGGAGCCGCCTGGGCGAGAGGCGACTGGGGGGGGGAGGACAGGCGCTCGGGGGCGCCTCCACACCTTAGGCTGCTCTTCCACGTGACAGGCGCGCCGCCTCGCGTGGGCTCCGGCCGCCTCCCCGGCATGCAAGGTCGGGCCGGGTCTCGGGGGGCCAGGGAGGCAACTTTGCCGGGGACGGGACAAACTTTCCGCCTGCCCCGCCAGTGCATCTCCCGGGCCTTGGAGGCGGGGGTTGCGGGGGTCCAGGGCCCCGCGGGGAAAGGCAGGAGCTGCGGGAGGGGCGCGTGGGGCTGTCCTGCCTCCCGGACGGGGGCCGCCTGCTGGCTCCGCTAAATGGGGAGGGGGTGGCTGCGTCCCCGGGCTTCCCTTCTTTGCCCGCTTGGGCTGCGCTGGCCAAGAAGCCCCCTTTGCCCCCCTTCCTCCGGGAGGCCGGGAGCCTGAAGCTCGGGGGCTCCGTCGCCCAGGGGTGGGGAGGCTGCGACGCCGTAGGACAGGGGGGCTGCTTCCCGGGCGTTGCCTCCATGAGTTCCCTGCCTTTCAGCAACCGGCAGTGGGGAGGGGGTGGCGGTGGGGCAGGTGCCGCTGGGGAGACCCGTCATGCGGAGGGGGGCTCGGGCGGGGAGGTCCGGAGCGGAGAAGCGCCACAGCCGGTTATGTAACCGCTGGATGCTGGGCCTCCCCCCGCCGCCTTTCTCCCTCCGTCCCCAACTTCTGCCGACTCCCCGCGTCCTTCCCTTGCTGGGCTCAGAGTGGCCGAAAACTACTGCGTGTGTTGACTGCATAGCCGCACCCCCCCTTTGCCCCCCAACTGCCTGGCGGGCACCGGTGTCCGAGGGGGCTGGGCTGGCAGGCGGGGGCGCCCAGTTGCAGGAGCGCCTCTCGCAGCAGCGCTGGGCTCCCTCGCTCAGACCCAACCAAGGTTACATAAACTCTGCCGGGTGGGCGATTGGCGGCGGCAGCGATGTGAAGGCCGGGCGAGCGCGCAGAGGCTGGGCGGAGCGGCGCAAGGGATGGAGGCGGTTGCGCGCCACACTGGCGAGTGCGCAGAGGCTGGGCGGAGCGGTACAAGGACGCTGGGCCCGAGGCGCCGCGCGGCGGAGGCAATCCGAGCCCGGGCGATCGAGACGCACGTCTCGTGCCTGTTCAGGGACCGTCCCGAGGCTTCCCTGAAGCCTTCAGAGCTCTTAAAACGACCATCCGAGCAACCCGGAAGTCACTCCCGGTTTGCTCGGAGGGTGGTTTTAAGCGCTCCGAAGGCTTCAGGGAAGCCTCTGGACAGTCCCTGAAGCCTCCGGGGGGTCGGGGGAGGCTCTTTTTGCCCTCCCCAGGCTCCTATAAAGCCTCTGGAGCCTGGGGAGGGCAAAAAAAGCATGCAAAAATGGGCGCGTTGTGCGCGCATGCGCACTGGGGGGCGCGTTGCATTATGGGTGCGGCACGCCTGCACACGACCCCCCCCGCGCTCCCCCCACTTATGGCACGCGAGCCAAAAAAGGTTCGCCATCGCTGCTCTAGCCCCTCAATTCAGAAGATAACTGCAAAACAGGCAGATGCTGTGGTCTACCCACAAGGAGCAGCTGTCCAGATTGTCACAATCATAGGTAATCTCAATGATCTCCTACCTCTGGAAAGATTATGCAGGCCTGGATTCAGCATCCAGCTACAATTCTTGCAAATGCAGTCTCACACCAACATGATGCCAGGCCTGCACAAGAACTTTCCAAATTTGTTTTTGTCTTTCAGTAGCATGACCCTGTCTTCATTTGCAGTTCATATCAATGCTAGGAAAAAAACCTGGCAATTTCAAGATTTCCCCCTTGAATACAGTACAGACCAGATCTCATTCCCAGTCCTTGATTTAAACAATCAAGAGGGGAGGAGACAGAGGGAGTGCAGGAGAAGGAAAGAGGAGTTTGGCTGGAGAAAGGGGGGGGGGGCGAGCAGGAAGCTGGAAGAGAGGAGTGGGATATACCTAGAAAAAAAAAGGAGGAATAAAGGAATAGGATAATAGAGGCTTCTATGGGCCAAGCCTGAGGGAGATAAGGGGCTAGGATAGGGGAGGCTTCTTTGGGGCAAGCCTGAGAGAAATAAGGGGATAGGAGAGGAGAGGTATCCTTGGGACAAGCTGAGGAAGAGTTTGAGTGAAAGGAGGCAAGCAGAGGAAAGTGTAGAAAGAGCCCCGCAGGCAGTTCAAGAGAGAGTAAAAAGAGAGACAGAGAAGAAGGCCCAACCAGCCACCTGAATATCACCCCACCACATGACCTGCCTGCTGAGAGGAGGCTGATCACCACCCCATCAGGTGACCCTGGCAAGTAGAGGTGCATCAGAGAGGGACCAGGGTGGACTGGCAGCCATACCAAAAAGGGCCAGGAGAACCCGGACACCAGCAGCCCTTTCGGGGGTAGTGCTACACATACTTAACTACTGTGGTAATTTTTGTTTTTCTTTAAGTTAACACAAAGCAATGGTGAATAAACTTCCTTGCATCCATCCTTCTTTTAGTGAAATCTACTCATGTAGCTAGACAAACCTTATTCAGTCCTTGAGGGATTCCTGGGGGAGATCTTGTAACTCAAGTTGTTCACAATCATCTCTCAAAAATGTTCCATGTTATCAGTTACCAAAAGTCAATATGTTTTGTTATCCAGGATAACAAGGAATCTGGTAAACATGGGACATGATGTTGGTATCAGTACAGCAAAGAATGAAATATGTTAAGATCACTAGTTAGGAAATGCTAAGCTGAAAAATATGATTTTCATCTTAGACCTCATCTTACTCAAGCTGCATTAAGTTTTGTTAGACTTCACTTTGTGGTCTGTTGACTTTGCAGTAATCTGTTTTTAAAATGCCTTTATAAGGTTTTGCAGGATTTTGTTTCAGAAGTGTACCAGTACTTCTCAGTGTACTGGTAACAGAAAAACAAAAGTGGTGTGTTTCAGCAGTCCTTACCAAGTTGAAATAAAATAGAAAGTGCTTATTCAGGCAGTATCACAAGATTTGATTTCACATCTAAAAATAAAAATAGCTTTTCCTTTTGCATCATCATCATCAATGTAAATGTTAAAAAAGCTGTAGTATAATTTAAGTCATACTCCAATCTGTTAGTTTCTTCTGCCACCTTTAGCTGCCTTCTCTTGGCTAGGCTGCTGTATATTTATTATATCCATTATTTTTCCACTTAGTACATAAGCAACATATAAGTACTGAAATTATTAGGAACGAAAACATAGAAAACCGCATAAGAAATGTGAAGAGGTGAAAAGCAGAAGTTGAGAAAGAGAAATATAATTTAATACACCAGTTACAGGAAGTTGAATAATTTAGAAATAAAATAGCATCTGCATTTCTCAGGGAATGAGTTGATGATTTATAGAAAGTCAAACACTGTACCCTAGAGGTATTGCATAAAATTGCAGGCATCAACTTTAAAGTCAATATGGGGTGGGGAGGAGTGGTTCAGCAATGCAAACAATTAAATATTCAGAAATAAAAGGCAGACTATAAATACTGCACAAAGAAAATACTGTCTGAGATGGCAACACACAAGAACCAAAACAAATTATGCCCAATTCTAGAGCACAATTAATTTCAATAGTCACAATACCGTATGCTTTGTCACACTATCTTGACCCCTGAGAATAGGGGGAAGGGGTAGAATAAGAATGGAGTACAAAGCTATTTTGATCTGGGGGGGAAGCTTCTCTCTGAGCACCAACTTATTCTACTAAACTATTTCGCATTCAAAAGGTTACAAGGACTGTGGATATTTCTGCAATTTTGCTACAGAATAAATTCTAAAGGCAAGATAGCCTCGTAGTTCATAATTCTAGAGTATTACAGAAACAAAAGAGAAAGTAGTTTTAGAGCTTTATACTTTCAAAATGTATAGGGGATGCCCCAATAATTTTTTTAAAGAAAGATTAAATTTTTAGACAGACATAGTCAAACAAAACATAAAACATAAAGCCATCTTCAATTACATACAATGTGTCGATTGGTTACAAGGTATTTGTGCATTCTTTCCATAGTCATCACTTACAATTTATATGAAATCACATATTATCAAATCAAATATATTTGTATACATTATTATCATTGTATCTCATTTATTTGACTATTACTATTATTCCTTCTTTTTAAACGACATATTCTAAGTATTGGATTCATTTATATTATAACAATTCATTATATCATCTTAAATCTATCCAATAATAATATATCTTTGTTATATTCTGTATCATTCTATTATTCTTGTATTTATAACATTCTCTAAAATCTTTCATGTTTTATTTATCTAACCACTGATAAAATAGATCCCATATCTTATAAAATTGTTTATCTTCCTGTTCTCTAATTTCAAATGTAAATTTACTCATTTCAGTACATTCCATTATTTTGTGAATAACTTCCCCCTGCGTTGGTATTTTCTCATTTTTCCAATTTTTAGCAAATGCCATTCTAGCTGCTGTTAACACATTTACAATCAAATATTTGAATTCTCTATTGTATGTTTCCAGTATGATTCCCAATAAAAAGATCTCTGGTTTAAAGTCTGTAAGTTTTTGTATCATTTTTTCCAACCAAGTGTGGATTTTAGTCCAATATCTTTTAGCTTCTATGCACGTCCACCACATATATATGAACCCGATATCTGATGACATTTCCAACACTTTTCCGATTTATTCTTGAACATTCTTGCTATTTTCGTCGGGGATTGGTGCCACCTGTAAAACATGTTATGCAAATTTTCTTTATATGCTGTTGACATTGTCATTTTATAATTTTGAGACCACAATTTCTGCCAATTCTCTAAATCAATCCCACGTCCAAATTTTTCTCCCAAGCAATCATAGATTCTTTAACTTGTTCTTCTTCTAATTTAACCTCTAACTATCCATACAGTTTTTTAATCACCTTTTCATCAGTACCTATCAAAATTTTATCTAACTCAGTCATTTTATCATGGAAACCTTCCATTTTAAGATCTTTATCATATCTAGAATGTATTTGCGCATATGAAAACCAGTTCATCTTTATACCTTGCTGTTCCAGTTCTTGCATAGATTTAAGTTCACCCTTTGAATTCAATATTTCACCATATCTAACTATTTGTTCCTTTTTGTATGTTATTGGATATGAAAATGCTTCAATAGTTGATAACCAGACTGGAATTTTTAGATAATATTTCTTTTTAATCTTCTCGCAATTTAATAACAAAGCCTCACGTATGTAATGTCTTCTAAAATACCCCTGCGTTTTAGTTCCCTTGTACCATAAGAAAGCGGGCCATCCCAACAGCAAATCATGTCCTTCTACGGTCAATAATATGGAATTTCTTAATGTTATCCATTCCTTAACCCACATCAAACTTGTTGCCTGATAATATAACTCCCAGTTAGATAGACCAAATCCTCCTCTTGTTCTAGCATCTTGTAACAATTTTAATTTTATTCTTGCTTTCTTTCCCTGCCAAATATACTTCAACACCATTTTGTTTAAATCATCAAAATAATCTTTCCCTAATCTAATTGGAATTGTCTGGAACAAATATAAAATCCTGGGTAGTATATTCATCTTGATTGTTGATATTTTCCCTATTATTGAGAGTTGTAAATTTTCCCATTTCGCCAAATCTGTTGCAATCTGTTGTTTGAGTTTATGGTAATTGTTCTCTTTAAGTGTACTACATCTTGCTGTCAAATATATCCCCAAATACTTGACCTTATTTGTGACTTGGCTCTTCAAAGCTTCCACCAATTCTTCCTTTGTCTTATTAACAGGTTGTCAAAATCTTCGTTTTGTCTTTATTTTCAAACCTGCTACTTTTCCATATTCTGCTATTTTTTTCTATCAATTTAGTTGCAGTTCCTAGTGGATCCTCTAAGATGAAGACCAGGTCATCTGCAAATGCCTGCAATTTATATTCTTCCTTTTTAATTTTCATTCCTTTTATGTCTTTTTCTTCTCTAATGTTTCTATTTAGGACTTCTAATGTTAAGACAAACAACAGAGGCGATAGTGGACAAACTTGTCTGGTCCCTTTCTTTATTTCAATAAAGTCGGTCAATTCTCATTATCTTTGCTGTTTGTTTGTGGTATATAGTTGGTATGGCTTGGGTAAATTTCTTATCAAAGCCCATCTGTTCCAGCTAAAACAACATAAATCGCCAGTTCACATTGTCAAAGGCTTTCTGTGCATCTAAGAACATCAAAGCCATTTGTTTTTCAGGATGTGCCTCATGATATTCCAAAGTGTCCAGAATTATTCTCATATTATCTTTGTCTCTTTGGTAGAAACCCATTTCGATCAGGGTGAATAAAATTGTTTAAATATTTTTTGAGTCATTCTGCCAATATTGAAGCAAATATCTTATAATCTGAGTTTAGCAGAGAAATAGGCCTATAGTTCTTAATTTGAAGTGGGTCGGCCTCCTCTTTTGGCACAATTGTAATATATGCTTCTGACCACGATTTGGGTATCCTCATCTTTGACATAACCTCATTCATAAGTTCTAGTAATGGAAGATACAACGATTCCTGCAATGTCTTATAAAATTCCACTGGCAGTCCATCCGGACCTGGAGCTTTCCCATTGTTTTGTTTTTTAAGTGCTTCAGTTAACTCCATCATCGTTATATTGCCTTCTAGCATCATTTCCAGTTTCTTTAGATATCTGAGGTAAATTCACTTTCTGCAAATATTGTTTGGCTCCTCCCTCTTCTATATTCTCTTGTTCATACAATTTTCCATAGAAATCTTGTATAATTTTTTTTCTTCTCTTCATTTTTTTGCCTTCAGGAGGCTTCCCTGAAGCCTTCGGAGGGTGAAAAACGCCCAAGGTGCAAACCGGAAGTCTGAAAACAGGCCATTTCTGGCCTTTGGAGGGCCTCCAGGGGGGTTGGGGGAGGACTTTTTCGCCCTCCCCAGGCTCCAGCAGCTTTCTAGGAGGCAAAAAAATGGGTCCACCATGCCATTGTGTGCCAAAAGCGGGGGGAGCGCAGGGGGTCACACGCTCATGCATGGGGGCAGGCACATAGAATTATGGGTGTGAGCACATACGTGCACACACACACCCTCCACTCCCCTCCTGCTTTTGGCACGTGATGGCAAAAAGGTTAGCCATCACTGAGCTATAGGATTTGGCAACAGTATCTGGACAGAATGCTTATGATTGCTTAGTAGAGAAAGAGAATGGGATATAGATCTGGTTAGGTCTATATCATTACTGGTTCTGTATGAAGAATAAGATGGCACATACTTAATTCAACCAAGGATGGGTGCACTATAGCAGATGGGAAGTTCTTGAAACATAAGGTGAAATTAAAAGTTCAGGTAATGAAATGCATTCTCGTTTCTTTCTAAGGTTAAAGTCCTCCCCCCCCCCCCGCCGCTGCCCTGAGACTTGCTTTCTAAGTCTGCTTAGATTGCTAAAGTTTTGACACCATCTGTTTAAGTCAACAGAAGTAATGTTACAAAATGTATTAACATTAATACAAATGTATGAAGGTCTACATAGACAGACTTTCTCCAGGATGATCTCCACTTCTAAGATTCTCCGTGTGTCTTGTTTTCGCATTTACAGCTGGTTCCAGGCAACGGGGATGTGCAGAGGCCATAAACAGCGTGTGCGGAGGCCAAAAACACAGCACACGGAAGCTGAAAACACAACACATGGAGGTGACAATCATCGGCAACGTGCTGTGGCGATCCCTGCAGCCTGGAATGGGTCTAAAATGGAGCATGCGGAGGCCAAAAAGGGCTGGTGGCTTGGGACTGGCAGATGGCCGGGGCTTCAGGAATTTTTGCTGCATAAGATGCACAGACATTTCCACCCACTTTTAGGGAGGGGGTGTGCGTCTTATACTTTGGAAAATGTGGCAAATGGAAAGTTGACAAGGTAAGAGGAACATGATAAAAAGAATTATATAATAAAATGTCACAGATGTGTAAGGCAGTGTTTCTGAACCTTGGCATGTTTTAGATGTGTAGACTTCAACAGCAGTGCTGGCTGGGGAATTCTGGGAGTTAAAGTCCACACATCCTAAACTTGCCAAGGTTGAAAAACACTGGTGTAAGGAATTATATCAACAGAAAGGATAAAGAGGGTAGGGAAAGCATGCTAGGCAGCTTCTAGATTTCTTTCCTATCTACTGGTAGAAGTATATGAGGAACATTTTCTTCTGTATACCAAAGTAACTGTTCTGACCCAGTCTTAGCAGAAGCAAGAAACACACTCCTTGTCACAAAAAAAACCTCTTTATTTACCTCTTGTGAATTGCATTCACCCACTGAAAAGTCTTGGCAATAGTCCTTCAAAGAGTTAACTGCAGTAACAGACCTTATCAGTTCCTTGCGATAATTGCAAGGCCCTGAGCTCCCAGCCGAAAGGCTGCAAATTAAGTTTTGGCAAGCAGTCTCTGTGGCAGGAAACACAGTGAGCAAAATCTTCAGAAATACCAACTGTTGTCTCCTACGGCCACCACTCCCCTTTCCTTCTATTTATTCCCCAGTCAGGGAGGGGCCATTCAGGGTCCAAGTGTGCTTTGCTTCCAGAGTCGACTCCTTGTCCTCCGCTGTTCTCCTCTCCTAACAGCTCTGTGCATATGTGCATCTGGAACAGGCCCCAGCTGTTCTTCCTCCCCTTATCTCAACCTCCAAAGTCAGTCTCCGGTGGCTGGAAAATGTCGGACGGCCCTCTCTTTATTTCTGCATCTGACAGAGCATCCATCGGAGCCTTCCCCAGACTCCAGAACTGGCCCGAGCTCCTCCCCAATCTCATCATCCGAGCTGGCCGCCAGCTCCCCTGGCAGCTGGCAGGCCACAACAATAACATGTTATATCTGTGCTTATGTGGTTCTGCTGTACTTCATGTGGCATTTGTGTGTGTGCACCAGGAAGTACTTTACTTTACTTTTATTGGATTTATTAACCGCTCCCTCTCCCCTAGGGGACTCGGGGAATAGAGGATGGACCGCATAAAGGCCACTCTGGGCCATTTGGCTGGGAGGAGGGAAGCTTAGAATGGAGGCATCCTCCCATGGGAATGTTTTGGGGAAATATTTTTCTCCACTGAGTCCATTTTCATCAATCTCTATTTGAAAATTCATCTTTCTTTTTATGGCTTCTCCCCACCATAAAAGCTAATCCCATTCTGTTCAATTTTCTGATTATTATTATTATTATTATTATTATTATTATTATTATTATTATTATTATATTGATAGACATCATCTTAGCTTCCTTTACAAAAAATATTTTCAACACTTTGTTGAAAGTGGTGCAGACCCTGAATTGCTTTCAACAAACCAAATATTTCTTCAGGGGTGCCATGTCCTTCTGTTGCTGGGTATCTGCAGGTTCAGGTGATCAAGGAGCCTAAAGGGAGCAGAATAGCAGAGCGGAGTAGCAGATTCAAGGGGCTGGTGTGAGTCTGAAATTATCTGGGCCTCCAGCAGTGGAGGGTAAATAATAAGTCAGGGGACGAAGAGACATAATGAGGAGATAAACACCCACTTTCTAACTTGGACAAATATCTGACATGAATAAACCACACTTAGAACCATGGGAAGAACTATGACCCAGGGGAAAGGAATGAATAAGAAGATACCAGATATACAACTTTATCTTCTTAAAATGGCTGCTCTGTGCCTGGTAAAATCCTTTTCCCTCCCATAATCCCAGCCTCTAGCACAGGGGTGTCAAACTTGTGTCATCATGGCAGTGTCATGTGACGTATCGGGACTTTCCCCCCCCCCTTCGCTAAACCGGGCAGGGACAGGGGGCAGTATGACGCATCTGGCCTGCGGGCCGCAAGTTTGACATCCCTGCTCTAGCAGATAACGTAGCTTGTTTTTCAAAAAGCTTTTGGACAATGTTTTATTCCCATACAAGGGACATCGTTTCTCACATTGTCTCCTGCAACTACTGTACCTCCAGGGTCTCTTCTCAGTACTGACACTTGGAAACATCAATTGTTAAAAATTGGGAATCACTACTATTGCATAGTAGCTGTTTGTTTGCTTTTAGAAAAAAGATAACCTTGGATTATTGAAGAAAAGCACCTTTAGGTAAAATATAAGGACGTTGACTTGAAACCAGTATTGCTTTAAACTGTAATACAGTTAGTTCTCGACTTATGGTCAAATTGAGCCCAAACGTTTTGTTACTAAACAAGACAGTTGTTGAGTTTTGCCCCATTTTATTATCTTTCTAGCCACAGTTGTTAAGTGAATCTCTGTGAATAATATGGCTATTAAGTGAATCAGGCTTCCCCATTGACTTTGCTTCTCAGATCACAAAAGGTGATCACACGAAGCAACCGTCAAATACATGCCAGTTGCCAAACAACTGAATTCTTGATCACATGACCCTAGGAATGCTGCAATGGTCATGTGAAAAACTGCTACAAGTCCTTTTTTTCAGTACCATTGTATCTTCGGTCAATTCACGAATGGTTGTAAGTTGAGGACTCCCTGTGGTCCTTGGAAAAGCTTAATTATTTCATGAGTTAGGAGCATATAATGCTAAAGGACTGAATTGTTCATGAAAGGTCTAACTGAAGTCCCAACTCAGACCATGAATTCTACAAGTGGTTTTAGGCGAGGTGCTTTGTGACTCCTTCGGCATCATTACCATCCTTATTCCCAACTGCTTTGTAAAACTGGAGGAAGCTCAATTGCAATCATTCTCATTTTTAGCTATTTTGCTAGCATACCCGTAGCATTTTAATTTCTTGCTGATATATTTCTGTCTCTGAGCATCATCCATGGCAGGCTTCTTAACTGCAAAGTTGTTGTCCTCTATTTACTAATTGGCAGATTCCCCAGTTGTTGTGATTATGGCTGTGTGTTGTAATGATAGCTATTTTGGGAAAGCGGAAGTTACTGACAATGCTCCAAGGCACCTAACGTCTACGAATAAAATAATGGCTCAAGCCCAGAATTTGGGACTCCATTAGCACTCTTGTCAATTTGAAAAATGGACCAGCACTAAGCTCTGCCATGTTAGAAAATGAAAGCCAGATTTCACTCTGGTTTCAAGTGAACAGTGCAGAACCAGAAGCCATGTACCTCAGAGGTGAAATCTACTTACCTTTGCTACCAGTTCGGTAGCCACTTGTGTGCGTGCTCGCACGTGCCACCTCTGCACATGCGCAGCACCTTCCGCGCATGTGCAGAGCGCACCTGCAAAGGTAAGCAAGCAGAGGGGGGGTGGAAACTGCTGTGTCACGCGATTAGATTAAATCCGGCTTTCTAGCTAATATAAATTGTGCATCAAAGCTGATCGTCGGAGAAAACGGTCTGTCCAGTTCGACCGAACGGGTAGCATTTTTACTATCGGTTCGGGCGAACCGGTCCAAACAGGTAGTAATTTTACCCCTGATGTACCTTCAGAAAACTGTAGAGGTTTACAACCAATCTTTGCCTGGTGCAAAACTCTTATGCAGAGATGCCAAAAGTCTTGCGTGGAGATGGTGCCCTCCATTACGCTAAAAAATGCATTACCACCTGTCTGAAGGATTCTGGAGGTCAAATACTTGACACATTCTGAAAGAGACTTACAAATGCTAAATAGCTTTTTCAGGATATTTTTAGAGTGGTGTGACAAAGGCTTAAGAATTTATGTTGCATTCCCAGAGTAATTTGGCAGGACTAGGAAGAAATCCTCTATAAGAATATGACTTCTGACCCAATAGGTTCTCTGTATCTACTGTACTGTACACAGCAGGAATAATAACAAAGAAGCCAAATCACAGCTTTTTAGCTTAAGCCAAGGACTAGATAAGGGTAAGCAAGTGTGTCTATGATGGTATTAATTCCATATGAAATGTCAGAGCTGAGGTATTTACTGGTATTGTAGTTCCCAAACCTCTACTTACATTTCTTTTCTAGTTACACGTATCATCAAAAACCTTCAAGGCAGTGGTGAAATTAAATTTTTTTTACTACCAGTTTTGTGGGCATGGCTTGGTGGGCATGGCAGGGGAAGGATTCTGCAAAATCTCCATTCCCTCCCCACTCCTGGGGGAAGGATATTGCAAAATAGAATAGAATAGAAGAGTTGGAAGCGACCTTGGAGGTCTTCTAATCCAACCCCCTGCCTAGGTAGGAAACACTACATCACTTCAGACCGGGGTGGGTTCCTGCCAGTTCTAATCTCTTCTATAGAAGAGGTTCCACAAACCTACAGGGCCGTTTAGAACCGGTTCCAGCTCCCTCCCCCCACCCGTCCGTACATCATCAAGATGAAGAGCGAGAGGAGGAATTCTGGGAGTTGAAGGCCACAAGTCTTAAAAGCTGTCAAGTTTGAACACCCCTGGGGTTTTTTTTTCTAAAGGGTTAAGGGTGCAAGGGTCTTGTAACTTGACAGCTTTAAGACTTGCACACTTCAATGCCAGAGTTCCTGAGCCAACATGACTGGAGGAGGAATTCTGGGAGTTGAAGTCCACAAGTCTTAAAGCTGTCAAGTTTTAATACACCTGGTTGTTTTTTCTAAAGGGTTAGGGGTGCAAGGGTCTTGTAACTTGACAGCTTTAAGACTTGCGTGCTTCAAATGCCAGTTTCTGAGCCAACATTTTGGTTGCTAAGCAAGAGCGTTGTTAAGTGAGTTTCACCACATTTTACAAGTTGGCTACGCCCACCCAGTCACATGGCTGGCAAGCCACTCCCACCCGGTCACATGGCTGGCAAGCCACTCCCACAAAGCAGGCCACACCTACAGAAGAGGTTCTAAAACATTTTGAAACCCACCACTGCTTCAGACAAATGGTTAATCTCCATTCCCAGCCCACTCTGGGTTATACCACCCAGAGGTTGTATTTGCCAGTTCTCTGAACTACTTACAATTTCCTCTACTGCTTCTCCAGAACCTGTCAGAACCTGCTGAATTTCACCCCTGCTTTAAGGAGTTCATAAAATGCATTGTAATTGGCTAAACTTGCACACTTTTAGCCAAGTGTATTGTGAGCTTTCAAGTGTGCTTAAAACTGATGTTTCTTTGTTTTCTATTTGTCATGCATGATGGAAGCTAAACCCTTTATACTGTAAAAAAAAGAATTAAATTACTAGATATCTACTAACATTCCCATAGGGCAGTGATGGCAAACCTTTTTGGGATCGAGTGCCCAAACTGGAACATGCATGTCTGTGGGTGCATGTGCACGCGTTGGAGTATCAGAAATCTAAAGACCAGCTGGCCAGTGCATGCATGCCTGTTTTCTGGGCCATTTTCAGGGCGTTTTTGGGCTGTTTTCAGGCTGGTTTTTGGGCTGTTTTCAGGCCAGTTTCTGGCCCAAAAAACAACCTGGAAAAGCCCCCCAAAACGGTCTGGGTTTTGGCTGTTTTCAGGCCATTTTACAGCGTTCCAGCACCTGCAAGAGCCAGCTGGACGGTGCCAGAAACCAGAAGAGCAGCTGGAGACTGCACGCATGCCCACAAAGAGGGCACTGCGTGCCATAGGTCCGCCGTCACGGCCATAGGGGCTAGTTCAAGACCTATTTTGAATAAAAGTGTAAGAAAATAGTTACCATACAACAAGCTAAATAGTGCCACCTCCTGGTGAAAAATAGGATTCTATAAAAAAGAGTCTGGATTAAAAGCTTCCCACAAAAAAAAATGGCAGAGCATTTATTTAAGTAAAAATGTTTCAAATTATATAATATGGGTATGAAAAGCAAGATATTTCACAATTGTAAAATAATAGATAGAATTTAACTGAACAAATAATACAGATTAAAAGTAAGGGTTTATACAATGCATTACAGCCAGTTCCCAAAAGGTGCTTCAGAACACGGAAATGTGTGAACTAAGCATTGGTTTGCAACTTTTTAAAGCAGCAACATCTTTTCCCAGGATTGCTCATCAGCTCTCTGCAGTTGCCATCTGATCTGGAAAAAGACAAGGATGCTTTAAAAGCTTCCTGAAGGTACTGTTTTATGCTCCACAGACTTTCAGGTTCCATTTTGGAATTGAATCCAAAGTGCTGCATAACCCTATTAAAATTATTGCAATAAAGCATTTAAACCAATTCAAAACACTATGTTTTATATAACACATGCAGCCAAGTTGAAAAGCTCTAAATGCATAAGGCTATCAGTCTCAAAAGAAAAAAAAGTTTACCACTAGATTCTTTTTCTTGCAACTTTTTTCATACTGAGTCAAATCTGGCAGTTTGGTTCATGGAGAACTCTGATTGCTTGTCAAAAGAGAGAATCATGTTTTCAAGAGGAAAATGTTATTCGGGACAACTGAGAGCAGAAACTTTGCCATCCTTTAGCTGATTCTTGGGAACAAAGATGCTCCTAAGCCCAGCTTGGAGAAAGCCAATTGATTCACAAAATAAAATAAAATAAAATAAAAGGCGAAGTGGACAGATGCTCTCCTAATCTTGATCAAGCAAAATCAGCCTTCCTCTTCTATCAAATTGCAGACTGCATATCATACTGTAGGTACTGAACAATACCTCTCTTGAAAACAGTGTTACCACCATTTTAAAAAAGTATTACTCTGTTTTTATATATACATTAAAGTGCAGTCTCTTTTAAACTAGTCCCCATCCCTTGGAAACTGATCTGGAAGCTCTGTAGTAGTATTGTTAGTAGTGATGATATCATAATTAAGTATATCAAAGCCCTATCTCTTTCGCTCAACTATTAAATGCCGGAAATTGTGGTAAGCAGAAGAGAATGCAATGCCTTTTAAGTGACTAAGTTACAGAATGGAATGTGAAACAGGTTTTCGCTCAACTGAGGCAGCAGCTATCTCCACGATTTTAAGCATTTACGCTTTCTCACAAAACTGGTAACATTCTTGCATGCTCCAAAATATATTCCTATAAAACAGATCTGAAGAGTTATGTGATTTTCACACTAATTTGCAACACAAAGTCACTTTCGTAAAGACGCCTGCTTTAGGAAAGAACAAAACATTAAACTCCAACTTAAGGCCCTGCACCTTTCAGTAAGTCCTCTATTTAAAGGGGAAAAAAAGAGAGAGAGAATAAAATCTATTCTTCATCATAATCTTCATCATAGTATCTGTTCCTCTTGATCTGTTCTTCCACACTTAAACCATCTTGGTCTTCTCCTTCAAAAAGCCCTGCATCTTTGGATCTATAATTTGGACTAGTGGAGAATTCTTTTTCACTTGAGAGAATCAAGGATGAATATTCTGGAGAGATGCAGATCATTGGTTCTTTCTCAAGAAATGCTGGCTGTCCTGCACCTTCTTCCTTCTCCTCCTCCTCTTCCTCCTCCTCAGGCTCAGCATTATTCTGCCCATTCTTATATAGGAACGCTTCATTTTGTGCTTCTTCATTTTGCTGATCTAGTTCTCTATCCTTCTCGGCAGTGTTTGGGGTACCGACATACTCAATTGTATTGCTTTCTTCCTTTGGTTTGTTCTGGACTGCCATCTCCTTCACAAGCTCATCACTTTGCTGTGATGTACTTGATTCATGCTTGGGAGGAGATGAGTTTTCCGTTCGATGGTTCCTCACAGATACTGTTCTAAATGAGGCAGCTACCGTGAATGGTCGACACCTTTCTTTTAATGAGGATGTTCTGCGTAGCTTCTTAAGATCTTGGTCTACTTCTTCCTGGGGATCTGGTTTCTGAACCTCATCCTCTGGAGGCCACTTTGGTTTGAATACTCGAATGCCTTCTTCCAAGACATTCCCTTGACTGCCTTGTTCAGGAGGAGGTGGCCAGGAAATCTTCAGCTTTTTTGTCTCTGTAGTTTTTTCCTCCTTCTCAAGCATTCCAGCAGCTTTTGCTTCCATGCTGGCAGCTAAAACCCCAACTTTGGCAATTGGGGCATCTTCTACTCCTGGACTATGAGGGGCTTCCGTGGCATTCCCAATACAGTCATCAGCCTCAGTTTTGCTTGCCCATAGTTCTTTGTGAGGCTTATGTCCAAAACCTTCATCATAATTACCTTTGGATTTAAAGAGCTGGTTAAAGTGAGGCTTGCAGTAAACATGTCCTTGAAGAGAGGCATATGTTCCAAGTCTGTATAAGGAAAACACAATAAAAATGCCCATTAGTAACTCACAAAATTGAAGAAGCTTACCATGCCTTCAAAAAAACAAACAAAAAAACAACAACACCAGATGTTTTATCACTGACTCCATAAGACAACCTAAGCTAACATATGAGATTGGGCAATTGCAAGCACCTACTGTTAAAAATTATACCAATCTAATTACAGTAGTTCTGTTTAGAATAACTTTCCTTATACAGCAATTTTAAAAGGGAAAACTTTCTCAGATTTAAAAAAAAATACTCATGACTTAAAAGAAATTGTGATTATTAAAAGAACACCTGCTGTTGTATTACAAAGGGATATAGATAGATAGATAGATAGATAGATAGATAGATAGATAGATAGATAGATAGATAGATAGATAGATAGATAGATAGATAGATAGATAGATGATAGATGATGATAGATAGATAGATAGATAGATAGATAGATAGATAGATAGATAGATAGATAGATAGATAGATAGATAGATAGAGAACGAACTGTTGTCCCAATTTGCAGATGGAAACTATCATAATGAACACTGTACAACAATTCATTTCAGGACAAATCTCACTTTATTATTTTTAAATTTGAATAGGACATGTTTAACCAATTAGCTATAACTGTGTGTTCTTACTCATTGTCAATCCTTCACTGCTCCAGCTATTACATTTTAAATATCTTAACAAATGGATTTGAAATATAGGTAGTCCTTGCTTAATGGTGGCAATTGAGATCAGAATTTCCACTGTTAAGGAATACAATCGCAATGTCAGGAGACTACGTTGCTTAGCAATGGTAATCCCAGCAGTCTCCATTAGTCATGATAGTTACCTGATCTTATTTTTGAAAAAAAAAATAGATTAATGGCCTTTTCTATTTCTAATGCTGTTAATTTTTTTAAGCTTAGATGAATTTATGGATTTTAATTTTAAAATTAGTTAGAAACCCCACAGTAAGCTTTATATCTACTAGCCGATAACGTAGCATTGCCCGGGTATTTATTTATAGGGGGAAAATGTCCGGACCAAACATAATTTCTAATCTTGGATTTTCCCCCTTACCAGAGGGAGCCCCCTTGTGGAGTACTGTGAAGCTGTTTGCATGGCAACTCCACTGTGTGCACAGTGGAAGCCAATTTACGGCAGTACAGTAGAAGTCATTTTAAGGCACAACAGGCTGTATCTTAACAGAACACACACACACCGAGGAGTTTTAGGGATGTCTTACCTCCACAGTATTTTTTTCCAGAAAGTAAGTCATCTGTGTACCAAGTTTGGTTGAAATTGCTTGAGGCATTCCAGAGTTATGCTGGAACATACGCACACACAGCCATTTTTTTATATATAGATGACTACTTCCTTGTGAGCATGTATAACTGCCCCCAAATTATTATAGCCCTTGAACTTCTTGCGACCATCCAAAGACTACTCAGTTCACATTTTGGTGTAGCTCTACTATACTAAACTCATTACCTACCTTAAAGCACATTAGAACATTAAATGTATATAGTAAACTATTATTTTGTTTGAGGCTTACGTGAGTTTGCTATTGCAGTAAGAACAGCGGAAACAGCTAATGTGGTAGACTTGCTGATTGGCAAAGAGACGCTCCATTGGATATACAGTCTTCTTGCAAGCAATACATGTTTCCTTTGCAGGTACCTGAAATTTCTGTTGAAAGAAAAGTGGATGAATGGTGTAAATATGAACAATCTTTTGATATTTTTCATTCAAGAGTCCTGAAGTCAGCCTCTACAGAATCTTCCCCTAAACTTTAATACAGATTAAATTGTTTAATTTAAAAAGAACATTCTCTCCTATGTGTATTTAGTCCTAGATCATGTCACCTTAGAGGGGTTAGCATTCTTGAAAACGTTTGCAAAATCCCAAAATAATTTAGCAGACTATATTTTATTGCTATTTTTAACGGGCTCCAGAATTTATCAAACCACCAGAGGGAATGGACAAAATTCTAGATTTCTGCCGATTTAAAGTTACAATTGTATCATCTTCTTCAGCATCTCTAGAGGGACAAGAGATTCAAAAGAGAGGTAATTGAAGAGGGAGACCAAGAGCAAAAAGCAACAAAGGCACTCAAAAGTCTAAAACACGGGTCTCAAACCCGCGGCATCATATTGCCGACATGTGACTTTTTTTCCCTTCACGGAGCTGGGGTGGGCATTGTGTGACGCATCCAGTCCACGGACTACCAGTTTGACACCCCTGGTCTAAAACAATGAAGACAGTTTTAAAGGCTCTAACCAAATACTTAAAATGATCAGTTTTACTATGAAAAACACCATCATCCTGACCCCTATCAAGGCTACTTTGTTTAAAATGCCACTCATGCTTCATCTTTTTTAAGGTGGAAAATTAATGTCCAGAACAGCTCTGCTAAAGCATGCTAAAGGTAAAGGTTCCCCTTGCAAATATGTGCTAGTCGTTCCAGACTCTAAGGGGCGGTGCTCATCTCCATTTCAAAGCCAAAGAGCCAGCACTGTCCGAAGACGTCTCCATGGTCATGTAGCTGGCATGACTAAACACCGAACGCGCATGGAGCGCTGTTACCTTCACACCAAAGGTGGTTCCTATTTTTCTACTGACATTTTTACCTGCTTTCGAACTGCTAGGTTGGCAGAAGCTGGGATGAGTAATGGGAGCGTACTCCGCTACCCAGCACTAGGGATTTGAACTGCTGACCTTTCTGATCAACAAGCTCAGCGTCTTAGCCACTGAGCCACCGTGTCCCATAAAAGTATGCTAGAACTAGTCAATCAGCACCACTCAGAGCTGGCTTATGGTTGAAGCATGTAGGATTGTTCCTCTTCTCCAGTGCACAAGCCTGGGGGCTCTGCCTTCTCCCAAGCAGAAAATGCATGAGAAAGCATACACAAAGTTGAAGGAGCGCAAGGAGTTAGGGAAGCTCAAGGGTATCTACAGGCTACGGTCAAAAAGTCACGATGGCAGCCATAACACAGGTAGCCTCCAACTTACAACCACAACTGGGATCAAAATTTTCATTACTAAGCAAGGCAGTTGTTAAGTAAGTCATGCAATTTTATGGCATTTTTTGGTCACGACTGTTAAGTAAATCACTGTGATTGTTACGTGAATCATGCAATTGTTGAGCAAAGCAGCTTCTCCCATTTACTCTTGTTTGTCAGAAGCTGGCTGGGAAGCTTGCAAATGATGACCACATGACCCCAGGACAGTGCAACTGTTGTAAATGTTGGTTGCCAAGTGCTAGAATTTTTATTGTCACCCCCAGGGCAACAGTCATAAGTGCAAGAAGTTGTAAGTGACTTTTTCAGCAACACCGTAACTTCGAACGGTCATTAAATAAATGGTCGTAAGTTGATGGCTACTTGTAGTGCGATCAAAGCTCTGCTTCCTTTTTATGACTGGTTGTAAGTTCAGTGAATTCACCTGAGCAATTAGGTGAACTTTTTATCACATACTCTGCCTTCAAAATCAATTGTCAAACAATTGATTCTTATAGTATAGATTCTTCTGGAATTAGTGCTTCAACAGGCAGAAATGATGAACGTATTCTAATGTATCAAAACTCTTCCTGTACCTTATAATTGCTATAAAAATGTGTTGTCTAAATAAAAGTGAAAACTGACTGGGTGGCACAAATTAAACAGAGAGGACACAGTTGGGCAGAAAGAGATGTGCTGCTAGGTAAACCACTCAAGCAACGTTGACAATTAATAATATTGTACCTAAAGCATGTTAAGATTTCAGTTGGTTTAAATGCCTGACGTTGCTTTATACATGGATTAGCTACCCACAGATTTTGGAAATGGGTGTCAAAAAAAGTACAAAGCTGGTTTTCTGTTCCATAGAAAAAGTTTTCTGAAATGTTGCGCACAATGAAACATTTTTATTATAATGATCAAGGAAGCTATAGTGTCATGGAATTCCCCTAATAGTGTGGATGATAGATTCTTCTCAAGAATCCAGGAAATAAATTTGAATATTAAAACTCCCACTTTTTCCAGCTTGCTCTGGGAACAGGGCACTTGCAATAAATGACATCAGTTGCAGCAATGTGTATTCCCCTTTCCAACTTACATGGGAGGAACTTTTGGGGTGTGCAGAAGTATATTCCTTTTCAAGCATGTTATGAAGAGCAACTACAGTAGAACCATGAAGTCCAGTTAATAAAAAGAGGAGAGGACGCAGGAAAGCTGAGAGATGAGCTCACGTTAAAAAGGAAGCAGAAGACAGGAATAGAGATTAGAAACCAGGAGCAGGAAACAGAAGCTGAAAAAGACAAACGACTATTTATAAACGTATATGGACTTGTTGGAAAGTATACTAAGTAGTTCCTCCAGTGAATAATATTTTATTATAAAGCTATTAAAGTAGGCTCAGCCACTAAGAAATTCCTTTATGGAATTGCTTTATGGAAAAAAGAGCTAAAACAAAGGGTAACAGCGTATATACTACAGCAGGGGTGTCAAACTCGATTTCATTGAGGGCCACATCAGGGTTGTGTTTGACCTTGAGGGGCTGGGGTGGGCGTGGCCAGATCAACGTCACTTGTGTTGGGGGCACTTGTGGTGACCTGAGCGCTCTGCCAGAGAAAATGGGCTCCTGAGCTCCATTTTTGGCTGCGACAGCCTCCTGGAACCCTCTCCCAGCGAAAATAGAGCTGAGGGGGGCCACCCTCCCGAGCTCCGTTTTCACTGGCAGAGGCATCACAGGCGAGTCAGTCACTGTTTCCAGGACAGCCCCACAGGCCAGATCTAAGCACCCCATGGACCGAATCCAGCCCCCAGGCCTTAAATTTGACACCCCTCTACTACAGTATAACATATTTCACACACAACTGTTCAGGAAAAACTCCATGGGCATATCAATGAAATCATTAACAATACTGCACACTTTCCTATTTCAGTCGAAAAGCTGACATCTTCTCCCCCAAATTAGTGATAAACAGAAATCAAATGTCAAACGTTCTGGTTTCCATAAACATTTCTATGACTCAAAAACCATACCATGTACAGTAAGCTTCTTTCTACCCCTTTAACAGACCCAGTTGAGAATAGAATTTAGTCTTTTGTAATTAAAATGTAGAGGGAAATATAGATAGGTTGACACTTGTCTTCATTATTTCATAGATTGACACTTGTGTTCATTATTTCACAAATGTCACCAATAGTCACAGACGACCTTATGATACGTCAGCAACTGGACTTCCTCATGGCTAAAGAAAGTTTGAAGCACTTTGTATTTTTAGAAAACATATATTCATGCAGGTATGTTAAATATAGAAACGTAACAAGCTTAGGGATTCCAAAGCAGAATTATACTGATAAGCCAATCCTGAGATGAGTTTCTAAATAACTAGATCTTTCTAGGCCTGTATATGTTTTCTTTTTTCATTTATGTGTACATACATGTACACGTCATTGTTCATTTGTATATCAACGTATTTGTGTTGCTTGTTTTTGAACGCATTCTGTTTGTTGAATAAAAAAATTAAATCATGTTATACCAAAACCACTATACTAAAAGTACAATTTTTCAAAACAGCTTTTGTTGAGATGTCCTGAGAGTCAACATGAAATCACAGTTAAGGTGCTGGAGTAGTGTTAGAGACACCCACTTGGTCTTTTTTTCTCAACTCACTGTCTCCCAGAATTGTTAAGAGGAAAAACTGGGTTAATGGAAAAAAAGGCAAGACATGAATCTAACGAAGGAATAAGTAAATATATTTTTACAAATTCACAGAACTACAGTGTAATATTCTTTCATGGCCTAATGTGAAAAAAGGTAACTTAATAAAATTTGGAAGTCAAGAAGCAGCCTAACTACAAAAGGAAACACAGGCAATAATGTACAATTCTCACCACTAATTTACATTTTTGATTCCCCTCCCCCTACATTGCCCATTAATGAAAAAAAACCCATTGTACCTTCACTGCTTTGGGAGGAGAGCTGTCAGACTGAGAAGACGCTCTAGAATTAGGACTTTGTTGTTTGGCATAGACAGGTCTTGCAATTTCAATCTCTTTCTGGAAGTTACACCCAGCTAGAACAAAAGGAGTCATATTAGGTACTTTTCCTCAAAACTAAGGAATACGAGGCTCTGCCACAGTCCCATTTCCACTCCCCGGTTTCACCAAATCCGCCAAGCAATCAACACTGCTGCAGTTGAAGAGTGATGAGCACCTGTCTGATCATATGGCCCCCCACCCCAAATGAAGGGGGGGAAAAGGAAAACTCCAGATGCTTGCTGTGAAAGGAGACTTTTGAAGCTGTTAGGCCACATTCCATATCAAGAACTTATGATCAGAATGTTACATGACACCTAGGATCCAGTGAGGCAAGAAATTCTGGCAGGAGGAAAAATGACTGCCCACAACTTTTGCAAAGCAAAAATAAATAATATTTCTATGCGATACTGGATATACTGCAGCTGAGTTAGAAATTAGTCAATGTGACAGCTGAACCTAGATGATGGGTCTGCAGAGGTGCTAAGAGCCTGTGTTGAAGTGTCCACAGACAAATCCTAGTATTAAAAAGTTAACTTATCAAATGCAGTGCACAAAAACATTTGTGTTTTAAAAGCTGCAAGGTCCATAAATGTTTTGCCCATAAATGAAGCTAATTAAGTAATTCAAAGCTTAGATTGTAAATGACTGGTAAATTATTGGTTTGACTGAACAATATTTTCCTTCCACATAAAATAAACTGCTAAGTATTTTTCTGAGGAGAGGAAATTTAAAAGCAGCAAAACAAAAACAAGTAACATAGAGGTATGATTCAAACTTAAAAATCAACAAAAGATATTATTCAGATAGAGAAGAGGTATTTAATAAAGGACTATATAGATCCATTAGCAACATTGCAGGAAAAACTGTCTTTCAAGGATTATTGGCTAGAAACAATACATTGGAAATAATTAAGAGACACTTTTATGCTTTGTAGTCTACATATCAACTGAACTCTTTAAAGCTGCCGCATCCTTTCCTAAGATTAAGCAAATTCCATAACAGGTTATATACTCTAAATTGGAGTAACTTAAAATGTATTTCCTTTTTAGCCTCTGGGATCAATTATTTATTTTGAAACTGTTAACATATTCCATTATTTTGTAGTTCAATGTTTCAATGGGAAGTAATACATAGAAGCATTTCTGCACTTCTCTTGATCAGATTCAGTCAAATAAATTCTAACAGCTAAAGCTAACTTTGAACAAATATTAAATGGAAGTTAAGGACTACCTCTATGGCAAAATCCATTTAGTTTTATTTTTTCTAAATCAGAAACGATCAACCATTATGCAAGCAAGGAGAATGCAGTCTAATCTGTTTTAAGCGCATGCAAAATTCTTAAAGGGTTCAGACTACAGAATAATCAGTTGTGGGGTGATTTAGGCAGTTTTACTTCTGATTATACAGAAGACTGGCTATGTTTCCAGAATTAGGTTTCAGAAGGCAAAGTAGGTATTTTTCTGAACTAAATAATTAGTGGAAGCTCATGACATTCAGCCTTCTCGATTCCTGGCAAATAGAAGGGGAAGAAATGGAGGCAGTGACAGGTTTTATTTTCCTGGGCTCCCCACAGATGGGGACTGCAGCCAAGAAATTAAAAGATGCTTGCTCCTGGGGAGGAAAGCTATGGCAAATCTAGACAGCATACCAAAAAGCAGAGCCATCACCCTGCCAACAAAAGTGTGTATAGTCAAGGCTATGGTTTTTCCAGTTGCAATGTATGGCTGTGAAAGTTGGACCATAGGAAAGACTGAGCGCCAAAGAATTGAGGCCTTTGAACTATGGTGCTGGAGAAGACTCCTGTGAGCTCCTTGGACTGGAAGGTGATCAAACCAGTCAGTCCTAGAGGAGATCAACTCTGACTGCTCTTTAGAAGGCCAGATCCCAAAGAAGAAACTCAAATACTTTGACCACCTAATGAGAAGGAAGGACTCACTGGAGAAGAACCTAATGCTGGGAAAGATTGAGGGCAAAAGAAGAAGAGGACGACAGAGAATTTTACTGATCAGGATGAGTAGTTTATATAATTTGATTATTGATAAGGAATGAGATATGGGAAGAAGAGTTTCTATTTATTTAAGTACTAGAGAAGGCATCAATTTAGGCAAATTGCTTATATTTGTCTAGAAAGAGGAGTCGTCACCTTTTATAGATCTTTTCTCATTTCTGTTTTCTTTCCTTTTTCCTCACATTTCATCTTTTAAAAATATTTTTCTTAAGTTTGCATTTATCTTTTTACCTTTGTATATGTAAACTTTAATAAAAACAATCTTTAAAAGCCTAACAGACAGGACACATCTGTTAATTCCTTATTTTGTAGGTTTGGGGATAAAAGAGAGATTAAGAACTCACCAGTGCCATCTTCACAGAGACTGGAAGTCAAACCATCTCTTACTGAAACCTGTAGGAGAGATATGACTATGAACCATCTTTTCTTGTGGAGTTATCCAGAGAACTGAATTTACCTTGTGTGGTAAGCATAAAAGCAGCAAAGCAGGCAAAGTTGTTGGGAAAAGCACAAAGCAGATTGTGATTAAATGCAAAAACACAGCATTACTGCCACATCAAATCTTAAATTGCCACAAAACAGCAGTCCCTACTATTGTGGATTACATAAACTATTATACCATGCCTAAAGGTTTCTGAGGACTACAAGCTAGCAATTGGCAATGTGAAAAACAAAACACTCCCAGATAGTTTCCACATTATCCAAACTTTAATGTTTTAATTTGTATTTTAAGGTAACGTTTATTTTTCTTCTGCATAAGATCACCAAATCACAACCTGAAATCTTCTAAGATTTGGAGGACAAAGCCAAAGCCTCTTACATTTGGTAAGGTCCAAAGTTTTCACTAACCCCCCCCCCCCCCGCCCCCCAATGGCACTAGTACTAGAGAAAAATAATATCCTTGAGGCCTTGGATCACACTGGGCACAAATGCTTCATAGTTTGAGATTCTATTTGTAATTATTTGTATTTGGCTAACAAATCCAATCCTCCAGCTCCAAGATCCGTCTGTCTATCAAATTTCTATGCTTAAGTGTATAGCTCCTACTATCAAGATTTTGCAGCTCAAGTGGTTGAAAATTGTTTGATCAAATCAGATTCTATGTAACTAATGAATATTTCAAAATGAAGTAGATCCAATACAGATACTATAAGACTATTTTCTTTGAGTAAAATTCAACTTCATTTTTACATCCATGTTTAATTAATTTTTTTTTTAGTATGGAAATGATTTGCCACTGAAACTTTCTGAAAAAAATTTTCAACCTTAATATTACAGGAAATCTCCTTTTCAAGCACTGGCCAGGCTCAACTCTGTTTAGCTTCAAAGACCAGACAAGAGATCACTTCCCAACCTTCTGTTCTTGGCGGCCCAGCAGGGGAGAGGGGGTGGTACTGTGTGAGAGGCAGACGTGCGTAGCTCCATTTGCTGCTGCAGCAGGTGCACGAGCCTGCTGCTCATCCAAATGCAGCTTTGCACATGAGTGTAAGCACCTGCTACTCGCATAAGTGGAACTCCATATGTGTTTGTCTGCCACTCACGTGGCCAGGTTCTGAACATGCTATGGCCCAGTTTTGGGCCCCATCCCGGGGGGTTAGAGACCCCTGCTTTATAGCACTCTCTAAGTGGTTTACAGAGTCATCATATTGCCCCCAATAATCTGGGTCCTCATTTTACTGACCTCGGAAGGATAGAAGGCCAAGTCAACTTTGAACCGGTCAGGACCGAACAACTGGCAGTGAGCTGAATTAGCGTACAATACTGTGTTCTAACCATTGCGCCACCACGCCATGTATCTTTTGAACATGCAGTCTTCAGAAATCAAGAGAAGCATCTGGGGTGATACTATTTTTCTATACACCTTTGTTTCTCTACGTAAGTAGTAACTTGTCACTTAGTCCTCTCTCCAAAGGTATGTAAAGACTCTGTTCCAAAGTTCAACCCCCCCCCCCCCATCACGACTTATTTTGGGTGCCCATCAACTAGCCTGCATTTACAGTTGTTTGCAATATCCTGCGGTCATGTGACTGTGAAATTCTGTTGAAATACTTTTGGGTTTTGACAAAAATGCCTCATAATGGCCATAAGAAAAGGTTGTATAATTGGGTTGGTCATGTGGGTGACCTGCTTTATAACCATCACGACTTATGACTGCAATGGGCAGGCTCCATTAGAATACTAAGTCCAGGACTACCTGCAATCTCCCACATTTTTTTTCCTCAACCCTGATTGACTATCTTTTAACATCTTGCTATTTGCATTACAGTTTTTAATTTGCATGTCAATGCTTATTCATTCCACATTTGAGAACACTGTACCGTATCAGGAAGAAACACCAGTTTATCTTCACTTAATAAAAGTAGAACTCAGCACTTTATCTACAGGAGAGGTTCTATCTGGAATTTCAGAGGACTGATCAATATGTACACACATGCACAGAGTATATGTTTGTATGTGACATGTGCACATCATGCTTGAGTACAAGGCAATCATAAAACAAGTTGTGCCACATTCTGAGTAATAGGGTGTCTCGTGCCCCCAATATTCAGCCTGTTAAATCAAATGCACCTTAAGTGCTTAATTAAGGAATTAATATACCATAATAAACTTAACTGCAGCTTCCTTCTAATTTACAGTGAAAGCCCCACTGTGAGCAATTAAACTGCAAATTAACAAGAAGCCAGGTAAGCTGGGCTAACATTCTGTGCCTGGGGGTCTGATCTGGAGAAACACATGACCCCAGGCATTTCACAGCACATTCAACAGCACTCTCAGTGAAAGACACTCATGTTTTAAGCCCTCACGTGATATGAAGCAGTGCTTTTGGCATGCAATTAACATGCTGGTAGGTTTATTAAATATACTTGCGCACATTCTTCCTATACCTAGGAAAGCTGTAAAAACTTTCCCCACCTCTCATTTCCACATTTCCTGCATGAAATTCTCATGCATATCAAGCAAGTGCTTAACTGGGGAAAGAAGGGAAAGCCACAAAAAAGCCTATAAAAATCATAAGTTATTCACTCTTTCAAATCAGCAGGAAGAGGCCTTTTACTGAACGCATCCATTCAGCTGTAGGAAAAGAACAAATAAGGGAAATTACTTCTTTAATCAATGGTGTTTGCTTTAAAATGAGCTGACCTTCTGTTGGGGAAGCAACTCCCAACAAACCAAGAGGTTACTAGGATAGGATTAAGATCAGTTTTCCTAACAATGTAGAGAAAAAGCTCAATGTAAGGAATAAAAATGTGCCAATAGCTTTCAGGAAATAAGGGTATGGGTTCTGCACAGGATTTTTTTTTAATTGGGCATCTCACACTACGCTACATATTACCTCACGTTCTATTAATCTATGCTTGGAAACAGAAAGTTACTAAAATGTATCCTGGATACTATAATACATATTAAAGGCCCACTCTTATTCAGTCTAAGACAGTTTTTTTCTCAATTTCAGTGATTTTAAGATGGACTTCAAATCCCAGAATTCCTTAGCCAGCATGTTGGCTGGGAAATTCTGGGGATTGAAGTCCACACTTGAAGTCCACAATCTCACTTGTAAAGATTTATGAGATTGAGAAACACTGGTTTATGCTAATAATGTAAAATAAAATATATACATTTTGTTAATCATACATGGTATACATTTTAGATTGAAATGTTTCCACAATCTTATAACCAGAACATGTATTCACCAATTTTCATCAGTACATACAATCCCATTTTAAACATTCACAGGAATTCCATATCTGGGTTGTTTTAATTTTTAGCACCATGGCAATCCTCTTACCTTTTCTTCAATGTGCTGGGGAAATAAATTGTCAGAACATGGTGGCAAATTCTCCTTCTGCTCATAATTGTAATCTTTATCTTCATTTTCATTAGTTTGAGTTTCATTCTAAAAAAAACCAAAACACTTGAGTTAGAATAAATATTGGTCTTTAGATCAATTGAATATGGGTTAAGTACCGTATTTTTCGGAGTATAAAATGCACCAAGATTTTGAAGAGGCAAATTTAAAAACAAAAGTTTTTGCACTCTGCAGACCTCCCAAAAATGGCCCGTTTTTCACGAAAATGGGCCCTGTTTCCGCCCCCCCAAAAGGGCATGTATAGCCTTTAGGAGGCTTGTAGGGGGGCAAAATTAAGCAAAAAATGGCCATTTGGTTGAGGGGAGCGAAGTTTCGGGAGGCAAAAAATGCTGTATTCAGTGTATAAGATGCACCCAGATTTTCAGCCTCTTTTTTGAGGGAAAAAGGTGCGTCTTATACTCCAAAAATATGGCATATTTTTTAACATGTCTACAACTAGATTTCTATGTAGAAGAATATGGCAAAAAAGATGAAAGAAATCTAATATTAAAGTAACAGACCCATTATCTATACCACACAGTACAGTATGTTGCTATAATCATTCAGTCTCTTGGTGACTTTATAGCGTCAGATACGACTAAATGGTTAAAATAACACAGTATATATGTCCTATATTTAATAACCATTTTATTATATTACCATTCAATTATATTCCTAAGGTCACTCTTAAGGCTAGAACTGAAATGATAAATTCATTTTATAATGAACTAAAACCTGCAAAATCAATCAATCAATCAATAATAAACCAAAATCATACCACCTCCCTTAAAATCTTACAGTTGGACCAGGTCCACATATATAATGCTAAAGAAACTTGTCTGAAAGCCAAAATTTCTAGCAAAATCAGTAAAAATTTCCCAGTGAATCTCTATAAACAGAAGCATTGATATGTGGCCCTCATTTACAACCATTTGTTTAGTGAACGTGCAACAGCACTTTAAAAAGTGACATGATTGTTCTTCCCACTTATGATGGTTGCAACAGCCCCATGTCAATGGGGGAAACTGGATTTGATTAATAATGCATTATTCATTTAAAAATTGTGTTGATTTGCTTAACAAGGTACATAAAATCAGGCACAACTCACTTAACCACCTTGCTTGGCAACAGAAATTCTGGTTCCAATTGTAGTCTTAAGGAATACAGAACATTTCTTGTACAGAATATTTCACCAGTAAGGAACAACCCTGGAAAAAGCTCTCCCTTGGCAGTTACTAGTCTCAATTGAGTGGCAATAGACCTTCTCCTACAAATTAGGTTTCTGTCTGTTTAAATAATTCCATTACAGCCCTGATGGATTTATTTGCCCAGCAAAATGGGCGTAACATTCATGTCAATCTCACACTGGTTCTAACTTAAATTAATTTACATTATGTAATCAGTACCGTTAATTGCACGTAAGACAAAAGTCATGCTGTTGGATAAAAGTGCCTATTTGCTCCTGTTAAAAGGAAGATGAGCGAGGAGAATTGCAGCTGTGAGAAAATGATTGCAAAAATTATTACTGGGAGAATCATAATTCACTAAAATTAAATTCTTTCTTAAAATGTCCAAGCATTGCTACAGGGAAAGTAATAGTGCCAAGCTGTTACTGTGGGAAATACTTCACTGTATGGAATTTTAAAGGTTCAAAAATGTCAAACATCATTATAAAAACTTCACAGGGTTGAGAAAAAATATTTTTTCTTATGTTAACAAGAACACGGGATATCAAACTGGTACCCCTCCCAATACTAAAATAATATTTTTTTTCTTTTGTTAGAAAGCTAGCTGTATTTTGGGAAAAAGAAACTGCAATGAGTATGGTTTATGATTTTCCCTGTAGAGTAGGCATGAGTGATGACTTTTGCACTGAAAAAAGCAAAGCTTTATTTGCAGGCAAACATCAACTTCTCCCTCTGCAATACATGCATACACACAACTATTAAATATGCAAAATAGCAGGAGGAGAGCTATTTTCCATGCCATTTCCTGCTTGCCTTGTCATCTGCAAAGAATTTGGGGAAGAGAAACATTTTCCTTTAAAAATCATTTTAGGCTTTTGCAAAGGCTTAGGAAGAAAATGCACTTTGTTCATCCCCAAAATCTCTGTTTGCTAAGCTAAAGAACATAATAGCAATAGCACTTGGACTTATATACCACTTCATAGTGCTTTTATAGCCCTCTCTAAGCTGTTTACAGAGTCAGGATATTGCCCCCACCTCGGAAGGATGGAAGGCTGAGTCAACCTTGAGCTGGTGAGATTTGAACTGCTGAACTGCAGTTAGCAGTCAGCTGAAGTAGCTTGCAGTACTGCACTCTAACTACTGTGCCATGTCGGCTCTTTTTTATGAGAAACATAAGATAAACTCCAATGATATATGATAGGATTGTTTGGGCTGATGGCCTCTATTCTACTTCCTTATTTATAGAGTTCTGAAATTTATACTGTATATGCTGCCTTCTACATGGTACTCTTGAGATATGTTAGACCACAATTCCCAGTGGCCAAGCCTGCTGTTTTGGATGGGAGTTGTAGTGTAACATGCCTTGAGAGAATCATACTTGGATAAATTAATCTAGATCTTTGTAAACAGATGAAAATCCCACCCTACCCACTAACAAAATGTATTTGCAGTTAGAGTATTCCTATGCAGAAATTGTTTCTCTTTATCAAATTTCCAAGTAAAATGCCATTCCTTATTCTTTTAAGCTTTAAGGAGCTATCCGCTCTCTAAAATAATATGTAACAACTGTTATTAATGGGTTTCATAGAATAGACAATTGAAGTCTAACCTCAATCAGCTGTTCAGGCTTTATCACAAATTAGCCTTGCATTCACATTCCTTCCTTTTTATAAGAACTGCTGACAAACGAGTTAGCAGACTCATCCTTGGGAACTACTACTTTTTCCTAGAACTTCAAAGAACATGAACTGGAATTGGGTGCAAAAAAATACTGCAAGCAGGGAGGAGGACATCTAAACACTTACAGGCAGTTTTTAAGACCAAAAATGTTTTCAATTTCAGAACTACATTTGTATATAAGAATCCAGTTTTCTTCAAGCTTTTTTTAAAATTTCAGTGGCCTAATTTGGGAAGAAATCTTCTTTTGCAAAACAGGTGGTTAAATACTTGCTAATTTATTGCACAGCCTCCAGAAATTATTCAAGTAGACATTGATCTATCCTAGGTTCACATTAATTTACTAACCTCTTTCAAATATACAGAACACAGTAAAATGTTCAGTAAGCAGGACAGGATACTGTATATTGATTACTTTAAATGTTATGGTCTCCTTAAAATATAGCCAACTCATTTTAACTAGTTGTTGCTTACAGTTCCTTATTTCTAGTATCTAGTAGCACAAAAAAGCATTCTGTAAGCATCTCCCCTCCATGCAAAAAACAGAATCTACTGATACTGCAGGACTTGGGAATCTTGATACTTTAGCACCCATAGTTAAGGGCAGTGCTCAGCACATTTACCAAGGGAAACATGCAGGAAACATCATATTTGAAGGCAAGAATGGTAGAAGCTTCATTGGTTGAAATGTCTTGGATGAGAAGTGAAATGACTTCAAGGAAAAACAAAGAAAGCCCAGTTGCCTTTTGAAAAAGCACCTTTGAGACATAAATGGACCGTGGACCACACTCTATTCCTAAGAGGTCCGTAAAGGGGACGTGCATAAGTGCCCCAGTGTGCCTACTGTCCCTGTCTTACTGTCCCCATTTATTTGTATTTACTTCCTTTGTTCATTTTTATGTTTATACTTATACCTGTTATCTTGTACATGCTTGAGAAAACAAAAAATAAAATAAAGTATCTCATTCTCAAAGTTCTTTTTGCTTAGACCAGGCTACTGGGCATTGCTAGTAGCTGTTCTAAGAGACCTGAGTTGTAATATTTGGCTTTCTTGAAATTGTTCATTTGATAAATTTCTGTCCACTCATTAATTATTCCCCTAAGCCAGCCTTTCCTCCACTTGCTGCAAAAACACAAGACAAAAATAATATCTCCTTCAAGTTGCATTTCCTTCAATGCAACATCTGTCAGCATTTTGGTGTGATCTGGAGTTATTATTTCTTTCAATTGTCCTTAAAGTTATTGATGGTCCGCTGGTATTTAGTCATAGGTGGACATCCAATGTTCAAAGTGATGTTACCTAGTCAGGTAATGAAATGTCCGCAAACAACTAAGTTCAGAGAGCACCAAGGACTCCTGAATTCCTCTCACCCTGCAAGAGGATATTTACCTACTAGACCTCAACCTACATCACAATTTGCCATCAAGAAATACACAAAACACAGGGAATGGGCTCCTACATCTAAATTTTATTTTATTGAAAAGGAAAGAATGCTAAGCCAGACATTAGAAAGACAATTCTTTCCACGCTGACCAAAATAGCACAAATTTTTCCATTTATTCCTATATGGAAATATGGAATCTCTGATAGTTCTTTCATTCCAAAACGAAGTGCTTTGGTGTAAATGTAGGAGTCGTAGATGATAATGGTAATTTTTTTAAACTTTTCCGATTCTCACGGGTAAGGAAAGCTTATCCCCTGAGGAAAAAAAAGTCAGAGAAAATTCCACACACATACAAAGAACCTGACAGAGGTTCCACTAGCTTCATTAGAAACAAGACTTTTAAAGGGGAAAAAATCATGACTCAGGAATTTTGAGTATTCAGGACAAAGTCATCAGTAACATTTTAGACCAGGGGTCTCCAATCTTGGTGATTTTAAGGTTGGAGGACTTCAACTCACAGAATTCTGGGAGTTGAAGTCCGCCAGGCTTAAAGTTGCCAAGGTTGGAGACCCCTATTTTAGACGGAATCCTCTACTGCAGAGCAGTGACAGCCACCCATCTCTAAAAAGTAAAACTTACCATATAACTATGAGAGCCACTCTGCTTGGACACAGCCGCTTGGTACTTAGCAAGCCTATCCTTGATGGATGTTTCTGAAAAGCGAGGTATTTCTAGGTTTCTCCTGCTCTCTGCTTTCTCCGGGCTTGAAACTGCAGAGGAATAAAGCAAATTATCTAGAAGCATGTTTTTCAAACTTGGCAGGTTTAAGATGTGTGGACTTCAAATCCCAGTATTGCCTAGACAGCATGCTTGAAAGTTTTGAAAAACACTGATCTTCTAGAATAAACATACACAGCTTCTGATACCGAGATCCATCATAAGAGATTGAAAACTTCAATCTACTTAACACAACAATCGCTTCATACTCAGGTGGCCAAAGGGCACGAATTAATTTTAACTCCATAACCAAAGCAAAAAATGTTTACCTTAAAGAATGAACTTTGCCCTATTTAAAGATTCCCTTGGTTTCTTTGCTAATTTAAAACTAAATTATAAGCAATAGCATCAGACCTGGATGTGAGTAGTACCAGTGATGAAATTCAATTTTCTTTACTACCAGTTCTGTGGCTTGGTGGGCGTGGCAGGGGAAGGATACTGCAAAATCTCCATTCCCACCCCATTCTGGGGCCAGCCAGAGGTGGTATTTGCCAGTTCTCCAAACTACTCAAAATGTCCGCTACTTGTTCTCCAGAACCTACCTGCTGAATTTTACCCACGTACCCTTTTGAAAACAAAAACACAAGTTGGGGAAACCATGAGAGATGCTTATGCTTTTGGCTCCCCCATTCCCATTTGAGAAATGTACGAGGTTATTTCTGAACTTACATATCATCTAGAACTGGAGTTGAAGTGGTTGCTTGGGAGCACGGGACTGAAGTTCATAAAGCACAAATTGTACTTTATGTCACGCAATTCCAAATAGTACAAATCACACTTGACTTACAAACTGTCCCAGTTGTTTAGTTTGCCAAGAAAAACAGGGAAGTCCTGCTGCTTCTGCTGCTGCTGTGGTAGGGCCAAATTTTATGTAATTACTACCCCGTTTCCCTGAAATTAAGACCTCCATGGATAATAAGCCCAATCGGGCTTTTGAGTGCATGCGAAAATATTGCAACAGAGCAGCAGCCATGAGGTGACCACGCTCGCCACCTCCTGTACCTGAAAAATAATAAGACCTCCCCGAAAATAATGCCAAGTACTTATTTCAGGGGTCAAAAGAAAATAAGACCCTGTCTTATTTTCAGGGAAACATGGTATGTCACCACAGTTGATATGAATGTAACATATCTATCAACAATTATACTGTCATATCTGTGGAGGCCTGTCTCTACACCAAAGAAAAACATACAACCATGTTATCTCTTTTGCACACAAGGATATAGCAATTGGTAGTGACCGCAACCCCCCAAAACATTTCCATTTTATCAAAGGGATGCATTAGTATCCTGCCTTCAAGTAAACAGAGGTCATCACCAGAAGTCTGGTTTAGTAGTAGAGTAGCTACGAATCTGTGGAAGTATCAATCCTGAAGATTACATATTTTTTAAAGAAATCCAATTGAAAAGTCAAAGACTACCTGAACATAAATCTTGCATATTATAATGATCAGACAGACAGTTTCAATATATTAGCAATATATAAGCATTTATCCTATATTTTTCTTTTAGCCACTTCATATAAATTAATTAGATATATTTGCATTTTAAGTTGTTTAATATTTTGAGTTCTGAGGTGCCCCTCTTCTTTATTAAAAGGATAAATACTGTGTATGCCATTGTGCATATAGGAGTCATCCCAACTATATTGAATACTAGCTGACAACCTGGCACTGCCCGGGTATTTATTTATTCTAACCCTCCTATGAATGTCGCCACAATTTCTAATGTTGGATTTTCCCCCTTACCAGATAGAGCTTCCTTGTGGAATACTGTGAAGCCGTTACCATGGCATTTCCACAGTGCTGTATAGTAGAAGTCATTTTAAGACTGTACAGTAGAAGCCATTTTAAGGCACAAAAGGCTGTATCTTAACAGAACACACACCCCGAGTGGTGTTAGGAGTGTCTTATCCCCATAGTATTTGTTTCCAGAGGGTAAGTAATCTGTGTACTAGGTTTGGTTGAAATTGCTGGAGGCGTTCCAGAGTTATGCTGGAAAAATACACACACAAACACAGAGCCATTTTTATATATATAGAAGAAAAAAGCTTGCTCACATGAAGAATTGTGGCTTCTTTCTCCATGAGGTAAGTCGAGATCCTCTGAAAAGAAGTGGTTCTCTGAAATCACTCTACCCTCAGCAGTTCTGCCATAGTCATGAACAACCTGCTTTAAAAAGGAAATATTTTCTGTTTATTATTTGATTAGTCGCCAAATGAAGAGAAGGAAATAGGAAAGCAGAAGCAAGAAAGATCAATCCAACAATATGCATGCAGCAAGCTAAGATGTTCTTTTCTCTCTCAATGAACTCTAAATGTATGGCGACCACTAAGAATTTATTCAAGATGGTAAACATTAATTTAGTTAGGTTGACTGTATAGGTAGTCCTCGACTTGTGACCACAATGGAGCCCAAAATTTATGTTGTTAAGTGAGACAGTTAAGTGGATTTTGCCGCATTTTATGACCATTCTTGCCACAATTGATAAGTTAGCAACCTGATTGTTAAGTGAATCTGGCTTCCCCTATTGACTTTGCTTGTGAGGAGGTCGCAAAATGTGATCACATGACCTTGGGACACAGCAACAGTCATAAATATGAACTAGTTGCTAAGCATCTGAAATCTCATCACATATCAGGGGGATACTGCGATGGTCATAAGTGTGAAAAATTGTCATAAATCACTTTTTTCAGTGCTGTTGTAACTTTGAACGGTCACTGATATGAACTGTTGTAAGTCGAGGATTACCTGCATTCATTTTACGTGAAATTCCAGGTGCTTGAAAATTGTTAGACCCAAACCAACTAAGATATGTCAGGAGGTCTGGCCTGAGGGTGCCACTCTGTCATAATGGGCTTTTACTAAGGAATCCTTAAGAAGAAATAAATCTATATATCAACTTAATTTTCATTGTTTATTAAAGGAGGCAATTATATTTTAGGCATTTTTGTGTCCAATGGCGGGAACACATTTGTCGTGTGAAAGTTATATTTTATGAATTAGAATTGGATATATCCTGGCTCAAAATTCTTTAATCTTGGTTGTTAAGAAACGAACAGTCCCACAAATTCATCTATCCAAAGTCAAAGCTTCTGGATATAAGCTGCCAATGGAACCCCAGTATATATTTAAATTCCTATTTTGATCCTTTAGCAGAAAATACAGAAATTGCATTTGGCATTCCATGTTATTAAAAATGGCATATCATTTAGATATAGTAAAAAAGAAGGTTCAAATACACACAGGCATACATACACATACTTCCCAACATTACCTCCTTTACACACAACATCCAATGATCTCAGTGAAGATAACCACATGACAATAAATAGCAGCGGAATCCTCTCAAATCTAATTAAAAAACCTGAGTGAATCCATAGGCCAAAAAAACGATCACAGACTAATCAACAAAGCCATTGAGCAAATTCATCAGTGAGAGATGTTTTATTTTATTTTAAAGCAGTTTTGATTTTCAAATAATCTTTTACCGTAATAGGAAACATGGGGGGATGGGGGAGAATAGAAATAATTTCTTTCAAATTGAGAGAAACGGTTCTTGTTAAACTTCATACTGCGACACTTTAATCAAAACGCAAATTTTAGCAATAAAGTCCATTTTTTAAAAAGTGCACGCAGATGTCAAATCGATTTGGTTTCATTAAAAATGAAAGCTCAGGGATTGCTCTAATTTCTCAGGAGCCATTTCTCCTCTTCTTATTAAGATGCTGTCAGCAGACAGGAATTCATCTGGGCCTGCATTTTTCTATACTCAAGAAGGGAAGCATTAGGCAATAGAATTGTAAGCCAGCGCATAAGTTCCAGAAATCACAGCGCTGCAGAGAATCAGAAAGCATGTGAAAAAAAGTGACACACCCTACATACGGATATCACACACAAGTACTTCCTAGGTAGTGAACAGCCTTTGCAAAAAGTTTAGAACCAACAAGAAAAAGCATTTCATTAGAGGAAAGAATGAATGTGTGCATGCTGACATTTGGGTATATGTGCGTGCATGCATGACAGCAGAAAAATCATAATGTCCTGAGCCCATTATTACCACCAATAGCAGAAACTATACAGGAGACAGATGTGCTGACTTCAAACTAATTTGACTTAAAGAATTGCTTGTGGATAAAAGTAAAGATGTTTATGGATTTTGTTTTTCTTGTCATCCTTAGCTTAAGGAAAAGCAAGTCTAGAAATTTGCAACAGGAAAAAAAGGGGGGGGGGGAATTGAACGGGCAATTTATTTCTATAAATGTATTGAGGAACCATTAAGATGGACATCAACGTCCATGGCTCTTCCACTTTCGCCACATCTTTTCTAAAGCCGCTACCTTATTTTTCAGAGTATAAGACGCACCAAGATTTTGAAGAGGTAAATTTTTTAAAAAAGTTTTTGCACTCTGCAGACCTCCCAAACGCTCTGCAAGCCTCATTTTTTGTGGAAAAACAGGATATGCAGAGAGTGTGAGCGGCCTGCAAAGTGCTCCTGGGGGCTTGGGGAAGGGGGCAAAAATGAGCAAAAAATGGCCCGTTTTTTGCGAAGGGCATGCATAGTCTTTAGGAGGCTTGTAGAGTGCTCCTGGGGGCTGGAAGGGGGGGCAAAAAGAGGAAAAAATGGCCCGTGTTTTGCTTGTTTGTGTCCTCCCCAGCTCCCAGGAGCACTTTGCAGGCTTCCCAAACCCTCTACACATCCATTTTTGTGAACTGGGTGGGGTTTCAGGCGGCCAAAAATGCTGTATTCAGTGTATAAGACGCAACCAGATTTTCACCCTCTTTTGGGGGGTAAAAAGGTGCGGCTTATACTCTGAAAAATACGATATTTACCATCTAATAATTTTTCCTTCAATACTGTAGTCACAGCAAAGAAGTCCTGTCACATCTAGAATTCTAAAATACAGGCCCAATGTTGCTCACAAACTGAAAGGACGTGGCATCGTATTTTTAAAGTAAAGCAGTTTTCTGCTTGATTATACTTAGGTAGGAGTCAGCCCTAGATGTTTAAAGCAGCTAAAGGAAAGAGTGCCTATGGGTACAATAAATAAGGGCTCTGATTACCTGGAACAATCCAACGAAGTTTACACAGAACTCATTTAGACCTTAATTAAATTCTGTGGAAAGGAAAAACAAAGCTACATTGTACAGTTTTAAGAACTGCCCGTCCTTAGCAAAGTTATATGGGAAGGCCTAGCAGAATTTATGTGTTGATTGTAAAAGATGTGTGCCATTGCCCAAAGGATAGCGGTACTACTAAACCTGCAAATCCTCTTTTTTGTGTAATAGCTAAACTATCATAATTGTCCTCCCAGGTTGCATAATCCAATTTAATTCAAAGACTAAAAAAAATAAATTACCAATGCAGTTGTTCTGACCTAGGCTTCCTGATACAGTAAAAAGCACACGCTTAGTTCCAAATTTATTTCAAAGGCTGTGAATTATGTTCATTCACCGCCCG